>NC_141704.1:8600930-9800930 GCF_971803275.1 Cyanistes caeruleus | reverse complement strand
CTGCAGAGACATAAACAATTCATAACATCAGAAATCTAAAGCAGTTATAAGTGTTTGCCAAAAGTTCTAGCAGCTCCAGCGAACTTTCTCTGCACTTTCTTGTTAACCAGGGTAAGTTATTCTTGTAACACAGGTGCTGTGCTTCTCCTTCACCTGTGTTTCTACTCTGCTCTAGACATTAGGTATTTACAATTACGAGGTAAGGGAAAATGTGAACCCCCTTTAATTACAATCAAGTCACATTTTCCTTAGGCTGAGTACATGTGCAGGGAGGGTTACAAAAGATTTACTGATGTGTGTTAGCCACAGCACTCTTATAAGGATGAAAGAAAGAAAATCATTGTAAAAATTTCTCCTTACTGCAATCATGGTCACAGGCTATAGCACAGGTTCAAACACAGGCTTGGCTCGTCCCTTGACACAGTGGTGTTTTAATCATTATGTTATGGTTATACACACTCTGTCTGGCTTAATGAATATTCAGTCATTCATTTCAAAGACCTCCTGCTTAAAGCACAGGAAATTCAAATGTAAGATTCCTGCACAACAGGGAAATTGAGCTGAAGCCCAAATCCCTAAGCTCAGTGAGCTACTCATTGCTAGTCCTGGCAAAAGAGGGTACACTGACTCCTGGTCTGCCTGATGCATGGGACATTGTCAATGCATGATCCAATCCAACAAAAATACAGACAGCAGATAGCAATGAGAAATACTGATTATCTGCAGGCAATCTATCATAATTTTTATTTGTGAAACATTAAAGTCACAGCATTGGTGTGTCATCAGCATCATTCTAGCTACAAATACAAAGCACAGCTTTGAGAGGTCCACTGTGGGGAAAGGCAATTCCATCCCAGCCAAACCAAACCAAACCAAACCAAACCAAACCAAACCAAACCAAACCAAACCAAACCAAACCCATTGATAAAAAGATCTGATATTCCTAGGGCACTCAGAATGGCCAGGTGACCCCCAATAGATCTTTCAACATGCTTTGTCCTTCTGGATTCCTTTGGCAGTCTATACTTTTGCCTTGTTTAAAACTACCTTCACACTCCAAATGGCTTCCCAGGAACTATATGAGTCTTACTTCATTAACTATGACCCAACTGCAGCATACAAATGTTGGAAATATACAATAGCTAAATTGACTTTTCAGCCTTATTCCTTGTTTATTTGCCAATTTAGTGTGTTCCAGGTGTGCCCTAAGCAAGATCTTTTGTTTGTCTAACTTTGCTTTCCACCTCCACAAAACTCTATGTGAATTACATATTCCCTTGTCTCTGTCAATCAGACCATCCACAAGTTCTATCTTATTAACACTGAATATTTTTTTTTTCATCTATTCTGTGATTTCAGGACTTTGCCATTATAATTTAAAAAAAATGTTACCCTGAATTTATTCTTGGACATTGTATATGTTTATCCCTGTCTTGGTATTGGTTAGAAAGTGAAACTCTTCTCCCTTGGTGATATTTATTCTCCTTTTCTCACTTCTCTCACTCTGCATGAGTATTTTTAGGAAACAATCATAACTGCCTTCATCTTTTTCTTTACTATGCTAAATAAACCATGCTCTCATACTGTCCTCCCTCTTGGCAGTGCTTTCACCATATTGCTACTACTTGCAGATCTTTTTGACTCTCATTTGATGAGGCTTTCTCTATCCCTACCTTATTTTTATTCACCACTTGTATCATTGTATATTTATTGCATATTGTATTTTTATTCACCTGTATCATTAAGGTTCAAGTGATGAGCCACCACATCCTGCACCAAAGCTCTGTCTCCCACCAGATGAACCTGCACAGACAGTCTAACATTAGTAGTTATTAGCAATAATTCTCTTTATTGTTGTAACATTTGCATTTGCCTTGAGTACCTACATTAAAGAGAAAGGAACAAGGTAAAGATGCACCACAGAAAATGAAGTTCTCAGTTCAATAACATGTACAAGAAGATCAGTCAGCAGGATTAGATTTACTAAGCACAGATAAAAGGCAGGAATAGAGAATACACTGATAATGTTTTGTTCTCCTTCTCCCTCCACTCCAGTTCACCCTCTTCACCTAAACAATAATTTAAATTCCTGGTTTCTGGGAAGTAAGCCCTCAACATATAAGATATTTGGGTTTTTTTAATACCTTTTTACATATATATACCATTGGCTGCCTGTTTTAAGTGCTGCATGAAAGAAAGATTTCTGTCTCTTCCCTGTTCTTAAGGCCCTTGAGTAAAATAAGGAGTGATGTCCAGCAGTCTATTTTCCCTTTCAAAAGCAAACCCATGTGTTGTGCAGTCAATGATCCTGCACATTGTGCCTTCTGAAAAAAGAGGACACATCCTGTGACATGTATAAAACACATGGTTCCCATCATGCTGATGTATTCCCCTACATGGAGCAAGCATTCTATAGGCATGCAACTGTGTGGATGGGCAAGGAGATAAGAAAGTCCAGAAAATTCTCTTTGGAGAGCATCCAGGTGAAGCAATTAAGCCTTGATAATTTTTATCTTGTGATTTTCTTCCTTGTCTGCCTCTGTTGCTGCTCAGAATTTCCTGAAAAGTTGCAGCAGCATTTGGATCATGTAATTCTTGACTGTTTGCCTTCTGCCCACATGATTTGACAGTGTAACTGTGAAGTTGAACGCACTTGTTAAATTCCTTTCTGAGGATTCTCAGCAAAGCTGTGAGCAGGACCAGAAACTCTGGGATTTCTCTGTGTTACCTTAAAACTACCCTGTATTTGGTTTATATTTGTTTAATATTTAGAATCATATGAGTTAAAAACTACATTTTAACAAATAAATAGTGGATTTTTAATATCTGAAAAGAGATGGATGCTCTCAGTTCCGTTGCTTGCAAAGGCAAATTTCTGAATTACCAATAGAGGAGAATGTCAGGGATTTTTAAGCTCTGCAGTTGTTACATGAATACAGATTAATTGGTGCCTATAGGGCCTTCATGTAAACACACACTAATCTGTTAAAAAGAGAAATTGGAATGATCCTGCTCACTAATAGGAATTTCCTCAGGGACTTCAATAAGAGCTGGATTAGACAATGAATGCTTAGAGGGGTCCTTCTGTTAAATATCAGCACAGCCTCCTTACTGGGGGAGTGATATTTTTCTAAATAATAAATTTCTAATAGTAAAGCCAATGCTTTGATAAAGTGGTTTGATAAAGCTTTTCTTTTCTTAGTAAATATCAAAAGATAATGAGATTGTGGGAGGGTTTTGGTTTTGCTTTTCTTTTGCCAGATTTTTAATCTATTATTTCTAGCCTACTACTATGTACTAGATGTGGTGCCATCAGCGAGGTGGCTCTGCCCAGGCCTGACATCCTCCAAGGCTCAGGGTGTGCTCAGCCCCCCTCACAGGGACTGGACCAGGGGACCTCCAGTGGTCCCTTCCAACATGAGTTATCCTGTGATCCCACCATGCACACATTGTTAAATTTTTATTCTGAAAAATGATAGAATTTCTCTTGTCTATGCATGAACTCTGCAGTATCTGTGCATGGTTCGTATCCAGAATGAGAATGGTAAACAAGGGGGAGAGACCAATGAAGTCAATAAGATACCTTCCTTCCTTACAAATATAAGGATTTTAGAGAAGAAGAATAATGCTTTGAAGTAGAATATTTGCTCTGTGACTTTGAAATTCTTGTCCTGATTTCAGCTATGATAGAGTTAATTTTCTTCTTATTAGCTAATACAGTGCTGTGTTTTGGATGCAGTATGAAGAATAATGTTGGTAACACAGGGATGGTTTTACTTGTTGCTAAGTAGTGTTTATACTATGTCAAGAACATTTTAGCTTTTCATGTCCTGCCAGGAAGAAGGCTGGAGTGGCACAAGAGTTTTGGGGGAGAGACAGCCTGGATAGCTGACCACAGCTAACCAAAGGGATATTCCATATGCTGACAGGCTCAGTATATAATCTGGGGGGAAAGCTGGCAGAGACCACTGCTTGGGGACTGGCTGCTCTTCAGTTGGTAAGTGGTGAGCAATTGCATTGTGCATAATTTACTTTGTGTATTATTATTATTATTATTATTATTATTATTATTACTTTCCCTTTTTTTCTGTACCATTAACCTGTCTCTTTATCTCAACCCATGAGTTTTCTTACTTTTACTCTTCTGATTCTCTCCTTCATCCTGCTGGAGGTGGGGCAAGTAGCCGTGTGGGTCTGAATTGCCATGTGGGATTAAACCACAAAAGGTTGTTTTGCAACATTAGTTGTTTGTATCTCAAAATGCAAAGAAGATAAGCATTGACTTATTATCTGTTTTAGAGGTGGGAGAACACAGATGCAGCAGATGTGTGTGACACAGGTGATGTAACAAGGTGGGGCCAGACCCAGGCCTACTCTCCAGCAAATGGGCCCTCAGTATCCTAACCCAGCCCAAAAGTCCAGCAAAATATTAGCTGTCCATTCTTTCTCTGGTGACACCTTTCTCTATTTACAGATCCAGGGTTTAAAGTATGTGCAGAATGTCTTTGCACCACGTAAAGAAATGGCCATGTGCTTAGAGACAGTTTCACTGGTAATGCAGTGTTACACACATTCAAATGCCATTATGTACAATTTGAAATAATGGATATTTCAGAGAAGTTAGCCCTGACAACTATACTTTGTCAAAAGAGGTCTAAGTGACTCATAAAATCACTGCACTGACCACAAATGAAATAAGGAAACCTGACCACTGTACAGACAAAGTACAGTGGGTACTTGTCCTGTTCTGTTACATTTTCCTGTTTGCTGTGAGATCAAGTTCAGAAAAAATATAAAAATAAAAATAAAATAAAAAAAATGCCTGCCTTTTATTTAATCCATTTACTGAAGCATTTTGCACAAAGCTTTTGCTACCTGAAAAGCTTTAACATTATTTTCCAGGCACAATCTTTCTGGTGGCCTGGCTGGTTGGATATATTTAGCCCTGAACAGGAACTAAGAAGTAAATAATGATGCCATCTGACTTCGAGAGAACAGATTGTTGAAGTTCAGTGATGAGCAGGGCACCTGAAGCTCTTATGTCAGTTCAGACATAAGTAGTCAGAAAAATCCACAGACACCATTCAAATAAAAATATTTGGTGTTGAAAAGAGAAGCTTTGGATCTCTACTGCAAATGAAGAAAGAGCAGAATAAAAAGAAGGGCTCTTCTTTGTCCAGTGTTAGTATCTATAGAAATAGGACTGCTCCCTACCACAATGTAGGGTAAGTACCACTACTTTAAGCATATATAAACTCACCTGCCTGAAAGGAACCCTGCCATAATTGATATTTAAAGCTCTAAGACATGAAGCTATTCTTCTTTTTCTTTTTATACATTAGATTAGAAAAGGTAAAATCTATTTGTAGATACTGCAGTGTTGAGAAACTCCTCTGTATGTCAGCTTTGCTACTGCTAAACTTCATTAATATTAGTTTTTAGACAAAGCATTTTCCAGAATATTTCAGTCTCAAAGAAAAAAACAAACCCAGAATTTTGAGGACACGGGTCTGCATTCTCATCCAGAGGATAAAAGTTAGATTTAGCAAGTATTTCCATTTTAGGTATGAAACATTGGAAGATGAACTGGGCCTTTGTGATGTACAGATTCCAGGTCTAAAGTTCACTTTACTCCCTAGCTTCTCCTGCTCATGTGACAGAGAACAGATGACTTAACTGGAGGTCTATTTATAAGAATATGGTGTTGTTTTGAGCTTTGCTCAAAGGATGGAGTTTCTGGATAAGAATCTGTGGAGGTCCAGTGCTGAGAGTGGAAAAGCTAATTAGAGGATGTTGAAGGTGCTTGGGAAGAAATCTGTAGTGGGAAGAAAAAAAAAAAAAGATGGGGAAAAAAACCCCAGGAAAGTCTTTGAAGCTAGACTAAAGAAAATACTTCTGAAACCTAATGGATAAGGCCAGCCTGTCAGCTGATGTTGTGGCACGTGCATGAGGCAGTCTTGGAGTTAAGCCAGAGTAATGTCAGCAGTTATGATAAGATGGCTGAAATACAGCATGGGAAGGACTTGACTTCCTCAACTTGGTGATGAGAATAATTTCCCCAGAAGGAAGAAGATTAGTACACACACACACACACACACACACTGTGTACACACAGCTGTTTTTATGTTTTATTTATACTTCTTTTATTTTAGGAAATGTAACTATCTGTGCTCTGGGGGTGACCTGGAAAAAGTGCTCAGTCTGCAAGTATCAGAACTGTGGAAAAGTTCATATCTTTTTCCTGATCCTTTTCTAGCTTTCTGTGGTTTTCACTTTTGCATACTCTTAGCATCCCAATAAAATAGTATTTCCAGGTTTTCATTCCTCCAAAGTTTGTTTACCCCAAGATCAAGTTTTTCTGAAATATTTGAATCCTGGATTATTCATTTATATTCTGTATTCAGTAATTGCAGTAAAAAATAGCAGGAAGCAAAATGATAGTGACTAAACAATACACAATGGGTTTGAAAGTTATAGCAGCAGCTCAAGATCAAAGTTGTTGAGTCATGTTCCCTATCCAACACACATTTAATGAGACACCTATCGACTACCTTCCACCACTGTCAGAATACACAAAAACAGTATTGGGTGTTTTTAAATTGGTCAGTGGGTTTATTCATAATAAATGTACCGCACCCAGTGGTTCAGTATTATCAGTGTTGTTTCAGTTCCTGTATTCAGGCAAATAGCCCACTGTGCCAGACTTGGATGTGTCCCATCTGCATGTGCTGTTGTGCTGTGCCCTTTCCACGACTGCTGCAAGTTGAACCACTGATTATGAGAATAGCTGCTCATTAGTGTTTGTTGGCACACAGTCATCCTGCTCTGATTAGCCTGTGATCCCCTGACCACTGCAGTCACCCACTGAAATAATCCATTACCTACTTACAAGCAGCCAGTGAAATACATCATGGTTCTTTTTTTGATAGTGGCGGTGCCCTTATTTGACTATTAGCCCAACCATAATGAGATCATGGCTGATTTAGACAAGCTTCCTATTTATTTTTTTTTCTTTTAAATTTTTAAACCTGCAGCTCATGTAAGACTACACATCAGCTGCTTGCCTTTGGTCTCAAATCACCAAATCACCTCAAATCACCATTTTTGACTACATCCAATCTCTGACTTATGAGATTAACATATGTTACTCTCTATGTCCTTCATAACTGCTTTAGCAGTTCCCTTCCAGACGAAGAGCTGCAACTTTGTGGGAACTTATCTTAAATTTTCTCATTGTTTTTGTCAGATAAGCAAAGTATGATTTTCCTGGTTTGAAAAATAATTTAGCCTGCAAGCTAATATTTCTCATTGAAACTAGAAGTATTAACAGAAATAAATACATAAAAATTAGAAAAAGAAATTTGTGGTGAAATTTTTTGAAGGCTGAATTTTTTGTGAGAGTTATTACCTATTATTCAGCTTTCAGGTCCACCTCAGGGACACTCTTTTTTATTAAAGATCATTGGAAACTTTGTATTGCTGAACAAACTTGCAGTTCTTTCAGATTCAAAATTTTCTTGGTATCAGCATCCTTGATTTTTCCATCTCTCCTGAGTTACTATGTGAAGAAAAATCCTGTGTGTAATCTCAGTGCTTTCATTATCTGACTCTCCTCCTACAGACATCGGATATTAAATCTCTTTCTTAGTATTGCCCCAATATTTGACATTTACCATTTCAGAATTTATCTTTCAGAAGCTACATCTTTGTTGATTTTTCTTCTAGAGCAAATATTTATTGTACAGCCCTTACTGTACTTATATTTAATCCTTCCAATCTTTCCAACTACAGCATCCAGATATTATTTTTCAAAAACCTTTTAACTTTACACTTATAAATAAGGATCTAGTGAGTTCAGTCTATCCCTGCCATTGATGCAAACCCTGAGAGTCCACATAGGTTTGATTAAAGTCCCTTTTAAAACCATAAATGAGTAGCAGCTGTGCCTGACATCTCTCGGAAACTTGGCAAATTAGAGCACCTCACATTTGACAAAGCTGCAGGTGGGAGATGACAGGTTTCGTTTGTGGTCTTCACATCAGTTCCCTCAAATGAATGTTCTGCATCAAAGCCAACCCTATTTTTAACTTTTGATGAAGAGAGAAAAGGAAAGGAAAAAGATGAATGCCTCTTAGATAACGGAGTTACCTGGATCACCAATACACCCACAATGTTAAATATGATGCAGAACCACCATAAACAACACTTGTGTATATACTGGAGCTCCTGCTTCCTGGAACATGTTGAAAGATGGGCTTCATCAAAAGCTTTATGAAATAGCAATATATCACACACTCAGTAAGAGTCAATAAATCATGTTTTGGGGTGTGATGGATGAATCAAAATAAGCCAACATTAAATTACGGGAGAGAGGATCCATCCATGCATTCTGCCCCACCCCTGGGCCAGACAGGTGCAGTAACTACTGGGTTTCATTTGAAATTTTGAACTTAAATTTCAAATTTTGAATTTAAAAAAGGGTTATTTTTGTTCCAGACCTAGTCCTGCTTTATTTTCTAAAATAATACATGCAAACTCTGAATATTTCAAACTTTGCTTTGTTCTATTTTAAATTCTACCTGAAGTACTATAATTTAAATAACTTCATTTCAGCCATTTGTATGCATTGTTTATATTTGCTCAGGATCTATCCTTCTAAATTTGGCCTACAAAAACAATCTTCTCTTAGATTCCTTGCTGCTTAGAAACTGAGATTCAGAATATAGTAGATTAAATATATGTATCAAAATTTGATAAATTGTATAAAAAATTTTGAGACCCAAAAAGTTTTTTTGAAAAATCAAGACAGCCTTCAAATTGTTTTAGTTCTGAAAATAACAGTTTATTCCATGACTGTTTGGCAACACATATCTGTTTAAAGAGGTTAGGAAATAATAACTCCTGTAACCATTGTAGCTTCTCTGGCAGCTGTATATAAAACCTTAGAGAGGAGTGTGATAAATAATTCTCCTTTTGATGACAGAAAATACTTAAACTATGTAATCTATGGGATTACAATTGATTTATTTAATTTTTTTTAATTTATTCCATCCACTTTTAGGTAAAAGACTGCCAACTGACTTTTCTTTGGACACAACTAAATTTGCAAACAGAAAAATGATTTATTCCAATTTTACTTTTTAATGGAAAGAATACCTAATACTTTAGAGAATATGGTCATATCTCAATGTTAGTGGGCATTTCTAACCCTGTAAATTAAGGGAGCTAATAAAAAATAGTCAAATGTTCAGTGCTTGCTCAAATGTCAGCTCAGTCACTTGAGTCCTTTGACTGGAGTGGTTTGGTGCATCACACAACAAAGGAAACCAGCACTGGCTTAAAAGAATAATCTTTCAATTAAAATCATATGGTTATCTTTGCCCCTACTTGATGCTCTGTGCAGACCAGGGTTGCATACCCTGAATTGCATAAGCCAATTGTTCCCTTGTAACATTCCCCAGAGTATCATATTGTGGTTCTTTAACATTTGTTATTAATTTCTTTTTAAACAATCTGCCTTAACATTGCATTTGTCTGTTTTGTTGTGTACACTCCAACAGTCCCTTGTGAAGCATATTTCATGGTAAAGGACTGAAAAAAATGGTAGAACAATGATTCTTGGTAAACACATTAAAAGCAATGTATTATTTTGCATTGACTTTGACTGCTCTGATTTTTTTCTCTAGCTCTCCCTCTGGAACCTCCAACACACAGTAGCCTAGCTCCTTTTCCCTGACAGCAGAATAGCTTTGTAAATTTACTTTCTATGAGATGAATTAAAACAGGAGTTGCAAGAAACCTTCTAGCCAGGGACATTTTTCTGAAAGCTTCAGTATTTGAAGATAAGTAGCTTTAAATGTAACCTTTTCTTAGTGTTACACAGGGCTCAATATTTAATTAAATCACAGCTATGTGAACTTTTTCTGCATTTTGAATTTTGCTGAAAGATAAAAAATGGGAAGAATAAATGAACTCTTCTCACTTGGAACAGAAAGAGGAGAAAGTATCTCTTCCTTTACTAAGATGTTCTATGTGCTGCTTCAGGCTGCTGCATCAACAATTTACTGTTAAAGAGTGGCTGTGCAGAAAGGCTGAGGAAAAGAGGGAGACAACCTGTCCAGATCATGTTTCTGCTGAATTGTAAACTTGTGGCAAGAGAATCCTGGAAGTCAGTGTATCCAAAAAGATCCTAACATATTGTCATTGCCTTTGAAAATGCGATAACAAGTTTCATGTGTACCACAACCTATGTTGCAAAAATATCCAAAGCTCTACCTGTACTGTCTTTGCCTTTGGCATTGGTAGCAGCACCTCCTAGAACTCTGACTTAATTTTTAGTGTAGCAAATAGACTCCACTTCCAAGGTATCCATGGAATGTATCCATAAACCCACATAGTTTACAACAGGGTAAGAGGAAAGCGTTCTTTCTTTCTCTTTTTTACCATGTCTAAGTTTAAACTGGGGGACCTGGAAACACTTCTGTGCTGTCTGTCCTCAACTGCATATTCTACTCCCTGTCAAGGAAACCTGGATATTTGAGGCAATAGGTGCTGCAGAAGCCAAGACACATCATGATGTGTTATTTCCTTTACACACAAGAAGTATGAGAGACTAGTTGGCTTGTCACAAATCAAATGAGAAACTGTCATCAAAGAAAGAAACTTCTAAACTTTTAAACTTAGTTTCTGATAATTTACCACTAAATTATCTATTATTATAAATTATCACTATTTTTATATGGATAATAAACCACTAGTGGCAACTAATTGGAGGACAAGTTAAAGGAGGTGGATATAATTACAACCTGTGAGATCCTCTGACCAAAGGAAGTAGGAATGGACTGCAAATCCCAGTCTCTAACATGTCTAATTCAATTGTTGTGTTTCCTCACCTTTGAAAACCACAACAGTAGCTCAGAGCTCCTCTCCATAGCAGAGCATTAGGAAGCAGAGCATTAGCTGCTGCAGTTATCGAATTAAATGCAATCTGGCCCCACCAACATACCTCATAAATCATCTTCCAGTATTTTCCATGCCTCCAGTGAAGATGCAAATCCTGTTGTTAGCTCTGTCCTACATGCTACAGTACATGAGAAAAATTAACTGAGAAATCTATTGAAAAAAGCCATTCAATAATGTTATCAATTCAATAATGCTATCAGCCTGGGGACAATCAAAATCACTGCCATAAAGTATTAGAGGTGGAAGATTTCATATGGCTCCTTCCATGCCATCTTGTCTCTCAGAAAAAAAAAAAAAAAAAAAAAAAAAAATTGAGAATATAGTGTAAAACTGTTTAAAGGTCTGACTTCAGAAAAACAAACAATGCAAAATCCTCATGCACAATTATGTCGTTAGGATCCTGTCTGAAACTGGCATTGTGAATTTCCATAAGAGAATTAGGCATTCATTACCTTCATTACACTCCATTCTGCTAATATGATTCATCATATATATTTAAAAATGAAGTAATTTAACTACAATTGGCCATAAACCATACTTCTAATAAAGATGAAGCCATTTAACTACTGTTGGCCATAAACCATACTTCTAATTATTCACTTCACTAATGTTCATTTGTCATCTAATTTTCTTATTTTTCTGCATTGGACTATAACAAGTATAAAAAAAGACACCTTTGTCTGATGCCAAAGGCTATTTAGCTGTGATCATTGTAATCCATCAAATGTCCTAGTGAGTCAAAATGGAGTCTGCAATCCTCTTGACAATCATTATTGATTTGAAAATGGTGACATTTTGGGTAAACTGCTGAGAAGTATCATTTTCCTCATGTGTAAATATGGGGAGTGATCAAATACATGCCTCTCTATTCTCTCCTAACAAATGATGTAAAGGTAGGAAAAGATGTGACTTCAGCACACAGTTAACCCAGGGCAGGTTGTGACACAGGAAGATATAATTCTGTATGGAACACTTATGCCCTATTAGCAAAAAATCAAGCTGATAGAAGCATTATCTTAAATCAAATTTTAACTGTCCTGGCCAATTATAACTCTGCCTGCTAATGTTCAGTAAATGGATAGGACATAATAAATCTTTCTATTGTACCAGACATATCAAAATACAAACGTGCTTGGCTGAGGACTATTATCTTACAGCTGAGTTCATGACACTTCATTTCTCATTCTGCAGCAAGATTTTAAGCAAGCATATGCTAAGTGACTTAGTACAAGTTCAGGAGGTAACAAAAGCCCCCTGCTTCCAAGGAGATTTCCTGCAAGCTGCTGGTCACACGCAATATTGCCATCTTTCTTATTTAGTCTGCAAAAGAATGGGACAATGAGTGAGGACAAATGTCATCTACAGCTGGAATCTGTATTTGGATTGCTCACTTTACTGTGCAATTTTATTTTTGAAAAAAAGACGTAAAATTGAGAGGATTATCAGATAATAGCTACAATGCTTGTTTGCTACACAGTATTCCAAATAAAATCTCTCAAATCTCACTGCTTCCATGTGGCTACCCTTCTCCAGCCACTATTCTTGAGACAAAGCTATTGGCATTTGACATAATGTGTGATTTTTATTGGAAATGTGACATGTTTTCTAGCTTTGTAAATTGATGTAAACCTCTGCAAATGCATATTATAAGATGCTGTCATTGCAGATACAGTATTAGGCACTGTTCTGAAGAGAATGGCAGAGTTAAAACTGACAGGCAGAATTTGCAGTCATAGAAGTTGATGCCTTACCATTGCCCCAATGCCCTCCTTTCAATCATTGCATACTTTTTCTCTTTAATTAGCAAGGCAAAATAGTGAAAAGTTTTTTATATACAAGAATATGTTTCCAATGTTACTTAGAATTGTAGAATGTCCTCACTTAGAACACAAGATGCTCACCAGGATGCTCATGTAGACGTCAGTCAGCTGTTTCTCAGTAAAACTATCATTTTTATTTCATGCCTGACTTTTCCTTAGTCTGATTTTTCCTGGTCTGGCTTCTCAGCTACACAACAAGCAGATCTCTGTTTCTCAGAGATTATTAGCATTTCTTCAGTGGTCTGGCAAATATACTAGGCAAAAATCATAGGCATATATTAATTATGCAGATCTTTTTAGTGGAATACAATTGCTAAAAATCCCCTTTCATTTCAGGTTTCTTAACAGCTGAGAATAACATTGACATCAAAACTGCCTCAAAACTGGCCCCATCACTTCTTTGTTTCTCGAGTGTCTCAGAGACTTTACAGACTTACATGAAAAAGGACTGGCATGCACAGGTTCAGTGCAATATACCAGGCAAAGTGGGAATGTAGGGGGTTTGTTGGAAAAGCTGAGTCATATCTGAGCTTCCAGCAATGGAAAGGGGTGAAATTGCAATGTCTGTGTGGATAGACTTTAACAGAAAAGGGAAGGGTATAGCCAAATGCATATAGAGCAAATTCAAGAAGCATTTGACTGATAAGAATTGAGCATGTGTAATGTTATTTTTATGATAAACATTCTGGCCAAACAAGCACTTGGCAATTTTCCTCTGAGGCTGTTTTTTAATGTTGTTGTTGGCCTCAATTTCATTAGTCTAAAACATGTTGGTAGTTTTGTAAATAAAAAAGCAATATCTGTAAGTTACTCTTGTTTCACAGTTGTCAGGGTGATAAATGAGGAGAGATTGATTAAATGTATATTCAAATGAATTCTACTGACTGTAGAGGTTTTTATAGGCTGGGATTTCACCGAGACTTGGGAGTGGTGTCATGGTAAGAGAAAACTTTAGTCTGGAAACTTCTAAAGTGAAAGTGTCTGGAAATACACGTGGGAAGGCACTAGAGGATTGTGGATTTAATTGCAGCATCTGGGTGCCCCTTTGTGGGCTGTGCTGTTATTGCACCAGTGAGAGCTCCTACAAGGTTCCTGCAGGATTTCATTGCTTTTGATTATTGCTATCTGTCTGATGTTTATGCACTTTGCAAACACATGTCATTTTGAAATTAAAATTTTACTGCTTCAGTACCTTTCCTGCTTCATTATGTGCTATAAAGTATGCACCTGATATTCCAGTGCAACACAGTACCATTAAATTATAAAGCATATTATGTTATGAGTCATTTATTAACCACATTTGTGGCAAAGCACAGCCACAAAAGCAGAGATATTACCATGAGTATGAGGAAGCACAAGTAGAGACTAGAGTAGCAAGAACAATTAACAACAGACATAAGAGGAATAATCTTCTATATGGAAAACCACCCTGAAAGTTTTAAAGAAATCTCTTTTTCTCAAATGTGTCTTTTAGGAGATGAAGAAAAGGGGCAGTGGTTTGCAGATGGAGAATCACAAGTTCCATTTCTGCAATTACAAAGTATTCCATGTCTCAGTGGAGAAGTCTAGGGTGAATTTTGCAGGGAATATATTCCTTTTTGCATGAAGTGTTCTGATAATATAGAGAATCTGTGCCACTTTAAGAAAATATCTCCAAGGATTGAATGAAAACCAACAACAGTGGCTCTTTGCTTCTTTTTTCCAGTATCTGTCATGAGCTGGAATGCCATGCATTCCTGTGTCCCACAGCTCTGGCTGTGCCAACATTGTGTATCATGTCTCTTCCCACAGGACGTTTCAGTACATTTGTCTCTTTTCTGAGACAAAACAGGCATCAAAACATCTGAATCTCCAGTGATGCAGGCCACTTAAATTTTTTCCAGGGTTTGTCATTTTCTCCATTCCATATGCCAACCAAATTTGTAGCTGTCACTTGCCACTTCCTACCAACTATTTCTTATTTTTTTTTTAACTTAAAAAAAAAAAAAATTCTTACAAAGAACACATTATGGAGATCCATTGGAAATGATATAAGAAACCAATAAAAAGCTGAATATCAAGTCAATAAAAGAGTTGAATATCTCAGTAACAACTCCAGGAAATCTCTTTACATCATAAGAGAACTCTGGTGCTACCCAGCAGATGTTGCATAGTGGGGCATCCTTAAAACTGCACTTACTTTCATAGTTTGATCAGTGTGCACAGGAAGCAATATTCCTTATTTTAATAAATGGTTGGTCAATAAGTGACACATGGAAGCAGTTGCAGAAATGGAGACCAGAATCTGCCTTAGCTGAGTTCTGGTAGAGTACATGGAATCACAGAACCATAGAACAGTTTAGGCTGGGAATGTCCTTAAGATCATTGAGTCCAAACATTAGCCTTACATCGCCAGGTCCACCACTAAACCATGTCCCTCAGTGTCACATCTACCTGTCTTTAAACACCTCCAGGTATGGTGACTCCACCACTTCCCTGGGCAGCCTATTCTAGTGTTTGAAAACTTTTTTTGCTCCATCTTTCTTTTTCTCCTGTTCGGTGTTTCTTAAACTCCTTTTCGTAAGTCAGCATCTTTAAGCTGCAGAATCACATTCCCCTTTCTGCCTTTCTTTTCTCACTACAATCTGTCCTGGGGTGACTAAATGACAAACCACCACACTATCCTATTATTTTTTTCTGCCAGATGAGACCCCTTTAACTGGAGAAGTGCAGATAACCACAATACAAATTCTATATATTAAATTCTAAACTAAAAAATCAACACTGTTCCGCTAGATAGCAAGTCACCTGGCATACAGGGCTCCTAAAATTATTTTCTGGAGCCTGCCAGCAATAAACAAGGATGACTGTAAAAGAAGTCAGGAGATTTGAGCCATTGAATCTGTATCACAAGTTTATCACAGTGTTCTCACAGATTTTGAAGAAAACCTCATGAAACAAACACCTCCCTTGGCCAGTTGTGAGTCCTGCAGGTGAAATCCCTGACTGCAGCTCCTGGCTCCCTGTCCTAGGCCTTGCTCTGAGCCTCGCTCTGCTAGACTAACTCCACTGTCAGCTCCCATTCTTCCTCTTAACTTTCTGTAGCAACGACAGCAATCCTTGCCATCCCCACAGGTCTTTAACAGCAGCCTTAACTTCTGACTTGGTTCCCATTTTAAATGTTGTTGCAACAATAACAGTGAGAATAGATTATTTTAATGGAAGCAGTATTTCTGTGGACAATGCTGTTTTTCCTATAGTTCATGGCTAAGAGTATAAATTAAATTTTCAAGTTTTTTATGTATTTTGTAAAGTGATTCAGAGCCTTGTTTATTCTTCTTTCCACTGAAACAAATATAGCCAAAAGAACGAAGGTTCAAAGTCAATGAGTTCCTCTTGCACAAAACTCCATCAGCACAGCTGGGTACTCATCTTTATAGAGAGCACTGTCAATGGAAGCAGATAAAGTGGTCCATCATGAGCCAGATTCTCAAAATCATTGTGTCCTGGACACAGTGTCCATGAGCTATAACATCTTGAAAGCAGCGTATTTTCCTTCAGTACAGAATAAAGTGTTGTTCACAATTGTTACTGTAATATATCTGAAACTTTTTTTAAAAAATAATGAGAATCTGGAAGTAAATTCACTTTGGACTTAATTTTTAGACAGATTTCGGAGTCTATGATCGTTTTTAGTTTTCCATTTATATAATGGAGACTACCTTTATCCTTTAAAAAATAGGAATTACATTTTCTGACCTGGTAACTGAGCCAGTATTGATAAGGTGATGAAGAATAAAAATTAAAAGTAAAATTTAGTGCAACCTTAATTCTGCCTTTATACATAGTATTTTAAGCTTGAGGAGTGGGGCAGTGATGTTCAACACCTGAGTCAGGACAACTCCTGGTATCAATACAGGCTGGGAGATAAAGGGTATTGAGAATAACCCTGATGAGAAGGACCTGGGGGTTGGTGGATGAAATACTGGACATGACCCAGCAATGCAATGTGCACTTACACCCCAGAAAACCAGCTGTATCCTGGGCTGCATCACCAGCAGTGTGGGCAGGAAGCCAAGGGAGGTGATTCTGCCCCTCTGCTCTGGTGAGATCCCACCTGGATCCCAGCCCATCTCATCCAGCTCTGAGATCCTCAGAACATGTAAGACACAGATCTGGTGTAGCAGGTTCAGAGGAAGGCCATGACAATAAGCAGAGGGATGGAACACCTCTCTGAAGAGGAAAGGCTGAGACAGTTGGAATTGCTCAGCCTGGACATGAGGATTTGGGGAGACCCTATTGTGTTTCAGTATTTAAGGGGGCTTAAAAGACAGATGAGGACAGACTTTTTAGCAGGGCCTGTTGTTTTAGGACAAGGGATAACAGATTTAAATGAAGGGAGGGTAGATTGAGACTAGATATAAGGAAGAAATTTTTTATAATGCAGGTGGTTGTCGCTAGAGGACACAGAATGATTCACAAAAAAACACATCTCAGTGGTGTGATAGAAAAAAGAGAGCTTTATTTTTCCAACTCTAGTTTTTATAGATTCTTGACAATGACCAGGGATTGGATAATTAAGTTACCACCTTCCCAATCACACTGGTTGTGAGAAACCATCGATCTAAAGAACTTTCTTAGAAGGAATGTATAAACATCTGTGTTTATAGTTACTTTCCTGGTAAAGTGTCTAAAACTATGAAAAACAAAATAAAAAAGGTTTTTTTTCAGAGCAACAGGTGGTGAGACACTGAAACAGGTTGCCCATAGAACTAGTAGATGCCCAGTTCCTGGAAACATTCAAGGTCAAGTTTTGCAGCTCTGAACAACCTGGTCTAAGTGAAGATGTCCCTAAGCATTGCGGTGGGGTTGGATTGGATGGGCTTTAAAGCTCCTTTTAGTTCTTTAAAAAAGAATGCAATCTTTAAAGAACCCAAACCATTCTGCAATTTTATGACTGTAGCAATTGTCCACAGCTTTTATTTAAGCAAATGTTTTAAGGCATATATGGCATTTAAGTTCTTGAGTAGAACTTCAAACTCCTGAGACCATGCCTGTGTTTTATGTCTAACAGGCATTGCCTCACAGAAATATCACATACAGGCTCTCAGCCAGGAAACCATGCTCAGCCTATGGGATACAAACATTTGAATGCCTTACTCAGCTACCTCTGCAGGAGATCTAGACCTCTTAATTTACTATCTCCCTCTTCACAAGAAGATCCAGTTAAATTGGCTTTTGGCAGTTCAGGAAACTGTGCAGAAATGTCTGGCATCTCCACTCTTGGGAGAAAATATAACACTTACCATGTTTAATGGTATGACATATGCTATTGTCATGTTGTTTTTATATAATTGTCCAGAAACCACATCAGTCACCCAGGAGCTGATACCATTATACACACCCACAGGGACTGAGTTCAGGCTGTAAAAGGAGGATCTAATCATTGATTTATCCTGGTCAAAGCTACCTAACTCCACACACCTGTTGAGGGAGATAGAAGATTTCAAACAATGTGTACTTTTTATTAGAGTTTTGCAGGGTTTATTAAAATCTCCCCTCAGGGCAGGGACCAGAAGACTTTCCTTCCCAGTTGTCAGGCCTTTTGTCTTGCCCTGACTGTTGCACACCTGACTGCATAAGAACAGATCTTCAGCAACAGAGAGAGAGGTATTTTGTACTCAGGGCACTCCGTGGTGCTTAGGGCACTCCTCTGGGGTGGGAATAGAAAAGGTCACTTCCTCAGGTTAGAAACAATTGAAGAAGACTTAGATGACCTGGCACACTTGTGAGAGCTGAGCAAAGCTGCCATTTCATCGGATGAAGGAAATTGTAGCCTTGACTCTTTCTGTGCCTTTGGACATTTCTGAGGAACTTAAACAGAACAGAAACAGCTGTCTATCTAATCAGGACTGTGTTAGAGATCTCACCTTTTCAGAGCAGACAATTCAGAACAGTTATGAGTGACTGAGGTGGCACAAACTGACATTGCTGAGATTGCAGAGAGCTTTAACCAAAGTAGGGAAGCAGCTAGAGACCTATAGGGTTAGTCAAAACAAGATTGCTGTTTTATCACTCTTGGTCAAGTTCTAATTTGAGAATATTCTTATGCATAGTTTTGTGAAATCATTATGCCCTTAGAATTTATATTTTACATTTTTTTTTTCAAAGACAGCACTTTCTGGTTACTAAAACGAAAATTAATGCATCTGTTGATTTTCTTTCTTTATGTAACAAAATTAAAATATAATAGTAACAATAATAATAAAAAATAAAATTTTTGTGAGTATATTCCTAACCAAAATCTGGCCTTACACTGGCATGATTGAATTAGCTGAAGATGCATTGGGGAATGGAGCCCAGCTTATAGGAAAATTGAATATGAATTCTAGTTAGAAAATATGTAAAAAGGTTGTTTTTGTGGTTTGGTCTTGGTGTTTGGTTTTGATTTTGAGGGTTTTTTTGCTAGCAAATTCCCAAAATGATTAAAACTTAATCATGAGCAGCTGAGTAACAGACTAAAGGACAATTGCATCTGAGCTGTTTATCTGCTTTGGAAGGATTCATTTCCTCAGCCCTTATTTGACACAAAACCAGATGTACCTCTGTCATTCCTCTGACCTCTGTGGCAAGATGAACAGCTAGGCTGATGCATTTATTGATCAGAGAAAGAAGCAGTCCAAGGGAAATAAGCTATAGATGCCTTGCTGTGAAATTGAAGATTTAACATCTGTCCCATGCAGATGGTAATTAATCTTGAATACGTAATGCCCACAATTGGTTGGTTGACAACATTACTTTCTTAATCTGGGAGCATGGGTAAACAAATGTATTGGATTGCTCTGTGGGTAACATTTTATTAATGTGTTATAATTGCATGTGCAGCCTATAAATCAGATAGATTTCTCATCTACATTGCTAATTGTGTTTATTATTGGAAATGCTTCTCATGTTGCTTGATATTCACTAACTGGTTGATTTCCCACACCCTTACAGGAATTGAAATCTTTACTGCTGCAAATATTTTAGGAACTATTAAATATTCTTCCAATCTAATTGCCTAGTAGCTAGATGCATATAAAGATATCTTGAATGTTACTTTTGATTTTATTTTATAGCAACTCCTATTATGAAATAAATTTCATTGTCTAGATAATATATGGATGATGAAATGCTAATTGGTTGGTTTTATATATCCCATTCTGCTCTGTTACTGCTTTACTCTTTACACCTCTACACTTCAACTTTTCATTCCAAAAATGAATGATTCTCCTTCCCCATAGTTTCCTCTATGGATTTTTTCAATGGTTTTCTGCAGATAAATCTATCTCCTGGACAGGATCCTACCAATTCCAAATCTTAATTGCTCAGTTGTCATACATTTAGTTCACTGTAACTAGAACAGTTACTAGTATAACAGATATTGGATTTTCTGTAATTAAGTTGGTAATCTGGAGCAAAAGATCTTCCAGAATCAGGGATGCTTACAGTAACTGAATCTGTGTCCCAATAAACTACCTGTAGGAGGGGAATTTTAAATAACACCTGAACCTGGTGTTATTATAACCTGAACCTGGTTATATTCAAAGGTTTCAAGACACAAATATCTAATATGAATTACATGCTGATTTAGAAATAAAAGGATTCATCTGTCTGTTTAGAACCCAGTGGTAAATCGGTGACTCCTTCTCTTATGTATGTCTTAGCCTAGGGGAACAGCACAGTTTGTGCCAAATAAATGTTTAGAGCCAGGATAGCACATTATGGTATTGGAATTAAATCTCAACTCTCACATTCTAGTGTAGGATGATTAACATTGTGGTGTAAGGGGAAGAAAGAGCTTTCCTTCTTGAGTTGTGTAGGCAGTGTTTCTCACCACTCTTTTCTCCTCTGTACTGGCACAGGGTGGGCTTTGTCTCATATTTCTGCCTGCACCAAAAACAACATCAAAACCCAATCGGGCAACAATAATTAATTTCATCTTGGCCTGTGAACAGACACCAGATGCCTGCAGTTTTTGATTTTCAGTTGTAAGTTAAAACCCCTTGAAGTCGATGGGTAGACTGACATTTAGTTTAATGGACTTTGAATCAAGCTTTTAGCCATTCACAAACGAGGGGTTGATTTAAACTGGCCGCTTGTTAGTGAAGAGCTTTCATTTGCTGCAGTAGGTTGAATGAAGCTGTTCCCTCAAACATTTGCTCCTCATTCTCCTAGAGGAGTGTGTAGGTTATAGAGGCTGGTGTTACATCTTGTCTAACACAGAATTTGCAGTGCCTCTACATTTGTATTATTATGACTTTGAAGGGTAAGTTATTGATAGAAATTATGAGCTGATGGCTTTTGTTGTGGGTATTTCCAAACATAAAGACTGTACTTAGATGGCTTTGAAAAATTCTGAATTGAGTCATCAATCTTTTGAGTGAATCTTGAAGTTTGCCCTTGATTCTAAAGTCTATGACTTTTAAAAATTCTATTCCAGCTGTAGAAATCAGCATTAAATATGTCTGTAAGTTTCGTAGACTGCATGATTTTTTCTGTAGAGTAGACAAAATATCAGCATGAACCGTGAAATTAAATCAACCCTATTATGCAAAATTCTCTAGTCTTATATTTCAACTGATGGGGAATTTCTAGAGTTTGTGGAAAGAGATGTCACTACATAATTCTGGTAACATAAAATTAGGGAATCAAAATCTAATAACCAAAATACAGAGAAGAAAAAATGTTTCTACAGCTACTAAATCACTGTAGCAGCATAAATATCACTGGAAGTGTAGAATGATTTTTCAGTAGGGAAGCTAAAATTTCCCACTGGACATTTTGGTTACACTATTTTAGTACCAAAATTACTTCCATCTTTTGTTTTTGAGTATTCTTTATGTTGTCATTTTTTGTTAAAATGTATTGTATGAAAATAAAGTGCTTTTATTTCCCCTAATTGCCTTTCCTGTTGAAAAAAGATGCACATATATATTTATGCATTGGGAAGTGAATCCCTTTAATTTTCATGGAAGTATTAGACTCAATTTTTTTAATTGACTATCTCTGAGCACTTCTGCTAATAAAACTCAATCACAAAAAATGTCTAAAGAGGGTGAGTATGAACAGAGGTGTGGACAAAAATGTTTGACTTCAGTGTTAGAATATTTGGCAAAGAATGTTAAATTCTTTTGCAAAGGTTAAGATTTACTGTGGACAATTTATTATGGAAAATGTAGCACCTTCTAAATCCAAAACATCATTTGGTCATGTCAATTTCTTTCTCTGTCCTTACCTTCATAACTATTATACATTTGAAAGAAAGACATCCGAATTTATAATTTTCATTCCTGATCATGAGAACTGGATTGTCAGCAAATATCCAGAATATCACATTCATTATTTCAGTATTTCAATCTTAACTAACTGTATGTCCCTCTGTCTTTTCCTTATTGATATCTGTTGCTTATTGCAGCTATTTTAGAAGCAAGATCCTTAGGGTAGGTACCTGTCTTTATTCGTTTTTCTGTGAAGTTCTGTGAAGACATGGGAATAATGTGTTGTCTTTCACAGTAGTAGACCTTTGATATATAAGATGAAGCTAAACATGTCCCATAATATGGCAATTTCTGAGATCCTAGACCTGAGCTTTACTATTTCAGAGGCTACTCCTCTCCAGCATCACACTAAATTAGCACATGAACAAGCAGAGAATTTGGACAAACAAGATGAGGATAACTTCCTCATCTCTGCCTCTATTCAAACTATGATGACAGTTCTGCAGACTACTATCCTTTGTCCCTATTTGCAGGAAAGTATGTTTTCTTGCCCCAAAAATATCTCAGAAATCCCACAGCTTTTTTTATGTTTTTTTTTGTTTGTTTGTTTGTTTGTTTTTTGTTGTTTTTTTTTTTAATAAGATAAAGAAAGAATGATGACTGGGACTGAGAAGAGCATGCTTTGGGGTATAAAAGCATAGAAATAGTCATGTTGCTTTGCCTCCTGGCCCTGACATTGGCTGGGGTGACACTAGATTCAGATCCAGACTTTCTCACCAGTAACACAGCTCACCTTGTAGAACACTGTCAGACACTGTTTTCACTCAAATTCTGGAGCACTTTTTTGCATTAACTATGGCAAACCTTCCAGAGTCTAGAAAAATAGAAACTGGTCTTCATGCAAATCGAACATTTGCGCAACATGGATCCTTTAAGTAAGAAATTAAGTCAGACTGAAGGACACCAGTGTGACTCTCTGTGGCAAGGATAATGGTGCTCAACACTGTTCATGAAACCAAACTATTCCATCTAGAAGCATATCAGATTTGGTTATTTACTACAATGAGAAAATGGCACCTATGGAAACTGCAATAAAACAAACAAACAAACAAAAATCAAACAAACAAGTCACCCTCAGTTTTAATTCTGAAATACTGAAATAAGATGAGGAATGCTTCACCTATTATTTCCAAATACATATGTTCAAAGAGATCTTTCTGGAATTTCCTGGGATATGAAGAAAGTAGCAACATTCAAAGCATTAGAGTATGCATTTCTCCCTGCAGACAGAGTGAAAATAGACATAATAGCCATGATGTAAGTGCCAGAGGCAAAATCTTGATGAGGTTAAATTGGCCAATGAGTTGAGCAGAGCTTTTCAGATCGCAACAGTATGGCTTGGAATAGATAAGTTACTGTAAATACTTTCTTTTTCACCTATTATGGGAATAAACATATTGCTTCATTTGTTCACATATTGCTTCCCATTTGTTCTGATTTTTCTTTCTAAATCTGCACCATGTATGTGTACCGTAACAGAAGAAGGTAATACCATTTATTCCTGAGAACTGATTTTCCTATTTCCTTCAAGCTTGGCCTCATTATCTTATGGAGACTAGATTTTCCCTAGCATTTACTTGGACAAAGAAGAATCTGTTTGCAATACTTTTGCCCCCAGAATCCTCTTAGCAATAATTTTAGAGGTTTATACAAAGCTCACACTCTCATTCTCTATGGTCCTTTATGTAGACAGTTTCATCAGCAGGGCAGTCAGGGCTTGCACATGAAAAATATGAGGCATCAGCCAGCAGCAGCAGAGTCTAGAAGTGGAGTAGTACTCCATGGATCATGAAAATATGGAAGACAGTGACATTATACTATGAATTTATTAAAAAGGTATGTTTTATTTCAGCTAAAAATCTTAAATTTGCTTTAGTGTCAATATAGACAAATGGGCTGCTGTGAAAATAGAAGTTCCTGGCTAAGTTAGGCTTCTAAAAATAGGTGGATTGGATTTTAAGTTGCTTTCACTGAGTCTGGTCCTTCTTGTAGTTTCTTCTTCCGTTCAAGAAGTCTGCATCCAATGTCATGACTATTTCAATGCATTGAATCAGTGTGTGTTGGAATTTACATTTACTTTCTGTATTTGTGTTGTCAGTAGTGGCTTGCTTGCATGTTTTCTTGCACCTTTGTGGGGTTTTTTTAAGATTTAAGGAAAAGCAGGTTGTCCTGTATCAGGAATAGTGTAGACAGGGCAGTGATTGTGCCCCTGTATTCAACATTAGAGAGGCCACCCCTCGAAACCTGGGTTCTGGGCCCCTCAGTACAAGAAAGACAGTGAGGTGCTGGAATGTGTCCAGAGAAGGGAACAGAGCTGGGGAAGGGTTTGCACTGCAAGTCTGATGAGGAGCTGGGACAGCTGGAGCTGTTTCAGCTGCAGAAAAGGAGGCTCAGAGTGGACCTTATCACTACCTGGAAGGATGTTATAGGTGGTGGTGGTTGGTCTCTTCTTCCAAACAATTGCACAAAAGGAAATGGCACAAGTTGCACAAAGGGAGGTGTAAACTGAATATTAGGAAAAATTTCTTTATGGAAAGGGTGGTCAAGCATTGGCATGGGCTGCCCTTGGAACAGGGAAGTGGTTGATTCACCATCCCTGGAGGTATTTAAAAGACATGTAGTCATGGTTTAGTGGTGGATGTGGAAGTATTAGGTTAGACTTGATGACCTTAAAGGTCTTTTCCAACCTAAGCATTTCTATGATCCTATGAAAAGTTTTTAAAAAGTCTTGAAAAGTGCAGTATTTATGCTTTTTTTCAGTGTTCCTCTGAAGCAATGATGTTTCACACAGCAATGCTTATTGAATATTGTTATAGAGAGGGGGAAACAGGTTATGATGAGTAAGGCAAGGGTGTTACTAAAGCTTTGCAGAACTAACCTGTTTCATAACGCAATTGTTCTCTCTTGCAAAACAACACAAACTAGAGAGACCAAATTTCTGTTTGTTTTTTTTTTCTCCCACACAAAAAAAGCACTTTTTTTCCTACTTACAAGGTTGAAAGAATATTGCTGACCTCAATGTGCTGAATTCTGTATTTCATATTGTTGAAGTGCCCAGAAAGAGAATATTCTTTTGTAAACAAACATGAAACAACCTGCCTGAGACCACTGCCCTCCTCAGAAGCAAAGCAGATGTGCTCTAATAAGCACTCTTCCAGTACTTCTTTCTGCATATTCTCAATATTTCAGATGCAGATTTTCAAATGAGGCATTAAAGGCAGTGTGCTGAAAAATAAACCAATGTGTTACGATGTTTTGTATATTGAAATTGTTATGGAATATCAGATGGACATAACTGCTATACAGTAAATGGTTGAATTAAACCCTATGTCAATAAAGATAATAATACTGAATCATACCTTTGCAACATATTTATAAAGGATATGTAACAATGTTTGCAGTCATGGCAATTCAACCTCGGTCAACAAAAAAAGTTATCAAAATGAAATGTGGATCTGGCCAGTGTATGGCCTATAATTCAGGAAATAAATGTGCAGGATGCATGAAGATATTCATGGCAGAGTGCTGCACACGGTTTGACCAGGAGCAATAGAAATGCTTGCTGGAAGCCATTCCACATGAGAAAAGGTTCTGTGACATGACAGCCTGACATTACCAATATATCAGGATCTCAGTGGGATTAAATGTCTTTACTGTGCAAGAAGTGCCAGGCTGTCTATTCATGAAGTGTTTCGGTGTTTTAGGCAGCACAAATAACATGAAAAAACCTTGCTTTGCATTAATGAGCAATTCACTGTGTGTCAAATAATTTCACCTAATTCTTGGGCAACACACACTCATTGTAAAGGAGGCCATGTTTTTCTGAGAATGTACACTTAGAAGGGAGAAAAAAGGCCCCATAAATAAATCTGTTAAAAAAAGTGTCTATAGGTGTTGATCTGACTGCAGACATTTTATATGTACAGTCTGTATATAGAAAGTTTCCAGAGGTGTGTAGAATAGTGTTTGTTTTGTCCACTTTTTCAAAACAAGCCAATTTTTCATTTTATCCATTTCCTTAACTATTAGTTGTCTAATGAAAACAACTGTCTTTATCAGCAAAGGAAAACTCTCTTTTGTTCTTGATGAAGAAAAAGGTGCAGTTGGAAGACTGGATAATTAAAGAAATATGATCTGATTTGGATTCATTCCAGCACCGTGGCTGGAAATGATCATTACTTGGTATCTATTCATGAGTTATTCATGAGGTTCTTTGGGAGCATTTCTGATCTGTAAACATATGTATGTGGTATGTATGTATCTCAATAGTCAGACAAAATTAAAATTAAGTGATCTAAATCTGATCAGATCTGAGGGTAGTTGGGGATTAACTTAGGATGTCCAATGGAATGGTCAAATTTCATAATATCACTTTCCTGGTATTACAAGCTAGTTAATCTTAGAAAATTTTAGATATGACACCAGAACCAGAATATTGCAGAATTTATAACTGCAGCTGCTGCTGCACCAGAACTACTTGGCCACAATGAGGAGAATTAAATTTTAGAATTCCCATATTCTGTACATTTCTGATAATGTAAATTTAAAGCAGATCAATAACCAGAGAAGAAACTCACATTACTATAAGGAGCTATTTTGGTAGTATGAAAAAGCTCCCCTCCTTTTAGATATTCCAACACAGTTCAGACAATAAGAATTTATCTCAGTGCTTTCCAAGAAAAAAAATAAAAATTACATTATAAGAATCTACTCAATAATTCCTCAAGGTAAGAAAAGTTTCTTATTGACTCTGAAGGCCTTGGGTCAGGAGGGATTTTATATGGGATCAAAATTTTAAATATTTCACGTGTTTCATGTCTATTTGAACACTAATTCTGGGTATCCTCCATCACGAAGAGTGTGGCCAGCAGGTTGAGGGAAGTGATCCTCTCCCTCTACTCAGCCCTAGTGAGGCACATCTGGAGTGCTCTGTCCTATTCTGGGGCCATCACTACATGAAAGATGAGGCAAATCTGGAAATGGTTCAGTGAAGGAACATTTCAAATGTGATTTAGGGTCTGGAGCATCTCTTGTGAAGAGAGACTGTGGGAGCTGGGCCTGTTTAGTCTAAGACAGAGGAGATCTCATCAATGCATATAAATGACTCAAAGGGAGGTGCCAAGAGGATTGTGCCAGGCTCTTTTCGGTGGTGCCCAGCAACAGGGCGAGCTACAATGACCATATGCACAAGAAGTTGCACCTACACATGAGGAATAACTTACACTGAGTGAGGCAGAGCACTGGAATAGGCTGCCCAGGGAGGTCATGGAGTTTCCCTCTCTGGAGACACTCCACACCCACTGGGATGCATCCCTGTGTAACCTGCTTTAGCTGACCCTGCCTTGGATCTCCAGAGGTCTCTTCCAACCCTAACAATTCCATGATTCTGTGATTCTGTGAAAGAGACTGGTTACAGTCCATTAATGTCAGTATAATATGCACACAATGAAATGGTAGACCTCCCACATAGATTAAGCCTCCTGTTCTTCATATTTTTGGTGTACATGCTGATGACATAGTTTTTTATACATAAGGTTATCTTCTTAAAGTTGCAATTGATATAAGAGAGAAATATGACATGATTTTGTATATCTTAAAAGCAAAAAGATATCCTCAAGAAGGAGTTCAGGAAAAGTTTAAAGATGCAAATTATTCCATTTCAGACAAGTACTAGTGAAGGACAATGCAGAGCTGGTGCCAAAATCCAAAGGTTACAGTCAAAGTGAAATTTCCTGGATAGAACTGAAATAACAAAATGACCATACTGAATTCAAACTCAGTTCTGGCATGTGGGTTATATTAGAGAAAAAGGAGATTTGATAGAACAGGTTAACAACTTAGTAATTAAGTTAACAACTTAGTGCTGGTCACTAGGATACTCTGAGCTTATTTGAATGCAATTTGGCACACAGCTGAAGATGGTCTACCTTGCCTGACTGACTGCAGTGGCTTCCTGCTAAGCATGAAAGAATGAAATATCAAAGATGAACTAAGACAATTTTTTGGATTAGTATCAGAACACAGCATGATGATCAGAAAATGGTATCTGATTTTTTTTGGCCTGAATTATCTAATTAATTTTTCTTGGTTTTTCTAATTAAAGTATCACTCTGTGATAAGTTTTCCTATTTCCTGTTTTAGTCAATAGCACTTTCTCCATATCATAACAATGTGTTCTCTCTATTGTAGTGTGTTTAAGGACAAAATTATTTAATTTCATTGTCTTTTGAAAGCAAATAGAATACATGCCTTGTGTCACTTGACAATATAGTGTATAAGAAACTAACATATATTTTACAGACAGCAAATTGCATTCCAATTTTCTGTGCATTTGACAACAAAAAAAAAGTATTGTTTTAAAGACATGTAATCCAATATTGATTAAAAAAGAAAAATATTTAAGGATAAATATTTAATCAGATTCTCTTCTCTATATATATACATATTTAATTGTAGGATATTAAATAGTATTCAGTATAGACCTGATCATGTATTGATGGAGCAAGACAATGCAGTCTGTAAATTTTACCTTTTCAGTTTAAAAGAAGTTTACTGTCTGGGTTTGAGCAGCCCATTTTATGTTTAGTCAGCCAAAAGTAGTTTTACAACATGAAGTGATGGGATTAAGTAATTTGTCCTGGTTAGTGCATGTTACACTCTGTTCTAGGGGAATGAAATCCTCAGCAAGATGAGCAACATGGTTTCTTTAGCCACCTTTATTTCTGCTTGTATCAGAGAATCTAAACATATCACAGCAGAAATACTCCTACAAACTCCTACATCCACAATGGATTTTTATGTAGATTTGTTGCCTAGAGAAGCTGCTGGACATGTAAGTGCAAATCTGATACTTTTCCTGAATAACTCTGTTGTCACTGATAAGTGTAAGTCGCATATTCTTTGCTATGTCTCCTTTATTAAGGAAATACTAGGTGCTAAGACACAAAACTGGCTTGCAAGTCCAAGCATGGACACACCTCCAATTAAAAGTCATTTCAGTTGTGGTGGGAGTTCAAATCCATTTCATCCAAGATGGAAGTTATTCTGGCCAAAGAAGGAAAGAAGGAGGCAGCTGGGAAGTTAAAGAGGTTGCACAGCAGCTGGAGAATGTCCCACCTTGTGACAGGCAGTACAAGCCACTTCATGAGGCACTCAGTATTCCACCCTCTAAAACTATGCAGATATTAAAAGTACAATTTGAGAATTCGTGCTGCCTAAGGAAAATAAGAATTAAAAGGTTGAATATGTTTAGTTACAGAAGAACTATGACCCTCCTCTTTGCATTTTTTGAGTTACATCTGGTTGTCATGGATAATTTCAGTTGTTAAAATTTAGAGAACTGTTTGGATTTGTGTTGTCCAAGAGCACAAGAAGAGTATCAATGGGTGATATAATTACCATGGATTTCAGAAATAATTTTAAGTAGGTTCAACTGCTTATCAGCTTTCTCTGTTTTGTTCCTGCTCTGTTATTTAGGGTTTTGGGTTTTTGGTTAATTTCTTTGTGGCTTTTGTGGGTTTTTTGGTGCTTGTTTGTTTGTTGTTTGTTTGTTTGTTTAGATTGGGGTTTGTTTCTTTGTTTGGGTTGGGTTGTGTTGGGTTGTTTTTTTGGTTTTTTTTTTATTTGGCTGGGGGTGTTTGGCTTTTAGTATTTTTTTTTTTTTGGTGTGTGTATTTGTGTTTTTTATTTGTTTCGTTTGCTTGTTTTTTTATATTATGAGGATTATCTTATGACCATGAATCTGAACAGTAAGGAAGTTTGGATGTTATTGTGACAGTGCAGCTGTGCACTAGTCAGACTCCTTTGCTTGCTGCAAGGCATGGATAAAAAGTGGGTTGACAAGCCTGTAGCTGTTGAAGTTACAAGTTGTTGAAGTGTTGTGCACTTACAAGTGGATTCAGGGATGGGGCTAAACTTGTGCAGGACTTCTGTGGAAGTTCACAGAGGACTCTGTGAGGTTCTCAGCACCCTCTTAGGGCTTAATGAGGGTGACCAGCAATAGTGTGTGTGAACAGTACTCAGCTCCTTCAGCTATGCCTTTTACTCTTTTGTAAGTGATAGTAACTGAAAGCCTATGTATGGAATTCAAATAGTTCTCTCTCTTTCCACTCCTTTCAAAAATAAACTTTTGAAAACTATTAGCCAATAAAATATTGGCAGGATGCTGGAGCTATTTAGTCGCATAAGTATCAGTAAAATATTGTTTTTAATAAACTCTGTAGAAGTTCTACAGAAATTTCCTGCAGATTTGTCTGCCTTTTATAGAATACACAAGTCAAACACTTTGTATGTACTCATTAAAATTTTATAGAACAACTATTGCAAAAAGCTCTTTAAATCATTGCAAGATGTTGTCTGGTTATTTTATGTTGATTCACTAAATATAATTGTAGTGGAAAAAGAGTGTAGTTCATGGCTGAATATTTCAGTCAGAATAGCAGATCTATAAAGCACAGTTTGATTGAGACAGCAAAAATTATCACTCTAATAATATTTTCCTTTAAATATAAGTAATTGTTTGGTATGTCCCATAACTGCTGTTGTGTGTAGTACTTTAGAGATCTTAACCCAGTAGCTCTCTGGGTTATGGCTGATAATGAACAAGCTGTAAAATAACAGTAGGAAGCCAAAAAAATATAGAAAGTATATAGAAAATTCTTAGTAGGATTCAAGTAAGTCTAGTTATTCAGTTCCCTTTGGATGAGACTTTGAGCAGCCTGATCTACTGGAAGATGCCCCTGCCCATGGCAAGGAGGGGATTGGAATGAGATGATCTTTAAGGTCTCTTCTAAGCCATTTTGTGATTGAAATCTGTATGCAATGTGTTTTCCCTGTGAATTTTCTAGGCTGATGAATAATTACTCCCACAGCTTTTCTTGCCCATTGGGATTTCTAATTCCATTTTCTGGAAATAGAAGAGGGTTGGAAAAAGCACACAGCTTGTACTAAATTGTATTTTCCACTGGGATTATGATATTTGTAGGCTTTTCCTCTCTGACTTTTTTATGTATCCCCATTTCTTTACTGTCAATGTTGAAGTAAAGGAATAAAGATCTCCTTATTTTATATGTAATTCCAAAGGAAATGTTAAATAATGCTACCGTGAGTCTCTAATACATATCATAGTACAGACAAAATAGTCAGGTCCTTATTGCTAATTTACAATACAGCATGACTTACTGTGAAATAGCAAGAAGTCAAAGAGAAGCAGGAAAGAAGAACATCTCTTGAAGTTCATGGAGTTCATTATCCTTTCTAGATATTGCCTATGCATATGTATTGACCTAATCAAGTCACTCTTGTAAGAAATGGCAGTATTTTCAGCACAGAAGTCTTAACTCCTCAGCTAATTCTAGCCTTTAATATTCAGGGGAAGATATGTCTGGCGCCTCTTATAGTCTGAATTAATGTGTATTAAGCAGAGGTCAATTAGCATTCTGATCCGTAGCATAAGCAGCCAAATGTCATACAATAGAGCTTTATCTGATTGTGGAACTCTTAAGTATTCTTAAGTTAAACCTCAGGGAAAATCTTAAAAGTAAACAAAATCACTAATAAAGATCAAAATCCATGTGTTTGTATCTCTACTGTTAAATTATTAAATAAAATTTTGACAGAAATATTTTGTCCTCCTTTTGGATGCTGCAGCTAGTCACCTGGCTGAAAGAAGGGAAGTACTACAAGCTCTGTGTCCTAAGGTAACTCAAAAGAATACATGAGTCCAAAAGGTTTGACAAAGACTCAGTACAGGAAGTCTGTTATGTTGTACAAATCACTTGCTAATGACTACTCGAAGTAGTAGAACACACAGCCAAATGGAACCCCTCATCAATATGTTTTAATATCATTTAAGATCGTGAAAAAACCCTCAAGACTTAGGTCCATCATTAAAAAAAAACTCGAGGCTCTTCTTGAGTACCTTTACTGGATGTAGCTCAAAGTAGGTAGGTCCTAAAGGCAGTTATTAAAGCCCAGGTAAATAATTGATATTAATGTTCCCTCATGGTCTTCAGAGAGATCTGAACCACAGGAATCTAGATGTACCTGGAAGTCAAGCCAAATGAATCTGTATTGAGTATCTCTAGGTATTATCTATGGTAACATCCACAGCTGTGTAATCTCATTAGAAGACAAAGTCTTTCAGCCTAGACCTGATTCATGTCTAACTGCCCTTTGATGGAACAATCATTAAACTGAGTCCCACTAATTTCTGAGGAAAAAAATTTATCTTTAAATAAATTATTCTAACAATGTTACAGTTCACAATTAGAAATGCTGCATTTAGGAAAAAAATGAGTTTGTGTAAGCTTATTATTTTATAATATTTGGATGAAAAAGAATATTTGTAGTGGACTGTCACACTTTTCCAGCTGCTTTCTGTGAAGAAATAGCACCATAATATTATCCCAGCTAGTATAACAAAATGACTGACAAGTTTTTCTTGCCTTTACCCATCAAAAAGAAAAGATTCAATTTGACCTGAAGAAGTTCACCCTGCTGTCAACTGTTGAGTTACTGCTTTTTTTATTGTTGTCTTTTTTTTGTCTTTCTTACCCTTCCAAAGTTGCTTTTTCTACCTTGATGAACCTTCATTGTGATAAGGAGGTGAGAGGAGGTCTCCTGATTCCAACAAAACGTCTTCTCATCCCTGTCAGTCTGAAAATCACTCGGAAAACACACAAAAGAGTCACCTTAAGATTCAATGAGACAACCTTGATAAGTCTTGAAGTTCTAGCTTGATAACCTATTTTTATTTTGACAATTGAAGAAATAAAATATAGAGCAAATTAATGCATGAAAACTTAAAAATGCTGTTGGGTTGTTGGTCATCTGGATGACAGAAATAATTTTTAGTGATAAGGATAACACTATGTCTATGTCAGATATTTAAATATTTGTTTAAGTGGCCTAGAAAGATTAAAGTACTAGGGACTATCATGGAGAAATAGTAACATGTAGCAATAGGCAAAACAGCAAGATGGGAATTTAGGATGCATGAAAAAAAACAAGCAACCACTTTTTAGTTTTTAAAAGATCTAATGCACTACTTTCTGTTTATTGTAATTGATAAACTAATGCTAAAAGCTAAAATTAATAAATAATTTAACTATCCATTTCTGTTATTTCTTCCTTACAATATAAAAATTGCATAAACAGTACTTAGTTTTTTTCATACCCATTCTATATTGACAAGTACCACCCCATTTCTTTACAATGCGATCCTCAGCAGGAAAAATCTACTGGGACAAGGGACGAGCAGAGACAAATAATAAAAGGTCTCTAATTTTGATCTAAGTTTTTCCCACCTTGAATAGCTAATTCCTATAAAAATTTCTAGCTATTTGCTGCCAATTCCAGCCACGTTCTTGGTTTCCCAGCACTCACGCTTCTCCCTGGTGATTCGCCCAAGCCAGCTCCAGGACACTCAGCACGTGGAGCAGTGACCCGAATGCACAAGCTGCAGTGCTGCAGTTCTCCTGCAGAACTGCAGTTCTCCTGCAGTGCTGCAGTTCTCCTGCAGAGCTGCAGTTCTCCTGCAGTGCTGCAGTTCTCCTGCAGAGCTGCAGTTCTCCTGCAGTGCTGCAGTTCTCCTGCAGAGCTGCAGTTCTCCTGCAGTGCTGCAGTTCTCCTGCAGTGCTGCAGTTCTCCTGCAGAGCTGCAGTTCTCCTGCAGAGCTGCAGTTCTCCTGCAGTGCTGCAGTTCTCCTGCAGAGCTGCAGTTCTCCTGCAGTGCTGCAGTTCTCCTGCAGTGCTGCTCAGTAAAGAGCTGCAGGCACAGGACTGAGGTGTTGTATTCACCTGTGGCTGTTCTGCCTGCTCATTTGTCTGTTCTTCCTGCTGACTCATCACGCTGACCATCAGAACCATAAGTTCTGGAAACCCCCCACATACGCAGCTTAAACCAAATAACTCAGCTACCCAGAGGAGGTAATTCTTGCCTCTGACAACAAGCTGAACTGTTGTCTTTTTATGACCACTATCTGGCCAAAATAAATAATTTCAATGCATCTTCCTGTGTTTTCTGGTTGACTTTTGTTGGGTTAGACTGTTAAATGTTGTTCATTGTAAGTGAGAAACGTGTTGCTTACAATGGAAAACAGTCCATAGGATAGATGGAGGGGAGGCAACTAGTAAAAAAAAGGTGTCGACCACGGATACAGACATGATGAAGTCTGTCTTCTGGAGATAAAACTAAAGAAAACAGATTTTGATAAGAGAAATGAGAAAAGCAAAACTTTCTCCAGAGTGCCTGCTGATCTATATTTGTCCTTTAAGAAAATCTATTTTATTAAATTTAAATTTAATTAAATTTAGTGCAAATTTCAATTTAGAAGCTCTTTAGAACTAGATATTCACATTGCAGACTTCACTTTACTTTTGTTTTGTTTGTTTTGGTTTTTTTTTCTGTGTTGTGTATTATCCTCCAATGCAAATTCCAGATGGCAAACTCTCTGGGGTTTGCTTTTCCTGGTCTGTGCATTTTTATAATTCTTCCTTCACTGGGAATTTGGGACAGGCATAAGTCCGGGGTTGCAGTTAAAAGGTTGATAATTCCTTAAAGTGGTTGAAAATTTTGGCTCCCTGGATCATGTTTCAGGGGCTGTGATTAGAGAGTTCACTGATGGTCTGTCTGTCCTCTGACCCTGATCCATTGTCACTCTTGTCACCCCTAGGTTACTGTCCACTCTGCATAAAGACAGCTTTAGCTGTTCATCTCTGTAGGCCCTTTCACCTTTCTGGCAGGAAACATAAAAGCTCTTGTAGAAAAGTAAGAGATGTTACTTCTACCCATAAATTTTTGATATTGGAAGCGGAAAATATTTTTTTTTTAACTGTAGCACCATTGAATCAGTCTAGCACAATGAGTTTCTTTGATTTACAGAAATAGGCTGGTATCCAAGGGAAATAGACAGGAGTATGCCAATTCTGTCTATAGGTACAACGTGCCTATTAGAGCCCACACAAAAATAAAACATCTTGAGCATAGTAGAGTGGGTCTGATTTTTTCTCCACCAGTTGCCATCTGATTGCATTGGCATAGAGTTTGTGGTCATCAGTGCTAGATGCAGCTCTGCACTCAGTGTGCCAGCCAAACCAGTCCCTCCTGCTCACACTGGACTGAGAAATGTGATGTTAAATTAAACACTTCACAAGCAACAGAATCTGCTACATAACAGTTTAATGAGTTCCCAATTAAATCTAAATTTAAAGCTTTTTGTTTATCCTGGCCATGCTCAGAGGCTTAACTAAGCAGTTAAAATCATAATTCCTAAAGTAAACTTAAACTATTTCATTTGTGTTGCTTCTAAATTCTTAATTGAGCCCATTATACTTTTTTTTTTTTTACTGTTATAGCTTTCTCCTTAAATCTTTAACACTTAATTTGCCACCATTATTTAGTCACAATCAGGGAACAGAGTCAGGACATGTAAATTTCTTAACAATGGTGTTGAAGTTACCCCAAAATATCCCCAAATTCTATCAAATCTCCTAGTCCTTCAGATTGACATATTCAAAAAATATTATTACTGGTTTCAATTTTTTACTACTTTTTGTCCTCTCTTACTTCTCTTCACAGTTTTTCCTAGTATGACACTGAAAATGTATTTAAGATGCAGACAAGGTTCTTAAGATTCTTAAATACTTATTTAGCTTGCAACTCAGCCACATTTTCAGCTATAAAATACCATACATCTGGATAGGCTTTGGTGCTGTCTCGCTACTAAACTGGCAACTGCTGAATGCTAAAGTCTCAGAAATCTCAGTACTAATTCCTGCTGCATTTTGTCTGCAGGCTTGCATGACACAGGTTGATATGGCAGACCTTTGTCTCAGATTCATCAACTGAATTTCTTCAGCTGAACCCCATTTGTTTGGCAAAAACATCCTGGATGTATGGGAGATTGGCTTTGTTTTTACACATAGAAAACACCTCAAAAAGATAGATAGATAGATAGATAGATAGATAGATAGATAGATAGATAGATAGATAGATAGATAGATAGAGACACTTCTTATTATTTTTTAATATTTAAAAAAAAAAATCTGAGATCTGCCAGATCTCTGAGTTTAGCTGAGCCACCTCAGATGTGCATGTAACATAGGCAGGCAGAGGACAGCACACTGCCAACCTCCTTCCAACACCAACTGCAAATTAAGCTCAACAGGTCTGGTTTGTCCTGTGTAAAATAAGCCTGTAAATGAAATCTCTAAATCAAACACCATTTTCCTTGGTGGTAAACAGATAAACATGGCTATGTTGACTGTAGGTGTAATGTGGGATTTCTATGTCATGTAGTTTTGACCCATGTAAATTCATAATGTTATGTTAATTTAATCTGCCTTTTTTTTTTTTTTTTTCTGCTATTGCCATTGATAGGAATAAGAAATACTTTTATGTTCTCAAAATTGCCAATTTTGGGATTTTAAGTGTAATGGGAATCATCTCTAGGCTTATCATATCTTACAGAATAAAGTTGCATCTACAGTGGCTTTACATCAATTTATAGATAATCTACTATTGATTTCAATAACTTGGTGCATTACAGGATGTTTGTTTACTGCTTTTGTCAGTAATTTCACTATTTAATATTTAATGTAATTGTTGAAGACTAATAGAGCAGAAGCCACTTGAAGCATGGTTTTGCTATTTATCTCCTTTTCTCTTTTCTGCCTTCCATTTCCTTGTGTCTCCTTGTTCCATGTCAAAAGACTAATTTATGAGCAGACTCTGAGTCATGTCTGGCCTCTTGTTTTATTATTCACCAGCGTTGAAATAAGACTGTCCATTGTGCATTTTCATCTTTGTGAATGACAAGAAGCTGCTGGTTTTATATTAAAATCCCTCATTTTCTGCAAGTCTGGAGGTCACAATTATTTTAGATCTCCTATCATAATTTGTATTCCTTTACATTACATTACCTCTTCATCTCAAATACCATGTATTATAATCTTAAATAATTTTCTTATTGACAAGAGCTATGAGAACAGAGGTAAAATACTAAAATAGTTATAATTACTAAAAATCCTGTTGTGCAAAAATGACGTTTCAGTAGTAGTCTCTTGTTTAAGATATAGCTTAAGGAATTTAAATATATATGTGTAAAAATCTTATGTAAATCAGAGTTGAATAAAGGAATCTTTGTTTTCTATTTCCCACTTTGAATTGTTTCTGTTACATCATGTCAAGTGTGCTACATTTTAAGCATGCTATTCTTCTTTGTTATGAAAAATCATGTTAGCCTTTATGCTTTTTATATAGCACAGGAAATTTGAATTTAAGCTAATGATCTGTGTTCTATGAACTTTGAAACACAGCAACAGAGAGTTGTAAATGATGCACGTAAATCAGTTGTAAATTACAGGCTTTCTTCTAACCTCAGAAACCAGAAGATGCTAAAATTTCTATGTTCATATTAGTAAAACACCTTCAGACACAAAAATGCCATGGCAGAAAGGGCTGTGATGTATAAGAATCCCTTGCATTGATTGCTTTTCCAGGATGGCTGCGGATCCATCTCAGGGAGCATTTATATGAGAATATATAAGGTACTCTTTTACTCTTTTTCTCACACTTACCTAATGAAGCACTTAAGTACTTAAAATTAGTCATCTAATTGAAATCAAAATATCTACACTGTGAGATTTTACATGGATTTGAGAATGGATAAATTAACTAAGTTCTCTGTCTTTTTATATTCCATCCACGTATTTGTGAGGCCGTGACGCATTCACACAGAAGAGACAGGCTCAGGACAACATCTCTGGATTGTCTGATGTGCTGTTTTGAAAAGAAGTCCAGATTATGTGTACTACATAAAAAGGGTCTGGAATTCTCAAAAAACTATCAAACAAGCTCAGCCATCCTTCCTTACTAGTGTGTTAAGCTCTGATTCAGTTTTACTCATGTTTTTGTTTGAAATAAAACATAAAAAAGTTATAAAATGCAATAAAATGTGCTCATCTCATTGGGCATATTTGATTTTGACAGTTGCCAGCAGTATTTTAAATTCCTCTGCCAGAAGTTTAGGTTGCATGTAAGGGTGGACAAAAATGAAAACTGGTCTTCCAGAGAAGAATGCGATCTCTATGCTTGGTGACACCCAAAACTTAACTTGTCAGAGACTCTAAGCAATCTTACCTATCTTTGAGGTAAACCACTATTCCTGCAAGCACTTGGACTGGATGATCTTTAGATATTTCTCCCAAGCTAAATGGCTCCAGGACTTTGTAAGTCTCTTTCACCATTCATTCATTCATTCTATGTCACACCCTCTGTCCTTTTTTTTGCTCCACCCCAGTTTCTCTGTAAGAGAAACTTACAGTTTCTCTGTAAGAGAAACACCCCTCAGTTTCTGTAAGATATACAGTTGCATCTTCTGATGGAATCCATGGAATTGAGATGCTACAGTCCTTGCTGCTTTGTTGGCCCTTTCACTTCTGTGGCAAAACTTGCCAGAGAAGAAAGGAAATTTATTCTAGAGGAGGAGAGAACATGCTTTCATCTAAACTTGTAGCTTTTTTGTTTCCTACACCGTGTACAATGTCCTGTACTCTGAAACTCCTTCTGCCTTCTCTCCACTGTCTTCTGGAATCATTATCTTCTTTATGATTTTCTGACTTTTTTAACCCCTCAAGAAACAAACAAACAAATTTGAAATTTCCCCTGTACTTTCTATTCCTTTGTCTTCTCATTTTATAGTGTTCTTAGGGACTTATCCATAATAACATTACTTTCACAACATTACTCATGTTACCATAGTGCCTTTGATCCAGTGTTAGGAGATAAATTCTTTATGTTGTTTTGTAAGGAAGAAGACGAAATTCAAAATAATATACAAAATATAGTTTAATATTCTGCAAATATTTACAATTTATGGTTAAAGCTAGATAGTGGTTGTGTTTTTTTGTATTAAACTACACATTTTATTGCAATTTTGTGAGTGAATTAGTAGAGAAACAGATGGATATGATTTATGGTATTCTGCTAATGCGTGTTCTTTTCCCAGTGGATCCTGAAGATTTGCATGTATGCAGAAGAAAGAGACTAAGCACAAGACCTTTTACTTTTTTATTTAATAAAAAGTCCCTCCATTATATCCTCAAGCAATATGGGTTAATGTGTTGTTGAATGAACAGCTAGAATATCCTCAGTCTTCTTTCAACTGATTATAGGTTTTAAATTTGAATTAAATTCAAGTAAAAAAATCATTGCAACTGCTGTTTTCAGTAAGGCTGCTTCTCTTTAACACTGTTCCACACTAATACTAAAGCAGTGCTGGACCTTCAGCAGCCAGTGTTAGACATAAAGATCTGTGTGCATGATTCCTTCTTCACACTGACTCCACAGCAGAGCTTATAAAAATTACAGAATATAGAGCCACCACATAGGATCACCAAACTCAAATATGAGCAGAATAACGGGAAGAATTAGAATACATAATTGTGTGACAAATAATGATTCTGTTTTCCTGGAGAAAAAGAAGGTAAGAACAAGGATAAGGAAGGAACAGAAAGCTTTATTCTGTCAAGGTGATGAGCCTTTAAAGTAATTAGGGTAGAGAAAAAAATGGAATAATTTATATAATTTACATATAAATAATATTAAATATTAATAACTGTGAGAAAGGAAAAAAAAAGAAACTATAAGTAATTGGGAGGATGAAGACAGGACAGTTGCATTTGTCATCTTCAGAGGGAAATGAAGAATATATTTTGAGCCACTACAAGCCTCTGTGGGATTCAGCCTGTTTCTTCAATATGAGATTGACTGACTGAAAGGAATTCACTTATATAATACTGCATTCAAGAGATAAAAATGAAACATCTACATAATAGAAGGAAGGACTGAACAGAAAACACAGGAATAATGAAAACATCTACTGTGATATCCCACATGACAAATTTTTTACATATTAGAAATTATCTAATGTCTTACACAAAAGATATGTTTATATCTAATCTATGTAGTAAGATACTTGAGTGTAAAGGCTCCCAATGGTTTCACCAGGCTAAAAGTGTGGTTCTTAAGGTGCCTGCCTTTCACAATGATATCTATTAACACAGTAGCATTATTTTAGATTTACACTACAGTGAGAGGTGTTTTGAACGTATTTAATAAGGATAAACATATGGTTCTATAAGGTCAGTTAAAAATTTTACATTCAATTTTCATCATGAATATATGATTACTGCTTTAAGTCTAACGTCTTTGTTTTTCAGATTGTTACCTTTTTTGTTTTGTTTCTTTTGTTGTAGGAAGAAAAAACTCCCTGAGTTTATGAAACAATAGACCTTTTTTACAAAGTCTTCAGTTTTATTAATAGAAATTAAAAAAAGCAAAACCAAAATAATCATTTTTGCTCATATGTATATTTCCTAATTTGGTGCAATTATACTCTTTATAAATATAATAAACAATAAAAAAACCCATTATAAACAGCTGCTCATTGTTATTTCAAGCAAATTTCCTGCTCAGGGTCAGCAGGACAGATCAAGACAGGTGTTTCAGAAAGCTCCTACCTCTTGAGCTTTTTATAGATCATTAATTCACTTGAATACTGCACTGCCAACTTTATCAATATAAATTTTCTCTGCAAACATGTACTTTTTAAGATAATTAGTTTTTTATGAAAGAAGAAGTAATTTTCTACAGGAAGTCAGTAACCGTAAATCACCAGAGCTGCATATCAAGCATCAGTTCTTCCCACTTGCTCAGTCACCATATGGCACCACACACTATGCTGAAAGATAATCACTTTATTGTTGGCTGCGTTTTTAATCAGCTACATCTCATACTGTTTTGTTAAACATTGCCTTGCAAATAAACCAGCCTTACAATACATTTTTGCCTTGGAAGAAAACATAAATAAGACCTTGTGAAACACAGGAAGATCTGCTCAAATTTGAAAACCAAAATTTAATCAATAGATCAGACATGAAAAAATCAGATTTGCTATTCAAGCACCAGAAAGATCCACCAAGTGGAACTGAATTGGGAGCAGAGGAAGCTACTGTGCAAGGTGTCTGTTTTCTAGCAGTAGTTTGCTGGGTGGATTAAGTCTGACAGCTGCTGTCAGACTGTAATCTGCCCTGCACTCAGCTTGAGCAGCTAATGGGGTGCTGGGGTCCACCCCCTCTGCAAGTGTGCACACCCAGTGATTTCACACAGTGACCACTCTTGCACTCTTCTGCTTTGTTCCCACAAACAAAAACTTCCAAGGAATGCTCCTGGGTGTTCTTTAGGTAGAGGTCTTTGCTTTTGGTTTTATATTGTGCCCACACCTACTCTCTGGCTACTCTGGCTCAAGTGCTCTGCAAGTTTGAATAGATATGCATTCACAGGGGTTTTATTTGGTTTGAATAGCAAGGGTTTGGTAGCAGCGGGACAGGGGGGAGGGAGGAAACTGCTGCACAACAGGAACCACAGTCAGAAAGAGGAGTGGGAACCTGTGAGAGCCACAGCTCTGCAGACCCCAAGAGCAGTGAAGAAGGAGGGGTAGGAGGAGCTCCATACTTGGGAACAGATTCCCCTGCAGATCATAGTAAAGACCATGGTGAAGCAGCTGTGCTCCTGCAGCCCTAAGAGATCCATGGTGGAGCAGACTCCACATCAGAGCAGGTGGATGCCTGGAGGAAGCTGTGACCCCATGAGAAGCCTGAGCTGGAGCAGTTCCCTGAAGAACCTGTGGACCCATGGAGAGAGGAGGACTTGTGACCTTTTGGGGGACCTGTGCTGGAGCAGCCTGTTCTTGAAAGACTGCACCCCATGAGAAGGGACCCACCCTGGAGCAGCTGCTACAGAACTACATCCCATGGGAAAGACTCATGATGGAGAAGCACGTTCATGGAGGACTGTCTGTATGGGCTATTCACTTAGGAGCTGGACTTCATGATCCTTGTAGGTTTTCTCCAACTCTGAATATTTTGTGCTTCTGTGGAATGTACTCCATGTTGGAGCAGGAGAAGAGTGTGAGAGTCCTCCTGCTGAGGAGGAAAGAGCAGCAGAAGCAACATATGATAAACTGACTAAAACACCCATTACCTGTCCCCCCGTGCCTCTGTAGGGGAAGAGAGAGAGAAAATAATTAGTGAAGTTGAGTGTGGAGAGAGTGATGAGTGGGGGAAGAGGTTTTTAGGATTTGGCTTTATTTGCCATTATCCTACTCTTACTTGATAGGTAATAAATTCAGTTAATTTCCCTGAGTTTGTTCTGCCCATGAGAGTAATGGGCTAGTGATCTCTCCCTGTTTTTATCTCAACCTACAAGCCTTATATTTTCTCTTCCAGTTCAGCTGAGGAGTGATAGAAGAGTTCCTGGCATCCAGCCAGGGTCAACCCACTAAAGAGATGAAAAAGAAAAAAAAAAAATATTATGTACAGCAAGAGAAAAAACCCCAACTTAAAACAAGGTTTCTCCGTCTATGACAAGGTTTCCTAGGAGAAGTAAATGAAGAGTCATTCCTCTGAAACAGCTACATATGCACAATAGCAACAGCCTGACACTAAAAAAAGAGAGAAACTAGAGGATCTTTGTATTTCTAATTTACAGAAGACTACATGCAATTTACAGAATTTTATGCTTAAGTAGTCAAATGCTGACATTAATATTAGCAGTGCAACCTTCTCTATAGCCTTTTGCATATGAATTGTGATACATACCCCCTTTGGGTCTGTTGCAGTCCCCAGACACCCTCCTTTCTCTCATTTACTGAATGCAGAATCAGATTATTCCTTGGGGGGTGGAGGGCAGTGGTGGGGAGGAACAGTTCCTGACTGTCTGAGGAATTTCTGACTCTCCTGGGATGGAACATGCTCAGCATGGATATGCTGTTCTGCAAAACCGAACAGGAAGAAATCTTCAGATGCTCAGATTTAGGGAAAGTCTCACGGGACGCTAAAACATTTCTGAAGCAAGGAGAAATGCTCTGTCAAGTTTTTGTTTCTTTCCCAGATGGTGGAGGTACTTGAACTCTCAAAGATTTGTATGCTTCTTGGTCTGAACAAAACCAATATCTTTCCTTGTTTGCAGGAAGGCTTGGCTGTTTATGCAGAGATATTCACTCCAAAATTTAATCTGGTAGAGAGAAGGAATGAAATGTTTTGAAATGATTGCATAATGGCTGGCTAAGTTTTAAACAACTAAAACCTGTGTACCTGTCTTACAGTCACACTTCTATAGCTGCATCTATTTCACATTATGATTAACTATTGGTTTTGTGGTTTTGAAGGAACAATTGGTGGTGGTGCATCCCCCGCACATCCTTTCCAGGCTGCAGATCTGAGAAATGGTGGTTAGACCTCGGCCTTGAAAAATAGCACCTGGGCTCAGCTCTTCCCAAGATTATCAGAGGTACTCTCTGCTCCCAGGAATTGCTAACGAGCTCCTGTTTTCCGTATAAACAGCCCTGGGAAATATTTTTCTTCCCTGAATGTCATAACATCCCTGTTCTTACACTTTCAAAGAAGCCAACCCCAACTGTGGCCAGGATAAAACATTCTTATGACTAAAGCCCTCTCCCCTAAGACCCTATAAACTGTGGTCCAAAATGAGACCCTTGGAGCTCTCCTGGGCCTCGCAGCAGGCTGTGATCAGCAACCTTCGTCTGAGTGGGGCCCCTCAGAGCCAGAAAACTCTTGTTTGCTGTACTTGGAGGGCGGCTGAATAGCCATGACTCCATACCCTTATTTCTCGAGGCCCAACCCTTCACCCACTGGGAGATGCAAAGGCATCCAAAGTGAGTATTTTGCTGACCTCTGGGGGGAATTTTTCACAGGTACATTGTTTGCACAGACTCTTTATGTCTGGATGCATAAACTGGTGCATATTATAGTGAATCTGGGAGAAATGCTGCTTTATTAGATGTTAAAGTACCTTAGACGTCTAAGTAAGTTAGGCCTGTAAGCTTGTGACTCATGACTTTACTTAAATGCTGCTATGTGTTCTTTTGCTAAGTTACTAAATATAATTTTGAAGTTTTAAGTTAGGTTCAATGGTGCTAAGTGTTATTTCTTTGTTAATATTTTAAGGTTAAGTTACAAATTAAGGTTACATTAGGATATAAGTGTTGTCCCTTTGTTAAATTGTTAGATTAAAGGTATAACTTATGTTAAAGTACTGTTAAGTGTGAATGCTGGTAAACTTTTAGGCTGTATCCTTTTTTATCCTTGTCCTTTTGTCACATGCACCTAAACACGCACACACAAACACACACATATACACACACCCTAATTAGCTCCCAGTTCATTTCTGTTTTGATTGCTTGGATTTTCTTTGGTTTTGCTGTTGCTTGTTTTTCTTTGGTGTGCCTTAACTATCCTATAAGTAGTGAAGTGAATTTTGCCAAAAAACTTTGTTGTGTGGTCACTTAATATTAAATCTGGCTTTTGCTGATAGCCTTGCTGATGAGTTTTTAAGATCTCCAACACTCATTCATAACACAACAGACAGACACAGTGCTGGGAAATCACAGGCTATCAAAAAGATGACATTGGTTTTAATGGATAGTCTATAAAGAGAAGAACAGAGGGGAAATGTAAAAGTTTGTACTTTTATGTTGACCTTGTTCATAGTTTCAACTTCTGTGTAAAGCATTATGGAACTCTTGTTTTTTGTACCAGTGATGTATCAGGTTTTATTATGTTGGCAGGAATATGTCTAATTGTTCTAAAGAACAAATTATAATTTTTGATGTTAACATAATTTTCACCATTTAGGTTTTTTTTTTCCTGTGTACTTTCCAGTTTTTTGCTGAATTTAGGTGTACAGGGAAGAGGAATTCCTGATTGTTTTCTTTCATATAAACAAGATTTTTTTCCGTAAATAAGTTTTCATTTGTTTTTTTTTTAGTTCCCAGCCTGCAGCTGGACCATCTATGGAATAAATCCTGATGGGAAAAGGAGGATAGTGCACATGTGTGTGCATATTATATAGACATTAGAAATGCAGCCATTAGGAGCTGATTTTGCATGCTCATCCACAGAGGCTGGGGTGGCACACAGTATCCTGGTGGTTGCAGCCCCAGAGAATGAATAAATCATGCATTTTTCATTTGGCAAGCTGGTGTCAGGGAATGGGTAGCATGCCTTCAAGTTTAAGGATGTGAGAAACATGTGGAGTTAAGGAGGAACATAGGAAAAGTGAGAAATATATATAATCCTGACCATGTGTGTTATCTTTCATAAATCCTGAGTTTCTGGCACTGCTCATGGCATTATCCATAAACCACTTGTGATTATGGCAACATTTGCTATGACATTTAGACATGTCTGCTCTTTATAAAATGTTTTGCCAAGCAGGAGTTTCTGTGTACAATTTGATTAGTCATTTATTCAAGGAAATTCTATGTCAGTTGCCAGGAGACAGGAATGAAGTGCTTGGCTCTGGGAAAGTTCTCTTCCCATGTATATTTGAAGGGACTCCCAGGCAGATTGAGCCTAATCTTTTCTGCTCCCTATATCATATGACAGAGGGGCTCCTGGATATGCTCTAACCCATTAAAAAAAAATGATGAAATCACCTTTGTAGCTGAAAGTTTATGGTTAGACCTTAAGTTCTTTCCATTTCATATGCTGTGTGTGTTTCAGGGGAAGGAGTTGTGGCAGAACAGCTGATGAGTTTGATATTTGGGTTTAGGTATCCACTCATGCATTACAAACTTTAATTAAAATTTTCAGAGCAATGTGTCTTCATTGTGCCAATTTTTGCTTCACAGGGAATATAGTAAATAAATGCAGAATAAACTGTGCATCTCAAATGTGTGCCCATCTCTCTGCAATAATGCTGCCACATTTCCAGTTAATCCTACCAAATACTACCTAAAACAAGATCTGGGGAAGATGTTCTGGGGAAGAGCATAAGCCTGAGCATTTTCCTTCAGTCTGTAATGCTGAAAATTTCAGAAATTGAGGGTTTTTTTGACTATATCTGCACATATCTCAGAATGGGAAACAATTTGGTTGCTGTTTCTTGGTTGTGGTGTGGCTTGTTGTATTTAGTTTTTTTTTGTTTGTTTGTTTTGGTTTTGTTTGGGGTTTTTTGGTTTTTTTGTTCTGTGTTTTGGGTGTTTTTTTGTTTGATTTTTTTTTGAGGAGCTTGGTTTTAGTTTTTGGTTGGTTTGTTGTTTGGTATCTTGTTTGTTTGCATGTTTTCATTGAAAATTTGGACTGAGAACTGTTTTGAGTCTATAAATAATTGATATTTCTATCTCTTCCTTGGATTTGTCTCAGCAGTCCTTTGACATTACCAAGACTGTGGCTGGGGACTGAGTGTTGGCAGTGGTGGGATGGCATGAGAATTGAATGAGTGAATGGCTCTTCTCAGTATCTTTAACTGTCTGTAAACTTTAAAATTTGGATGGACACCAGCTCATAGAGTTTCCCAGGAAAAAGTGATGACATTTCACTAAAGTGTGAAGCACAGGTAGAATTACACTATTGAGTATACTCATTGTCTGGGGTGGATTTGCATAGACTTAGTCATGTAGAGGTGAGTAACTATGTGAGTAATGGCATTGACTTCTGCAAATTTAGTCAGTGCTTGAGTAGGAGAATTGGATTATTTTCTGATTGTGGTATCACATGAATCCACTCACAATTTTCCCTATCTTTATACCAACACAAAGTTATAACAACTGTTTTTCTGGAGTAATTTCTCCTTCTCTTGTTTAATTTTTATGAGACTTCAAAGTTGAAGTCTTTCCATTAAACATTGTATGAAATATAACCCTTTTATCTGAGGATATTTTCCTGTATTTAAGCCACATGAAATAGTTTATGTTATTTTTGAAACACTTCTGAGTGAACTGCCACTAAGTTACCATGTTCTGAATAACATTCTCATCACAGAAGCAATAAAGTGTCTAGACTGGGGAATCCTTAAGTGTTTCTTACCCTGCATTATTATCTTGCTTTTTTGCCTTACCTAAGCACATCCAAAACTTTTTTCACTTTAAGAGTGTGGTACCTCTTGTAACCATGGATGATGTTCTTGGCTTAGCAAGAGAGACCATCCTATAAGTAGTTCTGGAATATTTGTAGTAACACGATCACTACCTAGTTGGCCAGCCATAAAGCAAAGTAGACCTAGCCAGAATCTATATTCAGCATCTTGGTTAAGACTGTTTTCCTTTGATTCCAGCTAATCCTGATGAAATTTCAACTAAATCCAGACTAAGAGAACTTCAAATTGCCTAGTTAGTATTTCTTTCTCAAGCAAAGCATTTGAAACCACATGTAGTTTGTTGCAGATTCCCTCCTGTGTTTCGTTTATGGATGGTTGGTGAAATTCATTCCTGACTTTGCTTGATCTTTTCAGAATACATTGTAGGAAAGACTCATCAAAAAAAGACTCACTAAATGTCATTCCTTAGTCTAGTTTCTGGCTTTCGCTTATATCCTTAGTGTATTACAACACTCTTCTGAATCCTGCTTCTGCCCTACTCTTGTATCCAGGAGCATAGTTACCTACTTTTTGGTTAGTATCCTTTTACTAGACCCTTGCAGCTAGCAGCCTGTCCTGACAGCTACAAAAAGGAGTTTTCTATGAGAAAACATGAGCTTTTCCTGTCCCTGAGTATTTTTCTTCCTAGCTTTGGAGATCTGTCTCTTTTTCTGCAAGTACTGTCTGTCTCTTGTTATTCTGCAGTTTAATTCTCCTATAAAGGGAGTGGCAGATTTCTGTGTTGTCAAGCCTAAATCTTTAAGTAAGTTTATCTTCAAAAGAAAACACAAAGCAGAATGCTAAAAATGTCTGACTTATGAATATAGCTGAAGCAGAAATGAAAAATCAGTTCTCCAGTGCTATCTTCTGTTACAGAAATGTACATTCAGACAAATTGAATGGAATCCATTGCTTCCATTTAAAGCATCCAAGAAGTATATGTTTAAAGTTCAGCTTGCTCCTTTAAACTATTTTAGCAATCACTGAAGAGAACATCCTTTGCAGTGATTTTGTGCCATCCAAAGAAAACATTTTAAGTAGGTAAATGACCTGTTTTCAGAAGAATTCAATCCTAGAGGTGCAAAGCAGACATCAGACACAAATGTTATTTTTCTGAGTAGGAATTACTATATTAAAGTGAGAGGGTATAAGCTGCAGTTTGCTTATACTGGTTATAAGCAGTGATATCGACTGCTATATGAAATTGTCTCACAGCAAGGAAAGGCACATACATCTGTATGCAATCTGTGTCCCTGAATTAAAGAGGACCACACTGAGTTGAGACAATGCTGAGGAAACCAGGACTGACTGGAGAGTAATTGCACTGAAAATCACAAAGGTAACCTGGTCTTTTTGTGGTGAACAAAGGGATGTGAAGAACGTGTAGCGGTTAAACAGCAGGAATCTTCTCTCAGGAGTTAGAGTGCAGTTACCAGTGCACTGAGTGTTGTGTGACTTCCTTTTGCCTTCATGATAAAGATAGAAAACATTTTACTTTGATTTTTTTTTTTTTTTTTTTAATTTAGAACTTTTTGGTGTGACATATTGTAGAAGCCCATGTAAAACGGGAAGAATCCTAAAGTTGCCACTTAGAGAAATGAATAAAACATACAAATGCTATTAATATTTATAACTGGTAACACAAAGAAGGCTGGTAGCAGCCTAATTAATGCTCAGTGGTATGAAAAGGTCTGTATGTTATCCCCATTGGACAGCAGTCAGTGAGGCTGGATTCTGAGCTGACTAACACAGTGTCCCTCAGATGTCATGATGTTTACCTCTGTGATTCTGGCTTATAACCTGCGTGTGAGATATACCCTTGGTATAGGTTTTCAAGAGGTCTGGTCTTTTCCTAGATCACAGCTGTCCTGATAGGCAGCTGTGCTCTTTGAGAAGGTATGTCCAGTCATTTTTGTTATTTGCTTGAAATAAGTCTTTTAAGTGCTTTTTGAAGAACTGTAACAGAGCCTATGAAAATCTGTACTTCAATTTAATTTTAAATCATTCTGTAGATATAAGTATTCAGTGAAGACAATCATGCTTTTAAAAATTATATTGACCAAGGAAATATCTTGTTCCTTGCAAGTTTAAAATAATTAGGGGAATACAAAATTTCCAGGATATAGGAAGCAAAATTAACCTAGATAATGATATTTTACATTACAGTTATTGAATTTATCTGGTTGTAGAACACAGATGACAAACATATTAAAAATACTGTAATTAGTAAAGTGCTTTGCCTGTAACTGATATTTAAAGTGATAAAGACACTAGAAAAGGTAAAAAAGACAATACAAATTAATACCAGTAGTATCCTTCCATAGCAAAAATGTCTGGCTATAGTGTAAGGAAATAAGAACAGGGCCATGAGACATACTTAAGGAAAAGAAACCATAAGAACTAACACCCTCTTTCCTATTATTAAATCTGTCCTATGTAATTTTGTTTTTCCTGCTCCTTGGCATATAAACTGCTTTCACTCAACCTCCCACATTCATCATAAGGCAGATCTGAGTAGGCTTAAGGGAATAATTTAAAATATGTTTCTAAAGATTTGTGAAAGTATTTCTATGGCCATTATAGAATAAAGCAGTAAGGATTCCATTTGCCACAGACATGGGGATCTGTTTGTATTTTATGCTTCATTTCAATAAACCCCCATTTCAAGTATGGGTAATTTGTTAGGACATAGTTCCAGGTAGGAAAGAATGAGCAGGCATGTATTTTATGTTCAATTTATGTTTCTTTATGGTGATCTGCTCATCAAAGTGTGAGGTGTGAAGCATCTTGCTGATGTGACAGAAAGTTCTGCCTCTGGAAGTTCTGCTTCCCCATGATACAATTACACTTCTGAAGAAGATGTGATGTGTTTCAACATGGAGGAAATCGAGTGGAAATCAGGAATCTGGAGCTCTTTCAGAACCCTGCCACTAGCCAACTCTGTCATCTTGATTATATTACCCTGAAATAAAAACTTTGCATTAGAATGAAGCAGAATTGAGATGTTTTTATTCCACATACTCTTGTAAATGCTTTGTTTTACACTTTTTTTTCCCCTACCACATTTGCCATATCTTTAGCTACAAACTGCTCCTTCACATTTTAAGTCTTGCTTTGTTCAAAGCAAGATGGTACTGTTTAAGCATATCTATAGCCTTCAACTTATGTAAAATATCTAGAACAGACAACAGCCTACACAAGGTTACACAAAGGTTCAAACCTGTTTACCTGTTACACAAGGTTCAAAGCATCAAAGTTGGTTTTCTGTATCTTAAAATGTAAGAAAATTAAAATTTAGATGATAGTGAATACTTTGGTAGTATAGTATGTATGACATGTCTAGGGAAGATTTTGAGGACTGTTTCAACACTTGAATCCTTTTTAATGAAACCATTCATTTTCTCTAACATCAATCTTTCTATTTATCTATATGTATATATCTTGCATGCAAACATACTGAAGTTCAAATTAGACTTTCAAGTCCCTGTAAAACGTTGGTAAAACTGCTTTTTTTATTTATTTTTTTTTTTTTTGAGGAACTCTACTTATTTCCTTGAGATCTTTCAAGCTAGAGCTGTATGATTCTATGATTGATTCTGTGATTGATTTTTATATGGATTTATTCATACACCCTAGTGCAAATATGTATCTTACTTTTTCTTTTGATGAGGGGATTTGGTGTCTGTCTAATAAGAAAGCTTAATGTTCAGCATGAACAGAACCAACAAAAATTCAATTAATTGTTTCTTCTACTGTATTTAGATTATTTGAATGTTAAGATTTTTCCCTTTCTACTTTTACACTTGCCTCTGGATATTTATGACTGTCAATGACACTCAGTAGGTTTCATGAACAAAGAATATGATAATAAGGCCTGAGCTGTTGTGTTACTGCTGCTATTTCCTTTCTCACTTTTTAATATAATGGAGAAAATAAAACCTTAATCACTAAAAATCACTGGTAAACTAGCATCACAACTCATTCCCAGGGGGATGATTTGCTCATACCTTGCATACCATATATAGCATTAGAAGCTTTTAAAGACTTATTGCTTGCCATCAATTTTAATAAAAACACCTCACATCTGCTATTTTAGTTTTAATGAAAGTAAAATTTCATTTTTGTGTGTGTGTCAATGGAAATTAGGAATTAAGTTTTTCAGCGCATGCATTATCAAGGGGGATTAACTCAATGATTTATTCATTGTTTTTTTAAAGTGTTTCATTAGAATTCATATTCTTCCTAGAGATGACAGAAGATTATTAGGGGAGGCAAAGGTGGCAAAACTTTGCATTTAGGAAGTGATCTAAAGAGGAATGTACAGATTGTGGTATAACTTCTCAGTAATTATTGCACTACATTTTTCATTATACAACTGAGGGCCCTTGCAATTCTTTTTATTCCTAGTATGCAATGGAAATGGCTTTGTTAACAAAGTGGTACCCATACTAAATCACCAGAATGGGCATCAAAAATCTGTGTCTTTTATTTTATGTGGACTCTACTGCCTCTCCTTCATCTCTCTCCTCTTTGTCCCATTTTGTGTTCGAATAATCTATATGCTTCGTGGATTTAGTTAAATTTCTGTGGCGTGAGGGGTTCTCATTCAATGGGAAATGTTATCTGATACATCAGGATTGACATGGTATGGGTCCTTAGTGTTATCTTAAGTTATATCAAGATTATGAGTTGTTTAAAATTGTTGTACAACATTTGAGTAAGCATTAAAGCAATAACATGACTGCTTGATAAAATTAAAGGTAGACTGAACCAGGCTGTGTAAGGGATGCAACAGATATATAAATTCACACAAATGCAAGCAGTATGCCATTAATCTTTAGTTTGAAACTGGTTTTAATTTACCTTTCCTGCAGGAGCTCTGTCTATTGGATCTGGCTTAACAGCTTCATTTTAAGTCCATGTTCATGTTATACAGGATTCTTAACTTTATAAACTTTTCTGGAGACACAGCAGCATGCTATTCACAATGTAAGCTCAGTAAAAATATTTTTTCTAATGTTTTACTTCTTAAGTGTTATTCTGTAAAGGACTAATACTTATTTTTACCCTCAGTATTAGCAGAGATACTAGGCCAGTGCATACACTGTGCTCATGAATGCAGGGATGAGCACATGCTGTTTCTAAAAGGGGTGAAACCGGTTGATGGCAATGATAGTCCTAGAAGTCTAAACAGGATTTATAGCATCTGTTAATCTGTGATAACTAATAAAGTATTGGCACACAAAGAAGCTGTTTAATTTCTATATTTATTACAAGGCTTATTCAATAATATGGTCAAGCCAGGATCTTGGCAGAAAGTATTTCCATTTGTTTTTAAAATTATGGTGCCTTCAAGCAACAGGGCCTTGATACATGATAGGTAGATGATTTTTAGAATTCAGAAATGTGAATCATGGCTTGAAAGCTGATCGTATTTGGTCAAATTACTAAATTTTAAAATATACTTTCCATAAATTTTTAGATTCAATTAAGATGCCCTCCACTCAGTTAACAAGATATTCCTCACTCTTATCTGGACTGGTACATACTGTGCTACATAGATGCTGCTCAGGGCACTCAAATGGAGAGAAGATACATTTATTAACAGTCAGCCTTTCCTGTGTTTAGGGGGAAAAACTGAAAAGAAAGACTTCTAACTCAGCCTCCCTCGTGCAAACATACTGCAGAATGTACACAGGTACAAAGAGCTGGGAACACTGCAAAAATTACTGAAGATAAAGAAGGGACTATGTGCTATGATGGAGGAAGAAAAGGATTATGCAGCTGGGAAGGAATTATCAATGAAACGATTGTTAGCCAGGTGGATAATGTGAAAACAGGAATTGAAGGACTGATGCACTCCAGGTAGATGCTGGACTCAAATAAAAGTATATTCAAGACTCTACAATACTGATAAAAAATAAATCAGAGGATCACAGAATCAGGGAATCATCAGGTTTGGAACAGGCCTTCAAGGTCATCTAGTCCAACCATCAACCCAGCCATAATCACCCCTAAAACATATACCCAGGTGTCGCACTCAGACATCTCTTGAACACTTCCAGAGATTGCGCCTTCCCTGGGCAACGGATTCCAGTGCCTAACCCTCTTTCAGTGATTTTTTCCCCCTAATATCTAATCTGAACTTCCCCATGTACAACTCAAGGCCACTTCCTCTCATCCTTTCACTTTCACATGACAGAAGTGACTGACCCCCACCTCACTATGACCTCTTTTTCAGATAGTTGTAGAGAGCAATGGGGTCCCCCCTGAGTCTCCTTTTCTCCAGGCTAGACAACCCAAGTTTCCTCATCCATTCCTCATAAGGAATTATTTTTTAAACCATTTACCACCTCCATTGCCCTTCTTTGGACATGCTTCAGAAAGTCAATATTCTTTTTATAGTGAAGGGCCCAAAACAATATTGGATTTAAGGTGTGGCCTCACCAGTGCAAAGTACAGAGGGACAATCACTTCCCCAGTCCTGCTGGTCACACTGTTCTTGGTACAGGCCAGGGTGCCATTTGCCTTCTTGGCCACCTGGGCGCATTGCTGGCTCGTGTTCAGCCAATGGTCAGCCAGGACCCTTGACCAAGACCCTTTCTGCAGGGCACCTTTCCAGACACTCTGTCCCCAGCCTGCAGAGCCATCTGGGGTTGTTGCAATTGAAGAGCAGGGCCTAGCACTTCACCTTATTGAAATTCATACAGTTTTCCTCAGCCCATTGAGTTCCTACCCCTTACTCCCATCTAACTTGGTGCCAGCTGCAAACTCATTGAGTTTTCATCCAAATCATTAATAAAGATGTTAAACAGGACTGGACCCAATACTGAGCCCTGGGGAATACCATTAGTGCTCTGCCACCAGGTGGTTTTAACTCCACTCACTGCCACTCTGATCTCATCCTTCCACCAATTTTTCACCAGGAAAGAATGCATCTATCCAAATCATGAGCAACTAGTTTCTACATTGTAGTGGATGTATTAAAATTATTAGGCTATCTTATCCTTATTGATGATTTGAAAGTAGTTTGTGATTATTTTATTTTTATTATTGCAACATCTGCTAGTCAAAGCCAAAATCTGGCTCTGGTCTCCTAAGTAACAACTTGCAGACAATACTCCCCAAAGGCCACCAAAGCAGTAACATGTGTTTGATTGAATACCCTATTAGATCAATGCCTTGCAAGCACTGGTTTTGCCTTAATTAAAAGCTCAGACTGCTTAGATAGGGTTATTAATTATGTTGGGTCCTTGCAAGTTAGTGGGAAAAGCTTAGGTATGATGAGTCCTGTTAAATAGAACAACATCTGGTGTTAGCAACATTCTCAGTATTTGGTGCTAATTACACTCTGTCTTAAGGACACACATTTCATATTTGGCACTTTTAAATCCATTCACCAAGCCAGATTTATGAGTCATATGTTTTATTTCCATACCTATATATTGAAGTGTCTCTATAGGAGCATAAGACATTGATTTGGAATTAAAATTTAACTTTTTTTTTTTAATGGTCTTTTATGAAAAGATCACAGGCTGACTTTCTTTGTTGTCTTCTCAGTGATGTAATTGTGTTTTCCTTAGCTATCAAAAAACCAGCTGGCCTAATTTTTGAGATTGATTCGTTGGTCATGGCAACTGTCAGCAGCAGAGTTTTGGCTGCTATTGGTAGGACTTGTTGATGAGTTGTTGTTATCTCATAACGTCCCCCAAGAATATGAGCCTGCAAGGAGAGATGTGAGATATATGTGAGTGTGGCAGAACATCTTCCAGCCTGAGACATCCATAACCACTGAAGCCTAAAACATTTCAGATTCAGTGGGTAGAGATGTCTACTCCTTAACCATCCTTTAATTTTGGCTGAAATTCCTGTCTCAGCTGCAGGTTAATGCAGAAGATAATTTTATAATCCTTCATGGTATGGCTCTTTCTTTGTCTTTAAAAAAATAAATTTTGAACAACTTTTTCTAACAAAAAATTATGCATTCATAATAAACCCTGGAGGAGACAATTCAATAAAAGAATACATATGCATCAGGAATTCATTCAATATACTTGATTTCCCTTGGTTCCTTTAGATTTTCCTTCAAGCTTTAAACTCCTAGAACCAAATTCATCCCAAATGTATACTGAGTTCCCTGAAGTCAATGGAGGTATGTTGCCTGTGTGTTTGAAGCTCAGAAGGATTCTGTATTTAGTTATAATAAGTAAATAGTTTATATTGAACTGCTGATGGAAACTTCCTCTCAAGTCTTTAAAGAATGGTGTTGTGCCTCAGTTTAGTGGCAAATACAGAGTATGCTGTGTTTATCTGGCTCTATGCTGGATGTTTTATCCAGAAGGATACTATGGGAGAAATTATCAAAAGGTTTACTGAAATCCCAAACCGTTACATTAACTGGCTTCCTGTGATCAGCTAGGGGAGTTACCTTGTCATAAAAGGAAATCAGGTTTGATAAGCTGGCCTTGTCTCTCATGAAGCTGTGCTGCCTGTGACCAATGACTGCATTGTCCTCCATGTGTTTTTCTATATATCTCATAATAATTTTCTCCATAGCTTCACCAGGCACTGAAGTGAGACAGACAGGCCTGCAGTTTCCGGGGTCTTCCTTCTTGCCCTTCTTGAAAATCAGGACAAAGTTCATCAGCTTCCAGTCAGTTGGGACCTCTCCAAATTCCCAAGAACTCTCAAAAATCATTGAAAAAGGTTTTACAATGACATCAGCCAGGCCCTTGAAGATTCTAGGATTAATCCTATCAAGCTCCATAGATTTGTAGGGATCCAGCTGGAGCAGCAGATCCCACACAAGCTCAGGGTCACCTGGAAGTTGATCATTGTCACAGTCATGGTCCTCCAGCTCAGGGCACTGAAACGCCCTTGGTCTGTCATCTATGTTGAAGTAAGAGGTAAAGAATGCTTTAAAAATCTCTGCTTCATCTCTGTCCCTGTTTATGAGATGACCACCCGAATCCAGTAACAGGACAATGTTATTTCTTCACAGCCTTTTGCTATTAATGAATTTTGTAAAACACTTTTTCCAACATTTCTGTCCAGCTTCAACTCCAGCTGAGCTTTGGCTGTACAAATTTTCCCCCTGCAGTAGCAAGTAGCTTCTTGATATTCTTCCCCTGACCTTGTTCCCCCCTGGGCCTTTCTTTCTTGCCTTAGTTCCAAGAGACAATCCCCCTGTTCAGCAAACCCCAATCATCACCTGTTTGGCTTCTGACATTTTGGAGTTGCAGCTGCTGTACTCTTAGGTGTTTATGTTAAAAAATGATGCACACTGATGGACACTGGCAGCTGCAAAAACGTTTTTTCAGGCAGTCTTTATCACTAGTTCTCTGAGCAGCCTGAAGTCTGTTGTACTTTTGTCCAGGGTTGAGATTTTGCTGGCACTTTTCCTCCTGTCAGCAGAGATTTTAAACTTGATCACTGTGTGGTTGCTGTGGCCAAGTCAGCTTCCAATCTCTACTCTGTGGACAAGCAGCAGATCATGAACCTTTCTCAGCTGACTTCCTTATGACCTATAAACCTAAAGTTTTCATTTAGGTTTTTTAGGAGTCTTCTGGCCTGGGTTGTGCCAGCTGTAGAAGGTCAGTTGACTCATAAGTGTCCCTCAGTTTCTCAAAGAATAATTAATTGCCATGATTTTCCTGGCTTGGAAGTCTATAGTAGACTCCCATGATAACATCCACATTGCTTGTTGTCCCTTGATTCTTGCCCACAGGTTCTCAACTGTGCCACTGTCAATTGTGTGCTCCACACATTCCAACCCTTCCATTACAGAAGATTACATTCCATACAGAGCTTAAACTCAGGAGGTGCTGGAAATCTCTAGATGAATTCTCTGAGATACAGCTGAAATACGATCCTGTCATTGCTGATGGTTTTGCAAGGTTTAAAGTTTATCATCGTCCTTCATGATGCTGCAGTCACAACTTGTATCACATAGTCAAATGTTTGGTGGCTTCTGTTCACAAGTGCTTCTGAAAAGCTTGTAAACTTTTCTGGCTTGGTGGGCTTGTACTCCCAAATGAATCTGAAAGCAATGTACAACTCCAAATAATTCCCTCAATAAAAGAACAGGAGAAGAAAAAAACCACTATTAAAATTCAAACTTAATGAGAAAGGAAGAATAATTTAGCACAGAGGGTCCCATTGGTTTTATACTTAGAAATCATAAGGGGTATTGCAGTGTAAGGGGAACAAGAGTTTTCTCCCAGAGCAGCAAGTTTTCCTTTAGAATGTTTTCCACTTTGAATCACAATTATTTCTGTGGAAAATCTTGTCTGCCTTTTTTTATTTTTTTTTTTTTTTTAGTTATAGCAGGTTAATCATCCATAATGAAGCATTAGTTATTTTTGGACTCTAATTTTAATACAAGCAACAGCTACTAAAATTGCCCCAGAGAAGAGAATGGAATTCCCACTGTTGCAGCTTTTTGATAAATTTGTACCTTGAAAAATAACCTGCCTCATTATACAAGTAGATGCTCACAGGGCTTCCTCTTTTCAGTCAGGAATGGATATCTGTCTTGAGAGATACAGAGATAAGGGAATAATACCCCATTTTATAATGAAAGGCCTATGGCACAAGAAAAGTGTGTGACTTTAATCAACTTTATTAAAAAAAAAAAGAAACTGGTGTGAGTGTGAATTTATCTCCAAGGAGTCCAAATCCAGGGCACTAACATCTGGGTTAGGCTGTTCAAATACTCCCCGCTCCCCAAGAAAGGCAAACCTCATCAGACAGAGGCTGGAAAGCTGGTGCTGCTCAGGGTAAAGCTCTGACACGAAAGCCACCTGGTGCTGTATCTGCCATTTCCATTACCTGTCGTTCCCAAAGGTGGCCATACGAGTCTGCCTCATCTCTGCCTGTGTCTTTTGTCCAGGCTAACTCCTGAAGTATGCCAGCAGATATTTCAGAAGGGTTTCACATGGAATGGGCCAGAACCATATCTAGCCTAAAACTTTACCAGTGTACAGTGTTTTACAGGAAACATTTATTTCTTGTTTAATTTACAAATGTAGGATTGGAGTTTTGGTTCCACCATCCTTGTAGCTAAGCACAATGAAACCAAATCACCATATTTCCCATCAGAAATATGTTATGGTTCTTTCAGAAAGCAACCACCATTTTAAATTGATAAATAATCACTATAAGCAGGATCATACACTTTCTGCTTAGTCCCAACACAGAATACATGTATGTATACATATATTATGAATAGAGAATAATGGAACAGCTTTAATAATTTATAGGGTTCAATAACCTTACATATATATAGCCTTATGTAGAAGACAATACATTTTAAAAAGTCAGACAAAAAAGGGCTGGAAAGGTTTTCACTGAACCATCATAAGTTCTCCATTTGCTGAGACGTGTAAAAGGCTACAACACATGAAGACCTCACACAAAAATCTAAAATATCTTTCAAATTTTTTTTCTATGAGGATGGGTTGCCTTTGTTGGACCAATTGACTCTACTGGATTTTCTATTAAAACACAGCAATTCTGCAAAAGAGGCCATTGTCAGCTGCACAGCAGTAATGTTATAGTGCCTGACTGGTTGGAGTAGGAGCCACTGTGCCTCACAAATACAGTGAGACCTTGAACAGACCAAATCTCTCTTTAAACACTCCAGAAATACCTCTCTTCCTCCCTTCCTCCCCATCCCTCTCCCTCCTTCTCCCTCTCTCCCTCTCTTTTTCTCTCTCCCTCTTTTCAACTTAAAAAAGACTTAAGATTCTAATCTTAAGAATCAGGCATTTAGGATGCCTAAATGAAATTGAGTCCCACAATTCCTTTCTATCCTTTTAGGCTTATTCTAATGCAAATTTCAAGTTAAGATATGATTCATAAAATCAAAACTTGCAGAGCTACACAGAAGTCAGGCATGCTGAGTTTTTAGTCTCAAAATAGCTCACATTTGCTACAGATCTTATTGCAACTATGAAATTTGTGTAGGGCAGTAATGAAACTGTCATGCTAAGCATAAAATGAACTATTTTACTTTGTTGCTAACTGCCTCTTTGTTTGTATTATATTTCATAAGTGTACTGTATCTTCATAAATATGATGGAATACAATAATAACTTTAGGGAAACTGCTGCAACTACTTTGTTCTGTGAAAGGTAATATTTTATTTTCTCACCATTTGTATTGAAACTTGTGCTGATTGTGAATATTTCTAGAATTAAAATTTTTTTAGAAAAGGAAGGAATTGTTTAAAATTAAATAATGACATTAACTAAAAAGAAGCCTAGAGCTGTTCTGAATGGTATAAACATTTGCTGCACAGATATGTAACCTGACTTAAAAGTACAAAATTAAGAAAATTAAAGTAAAATTACAGGCTTCCTTTCTAAAGCTGGTAAACAGACAATATCTCATGGATTTTATTAGAAACTATCAGGCATTCAGCGTTTGAAAAAACAAGGAAATGACTAAAGACTTCTTCACCTACAAAGAAATGCATCAGGTAAGCATATTGTTAAGTTAAAGTACTCCAGACCTTGAGAATTGTTTCCTTGGAAGAAATAACGTTAGAAAATCGTGGGGGTTTGAACAAATATGGTAATGAGAAGCACTGTGATGTTAAGTGAAAATCACACTGTAACTCAGATAAATTAATTTCTGTAAAGTTATCACACCTATGTATCAATGAGAGCTTGTTGTGAATCCAGATTTTGACTTAATATAAACATTTCTTTAAAAGCTTGTCTTTGTTGTAAGTCCCTCCCTACACACCAGTCTCTGACTTTAAGAAAGCCAGTTCATTTAAACACATTAGTAGCAAAGAAAGCTTGGAGACCTTCCAGCACCTTCAGATACCTAAGAGGTGTCATAGGAGCACTGGAGAAGGACTTACTACAAGGGCATGTAGTGACAGGACAAGGAAGAATGGCTTCAAACTGAAAGAGGAAAGACTTGAATTGGATATTAGGGAGAAATTATATATTGTGAGGTTGATGAGGCACTGAAACAGGCTGCTCAAGAAATTGTGGTGTTTCTATACCTGGAAGTACTGAAGGCCAGTTTGGATGGGGCTCTGAACAACCCGGTCTAGTGAAAAATGTCCCTGCTCATGGCAGGGTACTGGAACTAAATGAGGACTGTAAAGTCCCTTCCAGCCCAAATCATTATATGATTTTATGAGTCATAGGAGGCAATTTTGCTATTTTCTGATAAACTACAGCTTCACCCACTATGAATCTCTGGAATCTTTGGTAACTGTGCTCACTTATCTAGTCTTTATGATTGCCTTGAATGTTAATCCTCTTTGAGAAATTGCCACAGCAAACTCCCATTGCTTCTGGAACCCACACAAGAAGCCACTGGGTCCACCGGTGCTTGACATCTGCTTTTTCACATCTTCTTTTCAACCTTAATTTAAATTGATGAATTTATAAACAAAACATTCCTGTTAACCCTATTAGATAAATAAGCCTTCAGTTTCCTTATTTCCTGGACAACTGTGGTTTATTATGTCTAAAAGTGTTATATTCTGACATATCCAATCTAGACTAACATCTGGAAGGTCTGCTCTCCAGGGTTTCCTATCTTTAGGGCTTTTATATTAAGGGTCTCCAGAAAGTTTACTGTCCACATGTTTAGAGCTGTCCACATTTGATCAGGAGTGTCTGAGTTCAGGACACAGAAGATTTAGTTTCTATGAAACTCAGAAGGTTTCAGTCACACAGTTAATTAAGATCCACATTAGTCCATTTGCCAGTGGGCAGAACAGTGTTCAGAACCATGCAATGGAGCCACTCTGTATGCAGACATGAGGGAAATACAAGACCAGTTGGAGAACTGGTGACTGAGAGCCCAGTTCAAGTACTTGTGATTTGGTGCCACAAGTCTGCTCATAGAGGAGGCAAGATGTTTTGAACCTGCCTCCCTGAAATGGGGTTTCATACCTTCATCAGGTTAGAAAGTCAACACAGATCCTGGAAGCAGAGCTCAAACACCTCACCAACTTAGCCAGACATTCCAATGTAGTGTTAACCCCAGAATCCAATTTGCCTGCTCTTCTTGTGGTTCCATAACCTTTGTATGTTAAAACCCACCACCATAATGCCATGTTCCTTCAGCAAGAAAATTTTGGAAACCCTACTCCAGGCTGATCACAGTGTCTGCCTTGTCCTGTTGATCTAGGAAAAGAGCTAGACATTTAACCACTACTCTAATCCATGAATTGTAGAATGTCTGAACTGGATGAATTTGAATGCCTCCCATAGATTTTTCACAAGCACTTCTCTCTCTCTGGCACCTTCATGTGAATTAATATGAACCATATGGGGTAACAGAAAGCTAAATTTTCATGATGCAGGTAGCTAAGAAGGGTGGCCTGATAGTTTTCATTTGAGATATGCAGATGATTCAGAAGGAAGATGATGGAATAATACAAATTTAGATTAAAAATTACATTTTATGTAACTAAACAAAGGAACAGCTTAATAATGACAAGATTGTAATCTCTGATTAGGTATCTATCTAGGTATGACATACACTAAGCTAGGAAGAAGCCATGATCTTAGTGCAGAGAGAATGAGAAATTTTTCTCACATATTGATTGCTTCTGAAGTACTATTCCTCTAACATTTTCCTTCATTTATCACACTCTGAGGTGGCTGTATCTTCAGGACTTGCAATTTGTGGACCCATAAATGGCCTGTTGATTAACTCCACATGTACTCTGGGCAAAAAATTAATGACGTTCCTTTAGTACACAAGTGCCCATTATCACTGGAAGTGAGCACTAAAAACCAGGAGATAATCTAGAATAACTAATGAGGTGGCTATTATGGATTGCAATGTAGCAGAAGGTATTATTTTATTTTTTTTATGTTACAATGAAAGTTTGAAATGTCTGTTGTTTTTTACTAGCAAGTGCTAGCAATCTAAATCAAATTTACAGTCTCTTGAATTCAATTTTACTGTGTGTAGAATCAAAACCAGAGAGTTAGTACAGTATTCAGTGCAAATTACTGTTGTGAGATTTTGAAAGCTTCATGCCAAAAGCCTGATTTCACTCATTGCGACATAATTTGTTTGTTCGTTGACAACAAACAAAAATAATGTAAAGGTTATGTTTCCACTGCTTCCAGTACTCACAGCTACATGAATAGAAAATGTGATGAGATTTCACATCATATGTACAGGTAGAATATGCTGACACAGTGCAAAAATGGAAATGAATCTCTCCTATTTCTTACAGAAGGGCATCACAAAATAAATAGTTGTGTAAAGAGCTCTCAGTCCACAAAACAGAGTAAAAAAACATTGCTTTAAGAGGACAGAAGTAATAAAATACAGTAAGGGTAGAACTGATATCAATAATTCTGTCTGGAAACACTGTAGGTATAGAGACAGAGCCCTGCACTTAAACTTACTCCTTAACAGTGAAAAACTGGAGATTTCCTCGTGAAAAATTGATTTGCCATGGAACATTCAGCTTAGATTAAGGACATATCCTATTGAGAAAAGCTTTCTTCATAATAAAAGAGTTAAAAGTTTCCTCTGTTATTTGTGTGGACTATTACTAAAAGAAAAAGAGTCAACAACAACAAAATCTAGCAAAACCTGTGACACCAAACTTGTGATAGCTACCTCATGAGATGTCAGATGAAGGTTCCCAGTACAATCCCCACTGGGTGACAAAAGCAATATTTTCAAAAACTTAGATTCAAAGAGGCACCAGATCAGATTTTGAGAAATATTTCATGAAAGGCTGATGAGAAGCATTCATCATTCTAGCAAGTAATCAAAATCGAAATGGTGGGAACCTTGATCCAATAGAAGAGACCTTTAAAAAGGAATAAATAGCTTGGATTGTAGTTTTGTCATTTCTTCAGAGTGTTTCTTGCACCTATGCACTCCAGTCTGGATGGTGCCTTTGGTCCCATCTCAGTTTACTGTGAGAAGGTTCAAACTCCTTTGCATCTTTTACTTAGTTATAAAAGTTATATCCAACTTGGCTGTCTGGAGCATGAGCAGGCACATGGAATGTTGTGTCTCTGATGACTGATGGTGATTAAAAAGAGCACTTGAATCTCTGGGTGCCAGAGGCACAGTGGTTGTCTGAAGGACAGGCAGGAGAGCCAAGAACAGTACTCTGATGTGATACCAGATTCTAAAACCCTGCCAGTGCCACAGCTGCTTGGTATTTTAGGTGGATAATTTTGCTGCTCTTATGTGACTTTTCATTATTCTTGAAAAATATCATGGAGATTTGCCCCTTGTGTGACTTATCACAGTTTGGGAGATAATAGGAACTGGACTTGGCTGCATCCCCAGGCTTACTGTGTTTGGAAAAGAACATGATTATATATGAAAGGAGAAACACATAATCCAAGCAGAAGTGCCAAAAAGGAGCACAAGAAATTCTCCCATTAACTCTCTGTATCCTTGCTTTGTTGTAAATTATGTTCTGATCGGTTTCATTGTAATCAAACTAAGGTAGAATTTTATAGTGAATTTAATAAATGTTAAAATTTGCCAATTATTTTCAGCTATCTTAAAAACTCTAAAGATTAAAAAAAAATAAATTTCTTTTGTAACTCTGTACTTGAGAAAAATGTGATCTATAAAGTTAATGATACTTTTCCAGAACACAAATATTCATATCAAAGAATATAACAATCTAGAAACCTCTGCACTGATGTCTATTTTGGAGTTCAAACCTTCTTTTTCCAGCTAAACTGTTAAAAATGAAACAGTCCATGAAAATATTTTCTCCATAGTTCCTTTGTTTTTACATTTTTCCCATTTGGTAGAGGCTTTAGTTAGGACTTTGGTGCCTGAATTTTGGTGAGAATTCTGTAATTCAATACAATCTTAGGATTTTTTTTATTTTTCTTATTGCTATTTCATTGCTTTATAACCTGGTGTACACAAGACCTTTTCAACACTTTGTTCTGCTAAAAACCTAATTGCAAAGTAATAAATTCCTATTTCTGTCTTTAGCAGTTCTATCTGTTCAAGATAATATGAAGCTCAGCAATCATTTCTCCATGCTCTGTAAACTCTTTTCTGGACAGGGCACAGAACTGAGCATTATGCACTGAGTGCCATCTAGTGCACACATGGTAGTGTGTGGACAAAAGCAGACTGAGAAAGTAAAGAATCTTCTGACTACAGTTTCCAGGAAAAAAAAGGAGAAAAAGTTAAAAAAAAACAAAACAACCAAACGGTTATGGAAAAGTTTGCTATGAATGAAATATGAATCATTAAATTACAATGTGTCATTCAAACAAAAATAATTAAGAACATATTTCAGACTAGAGGAAGAGATGTATGGACACAAAACTATTGGAGAATCATGTATACTATTGGGTTGGTAGACTGAGCTCTTTGAAAACACCAGGAATTCCTTGTTTTCTTTATTCCCCATATGATTTCCCAGTATACCATCTTCTCATCCCACTTTATGTCTTGCAACAGTCTAAGCTGTTTACGACTTGCAATTTGCTAAGTTATTTCTGTTCTTTCCTTCTGGGAAAAAAGTGAATCTTAACTGAGATGTTTGGCAGGGTTAAAAGCGATGCTATTTCTCCAGCTCTTTGATCTGTAGGCAATTATAATCCCATTGGGTGACAAATTGACTTATCAATTGCCATAGTTTTGTTGGTCCCACAATTCATTCTCCAGTTTTCCAGTTTTCACCAAAATCAATAAGAACCTTCCCACTGACATCTGGCCCTATTTTCTGGGAGTATGATTGCACTGTGGCTTGGTAAACAGAGCTCCTTCAGAAAAATGTCACTAGTGTGAATTAAGTCCTTGCTTCACTTGTGGGGGGATACAGTCTGAAGGATTCAAACATATGAAGTGTTTAATACTCTGTCAAAACTTCTAAGGTGGTAAATATCTATGCAAATTGATAGCTGGTATGGTTGAAATGGCAAGAAATGGAACTTTACAGACTAGTCCTATAATATAATATCTTATAGATGTTTTTCCAATTTAAGCTGAATGTTTACAGTATCCTCATTTGCCTAAATTAGACCTGGTTTTGTTTTCTAGATTCAGTATATATGATTTCATGTTACAGATCTAAAAACCTTACCTATGGAGCTGGTTAATGATCAGCTGGAGACACCAGTAGATGCATTTCCATACTTAGTATCAATGGAACTTTTAGTTCAATTTTCCTCACAAACTTTTGAAGTTCTGTATTTCTAGATGTTTCAAAACCCTGAACTGGAATGAATGTTATTAGAAATTCCCCAACATGTTTTTAATGAAAAAAATCTTTTGAGTGTTCTTGTGTTAAAAGGAGAAAGCCAGAGTTCAGAAGAAGACTCACATGGAGTCACTGAGAAGGTCTCCAAGTGTATTAACAAAATATGAAACTCATTCTTTAGAGAAAAATAACAGTTTGAAAGGATAAATGGCTCATGAAGTGCTTGGTAAGTGCTGCATGCTGCATGCAGCTATACAGGTATGGAGGTAGAGAGATAGAAAGAGGCAACCTTCTGCTGTCAGTAGAGAAACCAATTACCCACAAAAGTGCTGCTGTTAACATACCTGTAGTGAGAAGGATTATTCTCAGTGAAAAGAAGTATTGTCAGGTGCATCAAGCCCAATATCATCAAGGGAAGGGATTATCCCACTGCTCTGCTCCGGTGCCATACAAGGAGGAGCTGAAATCACTTGGCTTGTTCAGCCTGGAGAAGGGGAGGCTGAAGGGAGACCTCATCACAGTTGCAACTTCCTCATGAGGGGAAGCAGAGGAGCAGGCACTGATCTTTTCTCTCTGGTGACCTGTGACAGGACCTAAGGGAATGAATTAAAATTGTGCCAGGGCAGATTTAAGTTGGATGTTGGGAAAAGGTTCTTCACCCAAAAGTTCTTTGGGCACTGGAACAGGGCTCCCAGGACAGTGGTCACAGCACCAATCCTGATGGAGCTCAGGAAGAGTTTGGACAACATTCTCAAGCACATGGTGTGATTGTTGTGGGGTCCTGTGCAGGGTCAGGAGTTGGACTTCATTGGTTCTAGTAACTCAAGATAGTCTATGATTCTATGAACTATTGCATCCAAGTTTTTGGACTCTGGGTTGCTGTACCAAACATCTTACTACATAGGGAAGCCAGAGGATAAAACACAAACAACCACACACACCCTCACAAGCCTGCTTGAAATTCTGAATATACATAACCTAGTTGTGCAGTAAAAAACAACCTATTAGAGATAAGTGCTGAGGTAAGAAAATGTGATGAATGGCAAATAAAAGTGGTCTTTTAATAAAAGTGGTAGACTTTGTCTACCAGAAGAGGACCTGCTCAGATACACAACAGCACTGCCCAGGTGCAACATCCATACCTAGGGAAGAGAGGCTGGAGGAATCCTCTCTCTCCTGCTTCTGCTCCTGTTCCTGCAGGGGTGGTGATTTTCCTTTATACTTTATTGTTCTCCCTTTTGTGCTTTCATGCTATATGGGGTGTTTTATGTGACTAGCACATGATTCAGCTGTCTCTGCTGTGCCCAAGTCAGGTTCTGCCCAGCTCTTGGGACTGCATTGCTTTAGTGAGCAGTTTATACAGGTGAGATTTCTGCCACTCCCCAAGAACAAGTGGTATTACCCTGTACTTGTAGCATCAGCTCCTCTGCCATTAACCTTGTCCTGGGATCATGGTATAGACAAGGTGAAGGACTGAAAAACATCTACTCTTTTACAGAAACACACGTGTTTGTGTCCATGGAAAGAATCTTTCTTTTGTCCTTGAGATGGAAAAAAAATTCAAATTCATCCTTGAAAGAGATACAAGAGTGAATAAAGAAACACAAGTGTTATAAATAAAAAACCCACTTTAGATTAATATTATATTCTAGACATTTTAATAACAGACAATCTTTTGCGTATTTGTATGTTTGAGGGACAACTTACTAGAAGTGATGTAGTGCTAGAAGCAGACTTAGCAGACAAATGAAAATCAGTATGTAATCAATTTGAGTGGAAGAGATTTACCGTAGGCACATCTAAATACCAGGTGTGAATGACTCATGAACTCATCTAATCTCAGAACTGAATCACGACTCAGTAAATACCATGTGCCTTCTTCACACAAACAAAACAGTAAGAATCCTTCAGCTTATGAGCCAAAGCAGAACAATTTATAAACTCCTTTGATGAAACCTTAGTTTCCATAGAGAGATGAAGTAATTCATAGAAAAAGCATTGCTGACATTTATTACCAAGCAAAAGTGGTTTTTTCAATGTGAAATAATATGTCTCATCAGAATTCTTAGTATAGCTGGAAAAATTAAGGAGACGAGTGTCAAAGCCCTTCTTCAGGTTTAAGATAGGTTAGGTAGATTTTAAAGCTAAGAAGAGATTGAAAGTCTTTGTTCAGACAGTCAGATATTGATAAGGTCACCTCTGAGAGAAAAGGTGTTTGATTTTTCTGAAGCAGATTGTATATTCTAAGAGGAAAAGCACCAAGGAACAGAGAACGAGAGAAAAAGAAATAAATATCATAAGGTAGTTATCTTCTGGATAATTTCTGTAACAATTTAGAAGAGGAGAAGAAAATAAGAGCATGTCCTAAAAGCAATACCAGTAGTGAGTTTGCTTCTTTGTGTATTCAGTAGAATTATGAATCTCAGCTCCCAACATCAGTGATAAAAATATGATTTGTCTGTTTTGTCATAAGATACTGTTTAAGAGATCAGAAATAATTTAACTTTTTTAGAAATATTAATCTTTGTTATATAGACTCTTACAGATGTTTTGGAGTGCCCATACAAACCCAAAAGCAACTGTGATGTAGACAATCTCCAGTACACGCAAAATTGCATAGGCTCACACTGATAGATACTGAGAGAAGAGAAATGCTGAATCATGTAAGGAGAAATCCTATTCAAACTTTTGCCACCAGACTTGAACATTTGAAATAATACATGAAGAATGGTGGGCAATATAGCTTTGCCTCTGTCAGTCTGCAAGGTTTAGAAAGGAGCTGGATCTTCACTGCTACAGCTTTGAGGAGGTAAGAGAGCTGCAATGTCTGGGACAAAGGATAGAAATCCAGATTCTTACTTGCACTTGAATCAAGCCTCAGAGGTGCTGTTCCATTATTTATTCAGATGAAGACAGTATTAAATCAGAAATCTTGTTTATGGCAAAGAAGAAGCATACGTTAGATTTATATAAAGCCAGGAAATTTTTGCTTGTGTAAACAAAATCTCAAAAGTTTAATTATTATTATAATAGAAACATAGAATCATAGAATGGTTTGAGTTGGAAGGGTTCCAACCCTCCTGCCATGGACAGAGACATCATCCACTAGAGCAGATTGATCAAAGCCCAATCCAACCTGGCCCTGAGAACTTTCAGGGATGAAGCATCTACAGATTCTTCAGACAGCATGTTCCAGGGCCCCACCATTCTCTGAATAAAGAATTTTTTCCCAACACCTAATCTAAATCATTACTACCCTTTTAGTTAAAAACTGTTCCTTCTTGTCCTGTCACTAGCTGACATTGTAGAAAGTCATTCCCTCTTTTCTTTAAGCCCACTTTCAGTACCAGAGCCTTCTCTTCTCCAGACTGAATAATGCCAACTCTCTCAGCCTGTCTTCATAGGAAGTGCTCCAGGCCTCTGATCATCTTTGTGGATTCCTCTGGATTCACTCCAACAGATCCACATCTTCCTTGTGCTGAGGACCTGAGAGCTGAACACTGTAGTCTAGGCTGATTCTCAAGAAGGCAGAATCTCAAGGGGAGCAGAATCACCTCGCTCAACCTGCTGGCCAAGTTATTTGTGATGCAGCCCAGGATAAGGTTGGCCTTCTGGATTGCAAACACACATTGTTGGCTCATGTACAGCTTTTCATGCAGGAGAACCCCTAAGTCCTTCTTCACAGGGCTCTTTTCTGGGAGGTCTTCTCCCAGTCTCATGCCTGAGATTGTCCTAACAGAGGTGCACTTGGACTTGTTGAACTTCATTAGGTGCTCAGGGGTCAACCAGCCAAAGCACCCAGCCAATTCCTTATCCACTGAATACTACACCTACAAATCCACATGTCTCCAGTCTGGAGATAAGGATGTGTGCAGGACCATGTCAAAGGTGTTATAGAAATCTAAATAGATGACATTTGTTGGTCATTCCTTGTTAACTGTGGCAACAGCTCTTTCATAGCCCAGATCTAATTGTAAAGACAAAGAGGAATACAGTTAGAACACAGAACAAAGTCTCAGCAGTAATAATAAAACAGTTAAAATTGCTATATATGTGCTTAGTTTCTACCCCTTTCCAGGTGTGATGCTCATCCTTACCCTGCTCCTTTGGCTCCTGAGGCTGGCAGCTTCCTTTAGGGAGTGGTAGACAGTGAGTTGCCAGCATCTAGAGTCCTTTGTCATGGCAATGGTTTCTTCTTCCTAATGTCTGGATCTACCTAAGGCATACTGGGAGCCTTGTGGCAGACTTTGAGTTGGTGGAGATAGTGACCGGGAGCAGGTGGCACTGCCACCTACTTGGCCTTGCCTTTATTTGACAGTACAGCAAGGAATTTCTCCTGAGAACATCTGCTTGGAACAGAGTTGTTTTCTCAGAAGGAAATTATACAACATCTCAGATGATCACAGGGGAAAGCATTTTCTGTGGATGGGATTTGCTTCACTTTTTGCAGCATGCTGAGGGAAAATCCATGCAGGATCCATCTGAAGGTGCACAAATCCATGCTGCCCAGCATCTGAAATCTGAAAGGATTTTCTCCCTGTCTGTAGTACTCTCCTTCTTCTGTGTTACAAAAGCAGTCAGCTTATTAAGCCAGTTGTTTTCAGGCCTTACTGAGGCTGTCACATCATCTATCAGGTGCAGGACATGGAGCCATTTCTAAATGTTTGCTGACACCCATTTGCACCTTTCTGTCTTCATTGCTCTGCACTTCCACACTACACAGGAATTTACCATGTGCAGTGATCTTTGTGCATGTTAAACAAAAAATATGAGATTTGTCTCTTCTTCTTGTTACCTTTGACACCACCTCTGTGCAGCTCCAAATGCACCACTGGCAACTTAAAACAAAGCTGTTCAAAACAAAGGTCAAGGCAAGCCAGGCAGACAAGACAGAGAAGCCTCAAGCCTAACACCTTGCAAATTCAGTAAAAAGTGTTAATAAGCTTTAATACTTCTTTTAAATATTTCTAGCAGATTTACACTAAAGATATTGACAATTATTTTTTATTTACAAAAATTTTGTTTAACGGTAGGCTTGTAATGTATAAATATGGCTCTTATCAGTTGTGAGAATATAATAATTATCTCTTCTAAGGTGACAGGAAAGCTCTCATATCTAAAAGAAGTCTGTGGAGAGATAGCTTCAAGACATTTGGAATTTTTCTACCACAAGTCTATCAATACATTAGATTCCTAACTTGGATCACTGGCTAAAAATTCTGAAAGAAGAATGTAGATGTAGAAAATAGCATAAAATGTAAAATAAATTTTGTAAATGTGGATACATAACTTTAGGCTGATGCCACTAGAAGTTTATGGGCTACAGTGGCCAGTAGATCCTACTAATGGACCACATGAGAGAAGGAAATATAAAACCTGGAATATGCTCTGAGTAAGATTTCATTTGAGACAGCCATTAGAGTTTTGGTAGGGAAAGGAGGTTCTTGATTAGACTTTGAGTTTAAAAGCAGTAGAGACAGACCATGCTGTACCCAGTTTAGTGGTTTATCCTTTTTATCATCAAATACATGTTAGACAGCCTTGGATTGTCTTAAAAGAGTTCTTCTGGCACCTGATAAAAACACAGCCAGACTGTGTAGATAACCTGGCCTCAGGTGGGATTCAGGTGATGCACATGGACACTTAGGAAGGAATCCTTGCAGAACTCCAGCTCCTCAGCTGTTCCCATGCCTGAGCTTAAGCAAGGTTATTTAATCTAGAGCTGTTCAGAAAAGCACTTTGATCTAGCAAGATCCTTTCATGATCAAAATCATTTATCCTAGAAAACTCTCGGTTCTAAAAAACAAACTGAAAATTGAAATCAAAAAGGGTTTGGATGTTGGTTGTGTGGAAAATATTTACAATTCTGCTAACTTATGGAGCTAACAGAACTGATGTCATATAAATGTGTCTCTTTTTTGCAATTTCTATAAAGTACAGGTAAGCAGGTTGTTTGGGTTTTTTTGAGGTGAAAATATTCCAAAATAAACAGTAGAATGAAAAGCACAAGGAAAATTTACTGAGCATGTAAAATTCATGTGGGCCATTCTGATTTGGTGCGAAATACTTGCTTGAAGCATAGCTAGCTTTGTAGAAGAGGAAGCTCTGTAATGATCTAAAGATTCCCAAATCAGTTTTATTTTCTCTTGGTGTTTTCAAATTGATCCTGCAATCAAGTATGTTTTTTTATGTATCAATTCAAAATACCCGTCTGTTCTTCCACTGGCAGTTCATAGCAGCTATCAGTATTTAGATTCTCTTTCTATCTGTACTTTTGATATACTAAGTAATTAATAAACCCCCACATTTACTGGAGTAAACTAACATAAAGAACAAACCATGCCAAGGAAACCAAATTCTGGATTATGCACTGGACATAATTATTCATGTGAGTAGTGTCCTATAGAGAAATCAAAGAAAAAGCAGCAAGCTCCCCAAGCCTGAGAAATTTAAGAAATATTCAAAACTGAAATAACTCTGAGGCTCAATACTACATGGGTAGATTTGAAAATTCTATATAGCAGTGTTAAAATCTGTATTTCTGCTTTCCTGTTGAAACCATCAGTGTTTCCTGGAGTTATGCCACCATCTCCTGGCAAAAAGGAGTGTTTGCAAGTAACTGTTAAAAATCCAATCAAAAAAGATTGCTGTGTTCTTCCCCATCTCCAGCTCATTGCAATTACCAGAACTCCCAATTTTCTGTGGTACATTAATGAGGGCTGGAGAAGCAGAAAAATACTGTCTGAAGCTCTTTAATTAAAAAAAAGCCAAAACAAACAAAAAACAACAACAAAAAAAAAAACAACCCCCCCCCCCAAAAAAAAAACAATAAAAAACAAAAATGGAAATAGAAATATTAAAGGATTTTTGAAGAGTTTCAGGAGCAGTTGCACTTTGCTCTGTGTGCAGAATGACACATCTTCTTTCTTGAAGTGTGTATAAGGTTATGGTGGAATCCCTCTGAAAACAAACAGACTTTTTCCTCTTTTCCTTCCATAATCAAGCCTTCTCTTCTTCCTCCATGACAGCATGGAAGAGTCAAACCCACATCTGACAGCCAATGACTAGGTACAGAAAATCAGTTATGAGGTTAGAAAGCATGTGTTGCCAGGATGTCATGAAGATCTCTGCAGCATTTACTATTCTTCATGCTTCAGTCTCAACAGTGCAAAGAACACAAGGCACAGCCTTCTAAGGTCCCTTCAGGCAGAAATTTCTTTCAATTCTATGGCTCCTTCAACAGAGTGATTTTACCAACTTTTACTAAAATAATTTCTGAAATAATTTAATTGCTTATAGATCTGAGGAAAAATATTACAAGTGTATATAATATTCCACATAATATTTTATGTTGTGACAAAATGAATTTTTATACTTCTGTTTAATTTTTTGCCTTAGAATTAAGGTTCAGACTAATTAGGTTAGGTTCTCCCTCTGAGATCTACTACAAGTTTTAAAACTTTCTCTCTGGTGTGAATGCTGGATGGGGAAACCTGAGAGCCGTGCTGATGGCACTGCTGCCATCTGCTGCTGCCTTTAAAATCCACACCCTTCAAAAGTCGAGAAAAAATCCGGTATGTGACTTAGGGTTAGGGCTTCTGAATTTCACAAATCATAGTAAAAGATTGAAGAACTGTAGCTTACAACTGTCTTTTAAGTAACATATAAAAATTATTTAACTGGTTTATTCTAGGAAGTCACATCACTGTTATCAATATTTAAAATATGTGGAAATTAATAGAAGTATCTGCAAAAAGAAATTCACCATAAAATGGTTATTAATGTTATTTTTTAGTTAATAATTTTAGGAAAAATTCCTATTTCCTTTTTCCCCTAAATTCATCACCATATTTATATATTTAAAAGGTAATCTTATTATCCTTGCCTTCAACCGATATTTTCTAAATAAAAATTATAGCACACATTTGTGAGGAATGCTCCAGATTTATGCAGCCCCTGGGTTTTCTTCCTCAGAGTATTTGCTCACTTGTTTATTCCTTATGCTTATATCTCTGGGCTCTTCCCTAGTCAGCATTCTTTATATTCTTTTGAAGTTTGAATCAGTGCTTTCAAAGACTGGCTGAACTGTATTTGATACTGGAAATGGATCACAGACCTAAGACTATGATTAAAAATTCATATTAAAACCCAGAACACATGGGACCCTTGGAAATAATTAATACAATTTTTTTCAAGTAAAAATAGCTATCTAATATAGTTGTCATTATTGTTCAGGTTAACACAGAAATGTATCAGCAACTTCTACACAAAACCTGAACTTTCCATATGCTTGCTTACTTTTACTGCCATCTATAAAGACTTAAAATAGTGAATTCTTCAAAAATACTTAAAAATATTTACTGTAGTGGTTAACATTCAGTTCTGACAAACCAAGTTTGTAATGTTTTGAGACAGAGTAGTTCCTCAGCTACTCTGGATTTTGAGCAGTGTTTTCAGGCCCTGCAGAGATGAGAGGTTGGAAATGGGTGCTGCTGCTTTGTGGCTGGTCCTGGTGGTTGTGAGGAGCTGCCACATGGGCACTGCCCCATTGGGTTAATTCAACCAAGGCACTTCAGCCACTCTTCTTGGCTTCTGCCTTTCATCATCAAACTTGGAGGCTTGGTGAACAGGCTCTGCATGTTACGTGCTGAGCTGGGCTCCGTGAAGGGTGGCTGACAACAACCTCTTTAAACACCTTCAACTTTAAAGAGCATAAATTTAAATTGGAATGATTGGAGAACACCAGTCTGGTGAGTCAGGATTTTGCTGTAGGAGTATGAAGAATCTTTTCAGATTAAGCAATGTTCCAGTTCCCAGAAAGACATTCAAAACCAGTGATTTCTTGCCAATCCATGTATAAGGCCCTATGCCCATCCTCAGCCCTGCAGGAGGCCAGACCAGAGCACTGGGGCACAGGGCAAAGCAGGGTAAGTGCCTGCTGAAGTCACCAAAGAAGGAAATCTTATTTTTCAGACCTTCATGAGAAGCAGATAAGAAAGAGGTGTATGAACCCTGACCCTTCACTCTTCAGGTGAGTACCAAGCTGTTGTCGAATGCATGACAATACGAACTTCTCTATTTTGATCCTACTGTAGGTCTAAGATCAGCAAAGGATTTTTATCTTTTACTCTTGTGTGGATATGATTTCTGAACCTGAAAGAATTTCAAGCTTTCAGGGGCTGACTGTTACCAAGGGAAAGTCTTGGGAACCTTTTCTCGCTCAAGGATTGTTTGTGTAAATAAGGGTTAAGACACAGATGTTCTGAGAGTGTTTTCTCTCTTGTCCCACCAATGGAATGAGGGAGGTGCTGTTCCTTCTACCAATCAGGCTGACCTGATCAAAACTGATTATAAAAGGGTTGACAAGACCCTGAAATAAAAGCTTTTCTTCGCCTCACAAAAAGCTGCTGTGTGTGATTTTCTTGGAACCTTTGCTATACTTCATGTCCTCTAATGACACTCTTGAAAAAGATAAACTGCCTCCCTCCAGCCTGGAGTTTAGTGTCTTAATCTCTAAAATCTATTAGTTATTCTTTGATAATCAAGACATTCAGGATTAAAAAAAAAAAAATAAAAAAAAAATAGTGGGGTTATTTTGAATATTAAAACATCCCATCATTTTTTTTAAGGTTTTAAAATATTTTTTTTATTTTAGAGCTCTTCATAGTGATCCACACAGAATATCACTGGGCTCTAGGATTCTTTCTTGAATGCTTGTAAGACATAATGTTTATTACAGTCATTAAAATAAAGGTTGAATTTTTGTGCAATTGGAAAATGGCCTGAATCCACTAAAGACTTGTAATTACTGACTAGATTTATTCCAAGGAAAACAAGCCACTGGTACTGTTTTTTTTCCTGTCTATAAGCAGAGGCTTCAAGAGTACAAGCGTAGTATGACACCAGAGGTCCTAAGGGCATGACTATAAATCCTGTCTGCTGTACTGCTGCTCACTGAAGTGATGCAGCTCTGTGAGGTGGGCAGAACCTGCCTCAGACACAGCTGAGACAAAACCAAACGTACTCACCACATGTAAAGCACCCCATAAAACATGGAAGAACAAAGGGGATAACAAGGAGGCATAAAGGGCAGCCACAACTCCTGCAGGAACAGAAAGCAGAAGAGGGGGAGCAGGATCACTTTACCCCTGTTTTTCTGGTTAAGGATGCTGCCCTGTGCAGTGCAGGTCCTCCTCCTCCTCCTCTTCCTCCTCCTCCCCCTTCTCCTCCTCTTCCTCCTCTGGTAGAGAAAAACAGCTTATTTTTTATTTTCCATTCCCAATTTTGTTGCTGTAACTCAGCAATCATCTCCAGTGTGTTATCTTTTACTATGTAACTAGGTTGAGGATATCAGAATTTTAAGCAGGTGTGTGGGCATGTGTGTGTGTGTGTGTGTGTGTGTGTGTGTTTTCTTCTTCAACCTCCCCATACAGTCAGGTGACAGCACAGTGATGAAATGAGCAGATTTGGACACATCAGACCTAAAACGAAATCAGACAGCACTGTTAAAAATTCTACTGCTTGATATTGTTATTTGGTGTTGCTATAGCAGGAGGCTTTTTAAGAACCTCAGAAAAATAGAAAATACTGGTGATTATTTTCACTTATTGCATTAGCAGTGGTACTAAAAACTGAAAGCATCAGTTTGAACCTTTCAGCTCTTGATATTCTTTTCCCAAATACTAAGCACTTTTGAAAAAGAAATATATATATATGGTTCATGTTTTACAGAGGCTATTTCTTCTATCTGGAACATGCACAAAGATTTGGCCATATTTTTTTTCAAAGAAATGAAGGGATATAAGGAATCATTTTTCTCACAGGCATCAGACATTATAATATTGTTACATGGCTCCTTCATTAATACTATAGTCAAAGATTTTTTTCTGTTTCTGTTGTTGACCTATATACTAAAAACTACTTCATTATTAATCTGATATTATGTGATTAAGCCTTGCCTTTGAGAGCTTATTATAATGATTAATATTGCCCTTTGGTGTTCTATGTGGGCACATTAATTTATTATGCCCTCAAATATTTAGTCTTTATGTTGATCATGCCATGATGTATAAAAAAAGTTTAATGAGAGTGATAAACTTAATTTCACCCTCACTGACACTTTTGAGAAGCCTCATGGCAGTAAAACATCATAAATTCTGTAAAATTGTGTTGAACTTAAAGATATTAATAAGCATCATGGTAGTAATAAGAGCTCTTGCACCAAACACTTGCTTTTACTCAAGGAAATCTTATGTAATTTTGAAGCCTATTTATTGATTTTAATAAGGTTTAAATGTATACAGGCTACTTTTCCCCCTCTAACACATCATTAGGAAAGCACACACTTGCTTTGCTATTCTCATGTAAATCAGTATGCAAATGTTGCTGTGATCCACATCACCAGACACTGTTCTTTCAGGAACTTTAGCCATATTTCCTTGGCATGCATGCACTACCTATTTTTTAGCAGCATGATTCTTTTTGGGAACACTGATTCCAGGACTAACAATAGTCAGTAATTTAAAAATATATTTTTAAACTGTGTCTGAAACAGCATTAAAATAAATTGCCTGGGGCTTTGTTTGTCTGTTTGTTTTGTGCATGTGTTTCTGAGCTATTAGAGTGCATGCTGTACATGTCTTATGTCTTTTTATTATACTAGGTGGTTTGAAATACACTAAGAATTATTGGCAACCCCTAGAATTGCATATCAGAAAAAGTCTGGCCTTTCAGGAAAACAACAAAAAGAGATTAATTTCAGATAATTTTAGATGTCACTGCAATGCCCTAAATAGCTCAGATCAATCTATTTTTTTGTCAGTGGTGGTAAGCAAAGTCAGCCTGTGGCTCTGGCTTCTTTTTTTCCTAAAGCAACACCATAAGAGTATTGATTAGTCTGTCTGTAGTGAGCAAGGGATTTCAAACTATGTACAGGATCTATTTTTATTAAAACACATCACTCTTATGTGCTTACCAGGCACTATTTTAGCTCCTAAAACTGCAAGCTCCTTGGCTTGAAATTTTGTGATGATAGTTAAGACTTATTTATTTACCTAAATTTAAATGCCTCCAATGCAGGTCTCTAAGGCTGTGCTGCTCTTCTGTGGTTGGATATAGAGCTAATCCAAGCTAAGGAGCTGAAGAACCATCATCATATGCTTGTGGGAGACAAGGAGTGAATGAAGTGAGGGGATCCTATCTCTGTGACATATCACACCTAGAAAGAAAAAAAACTCTGCTAAGCAGCAGAGCAGAAACCACCAATACTAGCTGAATAAAGATGACATCAAGTGAACTTTGGTAGAGACAGTGCTGTGGAATTTTGCATGGCTGCATCCTTTTATCTGTAATACAATAATGAAAAGAAAACAACGACACCAAATTCTACTGTGCCCTGAACTCTTGCTAGATGAGATTGAGAACAGAATATAGTTCTAACAAAGTGAGTTTTAGATTTCAAGAAGGTAATTTTTCCATATTGCATCTTCTGAATGCCTAAGATGAAGCAAGAATGAAGTGCCCCCAGGTTGCAAAGTCTCTGAATTCTCAAAGCCACATATGAAAATGACTCTGGTTTTACCATAGTGAACTAGAGCAGAGATTGCAAGAAGCTGTGCAGTTGCCCAAATATGTTCAGCCCAAATTTGTCTCAAAAACAACATGAAAGCTCCAGACACTTACTGTCAAAACAAGTGCTTAATGCCCTTTAGTTGTAGTTGCTGTTCTGACCTCCTCTCTTTAGATACACAAAATTATTCCAAGTTTTATTAATTTGATTTTCGGAACACAGAGTTGAAATGTGATTTTCTTTTATTTGATTTCCTCTTAGAGGAAGAGACTGAATAAGGCCTATAATTTACAAAGGAGAGATGAGCAAGTCATGGTAACTTGAAAGCCTTTGTAAAGAGGCTTGCAACTTTCTTGTGCTTCAGCTCCTCACCTTTAAAAAAAGGAATAGCATTTCCATACCATTTGTAGACTGAATTGATGAAATAGATGGTGAATTTTTATAATGATTTTTATTGTTCTTGAAAATTGGTAAAATGTAGCTTTCTGAGAAATCAGAATTTCCCTTGCATACACAATTGCTTCTTCCTTATTTAACTTAAATGAATTTTTCTTGACTGGCATTTTAAAATATTAAGGAATCAAAATGTTATACTTTTAGACTTTTTTTATGGTGATGGACAGGGGCATTTGAAAGTCTGGATAATTCAAAGAAATTTCTATACCTTTATGGTAATACATGACATTAGATCTCCTCCTTGTAGCATTTTCAGAGAATGTCTAAAAACATATGCAATAGCCTTAAATCCTCAATTTAATAGAATTTTTCATGTTTCTATGATGAACTGGAGATCTGAATTATTAAACAAAACCACTAGTGGTTTTCATTAAGCATATGTTCATGCAACAATCTCAAAAATTAATCTAATAATGCATTGGAATATTTAGTAAAAATAAGGAATAAATTAATCAAGATTTTCTATGTATAAGAGCAGTTAGAATCACAACACAGTGAAAAGACAACTTTTAGAAAGTTTTGGAGAACTTTCAGTAGGTGTGCCATTGTGTCATTGTTTAAATATTGAACTTTCTCTCATAAAAAGAGGACTATAGGGGTTTTCAGCCCTGCACTAGTTCCATTGCTCTTTCACCACAATGTTGCATCTCTGTCTGCTTGAATCTTTCATCCCACTTGTAGCTGTCTGTCCTGCTGTTTATTTTTGGCTTAAAGGCTCCTTAAGCAGGAGAGATGATGTAGGGCTGTGCAGCAACTTTGATCTTTGTGCCTTTGCCCCACCAAAGCCCTTCACTGTGGCCTGACCCTGTTTTGGCACACAGCCTGCCACACTGGATTGTTTAACTCAGACATAGGAGTTCACATCTGCCTTTTTGAACTGCATGAGTTTCCCATCAGTTCATTTCTCCTGACTGTCAAGGCTCCTCTAGATAGCCAGGACCCTCCCAACATTGTATTGATCCCAGCTCCCAATATGCTGTCAGTGTCTATCTTTATCTTAGCTGTAGCTGCTGAATTGCAGTCTGTGATGAAAGATTATATTTTGCTTTCTCACCTGTGCTTAAAAATCTTATCTGATACTGTATCACCCAAAGATCCTGATACAGTAAGTGAAATTCTGAAGGACACAGCAATATGGATACTTTGGAAAGGTAAAAGTAATGGTGACTCTATTGCAGAAAAATGACCAACATGTTCAATTAGAAGCTATCCTTCTTCTGTCACACCTACAGTGTCTGAGTCCTTTCAGCAAGCAAACATACCATCTTAGCTATGCTGATACAGATAAAGCATCCAACTATTACTATGTGCTTGGGTTTTTTTCCCAGTTTAAAGTGATGCATGCTGGCATGACATTTGGATAATTTGTTAATGTAACTGCTTTTTATTACATTGTTTTTCTTATTGTGTTGTGGCCTAAATTCATTAATACCCTTAACTGACAGACTGTAATTTGTGTAATTTGAATGCTTATAAAATAGGGTTGGAAAATATGTACTATGTTTTTTCTTCATCAGGCATGTCAGGAAAATCACCTTTGAAAAGTAAGGAGTTTCCTAATTTCCCTTTATAGATACACATGAATTGAGAGTGGTCCTGGAGAGAAGGATTTGGGGTTACTGATGGTTGAAAACTGTAGGTGAGCTGGCAATATGCACTTGCAACCCAGAAAGACAGCTGTATATTGGCTACATCAGAAGCGTGACCAGCAGGGAGGGAGTCCTTTCTGACCCTCTGCTGAGAGCCCTCTGGAGCACTGAGTCCTGCTCTGGGTCCTGCAGGACCTTGAAAGGTCCTATTCCTATTCTATTATTCTATATTATTATTCTATATTATTCTACATTATTCTATTTCTATTAGAAAATATTCTATTATTCTGATTATTCCATGGTTCTGTGCAAAGAATAAAGTCAAAGATACATGTTCGAGATACTCTTGCTGGAGTTCCAGAGAGACTTGTCCTCAGAGCCAGAATGCTAAGCTCAATCTCTATGTATGTTTTTCAGTAACTTCCCTCTCCATGAATTTTAAGTCCAGCCTGTTTTAAAAACATCCCATGAACTCCCCAATTCCCAGTTTTACATCATAGATTCTAAGCTGAGCCCTGCAAATAGCAATGTGAGGAAGTAGCTCATGCATACTTTACTGGGTTCTCTGAGTAAATAAACACATACTTTTGTTAAATATTTTTAATTATTTAAAAAGAAGCATATTATTTAATCATTCTTTCTATGTCTGTGAAGGGACTCTGGGATTTTCTGTCTGTAAACTAGTTTCCTGGAGCTAGATTCAGATAAACCTACAGCTTCCACAGCAGATAATTCCAGTCAGCTCTCTCCCTTAACAATTCAGAAATGCTTTCTAATCATTTCCAGAGGGCCAGTGTGCTGAGCAGGAGCTTCCTCAGCACAATAAAAGAGGATGCAGAAAATTTGAGCTGAGTGTGTGGTGTTTGTTTTAGTCACAACTATTTTCTCAGAGAGAGGTACCCAAAGTGCCTTGAACTCATACCTTAGTGATTGAGGCAGGCACTGGAGGCTGAGTTTCTTTCCTGATGAGCATCAATAGAAGCAATAGAAGTCAGCCTGTGAAAAAGGACACCTCTGTTCCAGAAGCATCCTCAAGTTGTTGCCTATTTCTCGTTACATTATTTTTTGAGAAAAAGGCAGAAACTCAAAGAAAAAATTCCAGTCTATATGTTCAGGTGCCAGACTAAAACAACAATTTATTTTCCTTGGGGAGTATGTTTGAGTTTTTTTAAAAACATAAATCTAATAGAGAAACTATTCAAATATAATGAATATTGATCTAGACATGGCTCAAAAATAGTCCCAATGGGAAAGCATCACAGATGTTATACTAGTCAGGTGAAATTCAGTACTACAAAAAAGATTGCTTAAAGAAAATGATGTATTATTTATAATAAAGTCTAAAATATATTGCTCCTGGAAGCCTTCTTTCTGCTGAAGAGCCAGAGAAAATCCTTCTAGAATTTATAAGCTTTTTTGTATTATGTCTCCATCAGGAGTTTACATGGATATAGAGTTAGGCTACATTTTTAATTCACATTTTCTTCACATTGAGGAGATAAACCCCTGGATATTCCTAAACTGTGCTGTTGTATGCATGTATATTTGTTGTCCATATAGGATGAAACTGTATGAAGATATCAACAAGCTGAATGTTATTCTGGTTCTGAATCTTGTCTGGAAGAAAGTTCTGATGAATGAACTATTCTTTATTTCAAAATGAAGTGTGGGAGAGGAGTTATACCCTGCTAATGCTGAAATAGGACAGAAAATATAGGCATTATGTACAGCAGCACCATAAAACCACTGTGGTCAACAAATGGGAAACATAAACCAGCAAAATAAGTTTTCATGTTAATTATGAAAAAGGAACCAAACCAGATATTTTAAATATTTATTTGTCAGACTGGGATAACAGCCTTTATAGAGCACAATTTGCATAAGTTCTCAAGATACATCCTGTATACAATCACAAAACCATGGCATGGATTTATACATAAAGTGAAAACTGGGACAGATTTACAAGCATTTTTATACAATCTCATACTGCTTCTGTTTCAGTTTTTTCAATTTTTAGAACAAGTCTGTTTTGTTTTCATTTTTTCTGATGATTCTGGAAGCAAAATTGAAATTAAAATAAATCCAAAACAAAATGAATATCAACAAACCACCACCTATGCATGCAACATTCACTGTGGAAACATTACATTTGCCCAAGGACTATTCTTCTTTTTTTGTTGTTTTTGCAGGGTTTTTTTGGTGTTTTTTGGATTTTTTAAACATTGTGTCTGCTGTACACGTTGTCTGTAGCATGACAGCACACGTTAGTCAGCCATTGTTGAGCACCTGAGCACATCACTGAACATCTATAAGGTACAATCAAATAAGGACACACTCACATGCTTAGATGTCAAGTGAAGTTAATAATTTAAACTCAGTTTGTTTTACAAAAATGTATATTTATTTACAGGGTAACAAATTAAGAAAATGACTCTGGTCAAATCATCTAGTTTTAGTTATGGATATCTATATATATTATAACTTTTGAGCTCATCAATATATTTGCTTATTATTTTTTTTTTCAAAATAATAAAACAGAACATATAGAAAACCTTAAAATGCTTCTTATGGTTTAAAGAGAAAGTATCCGGTTTCATTTATTCTTCCTATTTTCCTTCTAAAGGCAACATGTATTTATAAAGAGCAATTCATCCTACATGCCAGGTGTACTGAAAAGTCACAAGGCATGTAGGACTAGAGTTTAAATATAATGTAGGTGGATACTTATGCTAAATTTCCTCTGTTTAATTACCTTTATAAGTTACACTCACACAAATTTTCTCTGCTATTCACATAGGTATGTACATATCTAGATATATACTCAAATAATGAATCTGGGACATTCAACATCGTAGCAATGAAAATAAACTAGTTAAAAATAGTGTCAGTTATGATTCAAATAATAATTTAAAAAAATACTATTAACATCTTTATGATATCTCCATGAAACTAAATCCTAATTAAATAATCTCTATTGGGCTCACACTAGCTTACAATATAATAGATGTCTTCTTTTTCTTCATCATCATTCTCAAAGTGTGAATCAATATCAGCTGGTTACCAGCTACCATATCCCACAATGTAGCCATGCAAACATCCAGCATCCAGAAAAATAATTTGAATATTTCCTAGGTCTTGAATTAAAGCCAGTTCAAGTCAGGAGATTGTTTGATACTGACTTAAACTGGCTTTTGTTTCTTCCATACAGGATCCATGTAATGTAAAACCATGGGTTAAAGAAGCAGCACTCATTGCCCCTGGATACTATCCCTTTAAAGTGTAATGACAAAGAACTAGCTCAACATTCATCATAGAAACTCATTTCTAGTTTTAAACTGGAAAAAAAAGTGGCTGTTTGCTGCTCATTTTATGCATGCTAATAACAATGATAATGTTATAAATCCCTGTCATTTGTAAACACACACACTGTGCTTTTGCTCATTTTTCTGCTTGTTTCCACTCCACAAGGCTTGAACTAAGAAGCAGCTTCAATTTCTGTTGTCTAAGCAGATTTATGAATTAAAAGAGTTAAAATGTCTCTGCTATTGCCTCCCTGCAATGTGTATCTTCAAAGCAATCATAGAAATGTGTGAACTCATTAATAATCAATCACTCAGAAATGAAAAAAGCTGTTGCCACGTCTGAGCACATTTGGCCAGATAAAAGAAACAAAAATAATGAGAAAAAAGAAAAAAAAATATACTGAGATATATACAAAAACGGTAAAAAAATACTAATAGTCCTTGTTTGATTGTTTTTTTTAAAAAACATTGTCACGAGAGTTTTTCCTGACTTCATTCATAAAACAAACAAACAAACAACAAAAAAAGAAACTATGCATTCAAACGTGAATCTGTGTTGCATAGAGTGATTTCAGTACAACCTAGAAATTTGGTCAAGAAAAGGAACTTGGCACACTTTGGTGGCATTCTCTGCCCTCTGAATGATGCTGCCTCAGAAAGCCGAGTGTTTGGGCCCAGAATGCTGCTCCCAAAATGCGTCTGAGACGCGCCCGCCCCGGGTGACGCTGACGGAGCCCCGTGCCTTCTGCAGCTGGCCAAGGCAGTGCCGCGTTCCTCACAAACTCTACTCTTTGTGTTTCACGACAGGAGTCCAAAACTGCCATTTCAACATGCAGAAATATTTTGTGTGTTGTTCAGAGAACCAAAGATGCTTGAATTAAACCAGTTGCCGACAGCTGATTGGCCTCAAAGGCAGCTGTTCCCTACAGCCACAGCTCTACCGCTCAACAAAAGTATTCAATAAAATATCAGCCACATTTGTATGTGTGAGAGCAAAGCACGCCTGTCCACTTTCTCAATTACACATGATGATTACAGGCTTCCAGTAGGGCAGCCAGAGACTGCTTGTTCCTCTCAGAAATCTCCATAGCAACTACCAGTGTGACTTGCTGCCTTTGTAGCAAATCTTAGCAAGAACAAAATCACCAGCAGTTTGCACAAAATTGCACACCTCATGGCTTGCACTTCACACAGACTTTTTTCTTTTGTGGGTCTTTTTTCGAAGTACAAACATAGTATAGTCATCAGGAATGCAAGATAACCCACCAAGAGAGCAACACATATGTCAAATATATCCACACAGGATTTTTTTGTTTCAGTCGGGGATTTTTTCTTTGAAGAATTTTCTTATAAAAACATATACAACATCAAAACATAGAATTTTTACAATAACTCCAGAAGACTATCCTTAAAATATATGAGAGGTAGGGTATACATATACTGGTGAAAGCATAAAATTCAACATTAAAGCACACATCCAACTTCCACTGTCAGTGATGTTGTGTTTTTAAGATAGCTAATAAGATTTTGGTAAGATTGCTCTGCTTGCAAGTTAAGCAGGCTACCAGCAGGTTATGAACAACAGGAGTTTCCTTGGTGTGTGTAACATTGATATAATTTGTTTGTTTCTTTTCACATTCCTGTTCCATGCTGATATTTTAAATTGATAAACATAAACTGAAAACTGTACGTGGGAAGTGTCACCAGATTAAACGGTGTAGCTTTTTCACAGTCAATCCAGTTGCTAAATAACCTAAGCTTTATTTTTGCTTTTTTTTAAAGCGTGTAATATTTTCCAGAAGAATATTCTCAGCTAGTCTTGCACAACCTGTGGAAGTATACTACATATATTCAGAAAATATAAGACAATGTACATTAAATAATTTAATGAAAATTGGAAAGTCTTTTTGGGGCCAGAAAAATAAATATGTGACGTGCAGAAATTTGGTAATTTTCTCTTTAAGTATGCAAAGGTCATGAGATCATATTTCCAGGGAAACTACTTTTTATTTAAGTGAAATATTAAATGACTTCTGGGTAACATGGGAGTTAGTGCCATTGATTCCTGGGTTTTAACAAACTTTTAGGAATGGGAGGAAAAGCTCTCCTTTCTTCAGACATGGTACAAAGGAAAATACAGCAACCAGCCTAAGCCATGCCAGGGCAGAGGTTTCTTCCCAAGTGAACCAACTGCTTGGCTTCAAACCCCTGAAAGAGGGACTTTTTGCTTGGAAGTGCTGACACAGATTTAAAAGTTGCAAGTTGCCTTCTTATTTACTTCTCTCCTAACTGAGAAGCCGTGCTGTTGAGTGGATTATACTCAGACATTCATCTGGGATAGCAAGAGGATATTCTTCATTCTACTGCTGCAGCATCCAGTCAGGAACTGCCATGATGCCCCTTCCCCTTAGATTCCAAGTGTGTCACTAGTGTTGATACAGAGCCCTGCATGGAGAGGGTCACTGTAGGCATGGTGGGGCTGCTGCTCCAAAGTGCCCACAAAATAGCCTAGAATTCATTGTCTCTCTATAGTTTCAGAGCAAGACTGGTTGCTGAAAATCATGGGGACCAGTTGAAATAACTGCATTAGTCCCAGTGCTTAAATCTCTTCAATCTCAAACTGACTTAGACATTCTGAGTCAAAGGATGGGGTGAAATACTGCGTGACTGACATTGAAACAGCATTTTCTCTTTCTGATGTAGTGTCATTTATAACCTGTCCTTTCTCTTTAAAACCACATCCCAAGTTATAGACCGTTTATATAATTTTATTCATCACATTCTAGGAGAGTGGTTTATATCCATTGTTCATACACAGAAACAAATGAAACAATCAGATCTGATTCTCCACAGCATAGTTTTTGAAGGAAAAAGAAAGAAGGAAAAAAGTAATGTAAAATAATATCACCACTCTTGCAAAAACCTTGCAGTTTGTGTCAAGTGGCATAATCTCACTACAGCAAATTATCACAGATCCTAAGGTGCAGAGGAGCAAGTTTTGCACTTTTAATAAGTGAGATTTGGAAAGTCAGTCACCCTAGGTGCTTTTGCATAAAATGATCTCCTTCTGGTTGCACAGGAAACCAAACTGCGCTTCCCATCACACTACCTCCAGCTGCAGCTGAGCTCTGCATTAGCACCTGCCACCAGCCTTCATCATTTCCTTCACAGTTACTCTCTTCACAAAGAGTCCAACAACATGGAGCCCTCGTATCAGTCTTCATTTCAGCCTCACTTTAACTTCTGGGCCCAGATTTTCTTCTCATTTTGCTGTGTTTTGCAGCAAAAATAAGTGTACTAGCCCTCGTTTAAGTGTGCTTTGTAGCCCAGAGACTGCTCTTTTCTACTTTGTATTCTGAAAGACTAGCTAAACACAATGATATCAAACTATATTCTTGAAGTGATGCTGTTTAGAGCAGACTCTGCATGTTTTGTGCCCATAGCAGACAGCTCTGCTCAGTGTGTTTGTGTGGAGCTGACCAACAGTTTGTGCCAGTTTACTATTCTTTTCCTTAGATCCACTTTGTCAAGCCAGATATAAGCTTCCCCAATCAGTGTCTTTTTCATAAACTTCCCTCCATTGGAGACAAGCAGAATCTGTGAAAATAATTATGATAATAATAATAATTATCATCATCATCATCAATGTGCACAGTAACATAATACTAGCAAAACAGGAAAGATTCAGAAATGTTGAGCTCAAATATTCTCCACTCAGAAAAGAAACACTGACCATCACTTTTTATATAGTCACCTCTCCCTTCGCAGAAAGCCTTGTAAAAACTGAATCTTCTCCTGCTTCTCTTTCCTTATCATGAGACGTAGCAATTAGAAGATGACAATCTTTAATAGTAATGAGCAATTTGTTCACCTGCTGGTTACCAAAGATGAGCATAAGATCAAGTTACATGATAAAGCTTTGTGCAAGTGCAGTAGAGCTCTTGTTAAGTCTGTGGAAGTCTGGTGCAGACTGAGTGTACAAGGCTCTCTGTGCAGTGTCATCCAACCACATATTTTCCAGCTAAAGAGGCTTGTGCCATGAAAACAATACACTTTTCTGAAGGACTTGACTCATTCTGAGGATCTATAGGGTCATTTTACATGTTTCTAAGAAAATGTATTTGATAATATTTATAATTCATGGCATGAGTTATAGTTACATATTCAGAAAGATTTAGCATTTCTTAATTCTTAAGTAATCAAATGAACAAGCACAATGTGAGTTTTTTTGGGTTTTGGATGGGTTTTGTTTTGTTTTGTTTTGTTTTTGGTTGTGTTGTTGCTTTTTTTAACTTCCCAAGTTTTTCAAAAAGAGAAAGAAATAATGAAGATCTGCATTTCCATGACAGGATTAGTAGCAGGTTTGTGATATTCACCATTACTGAGCAGACCTCAAGAAGAAACAAGCAAGGAAAATGATAACTGGAGGAGGCTGTCACTCTCCATGTGAACCAGCAGGAGAAAAAAAAGGGCATTTTGCTGTTTGATTTCAAAGATCTATGCTCGAAGAAAATTGACAAAACACAAGGGTTTTGCACTCTGCTGAAACCACATGGCAGTAGAAATGTAACAGATCTGTAGAAGAACTAGAATCAAGAATTTCACCATTTTTGAAAATTTTCCATTCTTATTTGGAAAGCAAATTAAGAAATGCAAACTTTACATTACAAATAAAATAAAAAATAAATTTTCAAAATGGAAGAAATGCAAATGTTTTCTAGAATAGGCTTCCTATTTCCTTGTCCAGTTTTGGTATCAATTGGCAACCTGGACAGCTTAGGTATCTAATGGCTACTAGTCAACATGTTTGAGAAGGGAAAACTCTTAGGCACTGAACTAATAGGAAACTAATAGGAAACTCCATTCATCAGAAAACGTGTCCTTGAGGAAAATAGGAATCATGCCTCCAGCACTGATGGCTTTCTAGGCCCCTGGTTTTGGTATTTGTTGAAGAATGAACTGCACAGAAGCTGGGAAGCCAAACCAGAACATCTGTGAAATTTGTTGTTCTGGGTTTTCCTGATTAGCCTTGCCTAGGACATGATGTATTTCTAATTGCAGTGAGCCAGGAGCCAGAAGCTTCATGCTTTCCAGAAGGGTCCCAGGTGAGTTGCCAAGGAACAGGGAAATCAGACAAGCGAGATAAAAACTGCCAGGGGCTAAGAAAAGTGCCCATCTGAAAATTGTCAAATGTTTTCCACAGAATGTTTTCATTCTGAGACAATCAAAAGTTTTGGGAAAAAAAAAATTATCCAATTTTTCTTAGTTCTGTCCTTGATCCTACTCCTTATTCCTCCCAGATGGAACCCTAGGATATATCTTCTCTAGCTTGTGTCTCTCATCCTTGTTTCCTCTGTGTTCTAGGCTTTAAATTCCAGTCTTGTTATACTGTATCAGTTAGTCTTAGTTTCTAAGCCACAGGGACTTTTTTTCTTATTTATTCCCAATACTCTGTATCAGACACTTCAAGTTTTTCTCAAATTTGTTTTTTTAGACTGCAGTCCCTTGTCTTAATTTCTGCCTCTTGTTGGTTCTCATAGCTCTTTATATTGTATTTTTTATTATTATGTTTGATCTCATCTTACACCCTTTTTCTGATCTTATTTTCTCCCATCATCTTCTAGTTCCATTTTTGTTCTTTAAATTCTTGGTTTGTTTAATTTCCCTCTTCCCATCTCTTTGGACTGTGTCCATCTCTGTGCCCTAAATGTTCATCACTCAAATTCAGCATTCAAATCATCCTGGTTCATGCATTGCCATAGAAACAAATCGACTGTTGAGCTTGATGAGCACATAGAAACAGATGTACTGAGTCAGATTAAAGCTCCCTCCAAACAAATATTTTGTTTCCAAAAGAGCAGAGGGCAGAATATATGGCAGCATATAAGAGCAAATCAATTAAGTAGTTATACTCTCTCAAAATACCTACTGAGGTCTGTGGACCATTGACTTATTGAGTCACAGGCAGTAAGTTTGTATTTTACAGAATTTGATGTCTTTCATCTGAAAATTTATCCTTTTATTTTCTCAATTACTTTTTCTGTGAAAATATTTAGCACATTATATAAAGGCAATATATTTTATGGCTCAAACTCCAATTTTTATTTCACTTTTCTCTTTGTTTTAAACTTGTTCCTTGATACTTTTACATGATACTTTAATGGCCTTCAATCTCTTTCTTAGCTCTGGCATGCAGCATCAGCATGTATCATAGAATCATAGAACATGCTGAGTTTAAAGACATCAATCAGGATCATCGAGAAAAACTCCTGACCCTGTGCAGGGCACCCCAAGAACGGCACCATGCACCTGAGAGAGTTGTCCAAATGTTTCTTGAACTCTGTCAGGCTTGGTGCCATGACCACTTCCCTGGGGAGCCTGTTCCAGTGCCCATCCACCCTCTGGGTGAAAAACTTTCTCCTGACATCCAGCCTAAATCTCCTTGACTCTGCTTCAGGCTGTTCACTTGAGTCCTGTCATTGGTGACAACAGTGAACAGATCAGTGCCTGCCCTTCTGCTTCCCCTCAGGAGCATGTTGAAGAACACAATGAGGTCTCCCCTCAGTCTCCTCTTGTCTTTATATTCTCAGAGTTCCAGAGGAAATGTTTTCAAGTCTCAGGCCAACTGTTCTTATGTGTATGTCACCCGCTATCTTCCTCCTTAAATCCTGATGAATTATTTTTCCTTAGGACTCTGTGAATTCTTTACTGGTCTAGCCTATATGTTTTCCTCTTCAAACCACCACTGGAAACATTTTTTTTTTTTAAATTTGCTTTTAAACTTTGGCAAGATCATTTTATTGATCACTTTAGCTTTTCCTAGAAAATGTCAATTCTTATACTGAAAAACAGTATCTATTTTAGGGGTCTTGTTTTGTAGGTAACATCCATTTTGATTGCAATGTTAAGTAAGGATACAAGCAATAAGCATAATGTAAGCACTTCAATAATCCAGACTAACTTTGGTCACCATAATGTAGCTGTTTCATTCAGGCTGGTCTTACAGATTTATAGGTTCATAGGTTCATCAGCTGGATGCTGATGTGCCCAACAATGCCTTCCACTGACTTTTAAGGCTGGCATACAGATACCCCTTGAATTTCTTCTCCCTCTCCACTGACTGGAGGAAGCCTGAATATATGTTTTATGTGTATTCTCTTCTGATGTAAAAATAAATGGAGGTAGACAAATTGAATCCAACCTGTCTAAAAAAAAAAGCAAGTCTGGCCATATGACCAAATCTGTCTAAGCAACTAAAACACAGGAGAGGGACTGTTCCTGAGCCAGTTCCTTGCATCATTTGATGTGTCACAGACTGACAAAAAGTCAGCTCCAATACAAATGTACCAGAGAATATCTGGCTTGGCATAATTACTGAATTCTTGGCAGAATTACTGAATTCTCAGCATCTGAGATTGACTATTGTGTCAAATTCTAGGTACCACAACTTTTAAAGAAGTTGGAGAAATGGAGAGAATGATAAAATTATTAGGTGTTTAGGCAAAAAGACATATCAAAGAAATTTGATTGACTTAGCCTGGAAAAGTAGAGAGGAGAGATAAGAAACAGCCTTTCAGTGTAAACCCTATGCTTTTTAAATTAAAAAGAAGACAAATCAGCTTTCCTTTGTACTTTGTAAGGCTACTTAAGGATAAGGGAACTTAATTTAAAAATATGACATATTTTATTTTGATATTGTGCTAAAATTTCCAAATACATAGAAAATTATTCTTGGAAGGCATGTATAACTCTCTTCTCTGGGGGATTTTAAGAACAGATCAAGCTTAAAATTTTCAGACCTGATCTATAAATACTCTTCCTCAGTGTGGTGTGATGGAGTAATCCATCTTTTAATGTCTCCTCTAGCCTGATATTTCCATTATTATATAACTGTGTTACTTTTTTTTAGTTTCTCTTTTCAGCAAACAACTGGGGTAGAAGATTGAGCTCAAATGCACATAGCATAGCACAGACAACATCCCAAATTAGGATTTAACAAAATGCAGAATTACCTGAAGAGAATGCCCAGCAGGACTCAAGCTAAATCTAAATGTTTCATTGAATGAAGGCTCTCGGTCATGCCTGCATACCCTGGTTTTCTTCTTAATTACTCTCTTTTGGGTAGAGATATTGACAACATACAGCTTCACGTACAGGTCTGGGGAAGAATAGTTCAATTTGTTAAATACAGCAGCTTTTAAATAATCATTGTTAATGATTTCAGCAGAGGGGAATTCTGTGAAAAAATTATATTTTACAAAGTCATATTCTGTTCTCATTCACATGATGTAGAAATGGACTCACCCAACTAAATCCAAAGGAATTATTTTGCCATTAAAGGAAAAAAATACCTCATTATCTTTATCTATGTATTAAAATATAATTAATATAATTATATATATTAAATAATATATATAATATATATAATATAATTATATGTATTAAAATATAATTAAACATGAGATTTTTGTTTTTAAAAAGCTTTTTCACAAAAATACAATCCTCTACTTTTAATACTTGTTCTTTAATAACCTAGAAATTTATGATTTTTACTAAAATTAAAAGTGGATTAATTTTTAAAAATAAAAAGTAAACTAAAAAGAGGATTGATTCGAGAGTTAATTTGCTTCTACAAAATGTTTTTGCTTTCATTAAAGTTGCTCATAGGAGAAAAAAAGCACTTCAAAAAGAATCCTGTAGAGTATGTCATCCAGGCTAAGATGCAATTTTCTTTTCCATTTTAGTGATGATGCTAAGATACAATCTACTTTATATTTTCAAAGTATCATGAAGCTGTTTTCTTAGTGATACCTGGAAGATGATCTGGAGATTTAAATTTGTATGTGATATTTCTGCACTGAAGGATTTCTACTATCAGTTGTTCTCCATCTGTCTTCATTTCCTTCTTTAATGCAATCTTGATTTCACCCATAACCTGTGTTTTACCTGTAAAAGCAATAAAAACAACCCTTATTAATATAAAAGGAAACCAAATGTATGTTTCTAACTTGGAGAGAAGTGAAAATTTATGTTGTTTTTTTTTTTTTTTTTCTTAATTTAGATTTGGTTTTGTTTGGTTTTTTAATATAGTTTTTATAGCTTACTTATAGCTCATAATTTTAAGTCAGGAGTGTAAGGATAATGAATAGCTTGGATGAGCAAATGGCAGGTACATGGCATACACTTGTATAACTAGATTATATGCTTCAGAAGATATTTAGAATGTATTTGCCTCAGTGGAGCTTTTTTCCCAAGAATGGAAATTTCTCTAAGAGTCATTACAAGTCACATAACAGTCACTGCAATTCACCTTTTCAGAAACATTTACTACAAGGTTCTGAAGTTATCTCCTTTAAAAAAAAAAAAAAAAAGGAAGAAAAGGTGAAAGAGAACTTTCAATGGAGTGTTAAAAGTAAGATATTCAAAGGCAATGAAGTAAAGCTGGTGAAGTCAGCACTTCATTTCACCTTCCTACATACATGGAGCAATATCATTCTCACAGTTTAAAGGGATGTGCTTAGAGTGACCTTTAAAAGTAAAGGTAATTTCTCTGCTTATGTGAGTAGAAATACAGGCCCATTATTTCTACACCTTATGGATTTCTCTCTAAATCAGTTCAGAGATGGAGAGAAGCCACAGAAGGAAATGTAGACAAAGCCTTTTTGCCTTTCCTCTGCCTGTCCTCCCACAAGCCTTTCCAGAAGGCAGGCAGAGTGCAGCAGAGCTATATCTTCCAAATGCGTAGGGTGGTGGGAGCAGAGCATCCTCACCTCAGTTCTCTCATGTCATGGTGGGGGTTGTGCTTCTACATCTATTGTCCTGCCACTGAAAATTTAATTTCATCTTGCTCTTCTCTTTAGACATTAGTTCAAAAGAAATCAAACCATAAAGCCACTGGGTTTCTTTATTACATAGTTTCTGGTGCCAGCAGGCTTTAACACTTAACTGGAAATTCTAGAAGCTTGTGACAAGATATTGTAAGGTGCAAAGCAACTCTGCAGAAAATAAATAATTATGATACATCTGAAGAAGGTTCTCAATTAAAGAGTGTTAAATTGCCAAGTGGCATGTAAAGATTACTTCTCGTATCACAAGTGTGCAATCAAATTTGAATAACACTCTCTAAGAATGGCAGCTTCTGTTTCACGTATGTCAATTCTTTTTTTTTCCCTACTTAAAGTAGTTTGAGACATCATGAGTAAAAGTGTAATAACAAATAATCACAACTACTAACTGTCCCCTAACTCTTCTCACAAACCAAAGCTGGAATTTAATATAGTTACAGTCCATAATAAATTTGTAATCCAGCTTCAGTTGGGCCAGCACTTCTTCTGTTTTTGCTAAGGTGTGAGAAGACCTGTTGTAAGGCAAGTAATTCTTTCACAATATTTAATAATCACAGGAACATTCTTATAAGTTTGAATATGCAATAATAGCATATTTTTCTGCTACATGATTGTGCAAATATAATGAAGTTTTCATCTTATGATGCCAGCAGAAAAGACCATTGGTAGCTGGGATGAAAGAAGGAATGTACATGCCCAACAATGTCCCTGTTGTTATCCATTATATCCCTGGTGTTATAATGCCTTTTCCCTGAAAAGTGTTGAGTTTCCATTGGGCCCATCTTGGTTAAAATGTGGATTTTGAGTGACTTGAAGGAAAGACAAAATTATAACACCTTCTTTTCTCTGTAGATAAAATTCTCAAATTTCTGATAAAGACATGACACACTTGAATGGTGCTTAAATCTGATTTTGTGATCAATATTGGTTCTTGCACTGACTCCTGGAAACCTGAAAAAAGCCCAGCATGGAAAGTTTTAGGACACCCCTAATATTAGTTTCAGGACATTTTTAGTTAATCACAGGCTTTTCTGGAAAATGTACTTGATTTTTTTGTTTATTCCCTCTCTGTCCTTTAAGCTCTATTTGCATTAGTTGTTAGGACCTCGTCTTGATTGCCTTAGTGCTTCCTTTTTCATTTAGGTGTGCATTAAACTTGAGATGAGGTGGACTGTATGCTGTGAGCCAGAAGAAAGGATATATGCTTCCAGGAAAATATATTTGAATATTCCAAAACTATTTCTCAGCATCTGGAATTTTTCCATGGACTATTCTGTATTGCCTAATACTCTTTAGGACAAGAAATCCTGCTTCACTGTTTAAGCATCTTGGGGAAAACAGCTGCAAACTCATGAAGGATGATAGCTTTCTTGTGCTTCCATACTAATTTTCATTTCTCCCACAGCATGAGTGAAGGAGAATTAACACCAGCCTTATGAGACATTGTACTAGAATAAATCAGCACTTCAGAACCCACCAGTTCTGTAGACTGAGAAGGGATTCCTATTCCTTCTACTGCTTAGCTTTTCACCCTTTCTCATATATGTTCATTAGATCTTTCCTTTGGTGGGTGTGCAAAAATAAAGCAGATGTGCCCTGTTTTGTGGAGTTGATTGTCTAAATGAAAATGAGAGATATATTGATGAAGGGAATGGTTAATAATGAACCATCTAAGAGCTGGTGGGAGTTCACAGTGGGCTGAGCTGGACATGAATGTGTCATGTGTTTGATGTGACAGAAATAAACTTCCTCAGGGTGTCATGGGATTGGATATCCCAAGGATTACATTGGTAGGAATAAATCAAAATATACAGCAGCCATTCACAACCTTTTGCCTTCTTATAGAAGTTTAGAAAACATCAATCATAAGTGATGTGAGAATGGAACTGATTGCAGGTATTTTAGTACATTGGATGGCAATAAATTCTACAATACAACTCTGAATTGTGCATGTCTTTTTTAAGGAAGTATTAATGTGGTTTCCCAAGGAAATGAAAAAAAAATAATTCGAGTAGTAAAATTTTCCTCAATAAAAGTTATTTTCAGATGGAAGAGGTGCAAAACCAGATTATCACAGTGACAAGGAACCATATAGTAAAGCACTAAAAAAATTACTGTCTAATTTAGTTTAGAAAACAAGGAGTGAAAAAGAGATGTTTTCATCTCTTTACAGTTCTACTATGCTACAGTAAAAATTGAAAAGAATAAGAGATGTTTAAACTGAATTAGTGTGATAATTTACCTGTTTCACGTGTCAAATGCACACTTACTGATATACCACAAGAGGACCACGCACAGCATCCTGTTCACTTTTTCAACATGCCAACTTGTAGGCAAGCAATTCTTAAATATATCTATATCTGTACATGGGATTAAAAACATCCTTGTTTTGTTGTTTTGATTTTTTTAATGACTGCACACTTCTTTTTAGGGGACCAGTTTTATTAATAATTAATTAGCAATTAAAAGGAGGTGGTTATTAACTAAATTGCTACAAGGTATTTCAGAAGTCAAGGAGTTTAAATCTGCTGTGGTGATGGCAACACCAAAGCTGTTGTTCTAGTAGAAGTGTTACATTCTGCATTGTGAAAGGTAAATTAGTTTTTCTATTAGTTTTAATTGGCTGCTGTTGTAAATCACAGGATGTGTCATCTGCCCTGTTGTCAGTTCCAGAGATTCATAAGCATGGATTGTGCTCCCATTCCTTTTTAATCAAATGCCTGCTGTCAAACAGAATTACTCAAGACAGAAGTAAGTAGTTACCACCCATCATTCCAAGTTATCAAGGCTAATTCAGCAATGCATTAAATGAGCAAGTAAATCTCACTGCAGAATGGCAGGAATTTTATTCAGTTCAATTGTCTAAATGTAATGTTCTGAGATAATTTGAACTTTTATCTTAGAATAAGTTGAATTGCTTTCTGACATTGACTATGTATTTTCACATAGATGGATAATGTATGAGTAGGTTAAACTTGGAAATTTAAATATAAGATGCCTAAACTCTGCTAGTTGATAAACATCATACTTGAGTAATTTCCTGAATGGACGCCAGATGGCCAGGAAACAGAATCAGGAAAATGCATAAACTGACATTTTGTTTCATAATTGTGTAATTGGTATGGGCCCTCCTGTTCCAGAAGACTGATTGGGGGGTGCTAGAGCAGTGGAATTCAACATAAAATACAAGGGGAAAAATATTAACAAGTATTTCCCAGAATTTTTCTTTTCAAATGAGGATTATACATTAAATTATTGTTAACAAAATAGGTAGGAAATGCTCTTCTGGAGCTTCAGGGGTCAGACACTTTATGGTGAAAGATATTAAATCAGAGGAAGGTCCTTCTAAACAGCTTCCAGAGATATTGGCCTACTGGAGAGATGCATAATCTTCTTAGGTCTTTATCTGTTTTGATACACTAAGAGATTAAATTAATGTACCTCTGAGGGCTTTGTACAGTGTTTATTGATAGAATAAAGAAATTTTTTGGATGTACTTAACTACCATTTGTCTCATAGGTATTTAATGACTTGGAATTGGATAGTTATCTCTAACATGGTGTAATGAGAAATAATATATTCCAGAATCAAACAAATCAAATACTTCTATGTAGCTGTACTTCTTAAATAAACAAAATCTTGTATTCAGCTATGTTAGGATAAGTTTATATTATCTAGAAAATTAAAACATATAGTAGCATGTCATCAAATCTAAGTAATCCGAGATTCCAATCCAAGTCTCAATAACTTGAATTAAAATAAGGACCCAAATTACAGATTTAAAATATGGGACATGATTAAAGACAACACAAAAACATGGGTGCTGTCACAAGACCCATGTTCCTAGTAGCTTTCTGTGTTCTTAGATTTCATCTCTCAGAGATGGAGTTAATAACATCTCTTAGAGTGGATTTAGTAACTGGGATTGGGGTTTCTGTGACAAGACTTTGATTGTGTAAACGTGGACAGAACTTTGGAGTTTGATCCCAGGAGAAAACACAAAGTCTTTTGAAGGCTGATGAGGACCTTGCCACTGTCAAGAATGTCTCCACAGTAAGCCATGAAGTTTGTACAGGTGGAATTTTCTGTCTAACACAGTGACATTGTACCAAGAAATATGTTTCTGCTGGATTCCTTTAATGCTATTTTAAGAACCAGAAGTTTGTCCTCCAGCAGACAGCTGTGCTTCAGTAAAATAAGATAACATGCTCTTATTGCAATAAATAATTCAGTATTACTGCAAATAGTAGGCTATATATATACAGTATATAAGTTTCAGTATTAGAGCTAAACAACTACAACTGAAGGTAAAGCAAAAGTACTCAGTATAATTTTAAACATTTATATATCAAGAAGTTAAAATGCCAGCCAAAACCTTCCACTCTTTTTTAAGCAACTCTTTCTCTCTCTTTTTTTATTTTTTTTTTACCATCACACAAGTTACTTGCTGTACCAGCTGTTTGCATTCATGCTTTTCATCCTCTTCCTTGGGCATGAGATACTGCCTAAGCTACTGCAAAATAATGATGAATAACCTTCATAAACAAGGCTTCCCAATGTTTACAGGCTCCAACGTTTTCTGTCCTTATGGGTTTTTTTATGTCCTTCTTTTTGTCTTTTACCTTTTGCACGCATATTTCTTTCTCTAGGAAAATTGCCCATTTTTTCTTGTAGGCTGGTTTTATATTCATTTTTCTTCTGCAGTAAGAAAAAATCAGACATCTAATACAGTTTTAATACTTCCTCCTTTCTTACAGTGCTTTAAATATATGTTGGGATTATTACCATGGGTCTCTCTCAATAAATATGGGGTGGAATATGTTCTGAAATTTATTGCTCCTCTTGGAACTGAATACTCGGTTTGCTCCTCACAGTGCAATCAACAGCTCATGAGACAAACTGAAGCTCAGAGAAAAGCTGTATGCCCTAAATCCTTATTTTAAGAAAATAAAAAAAAAAAGGTTGTACATAATATGTTTTTGAAAATAGAGAAAATCCTTTGCTTCTTGAGATGTAGAATATTTCCCAGAAAATATATAAGTTCTTTTTCATTTATTGGTCATTCTGTGTGTGCCTCCCTTCCATAGGTTTTATTAATCATTTTTGAAAGGAAAATGCAAAAGAATTCCAAATAAAATAAATTAAACTGGAGCTCAGTTCTGTTTGTACATTGATGGCATATGTAAAAACTTTTGATCTGAAGTAATGTGATGTGTGGGAAAATAACACTGATGCTTCACAATATGCTGAAATATGAAAAATAAAGACATGTACTTGTACCAATCCAATTTCAACCAGCTTATTTCTGTTGTGTGATTTTCTTAAATGTTGTAGGAAAAGTGAGGCAGTGGGAAGAGTATAGTGAAGGAATAATGTTAGAGGAGGTGAATCTGAGGAAAGTTTCACTAGTGTCAGAAGTTGCCTAAGCCAGTAATCTGAATGACAGTATAGGGGATCAGAGGCTTCCCCAGCAAGATTTTTTTTTTTCCCAGTAATCCGACTTATCTCTGTACCATAGAGATATTTGGAATAAATGGAGGGAAAATAATGAAACATGTAAATATCAAATATAGGTGATCAGAAGTTACTCCACAGATTGATTTCAACAATGCAGTTGAACACAGAATATCCATGTTCATTTGACTGGTAGTGGCTAAAGAGAGAAAGAAAATGAAGTGAGGGAAGTCAAGATATTTACACAACTAACTCATAGTACTTTATACTTCTTATTTATAAATCTTCCACTTCTGTGGAAGGGAATTCTTGTGTTCTAAACTGATAATTCTATCAACATCGTCTGCAATTCCTTCAAATACCAGATTTCCCCAAAATTTATCTGCGATTTAGAATTACAAAGTAACAACAGGGCTCATCATAAGGAAGTGTTTATGTCTAATGCAAACTCCCTGAATTTTGTAGGCAGTAGGGATAATACCTTTTTTAAACTTTAAGTGTTTGGATGGATAAATGCCTTTGGAGGTGCCTGCAATTTTTTAAAGTGTTAGTTGAAAGGCAAGTTAATAGCTTTCATTTAAAAAACAGATTTTTAGCCAATGAAATTAGGCTAAAACTATAAAAATTAAAATTTACAGCTCCATCATTTTCCATAACTTTAGAGAAAGCCAAAACTTGAGAGAAAGCTAAAATGATGGTTGAAATTATTCTTGTGATTTTAATTGAACTTCAAAGATAAGTGCATCCTGGATCTGAAAGGGAAAACTATGCAATCTCAGAAGGAAAAACTCTTCAACCACCTTTGTTCCTTTTCATCCTCACCATAAATCACTGCCCAAGTCTAAATATCTATTCATAGTCTTCACAATTTTAGCATCTTATATAATGAGACATATCAGAGGCTGCAGATTCAGCTGCATAAAAGATGGCTTGCCACAGCACATCTGAAATTTTGATGATGAAAGGCACACTTTGCCCTGACTTTTTGTATAAAAAATAATTTCATACAGGGAGAAGAAGAAAACCAATGTTCTACATACAGAGCAATCTGAACCTTAGATATTTAGGCTTATTCTACTGCAGCTTTACCAAGGAGAAAATGTGTTGCTAAAGGGGGAAAAAATTTGCAAACTGCTTGTAAAAGTCTGAGTTTGACATATCCATAGTTCAGTAAAGTATTTGTACAATGCTACAATAATATTTGTGCAACACAGCATAAATACTTTGTTAAAGTAGGACAACAGAGTCTGCACTTTTTTTCCATGTCAGTATGAGAACACAATATGGGTCTCACCTATACAAAAGCAGGGAAGATTTTGCTAGATTTGTTTAGGTTCTCATTTAAAAAATGACAGATTTTAAGCTACTTGCCCTCTCTCACAGTAAAAACATTTTTCATCTTTTTTTCAGTTTTGATAAACAAGATTTTGAAAGTTCAACAACATAGTCTGAAATAACAAAGCCCATTCTGAGTCAGCATTCATTTTCTGTGTCAAAATAATGAAAATTTTTACACCTTCTCACTCTGAATATACATATGAAAATGTGAATATCAAAACAGACTTTTTTATTCATTGTGTCCACTTGATTTTGAGAAATTAGAAATTCTGCCTTGAAACACTGGAAATCCTAGGAAACGGATTAAAATCCATTTGTCTTATGTAACAATATGATGAAAGTTTAATTGAAGTAGTATAAGCATTTTAAGTGGAGAAAAATTAGTCACATGGATGGTAGTGAGAGATAATGGAAAATGTCCTTAAAGACATAATAAAGAGGATCAAATAATTATAAATATAATTCAGAAGCCTTATGCAGCATGATATCAGGAGAGGAAAAACTAGATTACCAAGTAGGCTTTTCATTTATTGTATTTACTTTTGGGAATCCAAAGAGAGACAAATTATTTGAACATAATATTTTATACTTGGGATGCAAACAAACATTCACCAACCTAAATCAAAATGCATGGAGTACTTAGAAAATGTTGTAAGAGCAATGTATTTCCTTTAAAAATCCAGCTAAAAATGAAAGCAATGACACCAAAATGCTTGCAGGTCGCATTTGCAAAAAGTAGTTTTCTGTTGGGAAACCTGCTGACCACACAGAAGTGGGCAGAGTGACATGAAAGCAAACTTTATTTATATAATGTCTGCTGAACTCGTGGGTCAGGCAGAAGCAGAAACAGTCATATTGCATTTGAATGTAAATCCAAGAACGTGTTGCATAACAGGAACACCTAGGAACTTCCCTATTTGTTTTGGCAGAGGGATGTTGAAGTAGTGATTTTTTCATTCCTTGCAGTGTTTTGGACATATAGTCTAGTGAAAACAACAACAAAAAAAATTAAGCTTCAAAGGCAGATGGATAAACTAGATGCATGTCTTTAGAGAATTTATTTCATTGGAAAAATAAATAGAAAACCGGTTCAAAGGTAAAATACTAACTTCAGGAGTAGATGTTACCCAAACATCTCATACGAGCTTATTTTTACTAGACAGGTTGAAGTTTTTAAAAGTGGTAATCAAACTGAAAAAAGTACCACTGTTTTCTGACTTTAAAGTGCAAGTAATAGTATATTTTGATATTTTCCCTTTGTCATAATGCTGTCCTATCACAATGATGCACACACAGTGAAAAGGACTTGTTGTAAGAACCACATGTGATGTGCCTTCGTTAGGAGAGTGACTCATCGAACATTTAGTGCACAGACAATAAGCACTGAGCCTGCACTGTTAGTGCAGTGGAACAAGCTGTTTCATTTCACAGCTTGGCCGAGTCATTTATAGCCCACAAAAAAATTACTTAACACATGGTGGCATATGTAACTCTATAAGGCTTTCTTTGAGAAGGAGGTGGAAGATGGTATTTGTATACACAAATACATCCATACACATACCCAAGCTAACACAATATGTTAGCACTCTTTTGTGCTATAAACCTAGTAGGCACACTATCATGATAGCTGGAAACGAAAATTTTTGGTAAGAACGTGCCTATTCACTCCTCACATCATGATTTCCAGATTCCCCCTCAGATTTATACTGCAGCTCTGAGGCACTTTCAGTGAAATATGCTTAAAGTCTTGCTCATACCTCCCTGGAGCTACACACTGGAGAGCACAGCCGTGTGTGCTGCACAGCTTGGGTACCAGAGCAAAAGCTTCTGCACTGACTGTTCATGTGGAAGACAGGTATGCTCTTATATTAATAGATTTCCTTTTGCCTGCTTACGTTACCTGGTGCAGTGGTAGCAGCCCACTGTTGAGATACTCTTTCTCTCTCATTATTATTAAATAAGAATGATTACTGAAAGAATTTTTTTCTGGTAGGAGTACTAAATGTAAGAGTATGAGACATTGCCTATTCTGTGTGACAGTAAGAGCTCTGATAATTCTAACAAAGCTCATTGTGACTAACATACGAAAGAAAACCAAATCTGTCTTGCAGGACCATCAGAGTATTTTGGGGCTGCCTGTAGAGAACCTAGGAAATTTTAGCATGAGAATGAAGACTTGTAATCACTACTGGGATTCTATTACCTGCATAATCTGTCCAACAGAGCAGTGGAGGATGATCTTTTCCATTAATCAGGATAAATATGGAATAACTCAGTCAAAAATAAAAAAACCCTGTTAATCCAAATTTTGCTCAGGAGGGATGAACAGTAATTTTCTGCAGAGTATTCCATAGTATTATGCAAAATTCAGAGTTCTATAGTCCATAGAGAACTGATGCCTGAAAGCATCTTACCAGTAATGTGGACATAGCTCCTAAAGTTGCCAGTCTGGAGAAATACCAATTTACCTTTTGGCTCCTGCCCAGAGTCTTCTATTAAGTGCCCTTCTTTTTTTTTTTAGTTTTTAACCTTCCACCAGAAGTCTTTATAGACTAATGTACCTGTTTTTCATTTGAATGCATACTTTACATTTTCCCTCTTATTCAGCATCGCAGTGCTATTATTCTTTATTTCATGCAATGCTGGTTCCCTCAAGCTGCTATAACAGACATATCTTAAAGTTGGTATTTCATTGCACTGTTGAACTGATATATATGGCTAAACTCCAAGAGATATGCTTGAATTAAAAATATTATAGAAAACCTAGAGCAGAAGAAAAAGTACCGGGACAGTTCAGCACTTACGCAAATCCACTCAGAGATTTGTGATGAAGACTGAAATGATAGAAAGAAAAAGAAAAGGGGAAAATGTGTTCCTATTTAGTGTCTGTGAACTGGTAAGAAACCAGTTAACTGGAATTATATGTAACATAAAAAACAATGGCAAAGGTCAAAATTTTAAGTCCATATTCTAGGTAGATAAAATGATGCTTCAAAAGAGATCACAATTTTCTGTAGGGGTGAAAATGCCACATATGTTTCTGAGTTTCTGAACTTCCATGGGAAATGGGAGAGACAGTAGAAGTCCTCTCACAAAGAAAGGTGATCTGGGAATTATGGATTTTAGTAAAACAGATGGGCCAAGCATTCAGTAATGGGAGAATATGATAGATTGGTAGCAGAGATGCAAGGAGAAATGATTTATAGCACAAGATTGAAAATTTTCAATATGATCACCTAAGATATGTTTTTAGGACTTTTTAGAGAAAAAAAAGTCAGAGACTGGTTCCTCTCAGATGCTGGGACCTCTTCCTGGCACCACACAGAAAAAAGGTAATCCTGTTTTGGAATCTAAGGGTGTCCCAAATAAGGGGGTTTGAGCCTATGATTTCTTGGTCTTCACCTGGATTTTATATCAATTTCACCTGCAACTGGAAAACTACTGATGAAAGTTTTCTTAAAATGATTTACACCAGAAAAGATGAGTAAGAAAACACCCATATGTTGCTGTTTATGTCTGTCTGGCTTAGAAACTCTCCCTACATTTTCTGAAGTCACTGAAGCATACACCATCTATCTGTAGATAAAAAGAAACCCAACTATTTTGTAACTAATTGAAAATCCTGTTCTGCTCTGGGCACTGCACATGCAATAGAACTTTTATAATTAGATGAATCTTTTCAATAATGAATACAAAGGAGTATCTCATAGTGAGCTAATGCTCTGACATCTCCTGTAGATTTACTTTCTGGCAACTAGAAGAGTTTAGTCTCTTGTCTTGAGAGTTAATGCTTCATAGACTTTATGCACTGAGGCCAACCCTCATGATTTTTTTAAGAATTTCTGAGATTTAATACTGCTCTTTTGAAGATGAATGTGGAAGTCTTGCTCATAATTTACATTTAAAAATTAAAGTTGTACATATGGGAATTAAAAGTAGGATTTTGCAAGACCCCACAAACAGAAAGTGCAACATAGATTCTTTGCATAATATTATTTAAAACTTGTCTGGTGTGTTTTCAAATGTAAAATACCTGGGACATGGAAAAAAACCCAATCAATTATTACAATCAATTTAGAACAGAAAGTTGGGGGGGGGGGCAGGGTGCAGCTTTAAACTAAAAGCTAAGACAGGTTTAGGAAACCAGAACATATATTTTCCTGGATTTTGAACTTATTCAGAAAGAATTTCATACTATAAGGGAGAAGATTGAATAAAAATCTGATATACAGATTTATTAAAACTCCAGGTTTACATGAACTGAAGAAAGATACCTTCCCCTGAAGAGCCACCACAAAAGGAGTCTTGATGAAGTAAAGAATTTTTAAAAGCTCTATAGCATTGCCTTTTTAGAAATCCTAAATGGCCACAATATGACTACTGAATATCTGCTCGGAACTGGCTCAAACCCAAGAAAATACACTGAGCCCTAGGGTAATGTTCATGAAGAATGACTTGCCGAGCTGGTGTGTGGCCATGGTTAGATATGCCAGCTGAGACACTCAGCACCACTGCACAGAACCTTGTGAAGAGCAGTAAAATGTCATATCAAACTCCTCCTTCCTCATCACATAGAGGAACCAGTGTCAGGTTGCAATTTGAGTGCTATTTGTGAGCAACCTTATGGCCAATGAATTGTTTCTGCATCTGTCAGGAAAAACTGTCTGTGATGTATGTTTTCTCACAGAAACAGTCTTTTAATTCTAGGTCAGAAAAAATGTTAACAGCTGTATAAAATATCAGAAATCATTTTGACTGATTAAAGGAAAATACAAAATATTAATTTACTGAGGACTGAGAAAAAAAAAAAAAAGGATTCAAAGGCTGATTCAGTAGTTCTCATTAGCATTTGGCATTATTTAGTGACTTGAACAGCTTTTTACTGAGTTTCCAACGAAAGAAAATCACTGAGTATATAAACATAAAAATAAAGGCAGAAATATTGAAATATGCAAATATTAGGGTAGAGATACAGATTAGATCAGGAACCCTGAGAGTGTGTCACTAAATATCAATTCAGATTATGATCCACTGCTGGAAGGAAATGTTTTCCTAAAATCTACAAGCAAACTTCCTCAAATTCTAAGTATGATATCTGGATTAATGTAAAATAGACCTGTGTTTTCTTCCTGAAAGCAGGATCAAGCTGTCCATCTGACATATTCATACTCACATGAATTTAAATTGACCTATTGATTGGTGGTAGTGCTAATTATTTCTGTGTTGTGATTATCATTGTGAAACACAGGATTTCATGGCCAAAGAAGCTGAAGACCATGTTTTATCTTTGAAGTTATTTCAGCCCAATTTTACTTTCTCCTGGCCACATGCACCACAAGTATCCCCTTGAATGAGGTTTCACAAGCAAAACTCTGTGGATCCATTGCTGAATTGCAAGTCTCTGAGTGCTGAAATATTCATGCTCCACTCAGCGTTGAAGTCACAAGGTCTCTCTATTGGTAGCTCTTCCAAAGAGAGGGAAGCTTTATTTACTAATCAAATCTATGCATTTTTCCATTTTTATGTCTGAAATCTGAGTGTATGTATACACTGTAATTCATACGAGCATCAATTTAACTTCTCTGCAATTTTTCATTCCTGCTTCCCAACACAGTTTGGCTGCAGGAAAGAATGCAGACTTTTAAGTCCATGATTCTGCCCAAGGACATACTGATGTGGGAGATTGCAAACTTGTTACTGAAATGGCTCACAATTATCCTGTGCAAGGCACTCCACTTCCTATTTTGAAATAAAATCCATACAATACAACTCACTAGAACAACATAAACAACCCTGCATTAAACTCTACATTAAATAGAGTTTAGCCTGAGGTGTCCATCATACTGTAATCTAAAAGCCACAATTTCCACCAAAAAATTAAAATTTCTATCTCAGATCTTTTGTGATAAATACTTTCAGCAGATTGCACTATTTCTTTGTAAAATTTTTGGGTTTATGCCTTAACAATAACAATGCTAGTGGTAGTTAGCAAACCCCTAAAATTTAGAAAGGATAGTGGTTCTATAATATATGTTTACAATCATTACTTGCACAAAAATATAAGTAATTATGAGTAGTTCTAATCAGAAAGGTGAGACAACTACAGTTAAGGAGAGTAATTGCAACTAAATGTATATTGGTAATCTTTGTTACTTTCCTAAACTACCTCAGAGAAGCATATAGAGGCAACAGAATAAGGAGCTTTCAAGCTTCATGCCGAATTTACTTTCTTTTTCCATATGACATTTATGCTCCAGCAAAGGAGTATTTTTTTTTTATCAAGAATGCTTCAAGATACATAAAGCAAGTCTGCTACCCCACTGAGCAGTGTGTTTTTTGATTTTGGAAGCTGTTTGTTATGCTTTGAAAACAGGCAATGGCAGAATTAACTCCTCTGCTGTCAAAAGACAAAATTGGTGCAAATGTCACTAACAAAAAAAAAAAATTGCTCAGGTTTTCTCAGTGATTTACCATGAAACCATGTTCCTTCCCCTAAGAAAAAGAATATGCAAAATAAGCAACCTGGCTTGGGTTTTTTTCTGTTATTTAACAATTTTTATTTTTTTTTAATACTCCTTTATTTAAAAAGCCTGTGATGAGATAATCCAGGTCTTGTGGTCATTAGGGAAGAAAAAGAATACATTAATTGTAGGCAGTTGCAACAGGGAGCATCGAGCAATTGAACCTAATTACCTGGGAAGAATTCAACCAGCTCAGTGGTTATGAAAAATACTATGGAGTTCTCAATAAACAGTTGAAGCAGATTGCTGCTTTAAACTCTTCCTGATGAGATGTTCCCTTAAAGGAAATGATACCATCTCTAGTGTAGCTGGAAAGGTTGTTACCTGTAACTAATCACCAGTTCTTAAAAAGTCATAAACAGGCGCTGGTGCTGAAAGAGCTCTCTCCAGGCTCCTGCCTATTGCTGCCCACACAGTGCCCCTGACTTCATCTCCTGCAGCCACAGTGTTTGTACAGCTGCCTAGTGCAGAAATGATCCTACCACTGCAACCTCACCCCCTCCCTGCCACACCCCAGCGTGTTGATTTTGTGTTAGTCACCTAACCTGAATCAGCACACACCTTATGTCACCATGAAAGACGAGACGAGGTTCAGGGAGAGGAAAAATGGCATTTTACAGCAATAATTGTGGTTTAAAGTGTGCTTTATAAATTGTAAACTGATTGATTCATAGAGCAAAGGACTGCTGGAGCACTCCAGTCCAACCTTACACTCACAGGGTTAACTTCCAAGTAGATGAGGCTGAACAGAGATTTTTCTGCAGAGTTTTGAACCAAAATTTTAATTTGTGTGTTTTTGTTGGGTTGGTTTAGCTTGTTTTTTATTTTCCCTTTATTCAGCTGGAATTTGTTTTACTTGAGCTTGTGAATGTTATCTATTTCCTATTTCTGACTGCTGAGCTCTGAGAAGTGTCTGGCTTCCTCTTCTTCATACTAACAAGCACCCAGTGGAAAGGAAGAATCCTTTCCCATGACCTGTTCCCTGCATAGTTAATTTTGCAGCCCAGTATGCAATAATAATGACCACAAAGACATTTTCTAAATTAATATTGTTTACAGAAAAATTGTTGCTTTCATTGTACAAGTGACCTTGGGAAAAAAACTAATTTGAAGAGTGTTTTGATCTCTGTTTGAGCAGAAGAGAGTGGACAGTGCACATTTTGTCATGAGAACATGAAAAAAAATCTATTGCTTTGTGGAAAAAAGACATTGTCTCCAATGCCAGGACTTTCAGTATTTTTAAAATCGCTTTGGGCATCAATTGCATGTTTTTAGTTTTGCTCATTTTAAAGAAGTCTAAAGAATATTGAATCTGTTTTGTGGTCCTTGCATTATTTCCCAACTGTTTGAAAACAAAAATCTCTTTTCATAGCACATCCATTTTACTGTCAACAATAAAGAAAAGCTGCCTCAGGAAAAGAGCTTTAAATATTGCTGTGGTGCTATCAACAAGTTAGCACTTCTGCATGAAAGCAAGTCCAGTTGATTCCAGAGTTTTGCTGCAGGAGATAGAAGTCAGTAGTGCTGTAGCATGAATGCAAACTGAGTTCTTCATTGCTCCTTTTTGCTGGAGGGACCTGGAGAGCTCAGATGCACTGGATACATCTTTCTGTCTGATCATGTATGGCTGGATATGCTCTATATAAGTTGAAGGTTGGTTGTGAATCCCAAAGTTTTATAATGCTGGGAATGGGTGTTCATGAAGTGTCCTGGACTCAGCCGAATGTGGAATTTATCTAAAGACAGCTTGGCAGTTCTAAGATGTGAGCACGTTGGCTTCTGTCTCTGTGGCCCAACTGTTAGGTTAAAATCAAAAGAAGGAATGCAACAGCCTGGGAACATCTCAGAGCTCATGGATGCCTCAGTCCCTTGTTACTTTTCACTAGAAAAATCTAAAGAATGAAATTTATGCTTTTCCTCACTCTTGTTTTGACAGACATATGCCAGATTTCCTCGTGGGCTGCCCACTCCCCAAACTTTCAAAATCTGTGCGTTCAAACAGGTCAATGGTGTGGAAAAACAGAATTATTTTATACCCTCTGATAAGCTCCCACATTACCTTTGTCCCTTATTCTCCAGTTTCTGTTCCTCTAGGAGCTCCCAGAGTTTGTTATCTTCCACCTTCCCAGCTGCCAAAGGATCCTTGTCTTCCTTCATTAACCAAGTGAATAAAAGTCCCTAAGAAATCACTAGAGACTGAAGTTTCTTAAACTCTTGATATGCCTCTCCTAAGGCCTAATTCTAAAATTATATGATATATATACATAGATCAGATCTAATATAGACTGAACTGTCAGTGATGAAAAACATTAGGAACACTGTCTAAAAAAAGGAGGAAGTTAATAATTATATGCGTTGTGTTTCAATATGATCTACTTGTGTTTTCTGTTGTGATTTTTCCCTCGAGATTATAACAGATTTTGACTCTGTCTGCTATGATTCTTGGTGACCAGGGCTAGACCCACTGTCTCCACAGAGGTGCAGGATTCAGAGAGGAGAACATCTGGTCCCTTTAGGCACCCAGAGCTTCTTACCGGGCTTGTCACAGGTCAACAAAGGAAACTGCTGTTGGCTAAAATCTTTTATGGGTGAAATTCTTTCAGCAAATGCAATCAAGTCTTCTGAGAGACAAAACCAATTAGGAGACAATCAGCTGCTGTAGATCTGCAGAACTCAAGAAACAGTGAATCAGGAATGTTCCTACTTCTTCCTAATGAGTTCTGTGTCAATAAATGAAGCTATGGAAGAATTCTACAGGCTCTCTATCATCTCTACAGTGTTAGGTTCATTTTTTTACTTTTTCCAGTGAGATTTGAAAGGGGGAAAGAAGATAGGATTGGTGTCGGGCTTTCCTCAAGAGAAACCAAAAGAGAAACCCATTTTACTGCTAAATTGATCACTAACTCTGGCAAAATTCCTTTTGCCTTTTTAAAAACCAACCAACCAACCCAAACAGACAAACAAAAACCCACAACCAATCAATAAAATAAATGAACAAAAACCCAAAAAAAGCACCCCATCAGACTAGAAACACTGAATTTGGAGAACTGAAAATAATAAATAATATAAATTTAATTAAAATATAATTAATATTATAATTATAATAATTACCTAAATAATTATATCTAAATTATCTAAAGATACACAAAATTGGTAGATTTTTGACCTGCTTCAGTGTTCATCTTTAATTAAATAATTCTGGTTCTCTATAACAATTATATGTCTATGACTTAAAATTGGTTATGTTGTATCTGAGTAAACTGCTAACCCAAAACTTCTCCCCTATTCTATTTTTCATGCCCTAATTAGAGCATTTTCTAACAAATAAAACTAAAAAACCACCAAATTAACACTATCTTGTGCTTCTTGTTAGTTCAATATAATTATGGAACTTAACACTAAATGGTAATTGTACTTAATGTTGAGCACAGCAGTATTTTTACAACTTCAGAACAAATCAAATTAGCATTTTAGTCAAATAAAGTCAATTGTACTTAAAATTTACTACTTGATGCATTTAGACTAATGTTTTACAGTGACCTAATGCCTGCTGGACATAGAGCCTGCTTTTAGGATTCATCTGCCTGAGTGTCAATGGGATTGCTGAGCAATCTGAGGGATTGCTCTTCTAGAATGCAGTTTGTCTTATTTGCAAATAGATCTCTAAAAATAGGTCAGATGAATTGTAGCTTCAGAATGATTATTTCATTCCACTGATTATAAATTTTTTATTTAAGTGGCTGATCATCCCATAAATCCCATGATGAAATTTCTCATTGTATTATCTATTTTGGAGGTCCCAGGTGTAAGAAGATATTAAATTAGATTTTTTTATATATAGTAGACAAAACTCTAAGTTTTTAATTAGATAACTAACATAGAAACAGAATGAGTAAGATTGAAATAAAACTTATACTGTTCAGAGAAATGTCCTAACTATTTAAGCAGGTCCTGTTTGCAAAATCTAAAAGATCAGATCATAATTTTCTTAAATAATTTTATTTAAGATTCAAAAGAAATTTCCAGTAAAATCACTAATCATCAAATTATTGTAAAAGTTTATAAATGAAGAAGACCATTTAAACTAGTAGAACATGTGAAAGTCAATTGTAAAACTGAATATTAATAGGATTTGTTGCCTTTTTTTATCCGAGCCACTATGCAACACAGGCCTTATTTTTTCCTCCATTGCAGTTAAGAGCAGTGATAATAAAATAATTAAAGCTCCAGATAATAAAAGCTAATAAAACAAAAACAGTATTCTGGATAATGAGGGGTCACCCTCACAGACAGAGATGAAGCATTTCATTCAGAACCCAGGTTTGTTTTTTATATCCAAAGAGGTATGTCAAAAAACTATCAAGTCATAACATGTGTGTGCCCATATGTACATATATATCTGAGTTGCAATAATTTATATATGTATACAAATATCTATATATATACATGCACACGTTGTCAGGACTTAAAGAGTGAAGTGAAATATCTCAAGACACTGTCAGGGAAGGAAGTTCCCACAAAATAAAACCCCACAAGGGGCATAGATGGTGAACAGGAAGGTATTAATTCCATGCCTAAACTGAGGTGAAGGTTTGGAATTAGCAGGGTGGACAAAACCCCACTGTGATGTGGGAACTTGCAAGAAGGGCAGAAGGCAATAGGAACATTCCAAGCTGAGGCAGATCTGGGTAGCCTATCTGGACAAAAATTCTCACCATGACAAACTTGAGACAGGAAGCAAATCCTTATTCACATGCCAGCCCAAGCTGTGGGAGTAGCATCTATGTTCTGAGGATACCTGGGAGTTAGATTGTATAAAAGTGATATCTCCAGAAGAGCACTCCAAGGAACCCTGCCAGCAAGAAGACCAGAAGAAGAAGGGAAGGATGCCACAGAAACCCATGTGGTGGTGACTAATTTTATACTTAACTTTTCTCTCCTCTCTCTCTGCCCTTCCTACCACACATCTACTCTTAAATAAGATTCATATCCTGACACTGGCATATGGTCTCATTTGAACCTTAATTTGGGCAGAAGCACCTTTTGATAATCATATCCTAACATGTGTGTATGCATATATGTTCATTTGTCCAAATGTAAACACATATATCATTGAATCTACCTTGGAATCTATATCATCATATATATTCCTACATCATAGGAATCTATCTTGCCTCAGCACAAACTATTTGCTTGTTGAACCAATCTAATATCTAAATATTTAGGTTCAAATTTAAGTTTATGAAGTTAGTTATGTAAGTTAATTGCAAATTGCTAATGCCAGTTTTGATCCTAGCATGTAGCATTATACAAAATTTCTGCTTGAAATAGCTCATAGATCTTACCTTCCCTTTCACAATTTACTGCAATAGAAAAAGAAAAAAAGAAACAAAAAATACCACTAGCACCAGTACAGAAACCAACTAAAGGAGCAAAATAATTACAAAAATTGAAGACAAGACAGGCTATCCGACTTCCAACAAGTTTGTGTTACAAAGGACTCCTTACATTTGCGTGAGCAACTTTCTGAAATATAGTCCAGTTTATCTAAAGTAAATATAGTAGAGTGAATCAGCCCAGTGATAACCTGGGGAGTTAAAGATCATGTATAGAGTAGGAAAAAAATGTTGCTACTGTAAATAATAGAGTAAAAGCTGTTGGGTCTTAGCTCAGGTTTGCTCAGAGGACAGATTTTCCACCTTCAGGAATCATTTGCAGAACTTTAGTTGCTCAATCATGATGCTTCAAATATAATTTTTCTGCCCTGTCCAGCACCACTCCTGTATTTTTCACATACTTGAAAGCCTCTCATTGTGTGATCCCTCTTCTCTCATGCCAATATTAGGCCACTGAAATTTCAGTGACTTTCATGAATTACACTTCAATCTAAAGTGTTAAACATTATTCATCCAGCCCACTACATCTGTTTGGCTGTGTATGTCATCCATGTGTGTCATAACCATGTACAAATATTCTATAACTCATACAGTATTGAAGCAATGTTTCCTGTGCAATGCAACTAAATACACTAATTTATTTCCAAATTTATTGCAGAACTCAAGTGGGTCACTACTGAATTCCAACAATAAAACTTCCTTTAACTGGAAGGCAGTTTTTCCTGCCACAAACATCACTTGAATTCCAAAACCTGTCTGGATAGGTGAGGGGAGAGTAGTGGAATGCTGTTTCCCAGACTTCAGTAAGGCTTTTGATGTTATCTCCCATTATATCCTCATAGACAAAGTCAGTAACTGAAGGCTTGACAAGCAGAGATGGATGGAGAATGTCTGAACAGCAGAGCTCAGGGGTTTTGATCAGCAGCACGGAGAGCTGGATGAAAACCCACAACAAGTGATATTCAAGATATACAAGGGATTTGATACTGAGTCCAGTCTTGTTCAACTCATTCATCAATGACTTAGATGAAGGGGTAGTGTGGGGGGATTAGTGGTGGAGCCGGGCCAGCCAGCCCCACTGGGGATCTCAGCTACCTTTCGAGGCTGGAAACAAGAGAGAAATTTCCCTGGCTTTCCTGTTTCTAAAATGTGGAATTCACAGAGGCGGACCAAGCTTCCAAATGGTTCAAGAGGATGTCAACTTTCAGAGCCAGCCAGCCACTGGTTCCCTCCAGGCACAGAGGAAGCTCCTAGCAGCCTCTCACAGGAAAATAATTTCCGTGGGTGGTATTTTCCTCCTACCTGAATATCAATTAATGCGAAACCAGCACAGGTAGATGCTTCCCAGCAAGTTGGCTGATGGCATAAGGCTGGGAGAAGTGTCATCACCATACCCCAGAGGGCTGTGCAGCCCTTTAGATGGACCTTGCCAGGCTGGAGAGTTGGGCAAAAAAGAACCTTCTGGAATTCAAAAAAGGCAAATGCAGGGTCCTGCCCCTGGGGAGAAGCACAGGTTAGACCTGATGGAAGGCAGCTCTGCAGAGAAGGATCTGGTGGACAAGCAGCTCTGCATGTACTTTCCATGTGCCCTTGTGCCAAGAAGGCCAATGGAAGAGCATTGCCAGCAGGCTGAGGGAGGTGATCCTGCCCATCTCCTCAGCCCTAGTGAGGCCACATATGCTGTGCTGTGTCCAGTTCTGGGCTCCTCAGTACAAGAGAGACATGGACATCCTGAAGCAGGTCCATCAAAGGGCTATAAAAATGATTTCCTCTTAAAAGGAAAAGCTGAGAGAATTGGGCCTATCCAGCTTTGAGAAGAGTCGGCTGAGAGAAGACCTTGCCAATGTCTATCAGTATCTGAAGGAACAGAGATAAGAGGATGGACCAAGCTCTGTTCAGTGGTGCTGAGCAATAAGACAAGAGCAACTGGCAGCAACTCATGCACAGCAAGTTCCACCTGAATATGAGAAAGTACCTCTTTATTTTGTGAGTGACTGAGCAGTGGAACAGATTCCCCAAAGAGAGGGTGGAGTCTCCTTTACTGGAGATGTTTAAAGGCCATCAGAACAGATGGAAGGACAGAATGTGCAGTGTGTATTATCTAAAGTTTCCAGATAGAAACACTGTATTTTCCATTTACACCAGTTTCAAAATGATGTGGAAACCTTGAAGTTCCTCTGCTAACCATCAAAGGTAACTTGGTACCATAAAACAAGTGTTTATACAAGGCTTAAAGCACTTCAGTCAGTTGAGAATGTATTGGAAATCTCATTTTGTCATTACAAGGGACTGCATTATAAAGATCAGTTTATTCATTCAAATAATTCATTAGGAAATTAAGGAAGATGTCAATTTAATTCACCTCTTCCTAAATTTTGTTGAGATTGTTTTAATTAAGCAGTTAAACTTCATCAAACCTTTAATTTCTTTAAAAAATCTGCTTAGATAATTTTTTGCACCTTTTTTATGAAAAAAAAACCTGCTATGGTGTAATTTGGATTATTAGCATAAAAATAATCATGTAGATAAATTCACAAAATGCATCCAAAAAGATCTGATTTATTTTTTTTACTTTAATTTATGATCATTACAGCATAGTATTCCTAAGACAGAACTTTCTGATCAAAATTATAGCAGAAATTGGAATAATTATTATCTTTGGTCAATGCTTTAAATATGTATCCACATATTCAGCTGATCACAGAGAAGGGCAGGGAAAAAAGAATTTTTTTGTTGTTTGTGTGCGTGTTCTTTCTCTCAGGATTTGCATCACTTCCTATTATATCCATTTTTCAAGCTGTCTTCAATTTAGAATCTTTAGCCAGTGGCGGAAAATTGTACTTGAAACAAATTACTCAGCTTTGTTCAACAAGAAAACTGCAATATTTAATTTTGGAATTTGATTCAGAACAACTAACCTGAGGGCAGTAGATGCTGCCAATAAAGAGGGAACTGATTTGTCATATTATATTTGGATGTAGCTACGATATCAGAGTGCTTTCTTCCTTATAATGTAAGAGGGCATATATCCAAAATAATGATATATTTATGGAAAGGTTATGGCCTCTTTACCTTTCCTTCTTGATAGATCTGTACTTGCATACAAGAAGGTAGATTCAACAAGATATTTACAAGAGTCTGGGAAAAAAAGTAGTGTACAATGACACATTAGTTGGAGTTTTTTCTGGAGAATGAGAAATGTTAGGAAAACTGCCTCACTCATTCTGCCTTTCTGGTTGCTGTAGGAAAACAGTATATTTTGGCACTGCCTCCACTACTGAAGACAAATTGTAAAAATCTATTTCTCATGCTGCAGGATTTTTCCAAGTATCCCCATTTTTCTGACGGTAAGTTGAATGTCTTCAATATACCATTTTCTTTCTTTAATTTTGTAGCTCCTTTAATCAGTGGAACAACATCTAGGTAAGGTGTGGTTGCTAGGAGCAGTGAAAAACATCTCCAAGGATCTGCTTCTTAAATTCTGTTTAACTATTGCTTTGAAAGCTCTTTTTATGTCCAAAATATTCATCAACAGGAAAAAAAATCTCATGGTATTTTTCTTTTATTCTTTTTCTAACATGGTTTGGATTCCTTTTTTTGGAAATGACAGCTTTCATGTACATATTTATCATGGACTTTAAAAACCTATTGTTACACTGATAGTTTCTGAATCTTAACAATTTGTATCACAATTTTACAGGAATTTAGAAAACTTTGTTTTGTGTATGTGTTTGAAAAGAATGCACTAAGTAGGAAGTTACTCAGTGTAGATGTGGTGTAGGCTTCACTTTTCCAAAAAATGATGGGGAAAATGTGACTATAAAGTCAGAGACTTGTATACTGCTTTAAAATACAAATGAAACCCAAAATAGTCTTAAAACCAACATATAAACAATGAGATAAGGCGTCTTTTTTGTTAGTTTTGCTAATGTCCAGCAACAAGGTGGAAAGTTCTCCTTTTCTCTATTTTACTTGCCAAGAAAGAAGGAACTCCTCAGACAATTAGACTAGTCAGAAGGGTATAGCTTATAGAAAAGGCAAATAATTGTATTCTGATCAGTGAGAATCCAATTCCTTTGACAATATAACAGACTGTTCCATGAACATGAATTTCTAAAAAGCTAAACACTCAGCCAGGCACGGCCAAGGCAATCAGGAGGCTGGTGAAGAATGCTATAGATATTGGACGAGCAGCGGGAGGAAACAGCAAGAATCCGTAGTAGGCATTGATACAGTGATACAAGTTACACATGGGACCAGTAAATCACCCAAACTGTATAATTATCCTAGGCAATATGTTAGCAGGCTTCTGAAAACAGTGTGCACTTCTAGGTACTACAGTGGGGTGAAACATGAAGGCAGATGTATGCATCAAATATTTGACCCAGGTGATCTCCAGATTTTTGTATTTTTTTCAAGGCATGTGAATTCAGTCATGTTGTTATTACATTGTAATCAGTCATAGTGCAAAGCCAAAAAAAAAAAAAAAAACCAACCAAAAAACCAGAAAAAAATCAAATCTAAAATAAAATCTAAAAAAATATTTAAAAATAAGGTGTTACAGAAAACATACCAAAGGGTGTTTTCAGAAAATAAAGACTTCTGCAGTGGATGGTACTAACACAAATGCAAACCCAGGACTGTTTAGGAGAACTAATCTCATCTGATATGACCTACCTAAACATTAGATAAGGAAGCTAAAAAAAATGCTTTAAATTTTCATTATAATCTTTTGGCTCCTAACCAAAGGAAAAGGACTGGCTGACCTGGAATGGCAGATTTAATTAAGAATCTGTGGGATACCCATGACTTTCTGGAACAGCAACTGGATTGAGGTAGAAAAATAGAGTACTTAAAACAGCAGAATACACCTATGTTTGGAGACCCTGAATCCCTTTGCAGATAAGGATAACTTTTGCATCAATTTCTACACACAGACTATATTACTTTGAGCCACTAGATTTGGCTGTCTACTGTCCATTTGATTCCCTCCAGTCATAGCTTAGTAATGTCAGAATAAATAATGCACAAAAGGGAAGACCAAAATATAATGGCCTAAAGTAACCACAAATGCCCTTACAGGACAAACCTTTAGGAATTCTTTATGAGAAACACACACATCAAAGCTTATCTCTAACAGACAAGCCATTATTCAGAAACTGCAGCAGTGGATAACTTAATTCATTAGAGCTACAAGCCTGTAAAACTGCTATTATAGGATGCAATAATGAACATTATGGAAAGATTATATTAAACTGAAAATAAAGTGGGGACAAAGCATGAGCTTCTAGTTATAGACATGAAAGCACACTCTCTACCACAAGACTTGGACCTACTCAGGAATTGTCATCACAGAAAAGATTTATATTCATTCTAATGCACTGATTTTTAAAGCCTTCTCTCTTGGAACACAGTTTACAGTCCAATAATTTGAGGACTCTCACATGCTAAAATGATGATCAGCTGAAGTTTAATTTTAGCTTGCCATGTGATCCCACCTGGAAATGCTCTAGATTTATCTGCATTTCAACACCATTCCAAAGTAACAGTTTGAATATCAGTCCAAAAAAAGGAGTTGTACTCAAGAACATGTGAGGGTAAATAAAAAACCTCTTTTCTGAATCCCCAGCATGATAGTTTAGTTTCTAAGTTATAAATTATTCTAAAAAAAACCCCAAAAAATAATATTAAGACATCAAGGAGCTACAAAGGACTGTCTAGTATAGAAAGAGGTTATGACAATATTGGTTTTGGGGTTTTTTAACATCTCAAATAAATACAGAAAAAGTGAAGTTCTAATACAGAAGTCTTCCATAGAACAACTGTGTTATCGTCTGTAAGCAAGCTTGGAATAAGCTATTTACCAGAAGTGCTTGATAAAATATGCTATACTTGTGAATGGAAGCTCTTGCATTTGGATTCTTATTTCTGTCCTTGAGTATTAATTTCAGCAAGCAACTAGGCTCGAACACAGGAAAAACATATTACTGTTCATCAGTAGAACAGAATAATGAAGCTGTTAAGTCTTTATCAATATTATGAATTTTTTTGTGCAAGTTAAAAGAAGCCTTTTTGGGAACAATATTGTGCCTTGAATAATTGGGATGACCTCTAGAAGCCCCCTTAACATCATTCTTACTACTGAATAGTTTATAAAAATTTGAGTACTGAATATTATTGACTTTAGAATAGATTTATTTCATTTACTTTTTTTTTCCTTGGAGCATGCACACAATTCCAAATCCTAATCATACTGCTAAATGGAAGAGATCACCTGAATCTTCCAGGAAACTGACATTTAAAAGCCTTACTTAGTAAGTCCTAGTTTTAGTTTCATGACAGAGGGGAAACCATTTAGGATTTAGCAATTCACCTTCCAGCATAGTAATGTCTCAACTTGACTTTTACTGATACTAAACGAACATTAATCATGGAAAATGACTCTATTTCAAAGTGGTTTTAAATTACTCACTAGGTAAGGCAGCTCTTCTTCAGACTTACACCAGACAAGGCTCAGGTTCAGTTAATCACACTCCAGCACCTTTACCTGCACTCCAGTTTGGTTGGGGGATCCCTCTGCTTGCATTCCAGTGTTGACAGTCTTCATTATTAACTGGTTATTTATACTAAATGTGTCACGTAGTATTAAATCAGATTTTTCTTCATAACCACATCTTATTAAAAGAGATAGGTTCCAGAATTTACCATATTTTTTATTCTGAAATTAATTCAATTATATTTGTAGATTTTTGATAGAATTACTAGCATTCTGATTCCCAGCCCAAACAATGAGCTCATTGCAACTCCAAGAAGTCACCAAAAGAAGTTTTCTGAAAGTTCCAAGAAGCTTGACATTAACAGAAATGCATTTAAGAGCTAGGCCAATTAAAGTGATTAATAATATTAAGCAAACAAATTAGCTTTCCAGATGATTACTGAAGTTTCACATCAAAGGAGTGATATTTTGATTTTCAGAAGAAATACTTGTGCTTTTCAGCTTTTTTGTTGTTTCATTTATCTTTAAATTTTTAAAAATGTAAATAGATCCCCATGAGAAAAGCATATTTTTTTAAAAATAAAAAATTAAAAAATATTTTTTTTTTTAGATTTAGCTTGAGACATAATTTAAGGGCTAATAACCTTTTAGATAAAGTTCATACGGAACTCAGAACTGCAGAAACTGTAGACCAGCTACTAGTTAAGCACAGTTTCCCTGGATTATCTATTCTTTTGATGACTCTTTACCCTGACAGTTGAGGAAAAAAGCTGATTTATAACACTGTAAATCAATGTTCTTTGTGATGTGGATGCGAGAACAGAGAACTTGTCCTTTTTTTCCTCTACATTTTATCTCTGGCTGCAAACTGTTTTCTTGTTTAAATTTTTTCTGCTTCTTTTTAGGAAAACCAGCTGGATTATACTGGCAAAGACCTCAGGAAGGCAGAACTAATTGCTCCAATTATTACTGCAGAGCCAGGTGGGAAATTAGAATGTTGGGCCAGTTGGGGATAGATAAAAAAATACTTCTCAGTGTTTAGGGAGGAAGCTGATAATACTCAGGTTTATAAAGCTGCTGTTGTTTATCTTGACTCAGCTTTTTAGGCATCAGTAGTAAGGCTATTCCTAGCTTAAGGGAACATGTTAAATATAGTTTTCTTTTTAAAAAAGAGAGGATAAAGACTACTGTCAGAACATAGACCTGATTAATTTCTTAAGGATCCCTTGTGACAGAAAAGTATATCTGATCTTTTCAATTCTTAGAATCAACATATGACAGGCTGTCTGCAAGTGCTTTCGGTACTTGTTTTCTATTCCCTTATATCCCTTTTTCTTCCTCTGTAATGTAGAAGCTGCTCATGTGAGAAATTACTCTTGCTTGTATTTTCTGCTTTAAATTTTGTTGGCATTGATTAAAATTATGCTGTTGAGTTGTAGATGGCAGACCCCCTGTAGAAGGTAATGGCAGAAAGCAATGTTCTGATTTTATATTAAAGACAAATTATACAAAGTCAGGTTGAATTTTAGCCTTTTTATTTATAGAGATAGTAGAGAAGTTTGGCAATTATTCTTCTTTCAATTAGATCTCATGTTGGGAATGGATCACATTTTAATCAGTAATATTTTATTTTGCAGAAAGACCTCTTCTACATGTAAATCAGAAGGGCAAAAAGACTATAAAAGAAGGTATTACAAGCACTAAAAATGGGTTTTTAAAAAGAGATCAACAGGTTTACATTGCTCTTAAGGAAAGACAATGAGAATGTGCAGCAATTTCTTTTGCTATGTACATGACATGAACTCAGAACTAAAAAATGCAATTCAACCTCTGTTCAAGTCCATGTTGGTAACATTTCAGATTGTCTGTATTTCTCTTTAAATCCATGGATCAATATCCAACAAGTCAACAGTCAAGTCAACAGTCTCATACTTGGTCAGTATAAGGCTCTGATTAAAAAAAAAATACAAGTCCAGATTTTTTCCAGGTTCTCATACATTTTGCTCTATGTTAGGATTATATGTGCAAAACTTAAGAGTTATTTGAGGTGTTGGGAAGGCAGCAAATGTCAAAGATAGTATTTGACCTAATTAGATGATGCTTCCTGTGGTTTTGGGATCCAGTCTATAAAGGTCTTTAAAATAATTTGATCAAGCCTTGGTCCAGAAACATAGAACTACTCCACTATGGTGAAAGTGACTGCTTCTGACTTGGCCATTTATAAATACTTAGTTATATTGTTATATTTATATTTATATTTAGTTCCATTTAACTAAATTTAAGAGAATTTAAGAAAATTTAAGAAAAATAAATACATTAGTTTATGATTTTTAGGTAAATTGAAGACTACTCCAACATTTGAATTCATAGTTCCTCTGCCTATTCAGTCACTTCCTGACATAAATATAGAAAGAGCATTTGTATGCTATGTAATGATACTTGCCATTTTCCTCAGAAATAACAGTTCTCAGATTCTTGCTACCTTATATGGGACATTCTGATTTTGCTTCAGGAGCTGAAACAATCCAAAGGTAAGAAACTAATAAGAAAGTGGAAATTTCCTGGCACAGAGTTACTGACTTATCTGTTCGAAACAAAACACTGGATGAAGTCTGTGAAATGTGGGTGCCTGATCAAAGGTACAGAAGAAATCACTGCTGAAGGATGGAAATGTTTTTACTTCTGTAATTGTCAAGCACCTGAGTGGACAGCAGTTCCCAGAGCACCACTCACACTGAACCGGCATGTTTGCAGTTTGTGTGTTGTTGAGCCCTTCAAAAATCTTTCTCAACTATTTCATAGCAAAGAGTCATAGAATGGTTTGGGTTGGAAGAGATCTTTAAAGATCATCTACCTCCAACCCCACCCCATGACAGGACACCTTCCACTAGTCCAGGTTGCTCAAACCCTCATCCAACCTATCCTTGAACACTTCCAGGGCTAGGGAAACCACTTCTCTGGGAAACCTGATCCAGTGCCTCTTATGTTCAATCTAAATCTACTCTCAGTTTAAAACCATTGTCACTGTAGGCCCTGGTAAAAAGTTTTTTACTTTTTTATAACTCCCCTTTATCTATTTCAAGGCCACAACGAGGTCTCCCAGGCTGGACAAGCCCAACTCTTTCAGCCTGTCTCCATAGGAGAGGAGTTCTGTCTCTGATCATTCTAATGCAAGAAAGTTTCTCACCTGCAATAAACCTATTTTTAGCCTTGACAAACCAGACTTCAAAGTATAGATTTGTGCATATGCAAGAGCATTTCCAAATATCAGTAACTGTGCAGTAATTATCTGTTAATAACTTTCTTCATCTGCCTTTTTTCTCCTCTTATAACTTTCTGGTTGAAATTCCAATATTAGAGCATTTTTCTCTGAACATGCTCGTAAGGACTAATATTGTACTTCTGAGATTTCAACCTTCAGATTTAAAAGAAATAAAAATGCTAGTTTTATAAGGTGTGAGATGCAGCAAGCCCTTAGCCTGTTCTTTGTCACAGTACAGTAAGTCCTGTGGTTTAAACAGTGTTGCTCTAGCCTAGTTAAAGAGCAAGTCAAAATGAATTCTTTTTTCTAAGTTTTAATTACTCTGAGGAATATGGCATTGGTTAGCTGTACCTGTTCTGTCAGTTTGTTCCATGCCTTGTTTTACTCAAGAGAGATAATCCGCTTATCACCCCTGGGAGCTCCTCTTCAGGAGACAGTGTGAAATAGTTTGCAAGACAATTTGCTTCAGGGTTTATTCTGTTCAGAAAGGATGGATGAGAATTTCACTAAGACTGTTCTGAAAGCTAAAAAGGAACATTTACAAGTCAATGATTCCCAGTCAGAGGGTCATGCACCTTTCCAAAATCTTATTGGAATGACTCCCTAGAATGCTTTAAGATTTCTGTGGTATTTCAATTATTTTTCTCATAAATAATGATTTGACTGCCTTAATTATTGAAACACAGAGTTAAGAAATTAAACCATTAAAACGGAATTTCTTAGTTTATAATTTTGGCTAATGAACCACAAAGCTCCAAAAATTAAGAAAAAAAAAGTGTGTTTTTATCTTAGATTACTCTGAATAGATGAAATTAAGCCCACAATATGGTAAAAATTGCCTGTTAAAATATGATCACAGAGCATGCTTGAGGTTTCCTGTTGTTATGTTTGCTTTTTGGTTTTGGGTTTTTTTCCCTTTCTATATCTATGACTTAGGTAAATTACTAGCATTAAAAAAAAAAAGAAAAATCCTGCAGGAGTTCACAAAAGATTATACTAAATGAGAGCATAACTTTATCATATCATTTTGTAGAAGTTCAGGAAGTATGTGTGCACCTTTAGATTTTGAAATGGTGTAAATTATTCCTTCTGTTGGCCTATGGAAATGTGCCTACTGGGACTTTACTAGAACACCCTGAAATTTTCTGTTCAGGTTCAATCATCTGCAGAGGAAGACAGTTTCCTACTTTAAGAACCTTGTTTAAATGCACTCAAAGTATGAGGCTCAAAGGACCACTGAAAGGTCATAAAGTGAACCTTTAAGACGTGGCTGAACAGTGAACAGAGGTTTTTGGTATTCAGGACATGGGCTGGAGAGTAATAAAAGAAAAAGGTAAGAGAACCTCACTCTCTTGGAAGATGTGGGTGAGGTACTCCACTGCTCCTGTAGAAAGATTGCAATTTTCTGACTGAAAATCCTCACAACAATAAGGCCAACCACAGAGGATGACAGAAGCACAGTGAGTACTCATTCACTCAAAAAACCCTGACATACTCTTAAAAGAATCTCTGCTTGAGGTGAGTCTCAGTGCTTGAGGATTGAGGAATGATTGATAAATGATGTTTTGCATGCATACAAAACCTTCACAAGGAGAAGATACAACATGTCCATGACAGTGCTATTTATATCTATATATCTCTTTTCTACTAGAAATAATGTCATCTTGGGAGTACCTATCGAATTCACACCTTTAAAATGTAGGAAATAATTTTCCCCATATATTTTTTAAGTGGATAAAAGATTGGTAGGTGGAGAACACAGCCCATTGGCTGAGCAACATCATAGGACAGATAGACCAATCATGATCTACAACTGAATCAAGATATTAATCATGTGCTTTTAATTGTTAGCTTCAATCCTTACATGGGTGCAATTGGGCTTTTTATAATGTCTGTAATACTCTAACCATGTCATAAGAAATCTTTGAACAAGGTATATTGCACTTTCTGAAACAAATACAGTAGTTGGCTTGCATAACTTAGTGGTGATCACAATATGTATAATAGGATTTACTGAAGCTTAAGAAGATGAAGTATTTCATCTGCTCAGGGCAGAATGCCAGAGTAAGATAGCATGCAACAATGCATATCATAAAAATAACTAATACAGTGTCCAAGAACAAAACTCTGAGGTTTTTTTTTTTATATTATTAAGGAGTACAAAAATACAGAATATGAGAAGATATTCAGAGAAACAAAATTATCATACACAGAATCACAGTTGTTTATATTGATAATTTGGTTATATCAGCAAAGTAAATATTACTGTTTTCCAGAATAACTGTACTAATATATGCTAATAGCACAAGAACTATTCCCAACAAAACATTAACAGAAGTGGGCAAACAATTACAAGATGAGCATTTTTCCCTGGAGATTCAATTTATGTAAATGTCTAAATTTTGCTGTCATACCCCTGTGAGCTGAACTCAAACCCTGCTGCTACAGTTTTGATTCAGCCACCTAGAAACTAATTCTCATTGTCATTTGAGGGTCCTACCTTGCTTTGCCTGCAGCTACTGGTCTTAAAGATGCTCTAAGTCCCCTGCCATATTTGTCAGGCCCATGTGAATGGCTTGGATGACTAAAACGTTTCACATAGCATTAGATATGCATGTTAAATCAATCAAATTTATTCACCATTTTAAAGAGACTAACCCAATGCTACTTTTTACAGAAGTTATGCCCTAAAAATATCTGAAAATGTAAAAAAAAGAGTAACTATTAAAAAGTTTTAAACGTGACTCCAAGTCATTATTTGCAAATCAGAATAGAAATGCCAGCTATGGGAGATCTCTACAGTTAATGAAAAGTGGAAATGAATATTTGTTTCAACTTAATTAAGAGTCATCTGGTCCACAACACAGGTAAGTGAACTACAGAAAAGACATGATTTTAAGATTTTCATTCTCTTTTATTCATCTATAAAAAGATTGCCACAATAAATCTGTAATACTGAAGTAATTCTCAGTTAACCTTGAGTTCCTCTAAATTCTGAGCTACTTTCCCAAGAAATAATTTCATATTTACATGCTGAAACTCAAATGCTCTTGAATTGTTTTCCAGCTTTTAGTTTAGTTTATCCTTTGACACTGACATTTTTTCTCTTAGCTAGAAATCAGACACTAAAATCCAGGCTGACAACCTCTCTGTGGCAAAAACCACTCAATAAGAACAGGTCATTTTATCAGATTAGGAATTGTAACACTTAGAGTTCCCAAGGTAGCAAAGGTGAATTGCACTGAAAGTGAAAATTAGGGAAATGCAGCTCTTGAGCTATTTTCAAATTTTGAAGCCAGGAAGAACCATAACTTTGGAAAGGTAGTTTTAGACCAAATGCTATGTACTCATCTTTCAGAATGTTTCAAAAGTTGTTTTGGGTATTGTTTCTTATTATTTGGGTTTGTTTGGGTTTTGGGGTTAATTAACAATATCAATAAGAAATGAAAATACATTGTATTTGTAGGCTCTGAAATTTAGGATCCAAGGCATAACCTAAGGGGCAACTTATGTTAAACAAAATAATGAAAAGGTATATTTTTACAGTTATAAATCTGTAGAAAACTCATCATGACAAAATACAAATGAAAAATTCGTGACTTCCCATTTTCATCCCACCATTTCTCCTTTAAAAAACAGACTCTTTTTTAAATGTTTAAATATACTATTGAGAAATTGAATTTTAATAGGAAGTTTATCACAGTATTTGATATGTGATAAAACAGATTATTAAGTATTTTTTTAATGACTACTATGTATGGAAATATTTACTAAAATTGGTAAGAATATACATGGGTAAGAATTTTTGCTTTGGAAAAGAGAACTTTGCATATCTACCTGTAAATTCCAATTTGGTTTCTTCAGCTCTGTGGAACATTAGACTGCTTTTACCTCAAATATGGAAACAGCAATTATTTCCCCATGTATAGAGATTCTAGAAACCCATAAAATGTTGGTTTCTTTAAATGACTAAACTTAGGATCAATTTATCAATTATATGTATAAATTCCAATTCATGAATTACTTGATACTCAGAGCTGCATTGAAATGCATCTAAATGACAAAGGTCTTATTTTAAAATTAAAATGAAGGTCATGATAATTTAGTATTGTATTTGAGGTCAACATAAACATACGCTTGAAAGAATATACCTTATAGGTAAAGGGAAATAGAATTTTCATAACATCTCCTTCAGTACAAAACAATCTTCATTTTCATGTAGTTTTTTTCCATTATTGCACATGAAAAAATTGATCACATTCCCTATGAAATTTTGAAAGTCATTCTCTCAGGCACTTTCCAGTTCCAATATTATGATGTCGTCTTCTTTCTCAGCATCACATTAATACCAAAACAAAATCACTCAGGATTTCCCAATCCAATAAATGTTTCATTATAGTGCATCTGCATTAAGCACAGCAGTCAAGCATGCTCAGCTAATATTTTTATTTAAAATTAATGTTTTATGTAAACCCTAATATTAATATTTTTAATGAAGTAAATATTCTGAAATGTTATAAAAATAGAGCCTGACAGGCATTACATATATTCTTTGAATCCACTGAGTGTTGAGTCAGCTCTATACTTTGTATTTTTTATTTGGAAAGCATTGAACATCAGAAGACAGATATAATATATTATTCATTGTAATCTAACTATTTAATTACTTTAAATAAACAGGTAAGACACCATTCTCATTTAAACTGAAGACTCATTACATTGGTGTTCTGTGTAAAGGGCCCTCAGAGAAAATGAAGGTCAGGATTTTAATCTACAATACAAAGAGAGCACAGACTAATTTTTCATAGCATAACAAGTAAAAGAATTAGGCACATCCTTCCTACAAACAGGTACCACTGTAGATCTGTTTTCATTTCTTTTTACCTTCTGAATCGGTTACTCCTACTCCCGACTGCTTTACTGGTTCTTGTCCATTCTGGCTCATCTTCCCTCTGTTAAAAGATATGGTGGTTGTTGTCAATAAAACCACATAAAGATGAAAGTTAGAATAATGATACACTAAAGGCTTTTAATATTCTTTTAAGAATATTACTTTTTTCTCTTTTGAAGGCAACTGCAATCACATCTTGCTAAGTCTGTACATTCTTACAGATTGGGTCCATCAGCTGTCTGCTACTTGCCCCACATCAATCTTGGGCTGCATATCTTCTCACTTTATCTTGTTATAGTCAACAGTGAAATATATAATAAGCAGTCACAAAAATTTATGTCTGGTCTACAACACCATTATTTCAAAGGTAAGGCATTCTTGTGGTTGTTATCTTCTTAAATGATTCCTTTACTTTACTGTTTAGATTTGTCTGCCAAAAGAAACAATTCTGAAAATTTACAGTAAATTGAGCATAAATCATGCTCTAGAGTTCCCTATTTTCCTTTATTTTATGTAGAAAGAACCTGCATTGGAATCTTGATGTCTATTTTTACACAATGAAAGTTAGGTAAAATATAAGCTGTCTTTAAATATACTTGTTGCAAGCTCTAAGGCATGACTACAATCACTCAAACATTTGTGCTTCCAGTTTTCTTTTGGCTTTAAGACTCTGCTGAGATGGAGACTACAAAGCATTATCTTCAGCTGCATGTGATTCCTTAGGAGATAAAGGGTCAGCACTGTTCTTTACCTGTTCTCTACCTGTGAGCCAGCTTCATGTCTGAAGTTGTCTAATTCATGGAGAACTAAAACATTGGTATAAAATCACAGTTTTTCAAGTGATTTTATATTCAGTTTTAACTGAAAACTATTCCTTTCTTCTTCTGTAGGTAATATTTCATAAATCATTACAAATATGATACAAGAATTATTTGTCCCAAGAGTTATATTCCTTGTACATCATTCAATTGTTTTTCACCTTTGCTTTCAAAATTCATTTTATTTTACAGCTAACATACTTCTATAAAGAGTTACACAATACAAAGACAGAGAATCTGGTCTTCATCAGAGGTAAGAAGATGAGTAGCTTTCAGGAATATTACAACTGGATAATAGGAGTTTTTTAAAAAAACAAATTAGAAAGTCTTTACAAGATATATTCAGATTTATGTAACTGTATATAATTATTAATTTCCCTTGATAGTTATAGTTGCTTAATATTGGCAAGTATCCTAATTAGTTACCTCATCAAACAATTCTCATGGTGTCACTATTTAATTATTTTATTCTGCTTCAAGACTAATTGTTCCTAGGGTTAAAAGCACTTGGACTAAAACCAAGAGTTTAAAATTCATCATATCCAAAAATTTCTATTGATAGACCAGAAACTAAGTCTAAGAAAATATAGTTTATAACCAAAATTGTAAAATGTAAAACAGGTTTTTACATACCAAGATACTTAAAAATATTTTTCCCACTATATAGTTCACATCCAAACTGTAAGCTGTGGTCTCATGGATTTGGGTTTGTATAGAGTACAAGGTCATAGCCCCTGAAGTCATTATCAAGCCAGTGTGAATGCAAATGATGAGTAGAGTTTCAATTATACATATATTCAGATAAGTAAGAATTTTTATACAGAATTCAAAATGGAAATAGTTATCAATTTTAAACATTCTCTCCATGAATGATCCGATGGTATACAGCTATTTTGTTATTCATTTTCCTTACATTACTATGTAAAGCCCTGGAGACTAACATGAAAAATGAAGCAGGTCCTGTCAGTATAAATTTCCTGTGTAATTTTAAAGACTGTCTAATATCAGCATATAAATATGGCACTTTAAAGTGCCATAATGAAAAAAAAAAATAAAATAGTGTAGCCTTACAAAAAAAGAGACATGATTATATTTAATTTAATTAAGTATAATTCATAAGAACAAATTTCTATGAGAGAAAATTCGAAGCTGTGGAGATTTCCTTATGCTTTTCAGTAGAAGTGAGGCTAATTTCAGGCTTAAGAGACCAAAGAGTCTGTCAGTCAAATAGCAACTAACTGCAGGTACTGTCACATTGCTAGTCAGTACCCAGTAAATGATGTTATTTGGACTCAAATTTGGCATGTGTGAACTGAAAATTTCTATTGTGAGCTACATCTTGTGTTTCTGTGCACAAAGATTTTATGCATCCTTGCTTTTCTCACTAGGAATGACAGGCCAATATTTTTCTTTTCCTTTTCATGTTGTCAAAGACCAAGATCATCTTTTAGCCTAGAACAACATGAGTGAAAATCCAATACAAATCAAAAAATTGGCACCCTACCCAACCTAAGCTCACATAGTCCTCCTAGATTCTGAAGGTGAGATGGAAGTCTAGATTTATCTCTATTTTCCCTTTAGTTGCTAACAAGATGTTGACAAATACTATTGGACTTTATTTTTGAAAATGATAAATACTCAGAAATACCTCACTTCTGGAGTTTTCTAGGAAGCTTATGTTTTTTGTGACTAATAGTTCACAATTTCAAGGGCAAAGCAAAAACTTTGATTCCAGAGAAAATATTGAACATCTATTGCAGACAATGAATGAACAATGAGCACCAACTAATATTTTGAGAACAGTCAATCTGTAAATTTTTTTTCTGACCAGAATTATTAAGTTTATCAGAAGGTGCTTTGTCCTATTTGGGAATATGAATTAAAATGCTAAATGATGGTGCATGTAGATGGAGGAGGTGAAAAAATCCTGGCGAAACTTTTCTCTGTGGAATACATAACTGGATAAAAAATTTGGAAAATTAAATCATTTTGTAGGATCATTATGCTGATAGCAGCTTGATAATTCCTACAGGGACTCTGTACCAAAAAGCTTTTTGCACTGAGAAATTCTACTGAAACTCCTAAAAACTAAAGGTTGGGCTGTATCCAGAGTATTAATTCCTCTTGCACTAATAACTTTGCAGAGGGAGGAAAATCTGAAAACTTAAACTAAGCTTTCTCAGTCCTACAGTAATTGTACTTTTAAAACATAAGCCAAGCCCACCTCTACACACTTTCATCAAAGGCTGAGGGCAGCACATCTTCTGTTTGACAGGAAGAAATACATGAGGTTGAGGCAGAGGCTTGGTTGGTTATTAACAATTCAGTGCTCAACAAAGCAGAATAAAAGTGTGAACTCTGGGGAATTCTCCCCAGTTAGCTGCTATTCTACTGCATAATTCAAGTCTGCAGAGGAAACCACATAAGAAGATGACTGGCAAGTGAATGTGCTATAAATTGTGCATGGAGGATACAATATATTAACGGAAAAGCCTTACATTCTTGGGATGGGAAATAAATTATTCTCTCCAGTGGCACTGCTGCTGCCTTCGCTATCCATGCTGTATCCACTGCCAAAACTACTGGCTGATGAGCCAGTGGAGACAGAACTTTCTGCAGGTCGGTGATTAGTAGACCTTGCTGTACAGGACAGGAGCATTTGGTTACTAAAAACTTGTAAGACAACAGTACCACCGACATTAAGAAAAAATATAACTTATCAAAATCACATGCTGCAAACACTTTCACTTTTATATTTTACATTCAAATATTGCTTTATCATCTTTTGCAGATGAAGTTTGTTTTCAGATAGAATAAGGTGCTCTAAATCAAATAGTACACCACCATATTTTTTTTCTCCAGTCATGTTACCAGTTCAAATCAACAGCCTGAAGGAAAAAAAGAACGAAACAGAATGATTAACACTGATTTTCTGATTAAAGGGACAGAAAACCAGTTATTCATCTGAAACATTTCATACCATAATCTTGTAAAAATGAAAGCCCCAGTGGACCTTCCTCATATTCCCTGTGAAATGTTCTTTGCATTTGGTGATTTTGAGGAGAGGAGTTTTCAAAGATGTGCAAGCACACAATCTGTAGCCACAGAGAATATTGCCACCCGTCTTCAGACATAACACAGCTATACATTTTATTTCTCAACTGCTCCTACCCATCTGGATCTCTCTTACTACATGCACAGAATTTTAATGAACATATTTTGATGGAAGATGTCTTAATCTAATTTAATACCATTTGGTGTTAGTATAGCATGTGTTAGTTCTACTTTAGATTGCCTTATTTTGTGTTTTGGACATTACTGCACTACAGGAACGAATCATCCAGTGTTTGGCATTTAGCAAGTTGAGAAATATAAATGAAAAAGGACATGGTGACATAAACATAGCAATTAATACAGGAACAATAGAGTAGATATTCTCACATTGAATAACATAATTGTCTGGGAATATTAATACAGATTTGGGTATTTTTTTTGCTAATGTCCCCTAATACATCAGCTGTTGTTATGTTTTATCTATTTCAACATACTGAAGATAGAAAATACTGTTTTGCAAAGTTATTTTTCTATGAAGTCTTAATGAGGTTTTATGTTATTTTGTTGAACTGTAAAACTCCTATGTAAGCAGTAAAAATAGATTCTTCTTTAAAAATAAATTAGTTAAGTATCTAACTGGAAATTTAATAAGAGCCAGAGCCCCAGAAATGTCTTGCTTTAAATTGGCAATCAATATTTTTTATGTCTGACAAACTGAATAATATTTTTGGCGAAGAGTGCTGCATACTGCCTCGTGGGACCAGGAAGCTGGGTGTAACTCCTCAAACATAATGCAAAAACAGGTGAGTAATCTGAACTAGAAGAAATAAATGAAGCAATTCTTGTATCATCAGTCCTTGGAAAAACTTTAAGAACTCTTATTCTCCACAGTGATTCTTCACTAGTAAACCATGTTGTCACATAATTTGTTCATCTTTTCAACACTATTAATCTCCTTTGTTCTACTATTGCTCACAGACAGAAGTGGAAGCTGTTCGTCTACATTGTTTATAGATAAAATTATTCTTTAACTCTATTCCATGATTTCATACATTTATCACAGGCTGCCCTCTTGCATGAAAACACAAAGGAATAAATTTTAAAATCGTAGTGTTACTAGCAGATACTTTCAATATCTGCCTGGGAGAAAGGCACCATGTTTTTCCAGAGACAGTCAGCTGTGGTGGCTGTGTGCAGTGGCTGCTCTATCACTTTCAGCTGGTGGTGTTGTGAGTGAATTCCTGTGCCTGTGGTGACATGTCAACAAAGTGCTGCTGAGAAGTGCTGGGCAAGATGATGTTTCAGAGATGAGAGGTCAAACTCTCTGTTATAGCATACTATTATTGCCTGTTGCCCTGTATTCAAGAGCCTGCATTGTGGCTCGCTCATGACTGTCCCAAACAAATTCACTGCCTCATTTCTCATTGTGTTTGCGTGACCTATATGTCTCTCAATGTTTTCTGTTTGGAATTCAGAGGGTTCCTTTAGGTTAGGTTGTTTTGTTGGTTGTTTTTTTTTTTTTTTTTTTGCATGGCATGACAGATGCCTCACAGGTGGGTACAAATGGGAGATCAACACATCTGCAACACCCACAGAAGCCAGAACAGTATTGTGCCAGCACAGAAAAGAATCTTCAGTCCTTCCCTAAGGCATGAATTTACTTAGCATAACATATATCTCAACCCTAACATCTCTGGCCTGAGATATCTATTCATATCTAGGCTTTTTTTTTTTTTACTGATTTTGCTGTAAAAATTACTGAATGAAGTAATTTCTTATATCTTTACTGGTGGATTTCTAAAACCAGTAAGAACCTAGAATTTAGTTCAATCCAGAAAAGCTTGAATTAAACCTTTATAAATGGGTTAAAAGTTTTGCTTCATCTATTTATAATCAACCCATAGCTGTTCTTTTGAAACAGCTATATCCTGATTACACATTCAATATTCTGTATTTTTAGTTTTCATACTGTTTTTACTAATTCACATAATTTTCCATATCGATGTTTTCTTCTGTAAGATCACTTCACTTGGTGAATGGTTATAATGGATCCAAGTTTATATTCATGACTGGATTTTGAAAATTCTAAAATTTTATGTTATCCTTTTTTTTTCCTGTCTGCTCTATGAAAGTAATGAATCACAGTGTCAGTTTGTGACAAGAAATGAATCCACAGATAGATTTACAGCTGGTTTCGTGACAAATTCAGAATCTGGATACAGAGATCATCTCATAACTTGTGAGACACCCACATTTTCTACATGTCTGGATTTTTACAGACACATCTAGGCCTCTAAGTTTCTGCTGGTTATATATGAAACTTTCAAGTTAGGATGTGGCAATGCTTGCACTCATGCAATATAACCCTGAGAGTTAGTCTAAGTACGGTTATATTTCTACTGTGTGGAAAGATAGAACTTGTCCCATGCACTTATGTTCAAGAAAATAGCCTGCACACTCACTTGCAATCTTGCAATCTTGCAATCTTGCCCTCTTTGAATACATGTAAACATTGTTTTAGAAACTTTAACAAGAAAGTCAGAGTTCACTGTGTTGCTCCTCTAGTCTTACAGTCTACATAAGGTCTGTGAAGTCCTGAAAGTGTCAGAACAATTTCCACCTTGCTTGGTCAAATGGGTTCATAGCCACATAGAGAACAGACAACTATTGCACTATATTTAGTTTTAATTTTACTTTTAATTATGGCAATAGGGCAGGTTGATTCTGAGTTACCGAGCTCCTGCTTAGAGCTGCCTATGCTAGAAAATTCTTTAGTCCTCAGGTTTTGACATCAAAGTTCTGGCAGCAGGTGCTTTGGTCCATAGCATCTGAGCAGTTTCATATGGATTTACTTGGGTCCAAAGATTAAATATTGTCATCCGGTATCACACAGCTGCCTGAAGTTACAAGGTCTCACTTTACTGAAATCTACAATGCTTATCTGAATAGGAACTCAGGTGAAGGTGATTTCCATCATTTGAATATCAAGTATCCAGAGTGTGGAAGAGTTTCATTGCTTCTTTGCCCTTGGTTTTCGCCAATTATTCCCTGGCTCTTAAGCGATGCACCCTTCCCACCCCCCATCCTCCCCAAAACAACCCCAAACCCAAACAACCCAAAAGACAACTTTCAGAAATTCTTAGCATAAAAAACTTTTAAAGTACTTGTCATAGGAAAATTTCTGCCAATTACATATGATTCTTATCGCCTTACATTTTTAGAGAAAAGGTTCTTCAGACCTCTGCAGATGGAAGAGATAAAGCTTAACTGAAGGTCATTACACCTTTGTTTGGCCTGTTTCTGAGAGAAAGGAGATATTCATACACCCCCTCCAGCCCCCTTTCTGAAAACTCTTTGCACAGTTCATCAGGTGCTTTTTAAGGACTGCAATATCGTGATGTTGGGCTGCCCAGCCATTCAACTATGAAAAATAGAAATATGAAATGAAAGTTTAAAACTCTAATATGAGCAGCTTTCTCTGAAATATGGGATAGATTTTCCTATTATACAAAGATTTTGTTGTGGTTTGATTTCATTTTCATCTGTTAATCCTATTTGAGCATGTAGATCCCTCAATGAGATGAATTGTTCTCCACTTGGAATGGGTACATATGTCACATTTAGCAGTTTGAAATGTGGTGTTAATGCTGCCTCTGAGTGATTCTGTTAAACTGCCTGTTTTACAGGCTTTGGCATGAGCAAAAGTTTCAGTTCAACCATTCTAGTGAATAATATATAAATGAGTTGGAAAAGTGCTCAATTGCTTACAATAATTTTTTCAGATTCCAAGAAAGTAGATGATAATTTTATATCTGGTATAGGACCAGGATTTCCCAATGGTTAGATAGATATTTTGTAGTCTGTGTGGTTTACAGGAAGAAGAAAAATTTCAACAGAATGATGTTTACACATGTATTCCCTTATGCCTTCTTGGGAAAGGATTGCTGATTTGATAAAATGGAGGTTAGCATTGACCTCACATTTCAGCTCCATCTTTTTATTTTACTTTTTAAAATTATCATTAGTATGGCAAAAATATGTATTTACTTATGCTTTGCCTTATGGACCCAGTTAGAAAATAAACTTTTAGAACCAGGGAAAATGTGTAAGTCACACTTCAATATGAAGAAAATATGGCACTAAAATCACTAAGAGAGGAAAGCTTGGAGGGCATATGATTTCACTTAATCTTTCAGAAAAGTCTGTTTTCAACAGACAACAGAGAAGATGCTTTGTTAAACCCTAATATAGGGAAGACAGATCATTCACAAAAGACCTATAACCAGGAACTACTGAATCAGTCAGCAGAAAGATGGAAACAATCTTCTTAGCCACTCCAGCCATTCTTTTACAGTGAATGGCTTTTTTGTAAGACTTAAATTTTAAAAAAGTTGACTATACATTTCTGTGGTTCATATGGAGGAAAGAACAGACTCAACCACCACTTTCTCCTGGTGAATAAATTGTAGTTCTTCCCCTTTGCCAATTTCTGCTTAGAAACAAAAATACACTTTCAAAACGCATTGGGAATGACAGTTCTGTTTGTGAACCAAACAGGAGGAGGAAAAAGACACCTTCAAGTGTGGATTCAGGATCAAGATTCTGCAACTGGCCTCTAATTACTTGAAAAAATTGTTCTTTTAACTGTCAGTCTTCTGAGAAGCTCTGGGTGACAAAAAGGCTGAAAGCATCACGCTGGGTCTTCTCAAAGAGACGCAAGCCCATGGGAGACGGTGGAAGCTCTGATCTGCTGGGTGTAATTTTCTGATGACCGACAGACTGGGCTTCTCATACAGTGTCTTTTGGCAGGAGCTTGGCTGCCCTTCACTTGTGTTTCAAGTGCTCCAATCTCAAAGTGCCCCAAATTCCAATTTTTCTGTTTTTATGAAGTGTTTGCTAGCATTAAAAGCAAGGGCTGTTCCAGCTTGCTCTGTTAGGCTGTTCAGGGTAAAAGTGTTGTTGGCACTGCTTGTTACATCTTTTGTGAACTGCCAACAGAGAGGGGATACATAAACAACTGGTGATCAAACACATCTACCTCAGGTCAGCCCAGGTAGTTTATTTTCCTAATGCTCCCTCATACTGAATAAGACTTTAAGCCATGGTCTCACCTATCTCAACCACAGCTGCATATTAGACACAGATTTGACCCCACACTGAGAAGGGATATTTTGTGAAATTTCAAGACATGACTTTACAGAGAAATTTACCATTTGAGCTGAGAAACAGAACAACACACTTCTTAAACTGTGTTGAAGTAATTTCTTTACCCAGGAAAGCAACTCGGATGAAACAACTTTCCATGCACTCTGTAGGGTTAGTCTACCCTACAGAATTTTGAAAAAAGACTTGAAATAAGAGCTATCAAATGAAGAATCTGACCAATTCTCTGAAATTACATGTCAGCTTAAAATGGTGGAAGAGTAAATAGTAGGAATAACCAAAGCAAAATGGGCTAGCTATTAGATTGAAACAAGGTTGAAAAGACAGCCTCAGATTACTGCTATCTGCAGAGAATGGGGACAAACTGTTCTTGTTTGATAATGATTCTTGGAAATGTACTATTTGTAGCAATATGGAGGCCTGTTTAACTTGGAAATTAAGAAACTAGTGACATGAGTCACGAAACAGCTTTGGGCTATAAATTTTTAAAGTGTGAAGGAAATGTCCCAAAATAATGTAGGAAATTAAAACATGGCATTGCCTATTAAATGTGTGAAAATGGATACAGACCAAAAGGGATCCCAAATAAGCAGGTATTTGAAACCACAATCATATCCAATTCAGAAGATTTATATGACCTATAAATCAATTTCCTTCCACTCCATTGTTGCTAAAGCCAGTAAATAGAACTTAGTGATAAGGAAAATCCATGTAAATTTTGTTTGCAGCTAAGTGGCTGGAAATTACATATTACTGGTTCAGACTTGTATCATAGGTTGTACATTGGTGGCAATGTCTTGATGTATGCATCACATCACATTTTTGAGTAACTTTAACCTGGTATGTTGACACTTAAGTGAACTTGTGTCAAAGTTGTTGGTTCAAGGCAGTTATAACCAGGTGTTCTACCTTTTGAATGAGTGTTTTAAACTGGCATTGTTTTAGATGTTTAAATTGTTAGGTTTAATTGGGTACAATTCTGAAAACCCTGATGTGGAGTTTTGCTACTGTATGTACTGTAGCTAACAGTATCAACTCTGAGTTTGGATCTCCCCCTGACCAGTGTAATCATTTGACATACAATGTTTGGAAATGCTGTTGTGTCATGATGGAAAACAGGTAATGTAAAAGATGAAATGTTCTCTATAAAATGCTGAGGTGCTGCATTTTCTCCCTTCGTCCTCACCCCTGCCTCCCCCCACCCCCACCTGCCATTTTCAGGGACAAATAAAAATAATACCAGGTACATGTGTCAGAGGATGATTTAAGGAAATGCTGTGATTTTAAATTGCTACAGGTTTGATCTTGAAAAAACCTTTCCATTATTGAAAATTGGACAGAAATTCCTGTAGAATTATAATGTTGGTATTACCTTAAATTAACAGGTATGTTTGTATGTTTAACTGAAACACATGGCAAATTCTCTAGATCTTTAACATTTGCTAACTAATTTAGACCAGGGATACAGAAGTATTTTTATCTTGGCCGGTTGCTTGTTTGTTTGTTTGTTTGGGTTAATGTGAGCCAAATAGAAGAGGAGCTGCCTATGGGATCCATCAACAAATGATATGCAAGCAATAGCATATTGACTTGTAGCTTCTCTTTCATGAGTGTCTGCTGGAAAGAATAAAAAATTTATAGGGCTACAGTGATGTTGATACTTAAATTCACTTACTGAGCTATTTACTACTTAAATATTAATTTCCTGCCTTCAAAGATGCTAGTAAGATTCAAAATAAATTTCTAGAAATTTTCTTATTTGGTCCTAAAATAATGGGGGTTTTATTCACCCTTGGATATTCTAATGTAATAAAAGAATTGATTTTTTCATTGTACCATCATTGTCCTTTAGGGGAAAGCTGGCATCTTTTTCTGTGCAAATGACAGGCTCATCAAATTTAACCCATTAAACTACAACTGTGGAGAGCACAGGTCCCTATAAAAGTGCATCACTTAAAAAAAAATGAGTACTTATGTAGATAAATTCTGACTATATGATGAACACTATCTTTTATTTTTGTGATAATACTTCCCTGAAAGCTACAATTTCTACTATGACAAGACAGAGTGCACCTTTCTTCTTAACACAAATGATGAAGTTTTTTCTTGTTCCTTGTTTTTTTCTAAGTTCCTTGTCTTTCTTATTCACTTTATTGGAAAGTATTAAAATTACAGCATGGTATTAGTTTCTTTAAATCTATAAACTAGGTTTGAAAAGACTTTTTTTCTATAAAATCAGTAAAAATTATATTACAAATACACCTACTCTTTCATAGGCATGTATCCAGAGAACTGTAATAATCATCAGAACATCTCCAAATCTTCAAATATCTGAAGAACTCTAAAGTAATTTATTTAAAACTGACCTACCATAAAAATTCCATATAATGAGAAGATCCTTCTGTAGGATAAATTGCTGACTGAAAAGGTGGTGGACTGATTCACACCGTGTCTAGAACTGACTCATCTGGTGGATAAACTCAAATACACAGATTTATGTTGCAGGAAATGTGCTTAATTTCATGTAGATGTGTAATTGGAAATGGTTCATACTTTGCACAAAACCTAAATCAAATTAACTCAAGCCTAGGCACTGCTCTCTGCCTCTGACTTGGATCCCTTGCAACTTCTGGCTTCAAAGAGTTGGCTCTGAAATGTTATTGTTATTCTCTGAGGGATGTGATTGGAAAGTGTAACATGCAGTTGGTTTCTTTGCAGATCACACTCTTCTCTCTCATGGACAACAATAAAATTGTAATTCAGGTTTTATTTTTAATTAACTTCTGTAACTGAATGTTGGAGTTTAAAAAAGTTCTGAACAAAAACCAATGGTTTTTGTTGTATCTTCACCTTAATTTTAAAGCAGATTGACCTAAATACTCTTTAAAAGGAATACAAAAACAATTCAGTTCAACAAAAAATTGATGAAAGACCTTTGTATTCATAAAATATTCTTTTTATACTAAGGTGCTGGTTTTGTTTATGATTTCCTTGTTACTTCTCAACAGACACACGATTAATAAAAACAGACCCAATAGAGTGGGTCCTAGGAATCAAAAGTAGAGAAGGATTTCTCTGAGACATTCTCAGAATGACTGAGGACTCTTATCTTGTTTTGTTGTTTTTTCCAGAGCCAGTTCAGCCCAAGAGAAAAAAATGAAGCTATTGAGATACTAGATCAAAGGAGAACACTCTTTCTGAGGGTTATCTTAGGCATAGAAGGACTTCACAGCATAGAATCATTTCCATCACCATTGTGTATTTGTGCTGAAAAACCCCAAACAATTCCTCTAAAAGATGCTGTGGTTCAATAAATGCATAGAGAAATAGCAGTGGTAAAAAAAAAAAAAAAATAAAATAATGTTGTGGATTATTTGTAATGGCATCCTTAGGAAAGGGCTTGGAGACATAGTAACAAAAAATTGCTCACTTGCCAAGACGACGGTTTCAATCATTAAAACCAGTTCCTAATGCATTCTTTTCCAGGTACCATTAAAGTAGGCTACCATGGAGGTGGATAACAAAAGCATGCATCATCCCTTTAGGAATGGACTTGGGAACTGATGATGCCCTAATATTCATAGTTCAAAATGCAGGGAAAATCTCTTGTTCCTTTATCATCTATTCATTCTACAAAAAGAAGTCCATAAGTTGGAAGCTGTTTTGAGTATTTTTGGTGCTTCTCCCATTAGAGGTTATAGACTCATCTCATTTTACTTTTATACTCCACAAAACTGCAGTCATCTAGCTTTTCATTCCTGCTAATGAATGAGAATCATTAACTTCAAAATGGTAACTAGTGGCCCACCTCATATGAATAAATTTGGACAAATTATTTTTGGTGCAAAAAAAGAGAAGCCAAAACATCTCACAGGTCTGAAACCAGACTTGTAAACACTGTGTATGTGACCATGCATTGTGTTTATTTGTCAGACGTAAAATGACAAAAGCACTACATCCCTTCATAACAATTATAAACTTCTTTATATATTATTGTAATGTGGACTCCTATTATTTAAAATGTGGACTCTTATTCCCATAACTCTCTAGGATGCTTCCAATATTGCTTAGCTAAGTACATATCAGTACATTTTCTTTTTGCAATTTTAAACTAAAGAAGAACAAATAATGGTTTGTTGGCACAGGTACTTAAAGCCAAGAGACTCACTCACTATTTCCATATTGTTAAAGTGTACCTGAAACTTAATTCAACCTTATATCATGAGCAACTATTTAGCATTACCTGTCTATGTGAAAAGGCATCACCACAGGACTACAAGCCTCTGTGATAAAACTTGACAGACACGATACCTCAGAATATCATGAGTCATATAGATTTGAATGGTCTACCCCCCAGGAGTGGTATGCAACATTCAGGCATGATGCCTGAGTTCTCACCATGACATTCTCTGGTTCTGCCTGAGCTGAGTGTTTAGAGTTGAGCTGCAGAGTAACACAATGTGTGTGTGTTTGTGTAAATACATGGATTTATGGAAGAATTCTAAAGGCTCTCTTAAGAAAAAACTTGTAATTAAAAAGATCTGTTTAAAAGATCTGTTTAAAAAGATCTGTTAAAGATGTTACTTTAACCCTGTTAATTAGTTGTTTTAACATCACACTAGTTGCCTAGTCAAACAGTTGCTTTTAGAATATATTGTCTAAAGTACCATATCCTCTTTCCCTCCTGCACCCCTCTCAGCCAGCTTATATTGTCCAATGTGTGCAATGGTGTCGACAGAAAAACCTTCAATGAATCTTGAGAGTTTAGGAAGGGATTACAGCACAAGAGAACATCTGGGAGTTCAGTCAGTACATTTATTTGGATTATCCCTCAGATTCCATGGAAATAAACAAGATGCTCCAGAAGTCAAAAGAACAGTGGCAATTTGAACTGATTGAGATTCTGGCTCTTTATTTGTGATGAGGGAATAAATTGGTGATAGGTGGTATTACAGGTGCCTACAAGTAGAAAATAATTTTTAAAGATGCTGATAGCAAAATTATCAAGAGATTGAGCTATACATGGATCAAAACTCCTTTCCTTTCCACTGGTGGTTTGAAAAATTATCTATGCTAATGACTGTTGACATGATAATTGTGTTGGAAGAGGAAACAGGAATTGCTATTGTCCCAGTCACATTTTCAGAACCAAAAATGTGCAGTTAGGTCTTTGTCACAGTACAAGAAATGTCCAATCATGCTTAAGCAGACCAGCTTGGATGCATGCTTTTTATTAGGCAACAACATGAGCAAAGCTATACTACTTTTCAACAGAATTCCAAGTACTCCAGTGGAATGGAAGTGCACACATTTGTTGTTTCATAATGCTTCTTAGCACAGTTTATCATTATGGATTTATGCACTGATAGGTTGAAAAATCAAGCAGAGTTCTTGATTCATGTTAACATTTACAGCACTTAATGGAGGGGTAAAATAAATAATTAAATATCGCAATGAATTAGTTGACATGGCAAGAAGTATTTGGGATGTAGTTGGTTTCTTAACCATGTCTTTCTGCTCACCTCCTTCAGGCTTGACTGGTCCATCAGACATCACCTTCCTGAGGGCTAGTTGGCTTTGGTCTTTGTTGTCATTGGCTGGTGGAGGCAGATTGTCAGACTGAGTTCTTTGAATAGGGAGGACTCCTGCTATGCTGTGTCTGTGCTGCTTCCTGGCATGATTAGACTGACCGCTTTTATGTGCTGCTGTGGCAGTGTGGGTGAAATGGAAACCCAGAGTATGTATCCTCAGATGGAACCAGCTTAAATGTTATTCATGCAAACAGAAGTGGTTTTTTTTCTGTATTTAAGTAAGTAGTGTTTTCAAACACCAAAGAGACACCACATGCACAGCATTAAAGAGAATCAAAACTGGCTGTTTCTGTATTAATGACAGTGAAGACAAGGGAAATAATTTTCCCCCAGTTTTGCATTGTACCATGGTGAGTTTATGGCATATCAACAAATCCTAAAGACAAACACAATGACTTCACAGTCAGAGAGATTTAATTTGCCATCAACTAAACCCTCAGCTAGCAATCAGATGATACTGGTCTGAAGTATACTCTGGAGAGTAATCCTTTTGAATGGAATAGTTTTAATTAATTAACCTATTTGAAGTTGTCAGATGAAATCTATCTTGACTCTTAATTAATCCATGGTAAAAAATTACTCAAAAAATTGAACTCTGACACCTGACTTTGCTCTCAACTCCCTTTGAGTCTGCTAACTTGACATCATTGAAATCTGACGTTACAGACTCTATGTGTTTAATGGTTTTGCACTTATTGTGTTTAATGTTTTTATTGTATTTCTGTTCTGCTCATCACTAACACAATCTTATCTGAGATATAAAGAAAGTTGCCTTATATTTCCTTTCCAAAACAAAAATAAAATAGATATTTACAGTTATGTTTCAAAAATAGAAATCTCAGTCAGGTAGTTAAAAAAAAAGTTTTTTTAGCTTCAAATCTTCTTTCGTGTTTATAGTACTGTCCTTCATTATTACTACTTCTAGATACATCCTGTTATTAATGTGGTCTCAGTCTTATGTGCAATTTGAAGAGCTGGCAGTTGCATCTCTGCAGGTTTTGATTATTTCATTGGTAGATATTTAGTGATATCAATACACAATGGACTTCTTTGTGAGTCATGCACAACCATGGAACATCATGGACCATGAGTGAAGGGACTGATGGAGAAACAGCCAGTTTCACTGCAGTCTTTATAAAACAAACAAATAAATAAATAAATAAAAGACTTCTAAATACAAGAGTATATTGTAATTATATGTATTCACACACAGGCACACAAAGAAAGACATTGAACAGAGTGAGCACAGTGTGCCAAGGACAGAAAAAAAATAGCCAAAAAGGGAAGGACAGCAGGGAAAAAGGCAACAGATGAACATTAAGCTGCCATGCTGAGGAATTTATTTGCGTCTTTTACTTGGTTGAAGGCGAAGCTGTTGCACAGCTGCTTCAGCAGCGGCGATGGCTGCCCCAGCATCTTCAAGGTGAGTTTGAGTGACGCTGGTTTTGCTTTGGCTGCGAGATGGACCGTGAGAGCGGAGATGTCCTTCAGAAGAAGATTTGGAGCTCCCTGGGCTGCTGTGGGATTTCTCAATGGTGGGCACCTGCATGTCTACCAGGAAAATGAAGAAGTACAACTCTTGCATTTATTAAAAACAAACAAGTTCATTCTCTTTCTCTTGACTGGTCTTTCTAGGTGAATTCCAGAACAAGAAATAAAGATTAGGCCGTGTCTTCCCATTTAAAGTATCATCACGATTAGGAAACTCTTATGAAGCATTGTTTTCTACTTCCTCCCCTCTGTTACCTGGCCCAGGGAATAATTTATTTAGTATTGGTTTTATACCACCTGTGAATTAACACTTCCTGTGCTGGTTCAAACTGGTGGAATGAAGGCATAATGTTTTCCACTTTCTATTCTCTAGTATGAAGTTAAGCAGCATCACCTACTCCAGTACCAAACACCTAGTGAATGCAAATCATTTTAACCTGAATAATGCCATCAGGAAAATCACAGCCTAACTTACAATATCTTCCATACTTACCTCTAATTAAGACAGACATATAGACATCAGTCCCTGGCAAAATGTTACACAGAGAAACAGAGAGGAGATGAAGCAGCATCTTGTCCCTCTGGGGCTCTCATCTGGATTGTAGATGGAATGTTTTTTGCTTTGACAGGACACATAATGTCTTTTAAGAGAGCACCTGTCCACAGACTACTTAGTATAAAAAAAAGAATTGGAGATAAATTTCTTGGAGCAGGAGACACTGAGATCAATTCTGCTTTTGTAAACATTGCTATATTTCTACTGTATCAGCTCTACTGCTTTCCAATACAACTTAGATGTGCTACAGTCCATTATCATTGACTGGAAATGCATATGCATTATTGCCGCATAATTGTTGCTCTATAAATAATTAACGTAGCATTTTTAGAAGAAAAAATATTCCATAGAATATTTAAGGAACATGAAAAATAAAAAGCTAAATATGTATTGTGTTTACCCAAGGCTCTCAAGAAAATGAAAAGGGCACAGAATCTATAGCAGATGTGCAAAGCACGTGGAGTCTGTATGCTGCTGTTTTAAGGACATAATTACCCAGTAAGCTGGCTGGCAAGATTGAGACAATTTAAGCCTTGTCTCCAACTAATTAATCAAAGAGATAAATACATTTGTAATAAAAATATATACAAAATTCATACCAGTATCTTTATTTTTCTATTAGAACTTACACATAGCAAAGGTTTACACATCATCTGGGAAAATATTTCATATCAGGTGCACCAAGCCATTCCTACCCTTGGAGGGGTCCGGGAATATTCCATGACTTCTGCTCTTGATGACAGATGGTTTTGGAGATTGCTGGCTACTCTTTTCAGAATGAGATTTCCCATGATCTATGTTTTCACTCTGTTCTTTAAGAGGATACCACCGAGGAGTGTTGTCAAGCTGAGAGATGCTGGATAACTCGATCAATACCTACAGATAAATCAGAGTATAATATATGGCCTGTAGCTGATCTATTAATGATTGCATACAGCAGAAGAGACTAGAGTTGTGTTGTCAAAAGCTGCAATCAAGTGTAAGAATGAAGGGTATAAGGCTGTGTGCTGACAGATTCAGAACTCTCTGAGCATGCTGTGACCCCAAACCCAGATTCAGGAGCATATTGGTGTGTCTGAACCAATATGTCTTCTCACCAGGACCTCAGCAGGAGCTACGGGCTGAGTCCTTTGGCTATGGCATAGCTCCACACAAAGATGACCGGGAAGTTTAGAGAGCAGCTTGTGAGCACTAGCTTGACAGCTACAGTAAAAAGACATTCTGCTTCTGTAAAGACATATTCTAATAGGAGAACCAAGCAGTATAATTTTTGCCTTTTATCAGTGCTTTTAAGAGGGAAAAAGTTGCATATTCATTTCTATTAAGGTTTTCAATAATATGAGATTCATGTTTCTCGAGTCTTTAAAAAATCCACATATGCAGAAGCATCAACAAAAAGAAAAAAACAGGGTTACTGTTGCACTTCACCAAAATAATAGAGTTCAACAGAGCATTTAGGCATCTAAACATTACTGAAGAAAAAAACAGAAGGGGCAACTGTAATGTGGGAATAAAAAAAAGAAACTGGCTAAAAAATACCCCAAACATTGTAGATAAAATTTGCTGTAAGCCACCTTCATTGTTAGCAAGACTTCTGTGAAATTTCTTTTAAAAAACAGAAGTTAAAAAAAAAGAGCAGTGACACCAATAAAGACTCTTCATCCCTCAATAAGCTTGCAGTTGAGGGGGCCAAGGGAAAGTACTGTAATGCATCACAGAGTCTGGAGGAAGGAAGGTCAAAAATAGCTTTGCATCTCGCTCTAAAATGAGGGGGTTAAAACTAATGTCAGGTAGGGAAGTTTTAGAACTGGTAGACAAATAAAATGTGCAATTACCTCAGGGAACAATGTTTTTGTCACTTTACAAGACCCTGAAAAAAAGAAAGCCTCTGCAAAGTTAGGGATAGGGAAGTCTCCTAACAACTGATTGTTTCTAGGTTAAAAGCCTTTTTTTCTTTCCATTTTTTTCCTTTTAGTATTATAGGTTGTCTATGATCTGGCTTGGTCTTTCTGGTTAGACCTATAATTAATCTAAACAGATGAACTAGCATGTTCCCTGTTGGGGTTTTTGGTCAAGCTTTGAAAATGACTTGGAAGATAGCCTGGCTGAGGATTGTTGCCAATAGCAGTGTAGGATGGGGGCTCTACTTTGTAGGGGGAGAGGTTTCACTTTCCATGGGTACGGAAATAATAATGTGCCACTTTTCTTCTGGGGCACACAAGTGCTGCTGGCTCTATTGAAGCAAGTCTTTGGGGCACAGTTTGGATATCCCACATCTGACGTTATGGTGCAGGATTCCTCTGGACATCATGATGTTGAGATACACTGGTTTTCTCCCTGAATAGCTGCTTTCACAATTTAAACAATAAATTAAATTAAAAAAAAAAAAAAAAAGAGTTCTAGAGGTTGAAGAAATTTTGAAGGGGAAAGGTTTAAATCTTCATGTAGAAGCAGTTGCTGGAGCATCTATTTTCTAAATATCATAAAAAATAAGGATGTAAATATTCAGTAAAGTCCTGCATTTGGAGAAACATGCTGAACTCAACAAGAATATGGACACAGTTTGCAGGAAATAAGCAATCATGTAGCAGCTTCCTATACATTTATTTTGGTAATTGTTCAAATAGTGACACTGATTGCTCAGTGTGGTAGTTACACAAAGGGGAAATGGAGATGAACTGTGTGGCTTTTTTTAAGAATTAAAGAGTAGAATGAGCCCAGATACTCTCAGTTACTCTGTATAAGTGATAGATTTTCCTGTGTTTCTGTTTCTAATTACAATCTTTATTTGTAATTACATCTTTAATTATTTTTATATCATAGTTATTGCTGGTAACTCTGTATTATACGTATATATGCTTGTTTATTTGTTTTTTAAAGAGAAAGCCTTCTACCCATGAGCACTCATTCATTATTAATTACATGATTAGATTTTGCCTTCAGTCATACTTTGGTAATGATATTACTATTTCAGAATGTTAAAAATGAGACTGATCAGCAAGACTAAATTGCTCATCCTTGAAGATACTTGTGCACATGTCAAAATATGGCCTGATGACAAAATTTAATCCTTTAATCATTTGCAAAGACTATTACCTCCTCAGCCCTCCTATGTTACGGTAAAATCAAGTCATCAGTCACAACAAGAACTTCCACTGGAGTCACTGTGAACATTGTTGCTATCTCACACTCAAAAAAAAGTATTAATTTTCAGCAAATTAAGATTTTGCTGGGTGCTAAATTAGCTTGGCCCCAATTAATCAAGAAAAAAGGGATATATCTTTCATGTCTAAATTAAAGAAATCATGACCATTTGTTATGAAGGCAACAGTAAAACTGGGATGTAAAAAAAAGTTTTACTTAACACATACACTATACCTTGAAAGAGAACAGTGTCCATATAACAGCCTTCAGTTATTACCAGTAGAGAGGAAGAAATGAAATACTCACTTCACCGAGGAAGTCATTTGAGGAGAATCTATCATAATCCCAAACAGTCACTTCCAGTGTTTTCTTTTTCAGCTGCAATTCAAGTAAAAGGATAATTAACCTCATAAACTTCAGATCAAGTCTTTATGGTGGTTTATATAGATAATTTCCTCCATGTATCCTTTTTCATAGGGATAGGTAGGCAATTTTCACCCTCTCATCAACCTTGTTCTGAGGAAAATAATTTGGTGCTATTATTTGTTATCAAGCCAGATGGGTTTGTGCTTGGCCCTGTTTTAGGAATTTCCACAAGTTGTTTTGGGTAGAATTTATGTCCACTACAAGAGTCAAACTGAATTTTAAGGCCCCATTTTTTGTTCCTGCAGCTTTTCTCATCATCAGAACTGTCTGAACTCAGACATCTGCCTGAAGTGCATTTGAGTGTGAATTTCAAATATATCATATCAAACACCCTATTTACAGAACCTCATCTGTGAAGACCAGGCTTTAATGCCTGCAGAATTCAGTGTAGTTAGTGAGAGTCTATAAGTGATCCAGGCATGTGGACAAGCTGTACTGTTGGGTATTAATGACAGCTGTCAAAACCCATTATCTGCAGATCTTGTTAAGCATGAGAGCTGTGTCAAGCACTCTCCTATAGGCCACAGTAAGAAACAAGTAATCTTTTTATATGACAAGAGACCACAAGACAGAGAAACTGTTGATCAAAGCAGTTAACCTTATTGTGAAAACTGACCTGAGTGTTTTTCCAGGGGGCTCTGAGGACAAGTAGAGGGAGGATTGATTACTGATTTTGCATGCTAGGACAAAAAGCTGTAAGGTGTCTGGAAAGGCAGTAATAAATTCATGTGGCTTGAAAGAAAGAAAGACAAAATCCTGTGGATTATCTGGAAAATCAGGCTGAGAAGTTATGAATGAAGAATGCAAGCATTACTGAGGAAAAGAGGAATTTTCATTTACTTGAATGAAAGAATTCAGAAGAATTCTTACGTGATAGTTGAGGTCGCCATTCTAACAGAAGCAACCTGTCGCTCACTGCTTTATTAACTGGCTGCTGGACACAGAGGGGCAGCAAAGGATCAAGACATTGCTCAAAATAAGCCATGCCAATTATGGTACACATTGCATATACTTGCAATGAAAGCACTCTGGGCTATTTACAGAACCACAGAATATTCTGAGTTGGGAGTGACTCACAAGAACCATCAAGTGGCTGGTTTGTACATCCAGGATGGACCCCACGACATTGGCATTATTAGCATCATGATCTCATCAATTTCCCTGCTTTGCCCCTTGGTTTAGTACAGCAACAGACTAAGACAGTTCCTAATAAATTGCCAATGCCTTTAAGTGATAATTTAATCTCATTACTATGTATTCAGAATATCATCTGCTCCCAACTAACTTTAGAAAAATGCGCAACTATGCAAAGCCAATGTCTATGAAAAGAAAATTTAAATCAGCATATCCTGGAAAGCCCACACAAAGGGGAATTAAACTATTTTTGGTATCAACAACATACTCTTTAAGCATGCAACAGCACAACTTGAAACCTAAGATATTTTTAAAAAATATTTAAGAGCAATTATTTAATCATTCTGGGTTTTTTCTTACATAATTAAGCAATATTCTTCTTAAACATTCTTTTAAAAATATCCTGCAAAAATGAAAATTAAATTTGAACAAAAAGATTATTTTTTGAATATTGGTTACAGAATATTTCTAAAGCTGATTTCCTTGAATGAATAAAACCTTTTCTTTGCTGTTCCAAGACACTATTGGAACAGCAACATGAAGAATAATCTGAAAATTGAGCTGAGCATCCTTTGGTCCATGACGCTTTTGGCTTCCTGGATGATACAATTTTCTGCTAGGTGCTAAATTAAATATATGTATTTTTACCAACTAAAAAAGGGATAGCACAAATACATTTCAGAAATGTATTGTCACCATTGTTGCTATTTTGAGAGGGGATTTCTTCTTGGTGACTGTGCAAGGACAGAGAGAAGAATGTATAGATCCAGGAAATGGGGAAAAAAACCCCTAAGGTTTAAAGAATTTTTGGTAGAAAGGGGAAAATAGAAGAGATTTTTCAAGTAACTGCAGCCATACTTTGATAACTTCTTCTCAATAGTGTGATAATAAAACTGTGATGAAAAATTACAGTACTCTATACTTTGCAAAATCTATTTTAAGCCTTTTAGATTAATAAAGCTTTTATAAAATATTATGACAATGAAAAATCATGGAAATACCTCTAGTAGGCAGAGTGCATGAAATGAGTTTCAAAGCAGAGGAAAATCTACTTTTCTGAAGATATATCTATGTACCACTATGGTGGCAAAGTGCACTAAATGGTTGCTGATTTTCAAAGCAGACATTTTACCATCACAGCAATGTAGGACTCTGCCTTATATCAATCAGTTTTAGGTTGTGAATCCTTAAGTTCAGATGTTCATCAGGAATATAACAGACAGATATACTGAAATGGGTTGCAGGAACCCTCTATGTGTCTGACCATGGCTTTCTGCAAGTGGACAATGGAAATGAGTGCCACTAAAGTAGGAATGCAGTTTCTGCATGTTGCAAACATCATCTGAGTTCCAAACATACCCTGAAGAAAGTGTTGTCAAACAATTACTGATTTCAGCCTTAACATTGTAGAAGAAAAAATAACAATAAAACAAAATAAATAAAAATCCATCTAGAAGCATATTACTGTATGTGAACTCCAGTTATCTTTAGGCTGTCTATTGGCAGCCATATTTAAAAAAAAATTAAGGAATTTGAAGAACAGCCAATGTGAAAAATCTTGGCTCTTATGGAAGGCATAACCAACCCCACAGGTACAGACGGGCTTGTTTCTGCTTTTAAATGTCTGGAAATTATGGATAGTGTCTGCCTCTGTAGCTAAATATGCACTACTTAAAATATTTAACACATATTACTTGAAAATTTCATACTAGGATTTGAATTAGGAAAGAAGTATTTTTAATGCAGCTTGTTTTTCCTCTATGTTAAAAGCATATTACTATAATTATTTCAGAAATAATACTAAATACTGTAATTTCAGTCAGGATGTTTGATGAGTAGAAATTATTGTAATCCATTACACTTTTTTTTTTTACATTCATATTTAACATTTTATTCTTCTTTTCTTTATATTGATGTACTTTGTTATGTGGGAGGACAAAAAGACTTTGTATATACATTTAGGAACTTTCTTTTGTCCTAGATATCAAGATTTAAATACCAACAGCTTACTGATGCATACAAAAGATTTCATTACTTTTGGAAATAAGACATTGGCTTCCACATCACTCCAGGATTTTGAAAATATTCTTTTTTCTAAATATATTACCTTCAAATTACAAACATAAGTTACAGCAAAACTATTTGCTTTATGGAATTATTTCATATAAGTAAATTTTTCTCTTTGCTTTTTGGCAAGTAAGAGACTGAGGCAAAGAAAGCCCCACCTTACAGTATGGTCATGCAGTATGGCCTCACCAGCAACAGAACTTTTATCATCTTCTCCTTAAATGATTCTAATGCTTTTTTTCTTGCTCTGAGTGGGTATTGGACTTGGGTTCACAATTACTGCAAAACTTTTGCAATATTTGTACTCAGTATTCCTCTCAAATTGCAACTATTTCCACTTTATTTCTTGACAAAACCCTTAAATTACTAAATATTCAGTTTAATTTATTTTTTCTCTAACTGTCAAAGTAATATTTGCTATAAATGTGATAAAACTAATCATTATGACCTTGAAAAACTCTGTTTCATTTCAAAGAGTGATCTATTTTCCATAATTATTTTCACTTTAATTTCATCTAGTTTATGAAAGAGAAAGGAAAATAAAAAATTGTACAAGCAGCTAAAGTCTAGACAGTGACGTTAAAAGACCTATATTAGGAAATATTTAATAATACTTATTTTCTGTCTGCAAGCAAGGCATGCTTTGATGGAGAGAAAAAAGCATGGGGGAAAAGAAATGTTTCTTTGAAGAAATATTATTTATAAAAATTCATGAATTTATGTTTGAATGTGACTGCTAACTCTGTGTAACAGTGTGTGCTTGTGTAACAGTTCTGTTTGGTGAACAGAACACTCATTCTCAGTCCAATGCAATTATTGTCTTGTATTTCTATTTATATCTGTAGTTATTTTGAAATACAGATTTGTGAGAGTTGAGTACAAATAGTGGTCTCTTACATGGTGAGAGTTCTTCAGACTTATCATCAGCATTGAATTATTTCTGATTTGGAAATGTGGTTTGCTGTAGATTCTCTAAGTCAGGAATTTTGTAAGAGAAAAGTCACACACACTGGTATCTTAGCAGTAGATACAAGCCATGGAAAGGTATGGAAGTAAACAGTGTTCTCTGCACACAATTCTGTGTGACAAGACACCAAAATATAAAAGATATGTGGTAAAGATATGAAGTTTACACACTTAAAACCATAAACACTGCATAACAGTCTCAGAAGAAGGGAAAAGGAGGAGATTTGCAAATAGAAAGCAAAAATGTAAAGCATTCAACATACAAAGTAAAATTTCATCAAACACTGGTCCAAATACTGACATCAAAGATCTAAGATTTTTTTATCATTAAAATAAGTGTCAGAGAAATCTTAGATTGCCGTTTGCAAAGCACCAAGCAGCCATTGAATTTACAACACCCCAGAACTCTTAATAACAGCTCTGTGACATGCCACAGCAGAACCCACAAGCAAATTAAGAAAGCTGAAGAATCTTTCTTAGATGAAAAGCTGAGTTTGGAAATATTGTAAAGACTTATCAAACCCTTTGGCCAATCCAAGAAGATTTTGGGTTTATATTGCACCTAGGCAAACATTGCTGTTTTTTGGTTTTTTTTCTGAAGCTTTAATTGTCAAATAGCTATCATTTATAAGTCTGCATGAAGCAGTGAGAAAACCCATAAAACCACAGCACCACCTCTGAAGTAAATCTGAGCTACTGCCTGTTAAGCCTGCACATGTAGATCACATGAGCAACAAGGCAAATCCCTCTGTGGGAAGGGTTTTGTTCCATGCAAAAATGAGTATCTTAATCTACCTTCCTCTCAATGAACGAGAAGAAAGAAAAACTCAATTTTAAATTGGGAAGATTGTATTGAGGTCTTGGGGTTGTGATGGAGAAGAATATTAAAAGCATTGGGAAAACTATTCGCTGAAGAGCCTGGTTATTCTGGGCTTTTTAAAAAGTACTGAAAGATTAAATGGCATTGTAAAGTGAAGTTGAAAGTATCAAGAACAAAACAGAAATAAAGGCAAAAAGCTTCAGGATCGCATGCAAATCCAGTACTCTATAAAACATACTTCATAATTTTAAAAAAAATGAACTGATCATTATTTGCCCATTATATCTTTTTCAAGTTGGTAAAAAGTCCTTTATGAGGAGAGCTGGAGGAGTGGAGGACTCAATTGCTCCATACTGCTTCAGAAGCACAGTTGGAGTTAGGAAGCCACCAAGAAACAGAGAAGACTCTGCAGACATCCTTCCCAGATGTGAGTTAAATATTTCTATGACAAGGAAATAAAATATCTTCTAATTTTTTTTCATATGATTCATATCTCAATATATTGATATAAATTGCTGATAAATCTAAAATATCTATCTACATTTTATAAATATTTTAATATAAAAATGGTAGGAAATGTGCTTTGTGTAAGTTTACATGGCTTTTGGAACAAAGAGTGATTGCATCTACTTCAGAAACTTATGTATTAATTTATTCCCTTATTAATTTATTCCATTATAATTTTTTTTTAATTGTCATATCTGTACCTATAACGTGATTATGAATGTAATCTCCACAAATTACCAATTTAATGAGTAGAAGGGCAAGAGAAGTGTAATTCCATTGTAAGCTCTATCAGAGGCAAGGAAAGAATTCCGAATTTCTCCTAAATCTGGCAAGATTTTTCCAGGGGGTCAGAGAATTGCCAGCAGCACTGCTCCCTTCACAGTGAGCACTGCAGACCATGCAAATAATAAAGCAACAAATAGCACTGAAGAGCAGCACCAGTCACGCACCTGCTCCATGGAGATATTTTTGTAAATGACTGTCTGATTCCACTCAGGATTCAAGCTTTTCTGTATGTACTTAGTTCTCCGCTTGTACTCAGCACTGAATTTGAACAAAAGAACAAAACATTACATTAGTGATCTTTTGTTTCTTTCTGCTTTAATACAAAAGAAACACAAAACCACCAACAAACTAAAAACCAGAAAAAGAAAAGGACTGTATCTCCCATTTCTGCAAGAATTCAGGGTTATGAGAGGACAATGAAAGCCTTTGGGATGTTTTCTTTGGTATGCTTTTCTGAGATAGTTTTTAAAACATCTCCTGACTCATTCAGCAGGCTTGCTCTGCCTAAAACCATTTCAAGATAAAGTATCAGTCAGCACATGCACATAGACTTCGTCCTCTCATTGTAGGTACTGGGCTCTGATTCTAAATTGTGGTGATAATGCATTGATTTCTTTTCCATGACCCATTAGCACTTTAAAGCAGCACAGATTCATTATATTTATAGGCTGAAATCTCTAATTACAGGAATTCCATCTCACAAACACATTTAATGAATGCCATAAAGTAACCAATATCCTGTTAATGATTGAAATACTAATTTCGTATTGATCCTGTTCACTGCCTATCCTCTAACTGTACTGGAAAGAAACATAAAAGGGCATCAGGATCACAACTTTTTTTTTTTGTCAATAGCCAAGAACAAAGGTTTGCCTGCATAATCTATTTTTAAAAGGATTCACTAATGCTTTATATTGTACTTTACATTTCCTGAGTGTGGAGAAAGCAATATACTAATCTTAAACAGAACATGGATTCATCTAGCTCTGTGAGCTTTGATGTTAGATTTGCTTTCATTCCAATTTTAATTTAACATAAATTTTAATGGGCAACTCAAAAAAACTGGGTAGGAGAACATGAGAATCTTTTAATACTTTGAAAAACCCACAAGATTTAAGGTAAAGAAACTCTTTTTGTCAATCTGCCTGTATATATCTGCTACATCTAATACAAAACAAAATGTTCCCAGGACTGTTCTCCAGCACTAAGACAAATGGCACAAAATAACTTGTATATGCCATATTAGACTCCTTTGTGGTTCCCCTACAATAACTTTTGGTAGTGTTCTATTCTCACTTCTGAATTAACTGTTTTGGTTCACAGTGTGGCATGGTCCCAGACCTAATGTACTAATTCCTTTCATATGAGATAAACTGAGAAGGATCACTCAGGAAGACATTTAATCAGCCAGTCACTAATGATGTGCCATACCTGGTACCAGGTTGGAACAGTTCTGATTTATGGTTATGTGAAAGATACACGAGCTTTACTGGCACACATATGTCGATATTGGGACTTCAGCACCAGCAGTTTCACTCTATAAACTCAATTTTTCTGTGCAGTGATCTAATTAATCTGGGTTGCAGAGTGGCTTTATTCTCCAAAATGGGGTGGCTCTATTCAAGATTCCTACTAGCCTGATATCTCGAAGTGAAAGGGATTTGCAGCTATTTTTCCTCTCATTTTTTCATCTAGTCCTTCTATGTCTTTCCACTTCTATTTTTGGAAATCTTGCTATCCACTGTATTTCAGTTTATTGAAAAATGTGAAGAGTTTCAGGACCTGTGAAACAAAGTATCTGTTCACCTCTGTTTATGAAAAGAAAGCAGCAGCTCTCCAGAGTTCAGTGAGTTCTATCAGCAATAGCACAGAATGGTAAGGGTGATTTAAAATCTAGGGGGACCAAGAGCATATGAAAAAGAACCTTAAACAAATCTACTTCTTTGCATATCTTGTAAAGAAAGCTGGATCCATTTTGAAACGAGATTTTGATGGCAAATAGTATTAAGTACTATTAAAAAAATTGTAAAAATTGTTGAAATTGTAAAGCACCTTAGTAGCATTCTTTTCCCACACTCTGGTATGAGAAAAGCATCCCCTACCTAGAACATCCTGTTTAGATTTCCTATGACCTACTGGTTTTGGGGACTGACATACTTTCATTTCTTGAAGAAAGGGGGAAAGAATCCTTTGTGCACTTGGCCAAGAAAACGACGCTAACATTCCCTTTCTCTCTTGGATCTCCTTTTGCAATAGCAGAACTTCATCACCTTTTCAAACTTCTTTTTTGAAGTATGTGAGAAGGTGATTCATGCAGTGTTGAGTTCAGAGCTTGCAAAAGATGAAATTGTTAACATGGCAGTTCTGAAATATTTCCAGTGAAGTCCATGGAATATTTGGATCTAAACTGTAAGGGTGAGCTGAACTCACATCCGTGTAATCTGTGGTCTGTGTCTGTTGCAGAGGGAGACAGGAGACCTTCACCTCTCCTAGGGAGGTGCAGAACCAGGCTAAACTGGATGGCAGATGAAGGTTTCTAGGCCTCTGAAGGGAAGGATCTGGCAAATACATCAAGTTCATAGTACTGATTCCCCCCAGTAATTAATGGATTAACAATTAACTGATTAACAATTAACAGATTAACAACTATCAGATTAACAGATGAAGATGCTTTAATAAAATGCAATCATTAAACCAATCATTTGTATGTCACTTACTATGAAATAATTTGCATTTGAAATTCAAAGAGTATACTGTGTGAAAAAATAGAAACTCCTTTATTTTTATTTTCTCTCTGATTCCTAAATTATAATTTATTAATATATAATACATTGTATTAAGTACAATGAAAGAAGCATAATAGAATGTGTTAAAATGTGTAATAGAATATACATATGAAATGTGTAATTTTAACACATTAATTGAATAATGTTAGCAATTAAAAAAGAGACAGATGATAGAAATCTGTTTATTGGAATTAATCTGCTCACTTGTTTAGTCAGGGTATTACTTTTAAACAAATTTAAAACTGGGGTTGGAATATTTCTTATGTGCTTAGCTTGGGCTGATATTAGCATATGTTGAGAATTGGGCTTTGCCTTATTTTTCCAGGACAAACAAAGCACTCCTAATTTCAATAATTAATTTTTAAGTTTGTTTACCATAAATAACCACTTATATGGTCAAGCAGATTTCACTGTCCATCTGGGCAATTATTTAGAATTATACCTGGCTTTAAAGTCTATACACTGTGCAAGAAAATAGAGAAAAATATTCCATTTCTTTACCAAACAGAACATTCTTCTCTTTGCAGTAACACCATTCAAAATCTTGATACAGGTTCACAGTTAATTATTTTTCAGCTTTCAGTGAGTGAGAATGAAGTTTTAGATATCTCTGAACTAAATTCTTCAAAAGACATTTTGCTTGTTTTCAGAGTTTGGCCTTAGAATAATCACCAAGGAGCATTAACTACTTGTTTCCAGCTCCTCAAAATGACCTAATCAGTAAATGAAAAACAAAACCATACCACAGTTTCATGCCATCAGAACTCAAGAGAAAACTGTAGTTCTATGTACAGGCTCATTGTCCCATTCATGCATACAAAAAAAGAAAGAATAAAGTTGGAAGATAGTACACTCTACCTGGCGTTTTGGACAACCATGACTTGTCTGCATATCCAGAATTTACAGAGTTAGGAACGCAGAGGAAGCAGTGTAAGAGAAAATGAGAACAGATGGAAGAAAACATGAATAATGGGTAGTTTCTAGTATCAGAATCAAAGGAAATAGAGGTATTAGGAAGAATAGGAAGTATAATATGGACTGAATTACAAATAAAAGTTATTCAGGAGCAACCCAAGTTTCTACTTTCAGAAACAAGCCTGGGATTTTAAGAAGCTCTGCTTTTTGATAATTCCCTTAAGGCACAAGTAACATGCAAAACTGTAACAGTGGCATGTTTTAAAATAATCAAAACTAAAATCCAAACTAAAATCCAATTCTTTGTAACTTAGTCAACAAGTTTAAACTTTAGATATATCTACTGCATCACTGAAATCAGCAGCAGTATTGTAACTATGTATTCTTATGCATTCTCTGTATACTTGACATTCTGTAACATTAGGGCAAAAAATAGTTATAATATTGCTGATACAGAAACATATCTTTTAAAGGAGGTAATAATGAGCTATTTGTAATTACAGAGTCAAAAAAACCAGTGATCTGTGAAAAAGTGATTAGTGACTTGTACAGTCATTAGACACTAAATTAGTGGTGTTTCCAAAACATTATCTTCACTCTTAAAAAAAGTGCCATAAAATACATATGGAGAGATTTTTTTTCTGACCACTATTTTTTTGGATCTTGTATTATACTTTAACCTTAAATTTATCTCAGGTACTTTAATTTTGCTAGTTTGCAAATCAATCCCAAATTCAGGTTTTGTTAGCTGAAGTAACCATTCCATGCTAAACTTAACATGCAGCTTTCTGAATTTCAGAAATTATTGCATCTATTTAGTACATTTCCATTGAGACTGTTGCTACTTCAAATATTTTTATATGTACTGTAATTTTTAAAAGCAAACACATACACACACAAAAGTATATTTACAGTAATGATCATACCATTCCTAAGGTGACTAGAAAAGTATATATATTCTCCTGGGAATAGGATCTGACTGTATTAAAAATCCACAGTTTTTTCTGGTGTTGCACCTGGATTTTCTATAGCAATAACTCATATTTCTGTTTATTAATGACATGTAGAAGACCTAACCTGAAAGGAAGTTCAAGTTAAAATTTGTCCTACACTTACCCTCTCCCTGGAAGAAGATAAACTTTAACAAAGGGGTCCGAATAGCCATTGTTGTCTCTGGGAGCAAGGTTTCTTGCCTGAAGGATGTGGATGATAAGGTTGCCAAGGTGTTTGTCATAGCTGATTTGAAGCTAGTGAATGCATTAAAACACAGTAGGATTATTTGTTACTTTTACTTTCTGAGTGATTTAATATCCCCTAAACACTTTGAATAAAATGAGATTTAGACCTCTATGTTCCCTCCAAATAAACACATTTCAGAAATTTCTGTCTTTCTTTCCTGACTAGAATGAGATACTAGATTATCACATTGGACTTTGAAAAAAAGGGAAACACCCATATTCCAATCAGGAAAGAGCAAAGGAAATTTGAACCCTTGATATTATTCTGATATATACACATGCCAGTTTATTGAGTGCTAATTACACACATCCTATCTATTTGGAGGTCAAGTCTGACAAGATTGTTATAATACTATGGAAAGGCTCTTAGTAACAATATAGAAAAGAGGTTAATCAAGGAGGAAAAAAAAACCCCAAAATCTATAGGAAGTTAGGCTTCAGTTGTTCTGCTATTCTCTTTGGGAGTGTTTTAAAAGGATGAAGTCAATTTACAAAAGGGACAACCATAAACTTGGTATGGCATGGAAACAAATACACTGCACTGTTTTTAAGGAAAACCACAGTAAATTGCCTAAGATTAAGGAATAGAATGAATTTAACTATCCTTTTAGATCCTTTGGGAACTGCAGCATTTTCCATTCTTCTGGTTGTACTTCATAATCCAAGGTTAAAGACAGGTGAAAAAATCAAGCACTGACTTACATTAATGACATATTAAGGGATTGGAGTTGAATAAGAAATAAGTTGATGGAGATAGTTTTCTGCAAACTTATTTCATGGAAAAACACATCCAGTATCAACAACAATTTAAACAGCAAAAACTACATATTTACCTGTATTTCTCCAGTGATTGGATGGGAAGCAGGCTTTGTAGTTTCCGTAGGCTGCCAGATTAAAAATACATAGGTTTTCAAAGTTAACTTTTTTAACAGGTGTAGTTTATACTGCTGTATTGCCACAAATTTTAAAATAAACCTGTCTGTAGTTGTTACAATCAAAATTAATGGTTATGTATTTCAACAGAATCCAAAGTCCAGCCCTGCCATTTTGATGAGGCTTTTATGGAGGTACAGAATCAAACAACTTCAACACCAAATCTTTACAGTCCGAGCAGACAAGGAGGCATGGGGAGAAAAAAACACATAGAATTAACATTGTCTAATAAATATGAATACTGTCAAGAGAAAGAAAGGAGCATGCCAAATTAACACAGCCATATATTTCTGTCAATATGATGCAGAGAGAGGCAAAAGTTACTCTAATTTAAGCTGAGTTTAGGTGAAAGTGGGTAGAAAGAGTGGAAATAGTACTAAAACTAAGTGATGGGTGTAAGTGGATTATAGAGTTGCAAGCCACCTCACAATGAAGTCTTTTATTTTATTCTGTGTTTTATGATAGTCAATTCAGCTGCAACACTTCAAATTCCTCCCCACACTTTCTGTAACACAAAACTTAAATTTTCTGTCCTCACGTTCCTCTCTCTTTTATCATTACTTTTGTCTAGGTTTTTGACAAAATGCAATAGAATCCTTAATGTTTCCCTCTGCCTTTTTTTGTTCCTCCTGTTTGTTGCTGGAAAATAATATCAGCACTTGATTAGAATCCTGAACTCACAAGAATATGCTGTTCTGTTAAACATGAGCAGCCTTGAGCCGCTCTGGACCAGCCTCTAATCTGCAAGCCATCAGTCAAGCAAGAAAGCTCTGTTTCTGTAGTAGGATTTGAATATTTTTGCATCCTCTCCATATCTTCTTCCTTGGTTGGTGCAAAAAACAAAAGGTGCAAACAAGGACAAACTTACTGTTCTCTGGAGACTTGTCTGGAAGCCCTCATTTCCTATTCCTCCAGATGTGAGCAGATGCCTGACATTATTCCATGTAATTCACATTTCAATCACTTTCTGAGAAGAGTAAAACCCACCTGCCTCTTTTATGCTGCCCTACACTTCAAGAAAATCTTCCAAGGCTCTTTTAAGATGCTGGACACCAACTGCTTTAAAGTAGATCAGTGAAGTGCCCACATTTCCTGCAGCACAGCATGAAGTTAAGGTGATGCACTCCACTTTTCAGGTTTGTGTTGAAGAAACATCCTCTCAATCAGTCAGATCCCCACATGAGAAAATGACTCAAAAAATCTCAGCTAAAGAGTATCACAATGAAAACACAGGAGTAAAGTAGACCACACTGTCTTGTGTGGCCTTATTCTTGTTTGGTTTCCTGCTTTACCTTGCCTTCTAGATGTGTTTCTTTATGAGCACAAGCTTTACCAGGAAAAAAGAAAACAACAAACCAAACCAAAAACCATTAACAACAAGAAAAACACAACAAAAATAAACAAAAAAGCAAAAAACCCAAATCAAACTTAATTTGTCTGTAAATGCATTTGCATATGAAAAATAATTCTCATGAAAAATTTTGTAATCAGCTTCTTTTGGTAGCTTACAGAGCTTTTAAGGAAGTTTAATCCATCCAAGAGCTAAAATAAGTCATCAATAGTGTATAAAATGTTCTGAATCTGAAATGAAATTTTAGATTGATAGCAAAATACTCCTAAAACTTGTTAGGTCCTTGACAAGATTATTCAGACTGTGAATTTCACTTCTTTTGCCAAAACAGGGAGCTACCTGAGCACCATGCAATCTTTCAAAGTAGGGCATTAATGGCTTATATTTCTCATACTTTACCTCTCCAAATGGATTTTATTATACTTAATAGTTCTGACCTCAGGCTGTACTAGCACTGACAATACTGACAACACCAAAAATAGCTTGGAGCTAGCTGTGCTGTGGCTACAAAATCACTGCCAGATAGTTTAAATGCTCTCATTTTTTATGAGTTAGAATAGCAAGAATAATGAGTTTGCTCACTTCAAATGTCGTGTAATATGGAATGTATGAGTATGGATAATGTAGGAGGAGTTCATAGAGAAGGGAATGGACATGATGAATTTGTATTGAGACTTCCAAAGGTGGTTAAGGTGTAGTTTGTAGAGTGGAGTCTTTAGAAATAAATGTGCACTTTTATGCTTCATATAATTGCTGAATCATATCATTTACAAGGCTGTGATTCAATGCATTAAATATTCTGTTTTCTCTGATGTCAGCAAATCTAAAACTGATCTTGAAGAATTACCCACATATTTTAAAGAAATGTGAAAAATTTAGGCTGAAAGAGACCTCTCAAGCTCAGAGCTGGGCTAACTTTGAAGCTGGTTCCATACTGAGAGGCAGAGGTGCAAAAAATTGTCTTTCTTTATCACAGTCTCAGAGAGGGTTAATTTGTAAAGAGGGAAAGTATTTCAAGGTCGACTTCTGTAGGAGCTAAAGGATCTGAGGATGTAGAAAAAATAAGCAATCCATTCTTTATATTAGTTTCTACAGGCAATTTATATCCTGGATGTAATCTGTACTATAGAATGATCATGCTTTTACACTACAAAAGAAACAGGTCTCCACAAGATATTGTCAGCTCAAGGCTTCTAAGGGTTAAATCTCTGCTGTGATGGCTAATCTAATTTCAGTCTAATTACTTTTGGTACTCCTGCATGCACTCACACACCCTGTGTAAGAGATGTTGCTTTGTAATGCCATCATGCCATCACACATGCTCAGCCATCAGGTGAAACTGGCTAATGCCAGATTTTGATGCACTGTGCACTATTACTTTCTCTACTAATGTTAAATACAAGAAAACTGGCACTGCAGAACATGGCAGAGACTACTACATTTCTAGAGTGTATATTCTATACAAAAATCTTTTAAAAAGTACTTTCTAAAAATAAAAACAGTTGCAAAAACAAGATCTAGGTGGTTTGGATATTTAGTCTGTCATGATATTTTGGCAGGGCTGCAACCTGCCTAGAAATGCTGTCAGCCCAAGGCAAAGAGCAGTTCCAGAAAAGATGAGCTTTCTCTTCTAACAGAGCTCAACACCATTATAAACTTTGCCTGAAGTCAATGAACAGAAACTATACAAGTCAACAAGAGCTATGCTTATTATGAAAGAAATGCCTCTCAACATGGTTTTCACAAATAAGCAAAGAATGTTTTAAATATTTACCTGAGTAGTTCTGACTTTTGCATCTCCTACATAAAGACATTAGCTCTAAGAATTTTTTTGTTTCATCTTTATAAGCCTACAGCTGAATTTTCATAAAAGAATCCTACATCGTCTGTGATGCAGGAAATTAAATTTATGCATCCAACTTTAGGTGACCTGCTGGGAACCCAGTCTCCTCAAGTGGACAGAATGGGACACTTCTCCAGGATATACTGCACAGCAAGGACTCATGGATCTCAACCCACTGTGAATTTAGGAGTGTGATTCTACATTTCAGTGTAGATGGTGCACTAATAGCCCTGCTCTCTGTCTGCATTGTGATGACAGGTTTCACCCAGTCTCAGGAGCTGTACTTCAGATACATACTATTCTCAGTGGCAAAAATCATGCACATAGCAAACTAGTTTATATGTAAATGTATACAATATTCAGAGTATGCTGTAGTGAATCTAACTATTGACCTAAGGATTAAGCAATACTGCCACATCCCTGAAGTTAGATCCAGAAAGTATTGGCATATGGATTAACTTCTAAGACCTGAATTACTTTGTGGAAAGTTTATAGGCCTTGTGGCAAAACAGAATTACTATCCAAACCAAACTGATCAATAAATATCTTCCCAGTTTGTATTCAATTTCTGGATTAAAAAGATTTTTGTGTTTCCTCTTACATGAAAGTGATGTTGGCATATCAAAGAACTGTCTGAAATGAGCAGGCACCATTTTCTGGTTCTGGTTTATGCAATACCCAACTCATCTGTTCAAATCACAGGCATAGTTCCAGCAGCACAAAAATACAAATATAACTATAATGCAGTGGGAACCTGACAGTCCCCAAAAGAAATAAAGATGCAGTGTAAAAAATGTTTAGAAAGCACTTTGCAAAGTGAAGCATTGTGTGTCAGAAGCTGGATATTCAGGATGGCAGGCAGCATTCTTGCAAATTGCATAAGCAAATGCAGTCTTCACAGAACTGTGTTTCACTTCAGGTCTGGACTTTTTGACACAAAATGTAAAAATGTGGCAGATGATTTTATGATCTAGTTTTCAGTTTCAACTGTGAAAAAATGCTACTGAATTCCCACTCTTCCCTTTTTAGGGCTGCAGATGCACAAGAATTTCAGCTGAGGAATAGACGGGGTGTGGCAAAGAAAATGAGAAATTATGCTTGGTTCACAGGAATTAGCTAGTGACAAAACACATTTTAATGGTAAATTTTGTTTTCAATCTTTCCCTGGCTTTCATAGACTTACTTACTATTGCTATTATTCATAGCTTGTAACACTTTAACCAGTAGTTTAGTACAGAGAGGGAAATTATGGTCTTAGTACTATCAGCTCCTTTAGTGCAAATAGTACCTCACCACCATGTAAGATGCAGAGAAAAAGCAAGAGCAACAAAGGCTGTAAAGGGCAGTTATTTTGTTTAAAAACAATAATATTTTTGGGTTTTTTTAGAGAGGGACAAATGTCTTGGATAAAGCATGTAATCTTTCTTTATGTCCAGATTCAATATCTTAACAACAATATTCATTGTTATCCAGGAAATGAGTTTTCCAAGATATGCTGGAATTTCTTGCTATAGTAAATAAAATAAACAGGCAGTTTCTTCCTGTCATCAAAATATTCTTGCTCCATAACTTTGAAATTTCTTACCTTGCTGCTGTGCCGCTTTTTGCTCACTGAGGGAGAACCTGGCTGACCAGGGCTAGGAACAGCGCTGGAGGTGGCAGAAGTGGTTCCAGAGTGGATGTGAGATCCCTTTTCCACTCCTGAAGAAGCAACCAGAGGCGACTGCTGTAGAGAAACCTTTTGGAGCTCTGCAGCCAGCTGCTTGGGATCAACCCCTGGGGACTTCGCTTTATCTACTGGATTAAAGCAAGAGAGGCTTGTATTGATAAATGCCAGCACATCCAAATCCATCTTGCCACGCTACAGGGACAGCACAACAACCCTTGCAAGTTTTCATGTCATCTGCCTGTATACTTTGAAGGTACAAAAGGCATCCTATGAAAAATAGACATCTCTCCCAGAATATCGACATCCTAAATCTTTCTGTGCTACTTACTAGTGCTGTTTAGCTAACAAGCTTTTGGAGGAGGTACTTCTAGGTGAAGAAAAACAGACTTTGCTGATTATGTTGAATCAAACTGGAGCAAATTACAGTTTTAAAGTGTTCAATTCAATAACTGGTCCAGTTTCACTAAGTATACGAACTGTCTTGTAAAAGGTTTAAATCTCATTTAAGTTTTTTTAATCAAACAGACATTGAACAGAACTGCTCCTGAGATAATTTATACAAAAATAAAGAGAAAAAAGCCTCAAAACTTTACTTAAACAAATTAATCAAAGAAGAAAAATTGTAAACAAATGAAGACTAAAAGCCCTGATTCATCTTTCCTTGTTACTCACACCTTTTTTACGCATCTGTAGTAGGAGTCTGCCCTCTCTGCTGCCCAGGAATGAGTGGGAGGAATTTACCCTTTCAAGACAGAAATTTCTATTTAACACAGAAATGAAGTCAAGTTTCATATATGCTAGACTGAATAGAGTTAAGAGGATGCTAGGCACAGCTTGGTTCCCAGGCTCTCAGAAGTATGAGAGGTTTAAAACAAGACTTTAGCCTTATCCTGCCTTCTTGGCTAATTCATTTTTCTTTCAGAGAAAATGGAGATTGCTCCTCTCTGAAGTACAGTCTGCCAAACCTCAGAGGTAATGGCAAGAACTCTACAGAGTTGCTCCAACTTAGAAACCACTAGAAGATTTCCAGACTAGGAGGAAGCATGCCTGCAAGAATGGAAAAAATTTCTTTTATTTCTGTTCTTTCTCATTTTGAGTTTTTTTCATTCATCAAAAAGTTCTTTTATTCTAGTTTTTGTACTTTCCAAAATTGATTTCAGTGTCTTTTAATGTTTTTGGTGGTTTTAATCTGCTCACAAATTAAAAAAAATGGAGGTAGCTCTGCTTCAAGGCTCTGTCATACTTAGTCTTTGCTTTCAATTATTATCAATAACATCAATTTTCAACTAAAGGTAGCTTGATGGTAAATACATTAATAGCTAGGAAATTTTACATGGTTAGAAAATGGAGGATTCAATCCAGGTAATTTAGGTACTGATTAATAAAAGAACAGCCACAAAACCACAGAACCCAGAGCAGAGCCCTGGAATGGTGAGTGAAGGAATCTTAATCTGCACTGAGCTTGCTGAGGGGCTGCATTACTAGTAAGATTGTGGATGTTGATTCAAAGTTAGTTTAGATATGATGCATCCAATGACTGAAGCCTGAAGTTGTATTGACTGAACAGCAGGAAATTCCCCCAAAAGCACTGCCATCTTAGAACACACATAACAAAACTGACTACTTGCTATTGCATCCCTGTATCCAGTAAATGTTTTTTTTGTCACTTATAGCAGGCCACAAACCTTGTGTTAAGCTAACAGGTATTCTCACTGAGGTCTTTTCCAACACTGACAATTTTATGGTTCTGTGAACATAGGCCTTAGGACCTGTGAGTTATGTGGACTTGCTGCAGTTTGCTGGGAGCTTTGTTTTAGCCTCTCTGGCTGCAACAGCAAATGTCTAATGACCAGATGGCTATGACCTAAGTTTGTCTGAGTTACACTTCTCCTTGTATAGTGGTGTGGTATAGTGCCAATTTTTATTTATTTTGATATATAAAGGCACAGCTGTAATTGCACTGTGCAGACTGAAGCATTTATGACTCCAGATTAATAATGCAGGTTATAGGAGCAGGGGCCTGGGGTGACAGCAGAGTAGTGCAAATTTGGACACAGGATGGCAGACGAGGCCCTGGGGACACCAGCAACTCACTGGCTGGGTATTGACACAGGTGCAAACCCAGGGGCTGGGCAAAGCAAACTTTAGGGGCAACAGAGGAAAAAAGGACACCAACATATCACATGTAGAGTTCACAGCATCCAATACCCAGGTACTTTTCCTCTGGGCCACTCTGCCCCCAGCTTGTAGGGCTGCCTGGGGTTGTAGTGACCCAGGTGCAGGACCTGGCAATTTGTCTTGATGAATCTCATGCAATTGGCCTCGGTCCATCAATCCAGCCTGCCCAGACTCCTCTGCAGAGCTTTCCTCCCTTCCAGCAGATCAACACTCCTGCCCAAATTGGTGTTGTCTGTGCCTCTGCCTCGTCTTGCCTTTTTTTGTAAGGCATGGTCCCCTTTCTACCCATGACAATATTTGGTTTGAGCTTACAATACTAACATACTACCTTACCAGAGCTTACAATAGCGATATACCAGCTAATATCACATCCAGTTTTCAGTTGCTATCCGGTTCTATGGTATCAAAGCAATTTATTGTCTCTCACCTGCCCTTACTGGCTCATGCAGCTCCAGGTGCTGGGGATTCTCAGAGTCCGAGAGCATGTTCAGGTCCCTAAAGAAAGTAATTAGAAGCCTGAGACAAAAGAAACTCTTTCCTCATACCCTCATTATTGTATTAAGTAGGTAAATGAATAGTGGTTCATGACAGAAAGCAGCTCCCAAGCATGGTCCCTTCTTAGCTGATATATATTTGCAATGCTGTTAAAGAGCTGAGAGGAAAAGCTTCTTTTAAGGTGAAATCTTTAATGGATTTAATGCAAGTGTATGCATTTCTCATGATGCTTAAATGACTTTCATCTAAAGAATACCGATTTCACTAAAAGTCAAGTTATTACTAAATTACCTTTTTTTTCTAACACCTGTAAACTCAGTGAACTGTATGTTTATCATGAGAGGAGATTGTGGCCTGACAATGGAATCATCATTGTTTATAAAAGCATAATTACTAGCATCTGATTCAGTTTATCTCTCCTTCTGACTTTAAGAGAAAAACAGAACAAAAAAGATCTCCCACAGTCACAGCAAACTCTTGCTTGTTATTACAGTGATGCTTTGTCCTTACAAAGGTTCCACCTTAACAACTGTAAATTAAAATAAAAAAATTAAAACAAAACAAAAACAAAAACAAAAGCCATGAAAAGCCAAAAAGAAATGGAAACAGAAAGATGGGGAAAAACTCACAGTCTTACACATATTTCTGCTTCCCCACTCTGTTGAATAATAATGCTCTGGACCTCTTCATAAGTTTTCCCGGTCAAGGGGATGCCATTCCATTCCAGCACCTGCATTCCTAAAAAGGCAAAACAGCAAGAGGTCAAGGGCTTAGATTTTGACAAAGGCATCAGTTAGATTCTTCTTGCCTTGTTTTGACAAGACTATTTGGTGTGACAGTCAGTGAATGTTTTTAAATGGCACAGGACATTAGCAAAGCCCTTTCACTTCACACAGATTAGCCTGTTGAATGTTATTGTCCCTTCAGCTATAACTTACCTGCTGAAACAAGACAGGAGATTAATTCTCTTCATTCAAAGTATACATGCACTCTCCACAGTCTGGGTTGCATGATACCAAAAAAATTTCCAATGTCAAAAAACATGCACACCTACCAGCACAGCAAGAAATCAAAACATTCTATATATCAGACATTTCCTGGCCAGCTGTGGTCTTCGAAGATAACTGCTTCCTACAGTGACAAAATGCTGCAAAGAAGCTGAGCCTCAAAATGGAATTAATTTCTTAATATGATTAGCTAATTCTCAATAAATTTTCCTTACTTTGTACCATACAGAAATTTAAAAAAAAGTGAAGGCTGTTGGAATAACTGATTTTAATGAAAAAAATGTGCTTTTACATTTTAAACATCAGCCTGGTAGTATTCAGGTTTAAATTTTTCTTCCATATCTTTTTTCATAAAAAATTAACAAAACAGATGAACATACTTCATTGTGGAGGATATAAAAAGAACTATATTAATCAGGCTTAAAATTACTGAATACTGATCTAATTTTCTATGTCTTCCAAGTGTCCTAGGACTGAGTCAGGAGACTCAGTATTGTTCAGTGTATCTATATAAGAAAGTTTTATGCTCAGTATTTGCAGAGTCAATCCCTCTATAAATCATGTGAGGTATATTCTGATAAGAAATCTTTTGGTTAAGGTGAAATGCTTACACAAATCAAAACCTAGATTCATATCTGGGACTTACAACTGAGGTTCTGAGAAGTAGGTTCATATTTTGAATTAATTATTCATAAGGAGGACTCCGAGCAGATTAATTTCTTACAAATGTACAAATGTCAAAGTTCAAGCCCTTGGCTTTAGTGGGAAAAAATTGCTTAATGGGACAAGATACTGAATTATTAATAGTCCACTAAAAGCAATGCATTACAAAACATCTGAAAAACCACATCACTCACACAGCAAAGAAAACCACAAACACTTAGCTTGCTACCACTTACACAGATAAAACCAAGTCTTCACCTGGGTCATATTTTAATCTCAAAATCCTGTGCTGTTGCATATAACAAATGGGGAAAAAAAAATGAAGTGAAATGTGGAGATAAACTCATAGAAAAACATGCTGCTAAATCAAATATAATGAAAAAAAATGGAATAAATCAGACTAAATTATTTGACAATGAAAGAATATGAGAAATAAATACACACATTTATATTCCAAAATTTTCCATATGATTCCATGAATTAGGAGTTCAAATATCAGAATTTCTCATAACTGTTGTCAGCCAGAATTTATCATTTTGTTTATAGAAGTTTACAGAAAAACGAACAATGCAGAATAACTAAAAAGTGATGCTCAGAAGGCAGTAAAGCCAGCTGCCTAATGTCAAAATAGATTTGACAATTCCTAAAATTTAGCCACTTTCATTTACCAGCCATGATTCAAAAACATGATCTTGCTTTTGCTTGTTAAAGCAGATCTCATTTTAAACTCAGTTCCTCTGGAATAAAGCAACAATAATTATGAGCAAATTCATTTCCCCCTGATTTTCAGTTATACCAATATAACAGCATGAGCTTGGTGTTTAGACTTATAGAAAGGAAGGAAGTGAAGATATTTTTGTCTTTCTTTTTTAATGTGTGCCCTCAATACTATCATGGCATAGGATGCAATGTATGACATTATGAACCTCATAATTAAGACAAGCAAACCCACCACTTCCACTTTGTAGTGGCAAAGAGCAAGAACAAAAGCTGAAAGATTTAGAAATCTGAGAGAGCAGTTAACATCCTTCTATTGAAAAAAAAAAAATAAAATAATAATAATAATAAAAATCTTTATCGACAAAATACTATGAGCTCCTTGTGCTACTGTCCTGGGTTTATCACAGCCTGCTGGTATAGCTTCAGAAGAAAATTTACCAAGGGAGTAGTAAGGCTATCATCAACAACTCCCTTTAATTTAAAAGACTAGCAGGAAGAGCTTAGCTGAGTACCACTGCAGTGCCAGGATTTGGAAACCAAGTCTGATTTCCACTGGTGAGAGTTTCAACGGCGTGTGCAACAGCACTGCAGTCACTCAAGTGGTCAGAAGGGTCACACACACATGAAAAAAGCAACAAACTGAAAGGAAATGGAATTTCAACAGCCTTAGTCAACAGAGATCCAGGCTGTCAGTACAGGGGTATTTTCTTTTTTTTGTGTGCCTTGTAGAAGCATGACTGTTTAGAATCAAGCAATTTAAACATGACTGAACTGATCAGACTGATAGCCTTGGGTTTGAAGAAGAAAAAAATGCAGGCAAGAAGCTGATTTCTCTTTTCTCAGCATGTAACTGCTATATACATTTTGTTAAAAAAAACCAAAAAATAAAAAAGGTAATGTTACAAAGAAAACCTTCAGAAAGAATTCAAGTCTAATTAACAAAAAAAGGAAAAAAAAGTATTGGGAAGTCACAAGAGACGTATGATATGATTTTCTTTTTTTTTTTCCTAAAAAAAATCACATTCTGTCACTGGTCTTTGGTACTTGGAACATGATAGTCACATTTCCAGAAGTTTAGTAGGTAAAAAATACAGAAAAATAGGAAGATGAGAAAACTTGCATTGCTCCATGGAAACTCTGCTGATTGATGAAGTACTAGTAATTGTCCTCATAATCAAATACATAATCTCTTCTAGCATCTTCCTTTCATTATTATTTTATTGGGTGAGCAACAACTTATTTTTAGCAATATCAGCTCCCACACTCTCAATAAATATATCTTCCATTCCATCACCCGGGTGATAAATCTGTACTGTTAAACTGAATGTGGTTGTAGATATAGCATTTCTACTGATAAAACAGCACAAAACAAATTATAGAATATGCCAGTAGAATAGGTCTTTGTATTAGAGTTTCTGTCAACTGAAAAGCACAATATTTATCTAAGTTTTCACCCATCTTACATGATTTCTAATATTTTCTCTCCTCTTCAGACTCATTCAGACTCATAAGCTAGCTGCATGATTAAAGTTGAAATTGAAAGGAATCTGAAAATCATCCAAAGATTTGATTTCTCTAAATATGAGTCTTGCCATAGTTGATTCAAATACAGAAATATTAAACTGAACTACTGAACATCTCTTGAATTTTATTTCCCTTTGTAGCACAATGTTCATTACTATAAAGTTAATCTCAGTCACTTTGAATACACTATAATACTGCAGCCTCCCTTATTCAGTATAACCAAGGCATCCAAGAAATGGAAAAATTGATGTTTGCTGTGTCACTGAGTTTGTAAATATTTGCAGCTCTACTTGTGTCTAAAACCTATTAGTTTTACATTCATTTTAAAGTCTCAGAACTGCTGTCCTACTGGAATTTAAAAATATCTAAATATTACAGTCTTAGAATACAGCTTCTGATTTTGGTTGTACCATAGTCACAGATTGCTGGGGTTCATTCTCTGCTTCTTCATAGTTTGTGTTGTTTATTCTTATGCATAATAAACATGTAAGCTTGAATTGCATTTTTCACTGTTCTAATGTTCACAGAGGAAAATGAAATTCAACTCTATAGACTAGCAACTTCAATCAGTAAAATGTGAATATTAGTATCTTTGTATTTCATGTAAGAATTAAAATTCAGAAACATTACTTTGAAATCCCAGAAAGTGCTATAAAAGTTAAATGTGCACTCAGAATAAGAAGAAACAACATAAATTTGCAGTCTGACATTCAACACTAAATTACTTTACGGTCTATGCTCTCCAGTTATTTTTCTTTTATTTCTAAACCTTTTTGATGGTTCAAAATATGTTGATGAAAGTCAATGTGTTAATATATTTTCCCAAACTGCTGGGCATGAATCACACCAAAACTCATTATTTTCTGTAAACACCTTAACTTTCTCTTCCATTCATCATTCACACTCAGGCTGAATATTTTCCACTTATTACAATAATTATTATATAGACAACACTCATGATTCTTAAAAATGGATATGTTTTTTCTCGAGTAGAAATTATATCATGGACCCTCCTAAGCCTCATGGCTGCTATACCACTATAAAATGACATTTATAAAAGTATGGCCAGAGCAAATCAACCTTGTATCTGAGGTGTACTTGGCATTTTTTGGCAGCTATATGCCCCAGCTCTGGCACATGATTCCATAGATCACCCTTCAGTCTGAACCATGCTAGAGCAACAAGTGATGATCTGCTTGCATTTGTGTGACCTAATTGAAGTTCTTGCAAGTCAAATGAAGCTTAGAGTTACTGTTTATGAAAACAAGCATGATATAAATGATAAGCTGATAGAGCTTTCACCATTACTACATCCTCAAAGATTAGTTTACATTAGAGTTGCAGACAGATGATGAGTTATACCATGCTTAACAAAATGTTGTGGTGCATTGTAATTATTCAGTGTTTTAGAAAAACAAGGGTTTTTTTTTTTCAGCAGTGCTCACTGAAGCAGAGTGTATTTACTTTTTTTTCAGTAACATCATATAAGAGATTATAATGATTTTGCTAGAGAAATAAGCATCCTGTAAAATGTTGTAATTGACTTGAAAGTCTTAAACAACTCATTATTAGGCTATGCTCAAAAAAAACCCTTCTACTTTTAAAAACTATTTTTTAAATTATTTAAATTTAAATAAATAAAATTTATTTAATTATTATTTTCAGATTTTTTAAAATATGTAATAATATATGATAGAATGAAAAAGTCTGTTAATTCCAAGTCACCTCAGGATTCACTTAAACATCAGTGAACAACGAGGCTGCAGGAATTTCTCTTTGCTGTCTCTTTCATGAATGGTAAATAGCTAAAACCACTGTTTTCTTGGGAGTTTAATGCCAGATAGGAATTTATAGTAGTATATCCCTGCCTGCATTATATATTTATATTTGTGGATTCTGAATTCAGTGAGGTTTATTTCAATTTCCCTTTTTGAGGAATAATTTATTCTTACATCTTTACATATATGCAGTTCTGTGAGTCTTCTTTCATTTACATTTGTGAATAGAGTGATATTTGGGTTTGAAATTTTCCTTTGCAGTGGCAAGAATCACATGTCATGAGATGCAAACAAGCAGTTCTTGAGGTAGTTACAGTGTATGCCTAAGAATCACTCTGTCTTTATTAGTTAGCTTCTATTCTGCCTACGAATATAAATTATGGCAGCAAACCTGTCAAAGTCTATATAGAACACTCTTCTATTGTCATCACGAGACCTCTCCCAAAGATTGTTCAATGGTCTTGGGAGTCTGAGGTCACTTGGCTTGTTCTGCCTACAGAAGAGGTGACTGAGGGGAGCTCCAGTCATGGTCTGCAGCTTCCTCACAAGGGGAAGTAGAGGGGCAGGTACTGACCTCTCTGGTGACCAGTGACAGGACTTGAGCAAATGACATGAAGTTCTGCTGGGGGAGTTAGGCTGGATCTTAGGAAAAGGAACAGGCCTCTCATGGAAGTGGTCACAGCACCAAGATTGCCAGAAGCACTTGGACAAGACTCTCAGGCACATGGTGTGATGCTTTGGACTGTCCTGTGCAGGGGCAGGCATTGGACTCGATCATCCTTCTGGGCCCCTTCCAGCTCAGGTATTCTGTGATTATATTCTGACTCCAAATGAAATATAAGTGCAAATTTATGCATGTAGAGCACCCGGAAGAATTTTGCTGGGAGAAAAGAGTGATTCATAGCACATAGGTTAGCATGTCATCAAGATCCTAATTCATTAAAATGCTGTTTCACAGGACACTTTGCTCAGGTAAGGAAAAGCAGCTTAAGGCAGAACCATACTTCAGCAGAGCACTGACTTAATCAAAGTGCAGCCTGAAACAATAAAAAGACTATCAGGAAGATAAAGAACAGGGAAAAGACCCCAAGATAAGGAAAAAGGACAAAGTAACCCAGCAACATTTTCCAGTAGGGGTATGAGGTAGAGAAACAAATGAGAACTATCAACTTCTGAAAGTGTGCACCAGGTACATCTTTGAGACCATCACACAGCTGTCAACTTACGAACCCAAAGGGTGAGAAGTAGACTCAGCAGCTGGCATCCCTTGCTCTCTGGACACACCACTTGCATATACACATCTTGGTGCTTGGGAGAGAAGGGGTATATTTGAAATATAAAACAGAGAAAGAACTAATGCCAAAGTTGCTCTTAAATGAGGACCCCCAACATGCTGAGTCTCTTGGGGCTTTCTGAAGAGGCTGGGGGGTCTAACTCTTGCTCCATGAATTCCTAGATGGTCTCCAAGACTGAGACTGCAGAGGCCACTTCAGAAAATAATGGAATTATTAGGATAATTTAAATACTTAAAGTGTGCTAGGAATGAGCAAAGGCCATGGTTATGCATCACATGCCAATGCTACTTAAGGTCATATAGAAACAAGAACAGAAAGATTTTGTAAGTAAACACCAATATTAAGCAAAAAATCAAGTCTTAATGAGAATGGCTGAAGACCTCAAAATGCCAGTCTGTCACAGGGAATTGAGTGATCTTTACTTGATGTGTTTTATTAGGAGTCACTCTGTCGATAATCATCCTCTGTACCCTGGGAGTAATTTTACAGTTCTGACACTATGTGATTATTCAAATATAAAGTAGAATTTACTCACTATTATCTCATTTTTGAGAGTCATGTAACCTGAAAGATAAGGAAAGTGAATACAAATGTATTGCCAGTGCTATGCAGTTCTCATGACCTGTATGTATCTATTTTTCATGTAATGCATATAATTCTCCTTTTAAAAAAAAGTTTTTTGGAAATTATGCTCTTTGTAACACAAGGTAAGGTAAATGCCTGATATTATCTCAGAATCAACTTAGCTAAATTTTTGTATCATTGGAATGACTATTTCAATGAATATGTTTTATGTTTCTCTTGTAGAAGCTAAATGTATGTTTGTACAAATTCCTGACATATACATGTCCAGAGATGTAGAAAGTATGCAGAAAAATTTTGTTTGATTATTGACTGGTTTCAACAGCCCACAAGTGAAACCATAAGTGAAACCACAAGTGAACCACAAGTGAAAATGCATAAAATTATCTTTTTTATTATTCTTCATCTAAGTTTGAATGGATTTAGAACAATAAAGAAAAGAACATGGAAAGCAGTATGTATGTCTGCAGGGAACAACTGTCATGCACACACACACAGCTGCTTTGGTTTTACCTTTCTTTGGGCTTAGAGTCAATGTGCCAATTTTTGGCTGTAAAAAGGTACGTGTCTTGCCTCAGTAGCTCTCTAGGAATTTTGGGTAGTTAATTAATGAAGAGAGGCAAGTTCCTCTTAGGATGGCTCATCTCAACTGACACCCATTTGGAATGAGATGAATCACATCCCTTGGGTATCCTTCTTCCACTTATGGCTAGAAAAAGAGCCCATAATACAAGGTGAGGTAAGATATTTACTTTCTAGACACCTAAAAATATGTGTATTGATTCCTTCCTTTGTCATCTAAAGTGATAAATCTGTCCTAGAAAATGAAAAGGACTTTTTTTTCTCAGTTTAGCAAATTGACATCTGTACCTTATCAATGAGAAGAAGGAACTGAAAGATAGAGAAACTCAGGTGAAGGGAATTAATGGGGCACTATCAGGGACTGAGCTGTTAGCTCTGCCTCTGCTACAAACAGCCAGGTGAGCAGCACAAGCACACCAGTCCCTTTGTGCCTCAGTTTCTTTATATGTTAAAAGGCACAATGGAAAGATAATGTTATTGAACATTGATTTTGAGATGTCCGAGTGACAAGTGCTATTAAAATTAGTGTAAAGCTAAGTGAACCAAAAATCTTACTAACAACAGAGTTGTAGGAGGTAGTACTTGTGAAGTATTAAGGGCTGGGTATTAACTCTCCAACTTTTGTATCCATATAACTCATTCTTAAAGGAATTTAGTGATAAATGTTAGGATTATTCAACTTTAAGAAGTACAGGTTCCAAATGTGCTAGAAAAAATGAGAGATAGTAATAATTACCTGTTAGAACTAACCATCATTTTAACAGAAAGTTGAAAAATTGCAGGATTTCAGTTTTCAATAATTACTTGTTTTTCCAAGTTTAATGATAAATGGAGGCACAAAACTCATTTTTAGGAACATCTGATTAGCAACACTAATGATAGTCCAATTTTGGTGCTGGGTTCAGAGCAAAAAAGTTCCCTCATGATGTTAAGGCTGCTTGGCTCAGCCAAGATCAGAGGTCCCAAAGCAGCCTTTCCTGGAAGACCAAGCATTGTCTTGCTTACAGGAAATAAGATTTAAAAAAAAAATTTGATTTGGTTAAATGTGATTTGCAAGTAGATTTTATGAGTAGAATCACAGAGATCTAATCTATGTAGGTATGGAAACTTGTGCATGGTCATATTTAAGGGTGCAGTTTAACTGGCTGTACTGGTTTTGATGTGATAGAGTGATCTCCTCCCACCTCACTGCAGGGGAATGAGAGAAAGGCTGCGTGGGGCATAGCTGCCTACCAGGGTAAAATCAAACCTACAGAGCTGCAACACAAATTAGAGAAAGGAAAGTGAGCCCCTGCAACGACTGTCATACATCTCACTGAGAATGGTCCATGATACACAACTAAAAAATAGTCTTAAAAATAATATAAAACATATAAATTTAATTTCAAATAATTTAAAATAATTCATATTCTTCTCACTATCTTAGAATGTAATTCTGTTGATGTTTACACATCTCCAACATTCTTGTTATTGTCAGCTGAATATTTTTTTGTTAACATCTCTTTATACAAATTTGATCTGCGGTACTCGATCAAAGAAGCAGCATTACTCTTATAAATAGTTTCACTGTAATAAATGTAGAATTCATGCATGATGAAATAGAATTGCAAATAAGTGATGCAGGATTACACCCATGGTTTTGTCATTCTCTGTAGGGTTCTTTAAAAGAAATTTGAATGCACAATTGCTGAAGCTATTCTGTACAAGCAAGATCGGATGGTGATTATCTGGCAGCTATACACCTAATCAACTTCTATGAATACTCACATGCATACTGATTAGCAGCAGCTGTTATTTCTTCTCATTATCTACACTAAAACAAATGAACTCTTACCAAGCAGTCCCTGTGTATTTATGTGTTTCTTACAATCACAATTAATGTACTGTATTCACCATGTAAGCATCCGGAAGAAAAGCAAAACAAACTTACGATACCACATTCCTTGACTGATAGCTGTAGTTGTAGAAATTAAATTTTTGCCACTCCAGGGAAAGTAGTTCCTCTTGGGAGAAGTTGCTGTTACCCCAAGCATGACACTAGAATGCCCTGCAAGGCCCTGCCTGCAGCTGGTGACCATTGAAAGGAGGACAGGGCTGGTAGTTCAGGGCTCACTTTCAAGTCTCCTGAAGGGACATAGGAGCTTTTCTGCTGAAGCAACAGCATCAAAACTCATAAGGAGTAAGACAGCCTATGACATGTGGTTTATGTTCTTGAGATGTGTCGAATGATGAGCACTGGGCTTGATGGAACTGTGGCAGGTACAGGTAGGAAAGGTGCTGGAATGATGTGTCCCAGCCCAAGTGCTTTGTGACCATGGGGTGCTGCAGGTACTTGACCCACTGCTCCTGCTACTGCACTGCAACCAGAAACTGCTGCACAAACAGGCCACCCCTTGTCCTGCAACAACAATAAGCAATAAGCCTGTCTGCTTTGATGCTTTCGTTGTCTCCACTTAGCAGCTACACACTAGCCCTAAGACAACCTCTCCCCCCAATTCTTCAAACTTGTGTGTTTTAATTACATATCAAAATGACATTCAACACTGAACTTTTACCAAACTCCTAGCACGGCATCCCCACAGTAACTTTACTGGGTATTGCAGCAGCTTATTCTCCTTCAAATACATGCCCAAGTGAGATATCAAGCATTATTTTTTTAAACTGTCAAATATAAATGTTAAACTGACATTTCATCTGTAGACTCAAGCTTGAATGTATATTATGGGTCAACAAGGACAAAGGAGTTTGATCACTTCACTGCTTAATCATTTAAGGCTTCTTTCATTTCACCAAAGCTCTTGAAGATGTCTGAGTCTTTTTCCCAGGTGTCAAATATTAAAATTATTAGTGTCAAACAGTGTTCGAGAATAAAACAATCACCCCTGCTTTTTTTTAGCATCAAACCACTAAATATTCTTTCCAAGGCAAAAGGAGGAAAAATAGCTGCTGTATTTAACAGAATAAAAGTCACAGATTTTCTTTATTCTACAGAAAATTTAAGTTCAAGGATCCTCCACTCAAAGCTGAGCAACTGTATATGTGAAATATTGTGAATCAGTTATGCAATGGTAAATAGGCAAAAATAAGCTAAAAATATATGCAAGAAGTAAAAGATGACAACTGAAACTGCAAATCCCCCAAACACACTGAATACAATAAAAGAGTGAGTCACAAATTATATTTTATCCTTTAGAGATGAAAGTCTTTGAGCAATTCTTTGGTGAAAAGTATCCAAGGAATTGCTAAATTGCCTATGAACTCATACCATTTCAAAGGCATTTCTTTATCTTCACCAAAACTAATAATAACTTTCTCTAAAAGTAATGAAACAGATTCATGTAATTTGATTTTTTTTTAACAGATGATAATAAATATTGCATTGAATTACTGAATCATAATACCATAGAATAGTTTGGGTTGGAAGGGACCATTAAGATAACCTAGTTTCCAACCCTCTGCCATGGGTAGGGACACCTTCCACTAAGCCAGGTTGCACAAAGCCCCATCCAAACTGACCTTGAAACTTATACAACAAATTTTAAAGAAAATAATAAAAGTCCAATCCCTTTTCACCAATTCATTCCAGTGAATGGAAGCAAAAGAAATACAATTTCCAACTATTTTTCTTCTTTGTCCTTTGCTTGGAGGTCTTCAGAAATACTCCTAATTCTACTGTATCTCTCTTCACAGGCAAATGAAAACTACCAAACCTATAATGCATCCTGAAAATCTATAAATGGAAACTGGAGATGGAAAATTGGTTTCATTCAGAAAGCATCTCTTCAAAGCATGGAGTTTTTCAAATTGGAATTCATCAAACTGACCATGATTTTGCTTGTACCACTGAATTCAGTGACAGCTGAGAACGGAGCACGATGATCAAATTGCAATTCTAATACTAATGCTCATGTTGCAGCTAGGGATGATGCTACTGGAAGGGCAGGCTCAAACAAGCAAGAGGAGATATTGCATCCTGCAACACATATAAACATGATACATCTATACAGATATCACAGGTAGATATGTTTAATTTATGGTTTCTGCTGGCTCATCTGATCAGAGAGATATACTCTTTTTTTCTTACCTGTTTTGCTTCCTGAAGAACATGACATGCAATCAGGTGATCACTAACAGCTTGTTCAGGAATATCAAATCTTTGCAGTATCACTCAGTATGGAAGTCATTGTAATAGTGCATAGTCCAACTCCTTTTTGCTAATATACTCTGCAAGTGTACACTTACTGATATAAACCCCTTGGGCTAAATGTTTTGTTGACATAGTCATGGTTTCTATGGAGAGAGATAGTTATGTCCATGCAGCTGTAGTAGTAAACTTGCTTAAGGATGGTCTGGAATAATTTATGGGACTGACAGAATAGCTAATTAAATTTCACCCGTAAACAGATCAGAACACTTAGGTGCGGTAATTTAGTTTTATGTGTTGCTATATTGCTGCAATTGAGGAAGCTGTGAGATGACCCCCATTCATAAATTTAAAGCCATCAAATACAGAAGTCTTTGTATTACCCATGGGGCTTATTAAGTCTTCACCTTTAAACAATGCATATTGCATCCAAAGATATGTGATTAAGATATATATTAACAAATATAGGTAGATCCCTTTTTAGATGCCTTGCATAAGCATTCCTGTAACACACACTCAGAATGAGGGAGCTGGGCGCTGTCCATTAGGTGGCACCAAATTTTTCCGTATCTATGGAAAGTGCAGACAACAGAGAAGTGCTTATCTGGTGTAGCTGTCAGGTGCTCTCCTAGCTAGTCTCCATTCAGAGACAAAACATCTGAGGTGGCATTGCAGCCCATCCATGTGCACCATTGAAGGGTATTCATCCAGATAGAGCAGTGTGTGCTTCATGCTCATCTGCTGTAAAGCTGTTTCTATCATATCTACCAGTCTGCCTGCATCATATTCTACAAGGATCACTGTCATGATGAAAGGTATTTTCAGCTCCTTTTTTGGATCTTCACTCCTTCAAAACAGTGGGAAGTGTTTTTCTTGTCTCATGTTCTCTACAGCTATTTAATCAGAAGAAAGCCCCAGCTTTGCAGCTAATCAGTCAGCTTCTACCGTGTGAATTGCAGAGGTATTACTATCACTGAGATAGGCTGATACCTCTGGGAATACTACAGTGGTCTGCAACTAAGATGCTGAAAGATTTATCTTTTCTTTCTTTAGTACCAAGACTAAAACTGTTTCTACTTTCCCATTAAAACCAGTCATGAAAGTAATTTCCTAGAATTTTGATTCCTTTTATCCTTTCACACACTCAGGAACTCTCAGTTCTTTCTATTCAGTTACTTCAGACCCATCTGAAAAGTATAATCAAGCTAATGTAATACATAACTTTGCTTTAGATGTAAGTCAATGCTTATTTCTACTTAGCAGTTCCAAAACTGTCTGTATGAGCAGCAAATGTATGAATTATATGGATTGATTCCACTTCACCCACACTATGACAGAACTCATTTAGCAAGTGTGGAGCTCTCACCATGATGAGCATTGCCTGGAATGACTCATTTCCTTTTACTGTCATCTTAAAGGTTAATTTCATGGGGTGCTGTTCAGCACATTATCTAGTAACTAAGAAATAATGAAATCTTCTGTTCATTGAGGTGACTGGTCAGCACCTGCAAATGGCCCTGTCATTGTAAATGGCACTCATCTTCCCCATGAAAATAGATTCTAATATTGAACATATATCATGAATATAAATGATGAACATGGGAGTTTGTTTTTCACCACACTGCTTTCCTCTGTTTTCACCTTTCCTTTCCTCTAAGTAGATCATCCTTATGCCTTTTTCTCCCTCTTCCTGCTCTTTTTCACCTTGTGGATGTCATATCGTGCAGCCTCCCCTTCCCACACAGGCCTGTCCCATATTTATTGTGCATTTGTAATGCAGTCTGACTGCACATGGGCAGTATAAAAGTTCACAAGCCTGGGAAAAAGCAACCTGGGTGCTGCTGTGCAATACAGCAGTTGTTAGAAATCTGGCTCTGATGAGAAGTGCTCAGAAAGAGGAATTGCCTCTGAAAGTTGAACCCTCATAGAACAGAGCTTGAGGGCAGTACTAAACTAACCTTCTTGTCTGGGTATCTTTAAAGGCTGTTCTAGCCATGCTTCCTCATGATGAGAGCTGTTTTGGAATGGGAAGGGAGCAGAAGCACATGAACAAGCAAAATTACTCCAAATCTTTTCCCTGTGTCTTTGAGTTTATTTTTGTAGATGTGTATTACTGCATCTCTATTCTGTCCTTACTGGCCTCTTAGCAATAAATTTATGAACAGGAAAGAAAAACAAATCAAGCCAACAAATAATACTTTACTCTTCCAAAGACTAAGGAACAACACTAAGGTACACTCTGTTGTACACTCTAGTACAACAACTAAGGAACCACTCTGCTACTACAGGATGATTGTTCTTTATCCTCAAATTACCTGTATCATCTTTAAGGCCTTATGGACATTTTAAAATTCATGCTTATTGGTAATTAGCATTCCCTTTTGGTTTGGCAGCAATAAGTCTCCAGGGAAAGGTCCCTTACAGTCAAAATTCATAGGTATATGCATAATATTACATAGGTAAGTGGATATTAGGTGGAATTCTTCTTCTCATTCAGAAGTATACATATAGCTGCAGCCTCATTATTCTGTATCTATGTGAAAACTTCCCTAAAATTACAAATAACTTTTTTCTTTACCTCTATAGTATCAGAAGGCAGACATTTTTCTCCTATCATTCTGTATGAAGTCTTACTATTACTCAAAAAATCCAATTTAAGATCTGAATGAAAGTATAGAGTTCTTCTACACATTTTATTTTGGACTGACACTGCTAACATTGAAAGAGAGGAAAGATTAACATTTTATAAACATAGGAATAAGGTACTTAGTAGAAATAAAAGGTTTGTGACATAACAATACACTAAAGAACAATCCCTTTTGTTAAAGTCAGTGTAACACACCAAAAAAAATTTGGTTGGAATGAGGATCACAGTGCTGTGACTGGAGCATTTCAGGGGTTCATTGGAAATAACTCTTAAGAAAGCTCCTGTTTCCTAACTATGTGGTTTGGGGAATAAATGGAACATGTGCAATAATGCCAGGGGAAAATGTAGAGATCAATAAAAAGTATGTGTGTTGCACTTCTGCATTCCATTAAGACAAAAGAGTAGTTTTCCCAGATAGTACCTGAATTACCAGACTAAAAAATAACTTAGGCCTTATAATTTGGAAGATGGATCAGCTGAAAATGAGAAAGAAATATCCAAGTAAAACCAAAATGGTCCCAACCACTTGTTTTTAATGAAATTCAATAGTTAGCACCATTTCAGACACAGCTCTCCATAGAAGCAGAAGTATCTGAGCAACTCAACATCATCTGTGTTGGGGAAGGCCCAGAACTGAGGTTTCTTGTTCCCTTGGCATGTACTGAACCACTGCATTCTCCCACAAAAGCAGTCAGGAGCAGCTACACCTGTTATGATGACTTGGAAACACTCTACATGTTTCAAATGCAGCGTGAACCACTTCACAGATGCGGTGTCCTTTCGGAGACTTGAGCAGAGCTCAGACCCTGGAGAACATAAATGCTACCTGCCCATGTCTGCCAGACACCAAGGCTGGCTGGCTGAAATCTCTTTGCCTTCAAGTCTTTTACATTTTATATTCTAGTTTGATTCTGCGTAAGAAAATGTCAGGACATGCTGACTTAAAAAATGTTCATTCTGCCACATATTATTCATGAAATCTGATCTCCAATATGCAGAGGAAATAGCTATACTATAAGATTATTGTTATCCTATTGAATTGAATGTGTCTGCACATCCTTGAATTTTCTAATCAATTAGATCCCCCACAACCACCCAAATCATGACTAATTCAGTTTTTCTAGAAGTGATAATATTTAAGTACCTAAAAAAAAAAAAAACCAGTTTGAAAAGTTACCTAGACCTAGATTAATGTACCTATAAGGTAATTTCATAAGTTTTCAAATGGACCATAAAATCCAAAGATCTTAATAGAATTCCACTTGCTACTGTATTTAGAGAGATATCAAACTGTTCTGTGCCTATTTTGAATCTGAATGACTCCATTACAATCAAGGAGAAATAATACAGACCCCAATGAGTTTTGCCTGAAACACTGTAGGGTCTGTACAGGAAAAAAAAACACAACACATTTTCCTAATTTTCAAGCAATATTTCAAGCAAACAATTAACATTTTTTTTAATTAGAAAGTTCAAACATGTCTGTTATCAGCTACTTTTAGCAAGGTTTAAAGGAATCACCAAAATTCTTGATTCTTTAATAGAGTTCTTTTTTTCCAAAAGGTTTTTATTTTGTTGGAATGTGTAGCAAAAATAAGGATTTAAGACTCAATTTCTGTTTGATGAAATGTTTTCAAGCTTTAGTCATTAATAAATTAGATAATTTGCAATTCAGTATCTTCAATTTCAATTGAATTTTAAGTTGCATTTTTACAGTACAAGTACCATTTATGTAGATATTTTTCATGCAGAAATGTGAAGTCATATTTACCTAATTTTACATGGTAATCCTCAAACATCATAATTATAAACCTGGATAAAGTGTAATCATTTTTAATCAACATTTTTCTCTGTTTAAGGTGAAATTATACAATCACCTGTTTATTTCTTCTCAAAGAAATCTGAATATTCCCATACAAGATTTTCCCAGTCATATCTTATGTATGATCTAATTAGGTTTTTGGAATAGAACATGCTTGAAGAAATTTGACTGAAGATGTAGCTTTATCCCTGCATATCTTGGAAGCAGTAATTAAATCCATCTTTTCTCCAGCATTGCCCAAACCAGAAAAGCCACAGACCTGCTGCCACTTCTGCCAGTGTGAATTGGGAGCACTGACACAGAAACACACCTACGTCTTCTGAGAAAAACACATCCGCTTGATTTTAATACAGTGTCTTAAAAATAGTGAAAGAAGGACTTAAACTCTTCCATGGAGACAACTGAGCCTTACAAGTACTCACACAGAATGTAGCAGAAGAAGAGTGAGTACTCAAGAGTAGGATGGGAATGCTGGTCCACATGGCTGGGTGGGATCTGTCAATGTCTGAGAAGAACCACAAGGCACCTGTGATGTGTGAGATCCCAGAGGACAGCAGAAAGCTGCATGGTGCCTGCAGGAGCCAAGAAAGCTTTGTGGGCAGCCTGATGACAACACTACCTGCTGCTGTACCTGCTGTGCTCAGAGAAACGGGGCTTCAGGCACATTCTCTGGAAGCATGGAGGGCTCTTTCCAAAAAGTACCTGGATGTTCTTTCTAACAGGAACTGTTCATCAAGGTCCTGAAAATTAACTACTGCCAAAAGCTGTGCATCTGAAAATTACTAATTGCATAGCTCCACATAAGTAGTACTTTACAATAGGTAGTAGTAGTTTACAATACGATATTAGTGAAGTGTTATTGAAAGCTAGTTCTGACACCAATGACATTTACCAGTGATCTTCCACAATTTGTATGATAAACCATCTGACAAATGTTTTTCTCATGACCTTTGTGATAGTTCTTCACTTCATTAACTCTGGAATATCTAGTGACTGTATTTGCCTCTTCCCTCTGATTGAAGTATCCAGGTTATTTTTCTTGTTTCCATAAATCAGATTTATCAATTTAAGACTTAAAAATAATCCCTCCCCATAGGGATGTTTTGATAAAATTATTTCTTTGTTATTAAGAATCCAAATTCCTTTTACAATTTGTATAATATGCCTTTTCTAGCAAAATAGATTTGCATCAATAATTAATTGTTCAAAAAGTTATTTTCAGAGTTGTTGATCATAAAGAAGGTATAAGCTAGACTAGTTTATGTGGTACATAACAAGACTAAATATAGGAGTGGAAAAATCGGTAGCTGGCATTATGCAAGGGGCTGTATTTTTACTGGTCATATGTTTATATTTAATGCTTCTTTCCCATAGCTTTACAAAATTTATAAGTACACCTTATGTTTTCCCTTCTGCTTTTGATTAAATAAAAAAAAATCCTAAAAATTCAGTCTTTACAGCTGCTCAACTACTTGCTAGATGCAAATTACTCACCAACATCTCTTTGAAGTGCAGATTTTTGATGCACAAAAATTAAATATACACCAATTACTAGGCAGAAACATTACAAATTCATATTACCTGGTTTATCTCATCGTAACTAGTATTTTTAAGTATTCAAGAATTTTCCTAATCAAGTATCCTTGTAAAATCCCAATTGTATCATTTTGACACCATAAGATTAAACTAAAATTCCTTAAACAATATGTTCTATATTTTCTGAACAGGGAAAAGTGCTATTTTCTAAGTGTATTTCAACCACTACAAAAGAGGTTTAGTAAATAAAGTTGTGCACAGTGTTACAGTAACCAGCTCTCAATAAATTTCCAAGCCAATCTTTTATACTGCAATTATTTCTACTTCCACTTCTTTCTATAAGTGCCATACAAATACTGAAACAATTCACATTCCTTCTGATAATTCTTATTTCTTTCTCATATCTTAGCCAAAGGCCAAACTAAACTCTCAGAACAGCTCCACTCCTGCCATGTTAAGAATGGAACTGAGACCACTGTCAGTGGTACAGTGGAAGGAAAGGCTAAACCAGGGGTTTTTATGCTAGCATGTATTAGGTTAATTCCAACATGTTAAGTGATACACTTTGGCAAAGTGTCCTTTCTACTAACTTCATTTAATTTAAAAAAATTATTTGAAAACATTTAAAGGCATTTTTTTATATATTGAATGTCCATTGCCACACTTAACAAGAATAATTCTATACTTTGACTGTTACCTATGAAAAAGTACAAGGAAAAAAAAAATACATGGATGAGAGGAGCACAACTATGTAAATTAAGATTTACAGCTGAAGGGGTTATTTAGGATTTTTAAGATTGAGTCCTTTCTAGAGATCTTTAGGGCAAAGCTTACAACCAAACAATGGCACTACCCTGTTATTTTGTGCAAATTATCTTTGATAAAGACAGTTTCTGCTGGGACAGAGAAACCTGAGCCTGTTGAGAGAGCAGAAACCTGATGTTAAGAGCAATATCTCTTTTCTTCTGTCCCAGCAGAATAAGCATGGATAGCAAAATAAATCACAAAGACTAACACTCAGAGAGCAGGGTAAAGTTAATACATTTTTTCCAATGCAGTAATAAGTTAAAGCCGCCAAACTGCAAAATGAAAATGGAAATGAAGGATGGAAAGATTATTACTGGACATTTAAGACTTGATCCATGCTTTTTTTGATAATTTTTCCTTGCCTTCTTGTGCTCCTTTTAATTTTGTTTCATCATTTTTGAGCTTCTTCGTGCTATCTACTTTCTGCCAGAAGTGTAATTATCAGAGGGTCTCAAAAAGGGTTGCTGGCTTTTTACTATCTTTACCTCATGGGGACTGGAAAATGTGATACCCCAATCAATGTTTCCAATTTTAGCTGTCTAAACAGCAAGCAGTGGTCACTACAGTATTTTAAAACTCAGGAAGTCTTGGTGCCTATTGCACCTCCCACCAGTAAATGACCAGCCAGTGACTGATAAAAGATCAGCCAGAGTTACACTTGTGCTCATCTATAACTCGTGGGTAAAAGGGAGGTGTGACAAGGGTAGAGAGAAGGACTGTGACTTATTGCTTCTGTTCTGCTCTTCCAACTACTTAGGTGTCCATGACCATTCCAGTCACACTGCATCTTCCAAGAAACATGCAAAGCACGTCTGCAATGTGACAAGAGATAGCTTTGGTAAGATGGACAGCCATTATGTCTGTACTGCCTTTGCAAAAGACCATCTGAGACAGTCTGGCCTTGTTTTTCAGCATTTGGTGCTATATTCAAAAATGTATCAAACAACTTGTAGAAAAACTGTTAACATTTTCTTTATTATCTTCTCATGGACTGGTCAGGAATCCAGTTGCATCTTGCTGTCCTGAGAGGATTTGAAAGAAATTAACATGCTTGGCAAGGACTTAAAATCTTGAAAACCTATGATTGAAAATTTATGAACTGAAAACACATGAAGAGACATATTCCCAGGGCACAGCTTAAGTGAAACAGATTCTAGAAGCTACCTAGTTGGCATCTTTAACTGGAGGAGTGAGAAAGCTACCTGTATTCAAAGATGTCATTGCCCAGAACTCAGGAAAATCTTTAAAGATTAAACAATGATTATAACATTCCATTTGTCTCTACCCAATTTTGATTATGGAAAGATTCATCTTACTTATACTAGGCAACCAAAGTACAGTTAATCATCTTCCCCCACTGACCATCACCTCTCTAGTTTGCTCATAGCCTTATTGACATTCTCCTCAGAGGAAGAACTGTAGATAGTACAGTTTTCTCCATTTAATGCAGACATCTTTGTGCATGAGGGATTGCTTAAACACAATGAATATGTTGGCTGTCTTTCCGCTTTCATTTGCAGCCTTCCCCAGATTCAAAATTGCTACCAAGGGCTTTTATATTTCTTAGTCTCTCATATTTCACTCTCATTTCTGGGTGGTCAACTGATTGGTATTTTGTAGTAGATTTTCACCTAACAATGCAGCTGCTCTCTTTATCATCAGAAGTCCTTATGCCTTTATCATAATTTTCCTTTTGATTAACTGCCTGTTCTGGAAATAATGAAGAGCTGTGCTAACCATACTTGGACACATATAGATAAGAGTCCCACTGAGCCCTGACTTTTTCCTCTCTGCCTTTGAAGAATCACTCAGTATACATTCGTCCATTATGAAGCCTGATTCTTGAAGTGAACTAGGTCAGAAGCCAAAGTCCACACCATGGGTAGGAAGTGTAGAGCATTCTGGTTAAGGCAGGCTTCTGCCAGGGCTTCCTGGGTCTGCCTCTTTCTTCTGTGAACTGAAGGTGGGGAGCCAGGCTGCTCTCTGAGGGAGGTTATCCAAATAACCTTTTGGTTAACCAAATAATATCTTTTCTCCTTTCCCCCATCTTTTTTTGCTTTGGGTGGAAATCACTCCCCACTGGTCTAGATGTGGCCCTCTTTTGCCAGTAACAGTATGTTTTTGGCACGGTCTGTTCATCTAATATGTCAGTTTGGTGTGGAAAGTTGCTTGGTGACAAGCAGTGAACATGTTCTCTCTACGGTTCCAGATCTGTGAGAAAGTATTCTCATTGACACTGTGGCTATGGTCTGTGGATCCAAGAGGTCACAAGCTGTGCCATCCCATGAAAGTCCAAAGGAAGGCTCTCAGTCTCAATCTAAGGAATGATTCTAGTGTTATTTGACCCCATATTAGGGCATTAGAGAGAGTGAGCTCTGTATCAGATCTTCTTATAGAAGAAAATGGTGGCATTTGAATGTATAAGAATATGTAAGAATTTATATGTGAGGGGAAAAGAAACATGATTAAATAGGGAAAAGAGGAAATAGGCAGACCTCAGTTCCATTTCCTGAAGGCATCTTAAAGTTCTGAGATTGCAGTTTTCTAAAGATGAGAGAGATCTCTGGCATTCCCAAAGACCCACTCATTTAAAATACTTTCCTGAGGGGAACAGGCCATGTGGCCTGGTAAACTTTCAGCACAATTAAAGGCAATCAACAAATTTAGAAAAGCTGAACCTCTCTTTCTTAGTAGGTGAATAAAAGTATAAAAGGTACTGAGTACATTTATGAACTTATTGTCAATATTTAGACTTTGATGCTGAGAGCATTGGATGTGCTTTTACCTACTCTTGAAGGCAGGTGGCTCTGAGAGGACCCTCACACTGTTTGCATGAGCCATGTTTCCTGCATTTTGAGAAGAGTAATTATTAATCTAGATCAAAACAAGTGCTAAAGGATTGGACTGAAGGGAGGGCACAATTAACTAAGATCACATCTAAGATGGAACTCTCCAACAGCAATGCAGATTCTCTGCTCTGACCTACTTAACAGCTTTAAGATGTGTCATTATCTTTCAGTGTCTGTATTTCTATCAGGTAGTTTTTCTTTCAGGAAGTTCTATTTCAGTATTTTTCGTGATAGGAATTTTTTGTCTTCACTATATATGATTTCCCTGGTTTTAAGTTTGGGAAGATATAATTTAAATGATCCATACATATTAAAAATAGTCATGCACACATAAGGGCTCAGGACAGGTTAACAGAAATCTGTCTAGTGTCAGGGTTGCTGAGTGAGGTATAAGGAAAGGCAGTAAAATCACCACAAACCAAGTTCACCATTAGTTTTTTACCATGATAGTTTACCAGAATTTCTAGGAGACTGGAAAGTCAGGGAATATCTTCATCTCAGTGAACATCAGACGACCTAACCATTGCAAACAGCTTGTCTGGCTGATTGAAGACTTGGAATAAAGACACCTGTTCTTCATCAGTTCCCAGGCTCTTCACTCAGCCTACTGAAATGGTCCAATAAGAAAACTGGAATGCTGAGGACATCCAGAAAATTTGTAAGAGTAGGTAACACACACAAACATTTTATTTTTGCTCTTCACTCTAAGTTCTTCTGTTTCTGAAAAATGCTGGCTGAAATGCCACTCAGTAGATTCACCAGGTGGAATATAACTGAACTGTTTCTGTCAACACGAGGGGGAGCACAGACACATCTATCAAACTGACACAGTCCTTGCACTTGATGAGCTCGGTGGAATGAGTCTTCCACCTCCAGATTTTGTTACGCCAATGAGTGATGAATCAGAGATATTTTTGACACTTGAAAGCAATTCAAGGTGAGAGAAACGAGAAGACTGGTATTTGCCAGTCAGACCTATAAATAAATTTTTCAGCACTAAGACTCCTCCAAAGCTTTTCAAATAGGCTAAAATTTTATGTTATTCCCTCAGGATAGGAATGCTATCTCTGTGTCATTTCTTTATATGCAGTCATACAGAGAGCAGGTAGGAGTTTGTCTTCCTTCATAGCCACAATAAATCCATCCTTGTTTCTTATGCTATTGGTAGGATTTTTAGACCTGACCCAGAGGTTTTAGAATTAGAGGAATTAATTAAGTTGATGGGATTTTTCACTGTGATTCATGTTCTTAGAAAGGCTAATGAGTCAAGATATTAACTTGTAAGGACATTAGTATACGTTTACTTGATGACTCGGTTTATCTCTAACTTGTAGTCACACAGTATTTCATCAGGAAAAGCGACTCATGATTACAACAACAAAAAAAAAGTAATTGCATTTACAGATAACAACATACAAAGTTTTCTTTATGTTTTCTCTCTGTGGTGTGAGAAACATCAAATACCTTGAAAAAGGAAAGAAGGACAGGCTCTCTTTTCAGAGACAGCAATATCAGCCATGTTGGTAAAGACAGCAGTCTGGCTGGATTTACACAGATCAATATGAGAATGATTTAAGACCTCAGTGGATTTTAGCACTTCTGAAAGGTGGAGGTTAAATGGGCACCAGTCATATTTCCACTAAGCTAACCACAACTCACAGTGAAGTAAATAATATTCTTTGTTGATCTCTGATAGCCATCTGAAATAACATAAAATTTAAACTAAATATAAAGGCAAGACCTAATGGTAAATGACAGTGGGAGGAAATGTTTGTCTTTTATGTCATAGTCAAAGTACATTCTTCAGGAAGCATTTTTTTTCTCTGAGAGAACATTTAACACATCAATACTGAAATATATTCTGAGACATTGTGTGGACAGATCCTACAGATGAAATATAGGGATTTTGATGGAGTTCATCTATGCCAATTTATCCAAGTCTAAAAAAGGTCAGTTCAGAAACAGGACTGAACATATGATGGGAAAACAAAAAAAAGAATAAATATTTTACTTTCATATTCATCTTCCCATAAAATAGGAATAAAACTTCAAAATGTATTATATTAATAGATTACAAAGTAATTTTCTATGTCAGATTTCTCCTGCAGTTATACATTCCAAGATGTTCTTGATCACTGCTGAAATGAACCTATGTGGTAAGTAAAGACTTGTTTTAAACTTCAGTTTTCAGAAAGGTTCCTGGCAAAATAAACCAAAAGACCACAGATAATTCTAATCTGTGACTGCTCATTCTCTTTCTTGAAATGTCCAGTCTTGGGGAAATGTTGAATAACCACATTTTCCTCTTTACTTGCTTGGTACTGAAACAATGCATGCATGATCTAGCACAGTTATGAAAGACCTAGTTATTTGTATGGAGGGAGCCAAAATAAATACTTGCTTCAAAACACACAAAATTAAGGTCAATTCTTTCATCATTCATGCACAAAAAAACCCCACTATTCTATTATTTGGTGAGATACTACCCATTTAAAATGAATATCAGAGTCAACTCTATTGGCTAAAAAGAAATATATTTATTTTTAATTTTCTGTTTAATTTCATTGACATTGGGGTTTGTGTGCCTTTTTTGTTGTTGTTTTTGTGTATCATTAAAATATTGGCAAAGAAAACACCAAGGATGTAAAAAGCTGTGGGGTGAATGCAGGTGACACTGATTTGCAATACCCACAGAATAATTAAACTATTCCTTATAAATACACTCTTTAATCAATTTACTCAGTTTTCCTGCCTGCACAGTGATTTTGATTTAATTTTTACTTTTTTTGCTTGTTTGCCATCCAGAAAACTTTTGTGAATTTAATTCTGCCTTGGAGAACTATTCTTCCTGCTTATCTTCTTTTGTTATTTTTCCCTGTGTACATGCATTCATTTAAGAAAAATAAAAATTAGTTGAATGAATTAGAAACAAATGTACTCTATTTTTGTCCATGGATAGAGTGACACTTCAGGTGAATACAAGTATGCAAAAGGGAACTCGAAAATAGATACAAAAAGAGAAAGTTTAATAAAAAAAGTTCTCATGTAATGAGAAGGCATTCATGTAATCACAGAAATAAATTATTGGACAGAATGAGCATATTGCAATAATCCTAGAAAATGTATTGATAATGAAGTCAAATTCATTCCAACTAGCTTTGATAGCCTAAAGGATGAAGTGAAGTTTAATGCAGTTTTCTTAAAGCCAATTAAAGGAGGAAGACGCTTTCAATTCTTGAAACAGAGGTCTAAGTTAGATGAAATAACTGCTTTTCTGTGGATACCTCTTTTTCTCTGTTGCCTGTTGGAGCATATTGATGGTTATACTAAATTGGAAAACTAACATTAGGAAGGACTTTAGGGAACTAGGAATAAAAGTTTGTGCATGCAAATGGGAGAGAGCTGTGTCTGTTTTACCTGTGCAACTAAGAAATATAAGACATTTCAAACATGGATACTTACATGATCAAGACAGGTTAAAGATCTTCAAAGCCCATGACCATGATTTATGCTGATGATATGTGACCATGCAGACAGCATGTTGACACGTATTACTGAAGACATGCCATAATAATGCTCATTGTGGGAACTCTCTTTGGCCATAAAAGTCATAAAATCTATCAGGTCTTTTTGCTTTAAGCATCATAGATGTTTAGCTCTCATTCCTTGCACAAGATTGCATCCATTGTGCAAGAGGAAATGTGTGTTATAAATAATTCTAGCAAACTCCCAACAGCCCCATGGCTCCATTTTTCAATAATGCATTTATCTTACCTTCTATAAGCTTCCCCGTCTGCTCTGCATTGCCCCCAGGCAAGATCTTGGCAATGTAAGCTCCAATTTCCCCACTGCTTCCTGGAATTTCTTTCCCACCTACAACTCGGATTCCCAGTCCATTGCCTGTGATCAAAAGAAAGAGAAAACTTTAAACAGAATTGAAGCAATGAATAATTCACTGGGAAAAAAAAAAGGAAAAAAAAAAAAAAAAGAAAAAAAGGAAGAGAACAAGTCATCAGAGGTTACTGAAAATGTCCTGAATAACTCCTGTCTGTGGCTGGAAGATCAGGGTTAACTGCATCACATCTGATGCTCTTCTAAAGACTTTGGGAAGATCTTCTTGAGTATCTACTACATAACTTACATAACACAAACAACTGAGTCACTAAAAATTACATTGAAGCTAATCCTATCTTTTTCTGACAATCTATTTGCAGTATTAATAAATTGAATTAAATTGCTAGAAGTCCACATAAAGTGTAGATTCAAAGGATAGCTTTATCAGCTGCCTACAACATGCACACAATTTAGGTAAAAAAATTATAATATCTGAGCTTTCAGAATCACATAATTATGGAGACATTAACAGAGATCCTCAAGCTTGCTCTTTCGAGCAGCAAGGCATGTACATTTACATGAACCTATACTTGGAAGATACTATTATTTTTCTTAAATATTTGCTTTTAATTGACATCTTTCACATCAAAGGATATGCAAATAAATGGTGGGAAAAACATACAATAATTCTGTGTAAAGCATCATTAAATCACATTTTTTCTTCCTTTTTAAAAAAGTACAGAATTAAAACCATTTTCATCACTCATTATTTTAGCTGGAGAGAAGTAAATCACTAACCTTCCTTATGTACAAAATAATGAGAGTGAAAACAAAAGCTTAAAATATAAAGTAATAAAATAATCTCATGCACTGCCAGTTGTTCATGTTATTTTGCCTTGAAAGAAAACGCAGAAAACCTAAAACTTCCTGTACTAATTAAACATTTTTTTTATTTGAAGAAAATTCCATATGAGACAATTCACACTTTGGTCTGGGAATTAAAAGGCTGATTTACCCACCTTTACTGTAGCAGTTAAATAATTATTTTTCAATGTATTAATTTCATAAGCCAAACTTGCTGAGTGATTAGACTAACCAGCTATAGAAAGGTCATCACACCACCTCCTTGCCAAGGTTTATCTTTCTAGATTAAGGCTTTTCCTCATAATGCTATTAGTGTTTTGTAAGTCAGCCCTGAGTTAATTTCAGTGCAAGGATTGCCACATTGCATTTTTGAACAAAAAAAGTTTCCACTAGTTCTTCTATCCCGGTTTAGCTGTATCTATATACCTTTTGACTCAGCTTTCCTTATAATTAGACATTTATCAAATAATTTTTTTGAGGAGAGTGATTTTTCGGTTTAATTGTAACAACCTGCATTAATATTTTAAGTTAATTACCTTATTTCAGTGCAAATTTGAAATTTTGCACAGGTAGGTATAGTTTTCCTAACTTGGTAGGGAAAGCAAAACCACCATTCTAAGGGTGACTCTAAATGTCCTTTAAAAAATAGACAATACAGTTTTTAAAAATAAGTAGCTCATTGCATAAAGTGAATGCCTACACCTGTAAAAACATTTAAGTGTAAGTCCAACCTGAGGACTTAGAAATTCATGTGGGCTTCTCTGCACAGAGAACTTCTGATCAAGCAGTATGGAAAGAGTCATTAATATGTTAATAAATCTGAAGTTCACAACTGGGAACTCTTAAGTTCACCAAATCCAAGAAATAACTATTCTTCATGTGCAACACACACAAACAAGGACACGGTATCTTAACTCACACAGTCAACACATGGAATTTTTAATATATCTGCTTTTCATCACAGAGGGGTGCAACTCCTTGGAGTCAGGATTTTATCATGATGCACAGTGTTAGTATTTCTATCTCTCATAGCTTATTTTTGACAGAATGGCAAAGTAGTTTGTCATTTAAATGAGTGTACACTTGATTTCAGAGGCATTCACATGGATACCTACACTAGGGGAACTGAAAATCTTGGCTGATACATTTGTTTAGTTTTTGGTTGGTTTTGTCCATATTACTGCTAATAAAAGAATGTAATTTCTATGCTAATATATGATGATTTTTTATTCCTAGACACTTTGAAAGGGCTTGTACTTTTATGTTTGCAGGTTTTAGACTCAAATGTATGACTGAAATTATGTATAAAGTAGAAATATATTTGCTGAGGGACAAACATGGGAGTTGGTGAGTGGGTGTTATGTGTGTTTGTTGCAAAAACACTACCAGAAAAATATTTAAATTACAATTTAAGTTAAAATAAAAGTTAATTACAAAACCTTCATTCCTGGTAGTCAGAATGAATGAGCTACTTTTCACCCAGTGAGCTCTAAGTGCTCTGTTCTGGCTGACAAAGATTTCTTGGGTCCTGCTGTATCTTCTCACGTAAAGATGGGATATCAAGCCTATTTATACTTTATCTATTGAAAATACTGAGCTTACTACTTCTGTTTGAAATGACATTTCCTAGTTTATAACCTTGAATGCAGATAGTTTAAAAATACCCATCATATGTTTTCTCAGATCCTTTATCCTCTTGTTTTTGTTGTTTTTTTTATTTTTTAATTTTGAGTCTTAATTTCCATCGCTCAGGCGATTTTGATATAAGCACACATTCATCTTTCTCATTTAGACTTTCAGATTAATGAACTTCTGTTTTCTTTAGAAGAAATAGAACCAGTAAACCATCAGAAAGCAAATCACTGTGATTTGAATAACAGAAGGCACCTTTCTGAATTATGAGTATTGATTTCCATGGAAAATATCTTCAGGAAAACATCTCTTCAAAGAGAATTTTACACCTAGAAAACCAATCCTTTTTAGGATGCTTCAAAGCGAGAATACCGGTAATTAATTAAAACTGTTCTTACTGATCTCCCAAGGCTGTGATTCTACTCTCCCATCTAATCCTAAATAAAGCCTTAGGATAGAGTATGCTAAACTAAAAAAACACTCCAAAACTCTACCCCACCCAACCCAAAATATATAATAAAATATATTATGTTAAACTTTGCAAAGGTTGATCATGCAAAAACATTGCTTTTATATACGGATAAACAAACAAACACAAGAAAAGGATACTAAATCACTACAGTTAGTTTGCAAGCCACTGATTTATACAGCTGAACATATGAACAGAATTTGAAGCTTTAGGTCACCTGTCCAGGGAATGATGGGGAGGTGCTGGATGTAGTTTTTTCTGGATTTTACTATGCCTTTTGATGCTGGCTCTCACAGCATCCTTATGGATGAGCTGTCCAGCTGTGGGATGAGTGGGTTCACAATGCTCTTGGTGAAGAACTGGCTGAAGGGAAGAGCTGAAAGGATTGTAGTGAATGGAATGACATCTGGCTAGGGACTGGACACCAGCAGTGCTCTTCAGGGATCAATTCTAGGGCCAGGTTTGTTCAGTATGTGTGTCAAAAGTCTGGATGCAGGGGTTGACTGCACCACTAGAACATTTGCCCATGACAAACCTGGGAGGTGCTGTTGACTCCCTTGACAAAGAAGAGGCCTTTCAGAGGAATTTAGATAGATTGGAGCATTGGGCTATGATTAATGGGATAAAATTTAGCAGGTGGAAATGCTGGATCCTGGACCTATGACACTGAGCACAAGTGAAAATGGGGAGAGCAATGGCTGTAAATCAGAGAGGGATCCAGGGGTGCTGCTCAGCTGCAGATGGATGTGAGTCAGCAGTGTCAGCCAAGGGGACAAACCCTGCCCTGGGTGGCATCAAACACAGCATCACCAGACAGCCAAAGAGCTGATTGTCCCACTGTGTGCAGCAGTGCTTCAGCCTCACCTTGAGTCCCATGTACAGGTCTGGGCCCCACAATTTGAGAAGGATTGTCAAGGTTCTTGAATGAGTCTGAAGGAGGGCAACTAGGCTGGTGAAAGGGCTGGGAGTGCTGCTCTGTGAGGAGAGTCTGAGGGCTTTGGGTTTGTCCAGTTTGGAGAAAAGGCTGCAAGAGGCAACCTCATTGCTCTCTACAGCTTCCTGAGGAGGGGAAATGGAGAGGGACGGGCCAAGCTCTTCTCCCTGGTATCCAGGAACAGACCTTGTGGGAATAGTTCAAAGCTGTACCAGGAGAGATTTAGATTGAGAAGGTGGTCAAAGACTGGAACAGACTTCTGCAAGAGGTGGTCAATGCTCCATGCCTGTCAGGGTTTAAGAGGCTTTTGAACAATGCCCTTAACTACACACTTTTGTTTTTCTTCCACCCTGAATTGGTCAGTAGCTAAACTGTAAGGTTTTTGTAGGCACTTTCTGACTGAAATACTGTATTTTGTATTGCATTCTGTTCTATTCTATTCTATTCTATTCTATTCTATTCTATTCTATTCTATTCTATTCTATTCTATTCTATTCTATTCTATTCTATTCTATTCTATTCTATTCTATTCTATTCCATTCCATTCCATTCCATTCCATTCCATTCCATTCCATTCCATTCTTCCATTCCATCCCATTCAACTCCATTCTATGCTTCATTCAAAGATTTCAAGTACTTAATAACTGCAGTTATTTTTGTGATAAATCCATATTTGGAGGAAAAATATTGAATGGCCTTCTTTGCTTTTTGGCAATTAACTAACTGTGACTTTCAAAAGCATATTTCACTTGTCATTTCATATCCTTCCAGACACTACAAACTGTTTCAGTATGCATATTCATTACATGTATGCATATATATATATATTAAAATATTATATATGATCAGTAACCAACAACCTGACACTAATAAATTCTGTAACTGGTGACCCGGCAAGCATTCCTGCAAATGCATTTTCAAAATTCACCACTCTTTTTTCCTTATTTCTACCATGAGATACTTTCTGTCCCTTCAGATATATTTATTCTGAACTTCTATACCTCAATGTGTCTCAGACACTATGAAATCCTATCTCTTTGTATACTTCATTGTGTCACAGTAGCAACAGGGCAGAAAGACTGCAATTTACTTTGCTGGAATATGCTGACTATAACCTGAGCCCTGCAATTACAATTTAGTCTTTTTTTGTCCCTTATGGAGATAATAAAGATCAGACTGATGCCAATTTGTTGTTGCTGCTCTCAGGTCACAGGGAAGATCATGAAATCTTACCATCTTTTCACTGCTTTGCTGAGCAGCTCCATTATAGCTATTAGAGTATAAACAGTCTAGATTTTCTGGAACCACTTCAGCATCCAAGCAATCATTAGACTTGCCTTTTCAAACAAATGCTGATAATCCCTTACATAAGTTAAAGGTTAAAGGAAAGAAAGAAAAAATTGAGCAGCAAAAAACTGAACAATTCAAGGCCCAGCAGGGCTTTGTTGGTGTTGATGGTCCTGATTTTATACAAAAGTGAAAATTAATTTTCCAGGAATGTTCTCTCATGAACATAAATAGCATTCTGGCAGCAAATGCAAGGACTGATTATGTTTAATCATCATATAGGTCCTATGCAGTAGCAACAACTTCAACACATGCAGGAGAATGCTGGCACATGACCCAGAAGCTCTGTGCAGACATTGTTCATGTGTTAACTCAAGCAAATATTTCCTCTGGGCTAATTTTTGAAAGCATGAGACCATTTGTCTGTCTAATTATATGAGCAAGTAAAGTAAAGAAGCAATTAGAATATACAACAGACTTTCAGTAATCACATGTGTTTGTGTGAATTGGCATACTATAAGTATGAGCGTCAGCAGCAATCTGACTTTTGTCACAGTTAGAAATAGAGCTATATGAATTTTTAATAGACTTTTAAGTGAATGAACTTTAAGAAAGATATTAAAAAAATGCTACTGATTTTGATTTCTAAGAGCCTTAAAGTATACCCTTCAAGATGGTAGCTGAAATTCACTGTTTCTGTAAATCCATGGTCATTTGAACACCTTTGGATATTGTGTGCTTTGAAGTTGAAACTATACAGAAGTAAAATGGGAAAAATTGAAATGGACTTAAACTGCAAAATGCAGGGCTATAACACCTATCTCAGAGTAGGTTGAAATGGGAGATATGCCTGAATCTCAAAATAGAGCTTAAGTGTTGTGTTTCAGATCCAAAAGCCAATATATGGGCTTGTCCAAATATGTTTTTCATCGCTTTCTAATAATATCAAAAATCCCCCAAACCAGGACAAAACCGTAATGGTGAATTAAAGCAGGGAAGCACAAGGGTGATCCTTTTTTGGTCAAGGTCCAGTGGTAACAAATGCAGGACAAGAAAGCATGCAGATGAGACATTAGGCATGAAAGACGTTGTAATGTGCCAATGCACCATGTTATAGCAATGAGAACATATCCATCCAAATCAAACAATATGAAACCTTTCAACACTATTTGGCTGTGAATGGAAACAGAACATACCTTCCTCCTGTTTTCATTTACTAGAAATTATCTCCTCATTCCTCTTCCAGCCTTATCTGGACCATACATATGCTAGGGTGCTGATAGGCCCTTATCTGCCAGAACAATTTTATACCCTGTTCCATTGTCTGTATGGAACAGAAGGCTCTAACACATTAAAAACATCAATGACTTCTCTTGGAGAGTTCAGAGTTAAAAGTACCCTGAAGAAGTGCGAGCTATTTATTTAGACATTGTAGGTGTGATAAAGCAATCTCTAAAGTCTGAAGAACAGAGAGAAAGGAAACATGACATAGCAAACAAAACCAAGTTAACTCAGAAACTTAAAAACAGCAGGAAAAGTAATTTATATAATAAAATTCAGCCTAAATTTTTATTTGCATTGTTATTCTTATGCAATTCTCTGGAATACATAACATGATGTGATCCATATCAGAGGCTGGTTGTCTATATAGGTACATTTTCAAGAGCGTCCTCAGAAGAATTGTTTTCGTGCTTCTAACAAAATTAGCTTAAATGAAGTTGTTTCCTAGAAGTGTGATTATATCTACTCAGTTATTGCATTTCTTGGCCATTGGCAATTAAGGCATAAAATACACACAAAGTCAAATCAGAAGCTGATGAAATTCAAATATATTGCAGTTGCTTTAAGAGCACAGCATTGATTTATATCAGCTGCAAATCTGCTTCATGCTTATGTGCACACTGGTTATCATCCTGAAGGATCATAAAGAGTTTTATGAATTAGCTCCTTGAAGCATTTATCACATCTACTTGAAAACAAGATAAAGGTCTCTTCTTTTTGGATGATATGTCACGTTAGAATCTATGGTGCCATCTATGGTAGACTGTAGCTTTAAATCTATAAAATCCATTGCAGGTGCTGAGTTTTGTCTGTGTTTACTGATAGATACCAACAGCTCAATAGATGTCACTGACTGACAGTTGAACCTCCATGGAAATCTGGGGGCTTGACTGAACTCTAACATTCAGTGTTGCAGTGATCTGTTTATGCAGCCTTTTTTGCATGACAGCTGTGAAAGCAAATGGAACCTTTATAGCTAGCAGACACATTGCCCTCTCAATTACCTCCACTCAAGACCTTCAACAAGTGTTCATATACTGAAAAAGGCATAAACAACTGAGCTGCCAAGAAGATTTCATGGAAAGTATTTTAAATACACACACTAGTGCTTTTCAAATTAAAACAATTTGGAGACAAGAGACATAAATATGGAACATATGGTTTGTACACCTACAAAGTGTTTCTAACACACAGAAGAATTTGTTTGTTTGCTTTTATTAAGAAAATTTTAATGATAAATTGATATTAAGACAAAACCAGACATCTCTTTTTCCCTTTATTTCCAGTCCTGTCCTCATTTACCACCACACGACTTCCCAGGAAAATCTCTGGTGTGGCCTGACTGTGACAGCTCAGTCCCTTTCTGTTTATGGGTTTTACCTTCTGTGCCAGTTCTCTGATAAGGAGTGAGTGGTTGAGGGAATGATGGCCATTAATTAAGTCCTTTCCCAGTGACAAGGGAATGTTACAGGAGGGTGTTGCTTTTTTTGTGCAATGTATTTTCTCAGTTCTTCACACCATTAAATGAAAGAAGTAGAATATGTAATCCTCTAAGAGTATGAGGACAGGAGGTGGGTTGCAGTTCTCACTCTGACTTCTCACATTGAACATAGACTGTGACTATATTTAAAATGTTTTTAATTGATTACTAATCACATATTCCTTGCACTTTAGTATTTTGCTGTAAGAACTAATTTTACTGAACTTGCAGGTGAAAGAATCCTAAATATATAGGGATGTTTATTTAGAGACTGACTATAAGAGTGAGGTCTTCATATAGGAAAGCACTGAATTCCCTTCCTCTCCATTCAGATAAGCACTGCATGAGCTGGCACACTTCAGAAGTGTTGTGTTGTTTGCAGGAATTAGCATTTCTCATGGAGCATGAGGCACATCTGACGTGTGTACAGCATTACAGCTACCCTGTAATTCTACTTGCAGTTTCACTGACATCACTGATGAGATGGAGATTAGGGATGCAATCTTCTGCCCACCATCTAATTAATTTCTTTACTCCACTACAAAGTTTGCATATTTTTCTGAATCATTTCTCTGCCTCTTCCTTTCTTTATTTTTTTTTTTTTTTTAACCAGAATTGAAGAGGATGTTCCCCAACACAGACAGTCTGGCTGCTCAAAGGTACATTTTTTTCCTGGAAACACAGAACATCCCTCCTTTCAAAATGGATGAATTACTTCTGACTCAGCCTATGTGAGGTAAAGGAGTAAAAATTACCTTTGACTGATTGCACTCATTGTACTTATAGACCTACTGAGATGTGTCTGCCTTGTTGGATTTTTCTCCTGAGTGTACCTAAACAGCTTCCTGATCAGGAATAACATAATGTAAGTTATCTTTACAGCATTTCCAAAGGTATTGCCACTGCTTTCATTACCTTCAGTGGCCATATCCTTAATTCACTTTTTCAAATAACATGATGGTGTGACAAAAAAAAGAAGAGAAAATTTTGGCAGTGTAAAACAGCGTTTATGCTCCTCTGCTAAAGGATCCTAAAGGAACAAGGGACTCTCAGTGAAAACAAACAGTGAGTTTCTGGAGCATTAAACACTGATATATTATCATTCACTGACCACTGATTCAGTGTCGTCACTGCTTTGGCACCTTAGCATAACTATGATGCCAATTCTTCTTTGTTTTGCTTCTTTTTTTCTTAATTGCAAGTTATTAATCAGTCTTTGCAGAGTAAATTTTTGGAAATTCTGTCACACCTCTCAGCACTATCTGAGGAGAGGACAGGCATATCTCAAAAAGTAGATCTATATGCTCGAGATTATGGCATATAATAAACAACAACCTTCAACAGAGCAGCCAGTGAGCAAGTACACATTTATTTTTCATTCAGCATTACTATTCTCTTGCCATCACAATTTTGGCTTGGTTTCTCAATCCTCAAACACTTCATTGACATGCCAAAATTCATATTATATGTTCTGTGTGAAAAATTATGCCAGGTTATGTAAGAGGCATCAAAGGCACCTGTACCTCAGAGTCAGTTTTTATTAATCCAGAAAGCAAACCAAATACATGTGCATATAATATGTAGTGAAAAAGCCTGAATTTTAGAATGTTTGGGACTAGTCTTATTATTGATATTTAGAATGTGACAATTTTTTGATTCATAATCAGGCAGTGACTTCTACAGTGGTAAGATTATGATGAGACCTGTGGAATTCAATTTATAATGGTGATATTAGGATGAAATCTTGTCCTACAATTACAGCTGCTTTGGGAGAGTTGGTTATCTGGGCTGACCCAGCACAATGAATCATTAATGCCCATGTTGGCCCAAGAACTCCAGTGAGATGAGATAATAGGCTTAAACACTGGCCAGTTTCCCAGCAAAGCAGCTGGTCAACAGTTACAGGAATTCTCCAAGTGGGAATTTTGTACAGTTTAGGACATTTCCCTATGTAACTCCTGCTGTGCACTCTCCTGCTAAAACACACTAATTGTACACTGAAGGTGTATTCATGAACCCCCTGGGGAGAATCTGTCAGTCTCAGACATCTCCCCAGGCAGTTCCTTCTTCAGAACTGACCAAACTGCACATAGATCATTTAAAACACAAGTATAAACTGCTCTTGCACATGCAGAAATGATCACATAGGAGAGGCTTTTGTGCATAGTCAAGACAGAGGATGTTTTGTACGTACTCTGAGGACACCAGAGACAATGGATGGTGCATGTGCTGTTGTGGTCACCCAGGACCTCAGGCCAGCTGGTTTGTAAGAATCCAGCAACACAAGAGTTCAGCTGAAGATGCTGCTGAAAAGCTGGTCTCACCAGTGACTATTCTCTTGGAAAGATCTGGCTCCCCATGTGAGCTTTACTGAGGATTGTGATTTTTTAACACACACGCACTTCCTGTGCTTATGCAACAAGTATAATAGCAAACAAAATGAGTCAACACCTCATTTTGATACTTTTGATAAGAAAGATGGGCAGGGAGAAAGGAAGAGGAAAAAGAGACAAAGGAAACAAAAACAAACAAAGAAAGAGAAAGAAATCAGCTGGGGAAGAAATTGGACATGGAATCTAGATGAATATCCAAAACTCTTGGAGTGAGGTAACTGTGATGGTATAAATGTATATATTTTTTTAATTTACCAATATTTTAAGTAACTTCTGCTGCATAATAGACTTCTATGTCTTCATCTGGTTAACAGTCATTGTCTGGTTAATAAACACAGATGTTTACTATTAGTTTGCAGATAATGTTTAATAAAATTTAATTATTTTTAAAACCATGTGCCGATCTCTGGTAGAGGTCATTTGGAAAGCTGGAGGCTAAGCATAATGCACTGCACATTTGAAGAGAGTTTTCATGTACTTAAATCATTCAGACAATTAAGAGAAGGGAAGGAACAGAGGTATATAGTCCAGGAGTTACGGTATTTCAAATATGTGTAAGAAGTGAAAACTACAACTAATTCTTCTGTTTCATGGCCACCCTATTCTACCTTTGGCTCTTTGCTGTACAATTTGCATTTAGGCCTTTAAATATTTGTAGGGAAGTCTATGTATGCATCATACAGAAATACATCTGCAGGTCTCCAAGCATGTCTCTGGACTAAAACACAGAAGTATGACTGCAGCTTGAAGACAGAACCAAGCTTGCTTTCTCCAACTGGAATTTAAGCACAATATTACATAGCTATAGCAGCAAGCAATCCCAGTGTGGGCTATACAACCTTAGCAGGACTCTGCGTAAATTTTTGATCCTATGTGACCTCATTTGCGCAGGGCATTGGTAAAGGAGGTGTCAATACCTACACGTTGGGTTTGCCCATCACTGCTCACAAGGTGTTTTCCCCGAGGCACAGTGTGTTGCTGTGATTGCCAGCATGAGAGTTAGCAGAGAATTTGGAATAAGCATTTCCCACTGCATAAGGGAAAATAATTTTACATAGAAGAGCTGGCTTCAGCAACGCTAAATCACGAGCTTTACAGTTGTGTGGTTGTAATTCCTCTTAGTTTTGAGTAAGAGAGCAGCTTGGATCACAGCATTACTCATCAGCCCGCAGGGCAAAGATCCCTACAAGCTTGCCAAGGAGTTCCTGTGGACTGGGAGGGCCTGGAGCAGCACAGGCTGACACACAGCAGAGCTGGCAGCTCCTTTCAGACTGGGCTGTGTGGGTGGAGGGGTCTTTCTGCAGCCTGAAATCACTGGTGGGTGTTACGCTGACTAATAAGAAAACACCTCATAATGCATAGAGAATATTCATTTAACATCCTAAATATGTGGTGTGTTCTGAGGATGGAAATTATCAAGACTTTCCTGCCAGAAACCCTGTGAAAACATTATTTAGCAATTCAAGTAAGTTCATGCCACTTTCTACTTAACGCTCGAGGGAACACCAGGGTTGGCAGTTGGTAATTACTTCTGTGCAAAAACAGAGTTTGACACACACTATTAGAATTTTTTAAGTAAGTTAAAAGCCTGATGGTTTCACGACAAAAATGCTTAAAGCATCTACCTCTGAAAGAATAAAACCAGTGTATTGAAATAACTTTGAGTTCCATATCAGTATTAGATGTGAGAAAGGCTGCAATTCCAGAAGCTCAGACAGACCTTACCTGTGCCAGGTCCTGGCAGCCTTTTCCAGTTTGACACATGAAAATATTACATTGCATTCCAGCTCTCAGCCTGGGAGGTGAATGAGTATCACCTCTGCCACTTTCATCTCCTTGGCGAGCAGACTCTGACTTACATGAACATTTGTGTCAGTGTTAGGGAAAAAGAGAACAAATCTGAGGTCCTGTGATAAATGTGTCCATGTGAAGACACCACAGAAAAATGGGATCTGATTCTTCTGCTAACTCCCTCTGTGAGAAGAGCAGGGTAGAGTTCCAGAACAGAAAGAATAAAATTCTCAGTTCTGTACATGCTCTACACCTACACAAGCTTATTTTATAAGGACTCATGCAGGGAATATAGAGTTACATAAAAAGCAACAAGAAAACAGACTGTTCATATGGATAACACACAGATTTTCCTCTGTTTTTAATGTCTGTATAGCTTATACATCTTGAACAGATGACCTTTCTCATGCACTGCTGCTTTCTATTATAGCCAATGAGCAAGATTTAAAATGACCACTGAATTTACTGCTGCACAGACACAGGAACTATTTTTAATACTGGAATTTTTTTGTATAATTCATGTTAATCAAATGAATTATCATGTCTCGTAGGGGGATTTTTTTACCTGAAACTGTGTGATCCTTTGGGTCTCTCAGTAGTTTGAGCCTTGTATGAGGGAAAATGTACTGCAGGGGCTTCCCATTTATCTGAGGAACACAAATATGCATGTCATAAAAAGATAAACCAACAACAATTGCATTAATAATTTCAGACAATTGAAACAGAAACAAGCAAACAAACTTATTTCATCCAGAGAAATATCACAACATCTCAATTCAAAAACTCTCCCAAGTTTGAAGACATTTGTCAAACTGCAAATTCCTTCTGTGGGGTAATGAATATTTGCTTCTGTAAATCCAGATTAATCTCAAATATGGCTTTAGTTCTGATTTTTCTGAGTGACTAGAAGGTTGTCACTATCTTCTGTAGCTTGCTTCAACCTTAATCCTTTATTCAAGCAACATTTAACACAAGAAAGAAACATAACATTATTCCTGTATTTTTTTATAAAATTATTTTCTTAGACAAGTAAACAAAATGTTAATGTGTTACCATCCATGAGTTACTGCTTTAGTTTCAGAAAAAAACACATAGTTCTATGTACCTCTTGTCTTCAAATTCCAAAAGCCACTCGAAAGACCCAAACTAAAACTTGTACGACTACATTCTGTATGAAAATGTGCAACATTTACCTGGGCTGATCCTAGACCATGTCAAAGCTGAAAGCAAGGCACCCTACAACACACTCTTAAAGAACCAGTTTTCCTGTTGAAATGATCCCACCTGCCCCATGGTTTGGGCACAGGAGGGGCCAAGCTGCAGGGACTGACCCACCTTCCAGGGATGATTGCCCCGAGCCCACACCAAAATGCCTCTGCAGAGAGCTTGGGTGCAACACTCCCCTCACAGCAATCACAGCCCTCCTTTGCCTGCAGTTTTGGTCTTTTGGTAGCAAAGCTGAACCCACCACTTCTCTCCTCTGCGTGATGGTTCCAAGCCTGGGTGATGCACCTGGACCAAGAGGAGGGAGCACGACTGTGCCTGCTCCAGGATGGGACCTCAGGGAGCAGCCTCAAGGAGCCAAGGGGACAATATTATTCAGCATGGCAATGCAGCAGCTCGAGTGCATCAGCATCCTGCTGCCAAGAGTTTATTACTATTATTTATATTTAAGTAGCATTTAAAGGGATTAAGCTCCTCCTGAGCCAAGCACTTCAAACCTAGTTCTGCCCTGGAGACTTTATGAAGTTAATGGATAGCACACATAAATGATGGGAAGGGAAACAGAGAAGTCAAGGGCCTTGCTTAGCTCAATCCCACAGTAAGTAGAAGAGTTTATACACAAGTTGTCATAACTCAGTTACTTATCCAGTGAATTATGTTACATCTAACATCTAGAAGACTCAAATCCTGCCATAACACAGTGAGAGTATTATTGACTGCAATTAATGTCAGACATAAAGGAGATTTTGGTTTGGTAGTGTTCAAGTACTCCAGAATAAATCAGAACATGAGATCAGGCAGACATTTGGATTTATCATGGGATTTTGTCAGAACATATAGTCTAATACTACCAGGAGTGTATAAAGTTCTATGAGGCTTCCACACTCATTAATGGATAGGGAGAGTGTTATGTTTTAAATGACACTGTCAGAAATTCAGCAAGTTTTATGTAACAATAAAAGTGATGCATTTGTCACAGGTAGCTTAGATAAAATTGTAAAAAATCTGAAAGAACGCACCTAATTTTACTTTGAATTAAATAAATGAATATGAAATATTGCTGTTTACACAAAGTGTATGAACACATCTGAATAGATTCTTAGCTGGGATCCATTTTGGTGGGAGCAATTAAATTTAACTGAGGAATGCTCCAGCACTTAAACTTCAATTCATATTATTTTACTTTATCTTCCATTTTTTTAATAAATAGCAATCCAAGAATATTCAATGCCATATTGTACATGACTTCTAACAAATACATCAGAAAATATGGACTGTCTCCTTCTTTAGCCTATTACTTTCTCATTACTTCCAGAATTTTATGAGAAGAATAAATCTTTGTGATTCATATAGATCTGAATAAAAGCACTGAATTTTATTAGCATCCAGGGTAGTATATTATTCTTTTATTGTTGGTGGGAATCAGTACTTAAATGGAATATGTCATTAGGCTTTTACTTTCAGATCAGTACATTTCTGAAAGCAGCAGAACAAACAGGAAAAAACAATGGTTGCTGCAAATAGGTAATACCGAGAAAAATTACATTGTTCTTGATGTTTTGCTTTAATCATCGGTGAGCATATTTATCTGAAATTTACTAGAATATTTCACAACCTGTAATACACAGATTAATCTGAAATTTATCTGAAAACTTATCTGAAAATTTACTGAAATATTTCAAAACCTGTAGAACACAAATTATTTTGTGCTTCCAATTGTTCACACCTTACTTCCACTAAAGTTGGTTTCCCTTCACCTGAATACATGCCAGGAATCCCTTTCAGCTGACTCCTTCCCCCATTTCCCCAGTGAAGACGGAGAGGGGCCCCACTGAAGCTGCACAGCTGTGACAGTGGAAATCCAAAGTGGTGCAGAGGGGCCATCCTTCCACTGCACAGCTGCACGAGTGGAGAACACCAAGTCCACAAGCCCAGACTTGGGTCACAGGGCAAAAGTTCACTAGATCCCACTTACCTGCTATGAACCCCAGAGATTTCTGCCATCTGTCCATGTCATGAAGATCCTTCCTCACCTCTTTGGGAGCATTCACTACACTTGGTTTGTAACTTAGTACTGGCATATCATCCTCTTCCTCAGGAAATGTAAGTGCTGGTCATGTGTTTCATGTTATTAGTCAGCTCAAAGGCCCTCCAAAAATGGAATGAATGGGAAATAATTGTGCTGAGGGTTTCTAAGACTGCCACGGAAGATGAGTTTAAAAATGCATTTCATTTCCTGTTGTTATTAAGTGTTTTGTCTGATAAACAAACAAACTATGGAAGACTCATAAAAGGGAATATTATAAGTTAAAGAGGAAAATCAAGAAGAAAAAATTTCCCCAGTGCTATATTTAAGAAATAAATTTCATGAACTGTATTTTAATATTCCAGGCCATAGCCACATCTATAATGTTTCAACTCATCTTTGGATTGGATCACCAAAGTCATAGTCATTCCTGGTTTTAAATGTTGCTGCATCATCCATTCCACTGGTGTTGGACAGGGAATAAGGTGATTCTCAACAGCTACAGTTGGTTGTTGTCTTCTGGGAAATGTCATTTTCAAGGGAAACTTTACCTGAGGTAGGTATCCTGGAACAAGATGGTGGATGCTCAAGGTGGTGGGTTAGGCAGTATCCATCCTAATTTCTGAACACCACAGGTACTTGTATGAGCACACAAGGCCTGTGCAAGCTGGTACCAAGAATATCTTCAGCTGTGGTAATTCTGCCCCTTTGAATTTCTAAATTCCCTCTGTGCAGAGCACAAACGTTGAGTTCTCTAGAAATCCTCAAGGTGGAAAGTTCTTTCTACTGATAGATCCCCAGTGGTGGAGATAATTTGCAAGAGACGCACTGAGTAAAAACTCAACAAACACAATATTCCTGTTCAATACTCAACAAATAAATTGCAAAGTGAGTTGCATTTCCTTCTGTAATAGGTAAATTCAACACTGACCTTTGCTCCAGAAGTCATTCTAGTATGCAGAGAGGAATATATTTCTGAGTGACTAAGAAATGAGGAACTGCCAGCTAAATTCCTTCATGAATTACAGTGAGGGGGTGGCTAACAAGCCACGCGTTAGATTAAATATTTTAGCAATTACACTAAAGTTGGAAATGTCACATTTCTCATCACATTTTCACAGAATCACAATCACAAAATGTGCTTATTCCCCCCCCCCCAAAGTCTCTAACAGAAAACAGTTTACTACAATTTAAAATAAATTCTCCTCGCTAATTGGAAAACAATAAAAACTAAGTAGATGGACTTCAAAAATGTGGAACAAAAGTAGGTAGCCTTCTGTATCTCTGTCACAAATGGTATTTCCTCATTTTAGCCCCAATGCTCACCTTATGACCCATGTGTTCCAAAATTTCTAAGTAGTCAAGTGCCCCTAAAAAGGCTTAAGTTTCAAGAGAATGGCAGTGACTCATGAATGAGGAGAAAAGCGTGTAACTTTTAAGGTGTTTAGAAATAGGGAATTGCATTCAAAAGGTTTCATGTCTAAGACCCTTGTCTTTTTTTGTGATTAGAAAACTGTTGCCTAAATGAACTGACAGCAATATATTGTCATTACGATGAGTTTAGGATTTTATTATTCATTTAGGGCTTAAAAAAACTCACCTATGATGACTGCAAGTATTTAAAACCCCTTCCTGAAAAACATTTATTGCCTCTTACTATACTCTCATTTTCCATGCCCTTCTCATGAAATTTTACTGTCCTGGCACCTCCTCCTACTGTTCTTGCCCAAACTTTGTAACAGCCAGTTTAGTTCAGGATATGCAAATAATTTTCACAGAAAATAATAAGAAAAAAAACCTCTTGATATCTGGAGGTTTAAAGAAGTTTCTGGTGAACTGGCAATGACTAAGCAAACTGTTGAGGTCAACAGCAATCAGTGGGAATTCTACAACAGATTATGTATTGATAAGGTCTTACCTCCTCAGGGAAGCAGTCCAGAATCAATACATTGGGAAATGGCTTTTAAGATATTCAACTGAACTACAATTTAGCAAGATTTAGAATACTAAATAGCACCACAGAAGTTGCTATAGAAACAAATATATTTTAATATTTATAATACGGTATGTGAGCTTAAACTGCTGGGTTATAAAAAATCCGTGGAAACCTGGAGGTTCAGAGTTGTCACTCCACTGCATTCTTGCTTCAAAAGCTCAGGGTTTTGCTTTATTTATTACCTTTGTTTGTACAGGCTCTGTGGGATGTAATCAAGCAGTTCTGATTTCATCTAGTAAGAAAATTGGTGTTTCACATGTATGAGTCAAAATCTTCTGGAATACACATATTGTAGTGGTCATTAAAATATTTTAATTTTTTAACACAGAAGATCATAAAAATAACAAATTTAGAGCAAATAAGTGTATTTGAAAACATTGATTGATACATTACAAGTAGATTAATGCTATTGATGCCAATTATTCTTTCTGTGGCTCTTTTGAGCTCAATAAGGGATATTAAGGGAGTTATAATGGCTTAATTCCTGTGCTAACCAGGAAAATTCCCTCCTAACTGGTTCCAGGAAATCACTGGCAGCAAAGGAAGGTCTGGATGAAGGTGGAAATGCTCAGGTGGTCCTGGATGGATAATGACTTGCCAGTTTTGTCTCTAGAGTACATTAGACTTGGACACTACAGGTTCCTGTGCAGGACTGAGGTGTGGATACAGGAGTCAGACAGCATGGCACAATGAACTAATTAACCCTTTTGTACACACAGGGCTGAAAAAGCACTTAGGGAGTGCTTACTTTGCCTCTCCACTCTCATTGGCCTGATATGGTTTATTTGCCTTCATTGCTTGAAAATATAACACTAATGCTAAAAAAAATAGTGTTGATATAGAAATAGAGTATCTATAAAAATAGGTGCTGATTTACTTTCTTCTATTGCTAAGTATTTTGCAACTCAGTGTGGAGCTAATGAAACTTATTAAAAATAACTGGCCCTTTTTATCCTGTTACAAAGCAATTTAATTTATGGATGTGCCAGAAAATATATTGATTTTTAAATTATCTTAAACAAATGCTCACAGAAGACAACATACACAAGCTCAGAGTAACACTTTGATTAGGTAGATGATGTGGAGTTTCTGACACCTGGCATTTCTCCCTTCTGCAGAGTCACTGATACTATATTGTACTGGTGTGTGACTGACAGCAGCTAACACGGATGGAAGCAGAAGAAGGAACTGTTGCAAAGCTTCTCCTCACATATCACTTTTCTTCTGCTGAGGCTTTACATGGCATGAGACACAGTTATTTAGAACATGTTCACTCTCCAATTTACATCCCATATTTCACAAAACCTTAAAAAATGCCTTTGGCAAAATTTTAATGCTGTACCTCTGTTTCTATATAAGCATGAGGATATCTCAACAGCTTTAAAGAGGAAAAAATACATCTTTTTCTCCTGGAAATATCCAGGAAAACAAAAACTCTTAGTCCTTTTAAACTTACTGCTAAAAAATTTTGAACAAAATTTTTCAACCAGTCCTAATATAGTGCTACTTATATGAGAGAAAAAAGCAAAGATCAGATCTCTGTGACTATGACCTGGCCTTGGAACTGTTTCCTAGGACAAAAGCTCTGGAGCTTTAGAAGTTAAATGTATCTTACTAACCACCTCCTTATCACAGAGCTCAGGGTTAGCAATAATCCTTTTGGACAAACTTGATTTTCAAGGAAGATTTTCAGTTTTACCTCAGAAAGCTGTAGTGGTAAAATACAGTTATGTATGCTTAGAATAATAAAAGTTTCTCGTGAGGATTAAAGTGCTCAGAGAGACAATTTTTTAAACTATTGCCAGTGATATTAAGAGCTGTTAAGGCTCAAAAACACCCTTTATCTTGCAATTAAGTTGATTCATAGAATCATAGATCTATTTGAATAGATAGCTATAAGAATTATATAGTGTAAAGCCCTTTTTCTCAACATAAAATGAGTAGGCTCAGTACAACCTAGGGTGTGTGAATCTCAATATATGCTAGGGGTAGGAAAGGAGGGAAAAATAAATGACAGCTTGTATTGTAAGACATTTTAACACCTACTTCATAAAATCTGTGCGTTGCTTCACAAAACCTATATTTGATGGCCATATGTCAGTGAAAATGCTCCCCAGCATAAAACTTTTAAAGGCTGCATGACGGTGGGATATTCCTGTTTTGTATGTTATCTGAGGAATTCATGTGAGCAATATAAGCTATTAAGTGTCACAGAAGGGCCATGCAATACCTTCTCTCAGAATCACAGAATTGTTAAGATTGGAAAAGATATCCAAGATGATCAAGTCCAATTGTCAACCATGTTTACCACAAACCATGTCCTCAAGTGCCATATCCACAGGTTTCTTGACAATTCCAGGGATGATGACTCTACCATTTCCCTGGGCAGCCTGCTCCAATGACCACCCTTTCCACAAAGACATTTTTCCTAATATCCAATCTAAACCTCCCCTGGCACAATTTGAGGTTATTTCCTCTTGCCTAGAGGATATGAACTCATTGCATTCATTGGATCTCATGTAAAAATGTAATCTAAATCAAAACAAAAGAATATATCAGGATATAACCTAAATCAGTCAGTAAAAATGACAAATGAAACAAGCATCTGAAAACCTTAAAGATTTGAAATACATAAGCTTTGTTAATAAAAAAAATGGAAATGGGAGGTACTATGTATAAAGTGTAAAGGTACCTTTACACTAAGGTAAACTAGATGTCAAAGTTGGCAAACTTGAAAAGTAGACCATGGTATTTTTCTTTCTCTCTCTAATAAATGAAATATTCTAAGTATTAAATTGATAAAGTCTAGCTGATTTATTCAATAATTTATCACAGATTGTTGGGATTATACTTACCAACTGAAAAAATGTCAACAGGATAATGGAATTATTTTCTTCAACTTTCCTTCAACTACTAAAAGAAGGGACTTTAATTTGGGTGAGTTAGAGCTGGTAATGGAAAATTAAACTAATAGTTTTCTTTTTACCTTTTCTTTCTTTTTTCCACTGACAGGAATACTTAAGATATAGATACCTTCAATTATATTTCAAATGTCAAAACACAACCTGCAAAATTAATACTGAATTTTAGAGGAAAGTTCATCTAATTTCATCATCAAATGCTGCTGATGAATACAGGTTCAACAACACTTCAGCTGAATGTAGCTGGATTTGGAGTAATCCTGTAGTTGCTATGGGAACCATTGGACAGTATGATTAAATTATCAATCATTTATAAAACTAGAGGCACATCTAATTTGAAGCTTACTTGATCTTGGTGTTGACTTAGTGGTCGAGAGTGTGACAACTTCTCTGGCAGCCTTCTGTCAAGGATGTGTCCATTCTCCAAACGAGGCTCTCTGGGCTTGTCAAACCAATCTGTTTCTTCCCGACGGAGATGATAGGCTTTGAAAACCAAGGACAGGTCAAATGCTCTGGTCCAGTGCTGGGCAAAGGGCAAGAATGTGCATTGTGCATAGCAAACATGCAGAGTGGTTACTAACTGGCCATGCAGCTAAAGCAAAGTTAGGTGAGACTTGAGACATTGAACTTGAGCATTATTTAGCTGTGAGACAGCAAAGGGAGAAGATTCTCTTTATGTCAGAACCATGGATAATAAATACAGAAGAAATCTACCAAGTGCTATAGCCACATCCTCCTTCTGGCAGCTGAGAAATACACTGCAGATTTCACATATCTTTAAAATGTTTGCTGAGAAAAATTTAGTCATATTATTTACTTTGCAGCAGACTAAGAAAAAAAAACCCCAAACTCAGAAAATCCAACTCAAAACCCAAAATAACCAGCCCTCAAAATGCAAACTCCACTAATTCCCAAATTTCTGAACTGAGTATTGTTCCAAATATTTTGAAATAATCTAGAACTACATATAAGAAAATTATTTCTTTATGAAATTGATATCAAACCAAGATATTTATGAAATTTCTTTATGAAATTGATATCAAACCAAATCAAAAAAGATAGGAAACCAACCTAGTTACTGAAATTCTAAGCAGCAATATTACAGGTGTTCTCATTTTTAATTCCATCCCCCGATTTTTCAGTATGAAACTTTGTGTATGGATTTTTAATGTTCTTTCTGCAAAAATTCTATGAGACTAATATTCTGTTTGCAACAGTAAGTGTTGTACTATGCATCTTTTGGGGATCAAGTAATGTCATTTCACTGGAATCAGTTTGCAAATGCATTTATTTATACTTACTGACTATTGGGTCAACTGACATTGGTGTCAGTCACTCCATTGGGATGAGAATCATCTCCTGTTTTCATCTGTGTTGCCAATCAGTGTAAACCAAGGCATTGCTCAGATAATGCAATGCAGAATGTAAGGCAAGCTTGAATTGTATGCTTTATTAAGCAAGATAAATTTGGAAATCAAAGGAAGACAATATTTGTTTCAGCAAAACCACAAGGAATTGCAAACCTTAAATAAGATCAGTTTTTGCTGTAGTAACAAGAGTGAATGCATATGACACAGAAAAGAATTTAAAAGGAAAAATGGTAGTGTTAGCAATCTTTCCTGTTTAGTTGTGAAAGTAAACATTATCTATTTGGTTTAAGAAATAATTTTTAAAAAATGGTTATGGGAAAAAAGGAAATTGTGTTTTTCATTACTATTTTCTTAAAATTTTCCAAAAGGAGGATAAATATATATGCATGACCTTTTTGAAAAAAGTATGTTGCATGTGGTAAAACCAACACTCTATATTATATTAAGCCTTCAGAAAATTTTTAATCTTGATTTCAGATATTATGCAGTCTCTTCCTTGACTGTGCATAAACTTAATCTAACATGAAAAGGTTTATTTAATATTATTTAGATAAGCATATATGAAACAGTATTGGAGGTTGATGCTTATCTTGCTACTGATCAGTTATTAACTCCTATCAATAAATCATTATGATCTAGCATGCAAATATTTCACACTCTACACATTTATGCCAGGTGACCAGTACCTGCACAAAGCAGGCTCATTCATAACTCATCCTGATAGAGTTTCTTTCTGAAGCTTGCATGAAGAACCTAACACATAATCCTGACCCCAGATGTTAATGCTGGCTATCACAATCTGTGTCATCATCTCAGCAGATGAAAGAATGATTTCTTTTTTCCTCCTGCCTCATTTGAAATAACTTTTCCTGGATTACTTCTCTTCAAAGTGTAGTATTCCATACTGCAATTCAGACCAGCCTACTTTTTTTTTCTTTCTTTCTTTTAATCAAACTGTGATGAATGTGTATATTTTATTGAAATTTAAGAAGTTATAAATGCATGTGTATACAGACACACACACACACACCACACTCACATGTACATCCACACTCCATTGGCTTTGGCTTGCACAGCTGGGATTTGTTACAGCTGGAAACCTCACAACAGCCAAGATGAACCACTGACATCTTAGAGAAGTCATCCTTTTATTCTAAGGCTAACAGAATGCAGCCAGATGGTTCCACCCAAACAGATAAAGCAGCTGTGATTGAACTCCAGGCTGTGGGATCCAAGAAAATCTGAGAAGTAACAGCAATCACTCGAAATCACACAGATGAAAAATTACAAGGAATCGGCTGTGTTGATATCTTGATGACTTGATATCTCAATTTAAAATTTCTAAACTCTGTCGAAGAATTGCCAAATTAGCATATAAAAGAAAAAAAAAATACTTGAGGTGAGAAATGGTACATTTTATATCTTCTGAAGAGCAAGGGCTATTTATGTTTATAAAATTGAGTACTAGCTTCAGTGTTCTTGAAATTTAGTATCTTCAGCATATTTAATAATGTGTGGAAAGTGGCAGCTGTGGGGTTGACAGAGATCTGCTTGCTGGATCTGTTTTCACATACTGGGAACCCTGAAAAAATTCCAGGTGTTTCAAGATCCCATAATGCTGTTTATTTTCAAAGGGCAGCTCTGGATATTGTGCTCTTTTGACACTAAGGCTACTTTTTTAACCTGTTTGAAGTTTGAAATCCCAGTGTAAGCACTACTTATGTCTTGAAGTACAGTTTTAAGGTTTGTTACAGTATGTACTTAGTCAAAAACAGGTTTGGACTCAAAGTCCTATTTGCATTCTCTTCTAGTATTTGTTATGGGTGTCACTTATAAAAAATGAAAAGAAAGTCAAGCATGTCTCTGAGTTAGAACCAAAGAAAAGAAATTTAAATTTGACATTTAAACTTAAATTAATTTTTAAAAGTCTCTTAAGATGATAAATCAAGCTGTATCACGAGAAGAGTTTTCCTAAGACAGTACTTAAGATTGATTTTTTTTAAAGAAATCTCATCAAGACCATGCAGCAGTTGCTTAAAATAAAGAGAAGCTGCAAAGCAAATTGTGCTAAAAGGTCAGATGAAACATATCAGAATAGCTGTGCACTGTCAGAGCATCAGATCACTACAGAGAAGATTGCAGTTCCTAAAAAAGAAGGCCATTACTTTCTCTAGAAATGCAATTGCTTCTTTTGAACACTTTTTATCTTACACCAAAATTATTAATTACTTTCAATACAGGTTACTTGCTATTAGACTGCATATTTGAAAGTAATGTCATGAAGTGTTTTGGTTTCCCAAGAAGCAGGCTACTTGTGAAGACAAAATTTGATAGGAATTAGAAAAAGATGGCTGAAAGGGGAAGCCCTGAGTGACATATCAATCTAATACAGAATATGTGAATTGAATTAGAATACTACTGAAAGGGTCAAACTAATTTAAAAATAGAGACTGATTTAAAACTGAAATGTGTTCAACTTGAGGTGTTACATGTATGTCTTGTACAAATATATATGAGAAATATAATGCACTGTATGGCAGGTATATAATTCCCTATTCATATTCCCTGTTCATATGAGGAAGAATAGAATCAGATTGGATTTTTCTTTGGTCCAGGTTGGTTCTCCTCAGTTTTCAGGAGAAAAAGTCCTGTATCTTTCACAATGTGACTCTAGAATGACCCATGAAAGTCACAAGCTGAGAGGAGACAAGACAGCATCTGCTTATTTAGGAAGAATGATATGAGTTGCAACTCCAGGAGTTCCTCTCAACTGCTTTCAGATTTAATTATAGGACTGTGTAATAAGGATTGAAGAACAATAAAAACAGTTAAGCTTCTGATAAGTATCAAAAAAGCTGATGACCATGAGTCTCCCCAGAAACACAGAGTTCATCGGGGGTTATAAATATCTAAGAAATACGAAGAGAAACTTAGAGAACAAAGCCCTTAGTATGAAGTATGAGAAAGGATAATAGATCATTTTTTCTAATGCTTATGAAAGATTCAGCATGTGTAAAAAACCAATAATGCAATAATGAACGGAGGTTAGTAGAAATGTGAAAAATAAACCATACTACTTCATAATCATGCAAATGTGTCTTTTGAGACAATCATTGCCATTTACAGACAATAGAGCGCATGCAAAGTCTCTTTTATTGTGCAGTAAATACACATAAGAAAAAGTTGAGGGAGTGCATACAATTTTGAACATATTCATTTCATTTGCCTTAAACTGTCTTTCTGATTTTTAAACAATTTAGAATAAATTAAGTCTGAACTGACTCAAACAAAACTGATACATAATTTGCAATTATTAAGTACTCAACATCAGTTTAACATTCTGCTGTACTTATTCAGAAGCAGCATTTTTAATTGCACTATTTATAATACATCAGAAAGGTTGCTTTCATGAACTTAAGTGAGATGAACTCTTGTGCTTATTTGGCAGACGTGTATGGGGTGCATATAAAACCAGCTACACTGCATAATCCATCAACAGAAGTAAAATACTTTATGTAAGTTTATTGAAGGATGAGATTGTCTTGCACCATTCAAATGACAAATTATCTTACATAATCACAATTCTGATTGCACAGAAGTCCACATGACAGGATGCTTTCAACAAACTATATGTAGAACGTTATTTTGCTATCATGTTAAGCTCTATATGGTTCTAACATATAATATGTACTTAATGAACAGACTATTTCTATATAAACACAGACCTAAATTGGTGCATCGGGAGATGGAATTATAATTTTTTTCAGTTCTATCATGAAATTTCATGCACATAAAGTTACTGGAGTTTTTTAGAGATTTGGGAGATTATTTCCAAATCCCAACAAAAACTATTGCAAATAAGTTCAATGATTCACAGTCACTGGAGAGAGCTGCACATAAAGACTGATGGCAGAGTCTGTACTGTACATGGAATGTTCTACACAGTATCATTGAAAAGTAGACATAAACAAGTGAAAAGGAAAATGCACAAGCAAACCAAAAGGAAAGCAAATCAACAACAATATAATAGCATGCTATAGTAGCTTAACACCATCCAGAAATTGTTAGGGTAAAATAAAAAATATCAAAAAAGACAAAACAAATCAACCCCCAAAAATGTAGATACACAGAAGATGCACCAAGGAACAGAAAAAGAACGAGTCTTTGAAGTGTAACAAAAATCAGACACATGCATAGAAATGAGGATTTGTGTTGTGATAGTAAGATACCAGTCTGAGGCCTAATTTACCTTCACTGTCTGACATGGCATGCTGGAAGTCATCCATGATGAAGGCTATATCTCGATCATAGCCTCGAGTCCGTGACTCCTCCCTCATATGCTGCTGGACCTCAGGTAATGAATGGCTCGATCCAAACTGGTCCCTGGTATCTGCAGATATTGGTGGCAAGGGTCCAGCTGCCGCTCTTGCCATTCCCATTGGCTGTCCAACAGGACTTAGTGGGCTCTCCTCCTCTGAGTTCTGCGCTACTATTGGGATCCTTCCCCTGCTTTGGCTAATAGGCAGACTGGTGGGTTTAGTTCTTCCAGAAGGTGCTGCATGGCTAAAGGAAACATCTAAAGGTTCAGCTTCTTGAGCTTTCAGTCTTAAAGAAGAACTGGAAGAATCCCTTTTCAGTGACAAATCAAGCCCATACACTGAGGAGGGCCTAGATGAGGGCCTAGATCTACTACCACTGCTATAAGACTTGTCTGCTTCGTCTTGTAGTGTGGCTCTCATTGTTGGACCTAGTGCAGTCCCAAGGCCTGCTCCAATGGATGACGTCAGTGGTGGCCCCATGTACTTCTGTTGGTCACTGATGTTTTTTCTAAGGCCATAAGTGATATCATCCTGAAGAAGCCTTGCCCTAGTAGTAATTCCCCCAAGTGTTGAAGTGCTAGAAGTCATATAGCTTGAATAGTCAGGCTCAAGGTCTCTGCTTTCTTGGATAGGTGAAAACTTTGTTAGTTTGGGGTCTATCAAGGCTTTCTTGTGTTTTGACTGCTTCTGGTAAAGGAGGGCTGCTGGGAGCTGCTTAGCAGCCTGTTTCTCAAGAGTAAGCCTACCTATGCTATACTTCTCAGATTTTGGAAAATGCCTGTAGCTGCCCTCTCCGTGGTAATACTGTGACAGGCCAGCCAGATGATCGAGACTTTCTGCACCTCTACGGAACTCTTGCTTTATCTGGTGTTTCAGAAGTTTGAGCTCATAAGGGTCCTCCATTGGGTCTTCATCAGCTTTAACATAGGAATGTAGCCTAGAGGAAGTCTGTAGTGGTGCTAGGAAGTCTGACACTTCTTGTGCTCTCCTGGCCTCAGTTGTGCGAAGAAGTCGATCTGTTTTGGTCAGATCTTTCTCATGGAGGCTAAAACTGGAACCAAGAGTTCCTGTTCCTTTAGTAAGTTCTCCTATATCATCAATCAGCACATAATTTCGGGGTGTATGGTGGTGGTCTATATCTGCATAGAATGAATCTGCAGATATGCTTGATATAGGGCTGCTCGCTATGCTGTTTCTCTCGTCTAGTCCTATCCTTAAGTCCAAGGTGGAGTATTTACTGCCCAGCTGGGAAACTGCATAAGTATTGTCAGTTGAAACTGGTGCTATCATGAGAGGCTGATTGCGAATTACATCATAGTTTGTTGTTATCTTAGGCTCCAAATATAATGTGGTCTGTCTTGGCTTTGGCTGTATCACCATCATCTGTGATGGGAGTTGATATGATGGCTGTTGAGATGGTGGAGGTTGAGCCTGTGGGGTAAAGGACATAGTAGCTCCTGTCTGGAATGCTGTCTGGGTCTGATAGGGTGAAACCTGCTGGTGATACAAAGGCTGCTGTTGTTGGTAATGTGACTGCTGTGTAAATTGAGTTGGTGCTTGAGTTGGAAGGGCAGGAGATGAATACTGATATTGAGCATATGGGCTTGTAGCAGGGGCAAACTGTGTTTCTGGCTGGGTTTGTGGTGGTATAAATTGGTTAAATTCTGTCTGGGGTGCAGTACGTGGTCTTTCCAAGCCATGTTGAGTTTCTATTCTGGTTGACCTGGTATTATTAACTTCACTGTCTGACATATAATCACGTTCTTCTGCTACTCCTTGGAGATAGGCACGCTCTCTCTTTTCTCTTTCTTTTAGTAGGGCTTCTTTCCTCCTATTAATGCCCATTTCCAAGTATCTCAACTTGGCATCTATTTCTTTTTCCTCCTCATCTAGCTCTGCTTGTTTCTTCCTAAGCTTGGCTGATTCACGTTCGACCAGATCCAATTCCCTGTCTATATCCTGAAGAATTTTGGCTCTTGCCATAGTGGTGGTCCTACAAATCCTTCTCCGTGAAACTGATCCCACAGAAGTATATGGGGACTGAGTTCCTGCTGTTGCTTCCTCTGGAGGTGGATTGGGAAGAGTCCTCTTCACCTTCTTTTGAGTGCTGGATGGAGTCATGCTTGAAGAACCTTTTGACTGCAATAGAAGAAACAAGATTGAATCACTATTCTGAAGGGAAATTAATCATAAATTATTTAGATTTTTTTTCAGGGTGTCTTTTTAACTTAACCACGTACTTTCCTTAAGACAGAGAAAATTTTGTATCTGTGATTAAGCAGCAAAAAATAGAAAGAAAAATGGCTATCAGTCTGCTAAAGATGAACAATCTAATAAAAAAATAAGAGTGACGCTCACTAGGACTTTGTTTAGCCTAAGATTAAAAAATATACCTTATATTCTTAAAATTGAATCAATGGTAATTTAAAAGTTTTTTCTTTTTTTTTTTTATAATTTCTGAATGCTTATACATAAACATATTCAACACATATGTGTGTGGGAGGGGAATATATACACATATATACCTCCCTTTTATACAACATTTAATTTAATAAAAAAATCTATATAATTATAAATGTACTTACATAGACATTCATATTTAAATTTACATATAATCTCTATGGTTGAATAGATGACTCTGAGCCAGACACTGAATGCATGCCCATAAGCTATAACTTGTACTGAAATCCAGACAACAAAGCAGAACATCCTAGTGACAAGACAAGTAGTTCTTACGTGATCATTTTTGCCTTATATCTGATGCTAAATATATATATATATATTCAGGGGATCTTCTTGCTTCTTACAAAACTGGTATAAGCTTTCTTCGGTTCACTGAAGACTTTCATAAATGAAATTTGTTCTGTTTAGAAAGCTACAGTTTAAAACTTAAAAAAAAATTAAGCAGTGTAAAATTATAGGGATTTAATTCTGTCTAGATGTCCAGACTTCCCCACAGTTAATGGTAGAAGAGTGATTCATCCTGATTTAGAACTATCTACCTTAGGCTGATAATTATCATTTTTTGAGTTGCTAATCTCTCTTCATCAGCTAGGAAAGTAGGCAATGCAACTGGTTAGATGCAATTCAGTTTGCATCCCAAAATACTAATTTTGTTTTTTTTTTTAGTTCTGAAGTTTAGACTCCCATGCAATGTACAGAGATTAAGAGGTGGGACCTGAATGATTTTGAAATTGTATCCTATCTCCCTAATAGCTTCTTACAAATTTTGCCTTAGGAAAGGAAAAGAGATTGATCTACACACATACACTGAAACAAAAGAAAAATCAGCTCAGCCATTACAGAATGCAGGTGACATGTTAATACCAACATATGGAAACATTTTAGCCCAGTTTATTAAGGGCAGAATAAAAACAATATTGATCAAATTGACTCTCCTGCCTCTGCAGACAAGGACAGCATTTCTGCAAGGATTAACTGCTTTTAGTTAAACATGGTATTTCTTTAGGAATAAATTTTACTTCACTCAGATAAGATACAAATAATATTAATTTTAAGTAGGAGTTTATACATCAGTATTATCTCAGTTTATTTTAACATGGCATCAACAAACAATACAAGTTTTTAAGACGTATTAAGAATTCCCTTTTGCTGCTCCTCTATTACCTAGCTTTAAAGAATTATAATAATCACATTGTTTGGATTTTTAAGGAAATGTTCACTACCTTTTAAAGTGCCATTTATGCTCTTTCATTCTCTTTATCTAAATTCCATCAACTTTTGCATGTTTCAGATTTCAATAAAAGCAATTTAATCTTTTCAGCTTCCCATGGCCATGTCTCAAACCCATGTTGTGCCAACAAATCAAAGGAGCTAATTTTATCTTGCTCAGCATGCACTTATAAGCAAAGACAAATTAATCATCTACAGTAGGTCTAGTTGGCTGATGTTTTATATTGTAAAATCAGTGTAATACCACTGTTATTTCCCCTGCCTGAACTGAAATAGGAATCACAGATGGTGAAGAATTCACAGATGGTCATTGGTATTGGGAAGCACTATTAATAAAACAGTCATTAGAAGGTCTACAATACTTTATGGAATTAATATTTTTCAGATAATAGTTAAGTTGCTGATGCATAAATCTCAGTGCCAGATTATTGTGCATTTTAACAAAAAAAAAAAATTTGTTTTTAAATCTCCTTGCATATGAAGAAACTTAAACTAATAGATATTATAGGAAAATGTACCATTTGTTTTTTAAAAAGTATTGATAACCTCTCATTTTTAGCTACTATTCTCACAAAAGGAAGACTTAATTCCTTTTACTTGAGATTTATACTGACACAAGAACAAGAAAATTAATACTATAATAAAATGTGTGCCTGTTTCTTGTTCCTGGATATTTCCATCATCACTTATGTTAGCATGCTAGCTGTGAGGTGTCTTAGTAGGTTGAAGGGAAATTCAACTGCAGTATTTTGACAGACAACTTTAAAGTGGCTGTTAGTAGTATTTGCATTTCCTTTGAATTTGTTAAATAGCATGGAAAAAAAAAAAAAAGACAAGCTATGGCTGACCTTTGCCAAATTCTAATCTCTTTATAAAAAAGAATTGGGAGTGGAAAGGAGTAATTGTGCTGTTTAGTCCTATCTCTATCGTTTTGGTCATTGTCTCACATTTATAGTGGTATGCTCATTTCATATTGAAGTACCAAAGGAAAGACGGGGCAGAAACCTTCATGAGACCACTCTGGAGCCACATAAACCTATCAAATACAAGCAGGCATTCTTAGACCTTATAATCACTGGTTAAAGGTTAAGTTAGATGTCAGACAGGTGACCTTAGCAAACTCTCTGACTGAATAAACAATGAATTTTTCTACTATATTTTACCATGTTTTCCATCTTATTTCTAGTCAGTTTACTTCTAGATAACTATTAGCATCCTCATTAATTTTTAAAAATAATTTTTTGTTTGGCAAATGATCATTCTAAATGTTGAGTGTAATTATCAAGAACTAGAAGTAAATTATACTGTTTTTTTCTTTTACCATGATGCTCATATAAATGTTATTACTTTATGGCTGACCCTTGTGTGATTTTATACTAGTCTGGGATATCCCTTCAGGGTGGACTTAATGGTAATCAGATCTGCTGCTGAGGCAAAGCTGACCTTGTTAAAATAGAGCCAAAGCTGATGCTTGAAATAAAGCTACAGAGATGTTCTCCCCAATACTACAAACTAAAGAACTGAGGTACAAATATCTTCCCCTTCCACCACCACTCCTTAAGTCTAACAAAGTTTTGAAATAAACATAGGAGGAAGTCTCCTCAGTCTTGCAGTTCAGTGACAAGATAACATTTGAGTAAGGAAGTCAAAAGACTGAGCTGAAGGTTGCATGCAAACAGACTTAGCAAAATCTTGCTTTTCTGCCTTGCCAATACGCATTAGTCTTGATGTGAGTTATAGTCTGAGCTTGAATTTGTAGAGGTCATCTGGACAAAGACTTGTGAGCACTGTTAAATTGTGTAGTGACTTTGGAATAACTCCTTTGCAATGATTATTCTGTTCCTTGTGAATCTTTCTAAAAATACCTTATTCTACCTATTTTTGTCTCTTTTAATTTGAAGTCATTGTTGACAAAGCCAGCAAGACTCTGACCCACTACAAGAATCCTTCAAGTACTAGGAAATACTAATATGTTCTGCTGCTTTTTATCATTTTTAAAGAGACAGTTTACTTTGGGGGAATGAATAGCTCAGGATACTTGTGATAAATTTCTACCTCTAAACAGTGTGTTTGATTCTAGCTATGCAATCTTTCTTGTCCTCTTCTCAAAATGGTTTTTGAACATGATATGCTGCACTCCATTCAGGTAGCCATGTTTGGATATTAGTTTCATTTGCTCAGAAGCTCAGTTGTCACACTAGAGCACACAACTCTTGTATACTTCTTTCATGTTTTGAATTTTACTAGTAAAAATGTAATCCTTATTATTCATTCCTCTTTTAAAATTTTCTGTGATCACAACACAAACTCCAACTTCTTTGGTCCTCTTCAGAGCTGACAAAATTAGTCTGCACATACATATATATTTTTGTATAAGTAGGGAAAAGTCCTGAAAATAATTTGTACAATATGTATGCATATATGCATTTGCAGAAGCCAATTACAATTGTGATGACAGCGTCTTGTTAGTTTGTCATGACCAGACTCTCTATACAATAGACACAGTGATGTCAGACTACTACAGCCTGTGGTGCTGTGAAAATCAAAGGTAAAGTGGATTAGAGATGAGACTACTCCTCTGCCAGTCCCCAGAAGACTCAACAGCATGGTGAAAATCCTATTCTATACCACAGAAGAATCCACCTTTTGCAGGGCTAGGCTCCACAAAACATTTGACGCTAATTTGCAACACACTTTAAATGTCAGCAGAAAGGTGGCTGTATTCTGTTTTTTCTGCCACCAGAAAAACAATGCAAAGAATATTTTTTTGTCTTCAAACAAGTACCATGCAGACAATAAACTCTATCAGAAAACTCAGGAGTAGAATAAGGTTGAGAGATGAATGCTGATGTGTTAATGAAATTGCTGAGAGTAAACTGTTTTCACTTGGTATGATGTCAAGTATTGGAGGAATAGAAATTACTCTCCCATTCAGAAAAAAAAAAAAAATCACCTAGGGTTGGGACCAATGCAGATGGTTAAGGTGAAGCCTATGCTGTAGCCCACTTTCCAGTTCTCACATATTGGATTTTTCATGTAACAAAAACCTTCCCAAATGCAACCCCTACAAAGCCCCAAAATGCACAGTTGAAATTGCAATTGTATGATAGCTGTTCTACTCACAAAGGGTTGGAATGTGTTACTCAGTACTACAGCATTTGCTCACTGTTAGAAATGTATCAGAAGAGCCAGAAATTTTGGCAATTTATAATTTCAAACATTTAATTTTCTACAATGAATCCACGAAAATATGCTATCATTCATTAAGGACTTCTTGGTAATGTAACAGTATCTTTAAAATTCCTTGCAAATGAGACCCATATCCTAAAGAGACTGACATAATACACTAGGTATTAGAGTATTTCATCTTAAGTATGGAATCCTTAACTACATCTTCTTATAAGTGCAGAGGTCCTGAACAATGCTTTGTAACTTGTCCTGTGCAAAGAAAGTTTCTCATATGAGTTTTTATGGACACTTCTGGACTCAATATCTATTTTGTGGTAACTTGATGAGAAGGGGCCACCTATGTTAACCCCTGGTTAGCAAACATTAGAGCAAGAGTACTGAAAAGCTTTTCTCCACTGGCTAAGGCTGATATAGGGGCACTTCTATAGCATGAGGAACCACAGAAGGGACTCTCCAATGAAGCCATCTGGTTAAGGAAGGCAGATGAGTTGTGTATGGTAAGGCAGATATATAGGAACATGTATTTAATAAAAGCTGGTCTCATCACCAGTGTGAGAATGGAGTAATACATGCTCTGAAACAAATTCTAACCAATAGTAAAAGCTTATCATACAACCAGTACTGCCTTGGCTTGTGTGCCATTGCTGGCAAGGGTAGTGGAAGATTAATTTGATGAGATGAATTTGGCCATGTATCAGGGAGTGAAATACCCTGCTTCATGAGTAATATACTCCAGCTTTCCTTCAATGTAACTCTTGTCTTTTTCTTTTCTGCAAGTATGTTGCTCTGGGGACTGAGCAGTCAGGCAGAAAACTAAGTTTCTAAATCACTACACAGCAGCACTGAGATGTCAGTCAGTCTGATTTTCTCTAGGTTTTTTGGTTTGTTTTGGTTTTTTTCCTCCTTTGGAGGCCTCTAAAGACAAATTTCTTTTCCATTAACACCAATATGCAGTTTTTAGAAATAGTCTATTCTGAAACAATAAGCTTTTTTCAGTTTTTTTGCTTTCCTTCATGTCAGTCAGAGTCATTCATTCCTGAGATAAATACTTTTGTACTTTCTATCCCCTTACTCCTTTCATTTTCACTGTGAAATTGTTTGAAATTGCCATTTTCACTTCAAATGCACGGAGGACAACACAGTGCACTTCCTAACAGCTGACGTGACGTGAGATACCAACTTCTATCCTCAGTTAAACACATAAAAGCCCATATGCTTCTTTTGATCTTGAGAGGAGAAGGAAGAAATTCAAAGGAAATTAGATATGCAAACTACAGACAGATGTGGCCCTTACACTGTGATTTTCAAAGAGATCTAAATCTACATTTCATCTACTTTATGAGAGCAGACGTAATAGTTGTTCCCAGTTGTTTGCACAGAAGACAGTTTTACACAGACTAACTATTTGTGATTCATTTGGAACAGGAATGACAAATTTGCCTATAAAAGGTAATGGGGCAATTCCCTTCTCAATTTCTAAAAATTAGAAATAGCAGCTTAAATCAGCAGTAATACATCATTGAAAAATTATTTTTAAGAAAGTTTTTAAGAAAAAATGAAATCCATTGTTTCAAAACTTTGATTTAAATAGTGTAATTGGAACAACATTCCATGTATATGCATTCAAAGGATTTTAGACAACATACACATTATTCACAAGCTTACATTTTAATTCCCTTACCTTACTTCTACAGATCATATCTATACTGTTTGCTTTTTCTGCTCACTAAAAACGGTCCTTTTTCCCCATTGCCTAAGTACAATTCACCACTTTTTGTAATTTTTTTTTTCCTTTTGTAGCTTAAGCCTTATTCAAAAGGGAAACATTTCTGGTTAACTCACGGTAACATTACCTCCAAAACTCATTATTCTCTTTTTTCTTCCCAATTTCTTCTCCCCCTCTGCTATCCTGTGCTATTTATCTTTGCAACCATATTACTTGTCTTTTCAAGGTGTACTGGGATAGCAGTTTACATGATAGATTCACTGTTCAATTATATAAAATGCACACAGAATTGCAAGTATCTCAGGTGATTTGCAAAGGGGAAAAATCTCTGGCAGATTGATTCAGACAATGTGCATCTGTCGAGCCAATAGAAAGAGCCAAATTTTCTGAGTTGAGTACTGCTTCTGCATTGAAATCTCTTTACCAAATGGGCTCAATATTCTCCCCATTATTCAATCTCTGAAAAAGAAAAGAAGGAAACATAAGGAAAAGGAAGGGGAAAGGGGAAAGGAGAGGAGAAGAGGGAAAGCCTGTCCTCAAACTGGAGTATCATGTTCAGAATTTATTTTCCGAATGACAAGTACAGATTTCATACTTGCCTATGAAAGGCTAGAAAACACTGAAGGAAATACACAGCTCCTAGGTAGGCAATACCTACTGATGCTTCCTAAATGCTAGTCTTTATATGCTCTGTACTAAGATATGTTAAATATTCTCAAGTATTTTATTTATATATCAGTACACTAAAAGCTATTGAGGGCCTTCACAGAAAGAAAATACTATTCTACGCTTGTTGCAATGCTGCATTTTCAGTATCAACTCCAGCTCATACTCTCAGAGCTAAAGTACTACAGCCCTACTCCACAGTCAAAGCCTGATAAAGAATTTAAAACAAGTCATTCTATCTGTGAATTAAAATCCTTCCTCATTTGCTAATTACTTTCAAGAAGATATCAATTTTTTTTAAAATACAAAAGGAAGAAAATGAGTGAATTTTTCTATACATCGTCTTCCACATGACTCAGGAAAGTTTCTGAAGAGGAGAATTGCTAAGCATATTTTACTTTGACAACCTAAAAGATTATGATATAAATGACAAAGCAGAGGACAAAGAGTCTATGTAGGAGTCTATGTATTGAATAACAAAAACCTGAAGAAGGGAAACATTCATTATATGGAGAAATAAAAATGGCAAAATTAGAGTTCCTCTGAGGAAGGTGCTTAACAAGATTAAGACAAAGCCTGTAGATTCATGGTAACTGTGGACTATACTATAACACTGTATATGACACTACAATATAATTAGTCTTCCTTAATCAGTCATCACTTCTTTTTCTCCCCTCTGTTGTTTCACTGACAGTTTAAAACTTCTCTGCCTTATCTGTTATAAAAAGTTATCAAAAGTTATTAAAATATATCAAAAGTTATCAAAATTTCTATGACATGGGTGGACAATTTGATGCCTGTGATAGATTAAGATACATATATTGTTTGCACATGATGAGCCCTGTCTCCAACACAACCCATTTTTGGATTTAGCTAACTAATGACAAAGAACTCTACCTTAGTAATGTGTTTCAATATAGAGGCAATGTGATTCTGCCACTGGTAATTTAAACAAGCTATATTAAAAGATATTGTACCAAAATATTAACTGTTAGCTTTGGGATTTGTTGATTGCAAAGGTACTTGTGGCAGTAAAGAAAGGCATCAGTCAACTTTATTTTCAAATAACAAAATTATTGGAGTAAATCTTTCTGCATGTAATGAAATAGCCTTAGCATAGGCTCATTCACTAATAGTGATACTAATAATGATACACCATTTCTCATCATGTAACACACAAATCATTATGTGTTATACCCCTCCAATAGAATAATATATTTTATTTGAAATTCAGATTTCATCTATGGAAAATTTTATAGGACTGTAAAGGATATTTTCCCAGTAAATGAGAATATACTTTAATTTCTTTTCATTTGCAATCTAACTGAGAATCCTGGCCAGAAAATACTCATGAGAAAAATTCAGAAGAGTTTATACTTATCAGTATGATATGCATATGCTGAATTGGCACCATCTGTATTCAACAGACATTAGGCTACTTTGCAAACTTTCAGCAACAATTAAAAAAAGGAAAAAAATAACTAAAATTCCTGCAACAATCAACACTAACCCCCCCCCCCCCCCTTTATATTTGAAAGAAGGAAATATTCATCTTGTTTCTTGTTTAATATTAATCTTGGGAAAAAAAACCACAAAAACCAACAACAAAAATTTTGTGAGAAAATCTTGGCTTTTTCTGCCTGTCCTTCACCACAGACTTCCTCCACAGGAGGGTAGCTGAGGAGACACCACATGCTGTACCACAGCCCTTGTTTGTTCACAAGTGTGAGGATTCATCTGCCCAAGCACAGGCATCATGTGCAGAGTTAATCTGAGCTAGTCCTTCAGATTACTGAATTGAAAGTGCATTTTTTCTTCAGCTCACTCCATAATCACACCTGTTTCTCTTGACAACAGTGGAAATAGCCTCATGCAACACAGATGCCACCTGTATGGCAGGTGTGTCTCAAGACAGGAGGTCATTCCCACTCACCACAACTAGAGGAGTTTCAATTCCTGCTTTTGGCTCCTCATGCAATATCTGCTTGAAGAAGAGTTTTAATCCTTTTGTCTTTTGCAGGAACCTCACCACCTCTTCAATTCTTCAGAAATTACACCCCTCCTCAGAAATCAGAGGTTCTGGGTTTGGGTCAGTTTGATCATTCAGGCAATATATACCTTATTATGTGCTCACAATGCTTTACTTCCCCAGTCTAAGATTAAAGGTGGCAGAGTGATTAGAGCCCTGATTAACCACTTTCTCCAAAATGTGGTTCATGCTGGGTAGCAGTGGCCATGTAGCTGCTGCTGTAAGGCACAAATTAGACAAACTCACCAAGTGCCCACCTGCCTAATTCAGGCCCTTCCACAGCTAAGCCTTCTTTTTCTATATTCTAAGCTCTGGCTTCATCCGTACTGCTGTGCACCTGCAGAATGGGCTGCATCAAATTTACCCCTCTCTTTCCAAAAGTGCCTTAAAATTACCAGCACAACGCATTCTGTTGGTGGAAAACATATTTCTTACTCATCTCTGGTACTATATACCATGGTCCCAATATTACACGTTGTTAGAAGAGAATAGAAACTAAAATAAGTTTGGGAAACTCTCCTTGATTGCTGATACTTGTCTTTCAGGCTTCAATCCAATCCATTCCAAGAACTCACCAGCTTTCAGGTCTTGCAGTAGACTCTGCATAAGCCCCTCTGCCTCAGCTGGACAAGCTGATCTATCCCTCAGTTTATGTTGCAAGTGTATTTCTCTCTCTTCTCTGCAGCTTCTCAGTGTCTTCCTTAAACTTCCTTCTGCCTGAAACTTTTCTTTCCTATCTCCCTCCACCCCTCAGTTTCTGAAGCACAAACATTCCCCCTAAAATACGCTCAGTTGATCCCAGGGCAGGCGCAACCCTCACACCTTTTAAAGAAATGTAGTTGAACCTGACAACAAACACACAGAGTAGATCATCTGCCACAGATGGCTAAACTTAGGAGGTGTGAAAACAACTCACAGTATGTCCGGATTTTCCATTACACTTTTTCTACAGAAAGAAAACATACTAGCCAGACCACACAAAACTCCATATTCCTATTCTTGTTCTCATATAAAAATGGAATTTCCAGTTTGTTACAAATCCATTTTTAAGTGACACAAATTAAACAAAACCCAATTAACCTCTCCTCTGAACCCACCCTTAAACTTCAAAAAGCCAATTTTTAAAGTAAGCATTAACCCTTGAATAAACCATACAGAAATCTGCTATACTAATACAAAACAGAGCATCTTCTCATGGAAGAAAAACAGCTTTCACTATGTTATCTGTTTAAATGGATACCAAAGTGAAACAGATTACCTGCCTTTTTTTTTAAAAAAAAAAAACCCAATATCTTAAAAGATATTTTACCATTTTTTTCAGAGTTTACTTTTTGTTTGTTTGGGGTTTTGTTTGTTTTTTGTTTGTTTACAAAAAAAGATTTTAGATGTATTATAGTCTCTGTTGACTCTGCACCAGATTTAAACCATGGAACTGGGAAACAAAAGTGGCAAATGCTTCATCATCTGTATTTAAAACTAGATTTGACATCAACTCCACCACTTTCCCAAAGAAATAAAGACAAGGCACTCAGCTTGGTATTCATTAGCTCAACTGAGTAAAACTGAATTTTTAGAACATCCTCATATAAAGGCATACATGGAGATAATATTTATATTTTATTATTTTACTAATTATTAAATATAATTTCTATTACTAGCACTGTAATCTACATTAATTTTCAGAGGAACAAGTATTCTACTCCTGGACAAATTACATCAGATGACAACCTTGTATGCAATGTGATATTTAATGCAACTGTGTAGGGATGAAGAAGAAGAAAGCAGTAACCTTTAATGAATTTTCTTCCTACTATTTTAACAGCAATTATACTATTTTAGAATCATGACCTTCCTCTTCCCATTTCTGCTTATTGTGACAAGCAGGACAGGAAGACAGAAAGTTGGCAAAGATTACTTTTAAACACTAATGAAGCTAAAAATACAGATAAGGTACCAAAAAAAATCAGAAGTTAATGTGAAATGTGTGCCATTTGCAGTTTCTAAACCTACATATGTAACAAAAAAAAAAAAAAAAAAAAAAGAGAAACAGAATTTAATGTAACAGCAGTATTTCAAGACACAAAATAGAAATGAAAATTATTATGGTTGGCCTGGAATTTAGGATATATATTCACTGCATATACAAAAGGAAAAAGGCTCTTTTCTTCCCTCTCATTTTCAGATCTATTATTCTTGTCCCAAATCAAGTCCATTGCTGCCATAGGTCAAAAAAATCAAGATAAAAACAGCTTTGCTTGATTATATGCATATGGACTATATCAATCACCCTAAACATGCAATATAATGTTTCCTATTACAGAAACACAGGAAATCATCATTAAAAGATGTTCACAGGAGAATGACAGATTTGGGTTGGTTCCCTTCTCTTTTATTTTCTATGTGTTTCATTCACTGCTTTAAAATTTCTAGCAACCCCATTAGCATTTGGTTACAAATAAAATAAAATTAACTAAACCCTGAAATGTATGTAACCATCCAAATACACATTTAGACCAGTGGAAGAGCAAGAGCTAAAAAAAATTAGCCCAAACCATCAAAAACTATTGTCTACTGAATACATTAGTGACATCTTATCTTAACAAAGTATCAGGCTTTGCAGTCATGCCATTCAGTATTTTTTGGGTCCAGAGAAGTTAACAGAAAGTCAAATGATTGTTCTCAAGTCTCAGACAGTTTGATGCTGACTGGGACCTATAGCAGCCTGAGGCCCAGAGTGATGATACATGTCCTTACAGAAAAGAAATGACAGTATTTATGGCTTGAGAGCAGAACTGTTGTGTGAGTGTGATTTGTCAGACATGTGCTCCCAAAGACTGAAAAAGGCAGAAGTAACTAATGGTTTTTAGCTGGTGAGGATGTCAGAAGAAAATGTTTCTGTAGACACAGATCCAGCACAATAAAAGTTTAGGAAAACAGTATTACAAAAATAACAACAAATGAGGGCTGCAGAGTATCAGGCTAAATATGAAAAGAACACTTATTAGATAGTATTTAGGTAGAAAAAGAGAAAAAATGGATAACCCTGAAAATGGTTCTTCTAAACATTCACTGCAAAATGCTACCACTAAGACCTTTAGCTAGGAGAGAAAGACAAGAAGCATAAACTTTAAACAGTTTAATACTGAAAGTCACCCTTCAGTTACAGGCCATAATGGCATGTTTAATGGCACTGTAGAGATGAGGAATGCCTACTTGAGACACTAAATAACTGGATGTTAGGCAGTATCTGATGCAGAAAAATAGTTTTGGTCATTAGTTCACCTATATAAAATCAATGACTTCAGAGTCTTTGTTTCAGTGTGTCTCATTTTGAGTCAAATCTGATTTTCTGGTTATTCTAGCATTATTAGCAGTTTAGGAGAGCTAAATGAGAAAACTAAAAAAATATTTCTATTTTATATTTTGCAAATTTTGAATATTTTTTGTATTCATTTGGTACTATTTAAAATATAAATATAGTATATTATCTAAGAAAAAGCAACATCTCTTAGCTGAAATTTTTTGACCCTGCAAAAACAGTTAATGTTTAAAGGGTCTCAGCTTTATTAGCCAGGCATTTATTTGCCTCTGAGCTAAGACTGGCAAAAAGATATTGTTTAGCATCAGTCATGCACTGATTTTAGAGCCTTGGAAAGAATAAGATAGTGAACATCAAGTCATCTTCCATGATGAACATTACTGTTATGTAATTTCTAAGTCATCAAGTCAAGTATCTATATGGTTTTACTTCATTTTCTGATGACAGTATTTATGGTCATAGATATTTGATAAGACTATAAGCAAAAGAACCTTTCTATAAACATTACAGAACTCATAAAACTTACAGCACCAGCTGTTTGTGTTATATCAGGAAATATGAAATAATTGAATTTTTTTAGATTCCTCTTCTGAAAGCACAGCAATCATTCTAGTACCTTGCTGTACTTATAGCAGCCAGGAACCAGGCTGCTGAATAGTGATGAAGATTATCTCGAATGGCGAGGCACTGATGGCATTTACCTCAGAATGCATCATCTAGGAGCTCTGTGAGATAGTGTGAAATTCCTTACTGTGTCGTTTGAACATCATTTTACACATATACACCAAGTACTGAATTAATGAAGAAACATTTTTCTTTATCTGCTCCGCTCTCTTTCTGGAAAACATTAAATCACTTTGCATCAGTTGACGATCTCATTTTTTACTGAAAATACGTGACTTAGTCAATGTCATGCAGGAAAGGCTGAATCAGATGGATTTTGATCTGAAATTGTGTTGCAGATTCTATTGTCATGAAATTGATTTCCAGCTGTTAAACTGCATGTGAAAAACCAAAACACTTGAAAACCTTCAACTTGTTTTTAAGTCTATTCTTCCTTCTGTAAAACCAGTTCAGGAGAAATTATAAAGCACAAATTTCATTTTGCTCATTCTCAATTGGCCACTAGATTTCCAAACTGTGTTTAAAAGTTGAATATTCTGAACTGCAAGAAGAGTATTTGTAGCATGCTTTTTTAAAAATGCTTTGAAGTTTAATACTAATTATTAGCAATCCTATACTTTCAGCAGAAAACTCACAACTGATGACAGACATTCAGAAATACGCATCAGAAATACACAGAAATATTTGAAAGCATTTACATGTTTCTCCCCATTGCATAATTAGAAAATGTTTAGGGCAATGAAGTTAAAACATACTTTATTTGAAATTTCTACTTATTGTGAGCAGGACACCATTTTTGATTCACTTTAATTCTTAATTTATTACTTATTTGTATGTGTAATATATGAACATGATTAAGATACACATCAAAAAATACTAAAATAAAAACAGAATCAAACATTTGATGCAAAAATGAGACTTTTAGAGTCTCAGCTACTCTATTGATATCTCCAGCTCAATGAACACGTTCAGAACTTTTCTGTGTATCGAACTCCTTCCGGGCTCTGAAGCAAATGGAGCTGATTATCACTGTCTGTCACTTTCCCCATTCCACCATTTACTTTATTGACTGTATTGTCTATACTTCCAGAACAAGTCAGACAGAAAATCCTTCTCCATTAATACAAGCTTTTGTTGTTGTTGTTGTTTTTAAAATATTTCCAGTAGGAATGGGTAGTAGAGGAAAAAACAACCCATGGTTGCCTGGTTTTGTTTTTTGTGGGGTATTGTTTTGATTGTGTTAATTTTTTGTTGTTGTTTTTCTTTTAAATGAAAAAATGTGTTTCAAGAGAATCACTATCTATTTTTTCAGCTTGAAAATGATGAGGTCCTTTTTCTTTCCTTTCTCTCCATAAAAACATCACTAAAACTAAAGCTAAAAAAAAATCACTGTATTTTTTCTCTACCATACAAAACTCCTCTCTTTCTTCCAGTGCAACCTTTAAACTTCTTCAATATAAAATTCAGATTTAAATGTTATTTTCTACTAGAAAATTTCCAGGAGTAATATTTCAATCATTTAAATGAATAGCCTTCCCCCCTGCTCCCCACATTCTCTCAAGTTAGGGGTTCCATTTTTTATAATAATCAGAACTAAAAATTGTTTTAAAGAAAGTGCAAAAAGTTCCTCATATTTGAAATAGTGAAATTACCAAGTCAAAGAAAAAAAAAATAATTTTCTCAAGGCATGATGTGCAGCTGACTGAATTAACAGAGTTTATCATTAACTTCAGAGAATTTTACATGAGCCATCAGATTCCTGATTCTACAACACAAGCACAAGCCTCCACAGTTTCAAAAGTCAATGGGAATATTTAGATCTGAACATCACAGTAGATTCATCACAATAAATCACAAAGGGTTCAGTAGTAATGTTATAAACATTTTTTTTCATCTTCCCAAATAGAGCAAAATATTAAAACATTAAGACAGTGAAACTCATGTTTAAGAACTTCCAAATAAAATCACATTAATGAGTGCCAACTGGGATTTGGGATTCTGATGTAACTTACACTACACCAGGTAATGTAAAACATTATGTGACTTATGTTTGATAGTGCTACATCACTTATCCTTCAATTGTAGCTTATATTTGTATAAAACTACATGCACCCCAAATACCAGGTTTTCTTTCATGAAATGATGGTTTCTTAAAACTTAAATGTATAAAAAAATAAATTCTAGAAAAAAATGGAAGAAAATTCTAGCAGAAAAAAATCCCTCGGCGACCCAAAACCTCAAACCCAGAAGATTCTCAAATTCTTCTAACATAATTACAGGGCTTGAGAGCTTAATGGGGGTCATAGACTAGTGTTTCCTGAACTGTACTGGGTATTTCTTTATAAAGCTGCATAGGAAGTGATTTAGGAAATGCAATTTGTTTCTGAAGTGAAGCAGCACAGCAGTTCAAGTGTGTGTGCACTCCAGCTAATGAAAACAACAATGTAAACTGGAAGAGAAGGACCCAGATGGACAAGTCTCCCAGCTCTTCCTACCCTTTATATCTACACAAACCATTAAAAATGTCATTTAGAGATCCCAGTGTAGGCCCAGTAAGATGGTCAGGGCTTGAGGGAGAGTGTCTGTTCAAAGAAGAGAGGTTAAGGGAACTGAACTTGAGAAAAACACCTAATTGTGTCTTCAAGTCTAAAATGCAGTAGTACTGAGTAGACAGACTCTTCTAAGGGATGCACCATGAAGGACAAAAGGCACAAGTTGCACAAGGGAAGTGAAGCGCTCTTTGACATGAGAGCAGTGAATTCTCAGAACAGAATGCACAGAGGGACAGTAAAATCTCCATCCTTAGAGATTTTCAAAATTCATCTTGACAAGACTTGTACACATCTGCTCTAACTTAGAAATTAGCTTAGCTTTGAGGTCAAGGTGGGATTCTATGACCTTCAAAGCACCCTTCCAACCTGATTTTTTGGTGATCTGTGATGACTGAGGAGTTTAGGTAGGAAATATTTTCAAAATATTATACAGACACCAACATCTTGATGGAGATACTCCTACAATGCTGCATAAGGAGTGAAAGATTAGGGAGTTCAGTATATATTTTAATTAAATTAAAGTTCTGATGTTCCATAACTGCAGTGTCTGAGATAAAAATACCCTCCAGCAAAGCCATTTGTTTTTTGACACATACGTATGTGTGTCTATGTGTGTGCCTGTACACATATGGTAAAAATGCTACTTCTCTAACATTGTCAAAACTTCTTGTTTTCCATCATGAGTTTTTGGGCCAAATGATGAAGAAACAGGAAGAAAAGAGATAACGTGTTCCTCTTCCTAGGTTATCATTCCTCAGACAAGCAATGCTAAAACAGGCTGTAAGAACATAAGTACTCAGAGCAGCCTACACTACCACTGTCACAAGAATCACTTTTACTGCCTGAAGAAATATCTGAAGGCATTAGAATAAAATTTTCTATATTACACTGTGCCTGATCAAATGGGCAAAGGACAAACTCATTTATTCCATTCCATTCTTCCTAGAAGACCACAATATTTCTACTGCTGGTTACAACTTAGGAATCATAAAAGAAGCATCAATATGATGTAAGTGATTAACCCAGACAGTAACATTTCTAAAAAAAAGACAGTAATTGTTTCTAACATCAACTCAGACATGAAGCATGATTTTATTTCACTGTTGCTCACTTACATCATATATATACACCAAAAACAAAGCTACAAAGGAGATTACAGAAAATGCATTCCAGAAATGAATGAAGTAAATATTACCTCAAAAACCTATGACTTCCTGAGTCTTATGTCATCATGTTTTACTAATGCTATATAGCAGCTGATAAAAAAAAGACTCAGTCTTGAAATATTCTTCCATTAAATAAACTGCATTAAACTTAAACTTTTAGGTGGGCTTAATTCTCATTCTGATTCACTCCATCTATCACCCTTCCTGACTATCTTTTCACCTCTGGCAACTGCTGACTTTCTAAGTCAAGGAGTTATCCAGATTTGAGATATCAAACCTGTTAAACTCATCCCACACACACACTAAAGAAATCCTCAGCATACAATCCTCCTTCAGACCTTCCTCCATACTAGTTATTAAATTTCAAACCCTGCCTTCACTCTTACTTAATGGCTGGCCCATTTAGCCTGCCTGGCCATAACGCCCCAGGGAAAAGGCAGTGTAAGAGCACCAGCACTTTGGATGCTTGAGCTGGGTTTGACATCAGCAAACAGCTTGCAAAGTGAGTAAGGTGAGATAATCAAAGCTGTATTTTGATAGGAACCACTTAGATTGGATGAGAGAGAGTGTCAAAGAAAGACCAGCTGGGGAACAGAAGTAGGGTTTAGCAAGGAGATTAGAAGGAAGATACAGACAGATGGAGAATGTGAACAGAAATTGAACTAAGACCCGAATTCACGATGTAGAAAATTCATGAAGTTCTGAAGGAAAGCCAAAAGGCAGGCTTCCTCTGCAGTCTCACACCAAGGGAGAAATTTCAGGCTCTGCATCAAAATTTCACAGAGATGTCTAAGCCATGTCTTGTGACAGACTTACCTCTGTGTTTGGAGTTTCTAAAGAGATGACTTAGGCAGCGCAACACTAGCCAACATGGCTAGTTAATTCCTCTCTCATATCTTCATTTAAAATGCAGGGACTGAAAGCACTTACCATGCCATTATGGATTCCACTCCCTGAGCTGAACATTTAAGTATGTAAATCACCTTTTTTACCAGAGTTCAGCTCCTTCTTGGTAAAAAACCTGAAAATTATTTTGAGAAATTGAACTGAGAAGATAAGCACAAATGAAAAATTTGCTCTCTCCAAGTGGGCTTTGAGAACTATTGACAGGATAGCTTCTGAAATTCTGCACTGGTGTCAGCAGAGCCAACTTTGTCCTGTAAACAAAATTTGTCTGCACTATAATGCCCATTTGTCAGCAGCCATTCATCTTAAAAGCATGCTGAAGAAAATAGTTGAAAGACTTTTTATAATGACATTTCAGTGAATTATATGAAAGTTATTTTAAATTAATATTTTTTTTTATTATTTTTCTTTAATTGAGCTTTAGAATGTAGAAAATCATTTGTAAACCTAATTTTAACAGAATCTGTGCAGAATCTGCATTTCTGTGCAGAATTGATAAAAATAAACTAGAACATAATTAAGAAATTCACTGTTTTGAGAGAAAAAAACCCAGGAAATAGGAACACAGAAGACTCAGAAGACAGGCTTCTTGAGTGCCCATGGACCCAAAAGCAGTCTCAGTAATCTAGAACTTTACTGTAGCCATTTGAGAAATGAGGGGATTCATTTCATTCTAAAGTAAAACCTAAAACAAGTGGATTAACTACTGTTCCATTGGAATATTTCTGCCTGCAGATTATAACATGAATATACAGTGACCAGATCAAGTGGGATTTTTCACCACCAATATCTAATGTTAAACATGTTATTCCAATCCTCCATACCTTAGCTAGGTAGGCTGGCTGTGTCAGCCAAGGAAGACAACAGACTTCCAGACTTCAGAAGAGAAATGAAAAGAGAAAAGTAAAATAGGGAGTAAATTCCACTTCAGCTAAGAGATAGAAGGAATAAAATGGGGATATTTAGGTTATTTGATTATGCCTGTCTCAGCTTCCCATCTTTTAAATGAGGACTGCATCACTGCAGATACTTGTATAATAGAAAGGGCCATATCTGAGTGCTTTGTTTACTCAGCACTCTGTGGCAAATGCTACACTAATACAAATTAACAGCAAAGATGTGCGTGATACTGTGTAAGAAGAGCCATGAATGCTAAAGAAAGTTGTTTTTAATTTTAGAATTTAATTTTTAGACATAATTCTGTTACCCATAGTGCTCAAGATACCATTGTCTTGGAAAGGAAAACAGTCATGGGCTATCTACCCCTTTATGTTATTCCAAATATTCCAATGTAACACAGTTTCACTAAAATATATCAGTTCTAAGGCATCTGTGCTATTGCAGTTACAAAGTCCATATCTACTAAATATCCCAGGCCACAGATTGAGACAGCCCATCCTGTGCCTCTACTGGATGTGTAGAGTGGTCAATATTTTTCCTATTTAACATAACGGTTAACACAGTGAAATCTTATCTTGTTCATTTTTCGTCTTTCTAGATCAACACATCCAAATCCTTCAGACATCTAACTAACATTGTCTAAATATTTATGCCCAACTTTGAACCATCTCATCCTCTAACTCTTCAGTGGTGCTGAGCTAACCTGCATTTAGTATTAAAGCTGAAGTCTCACCAGCCAGTGAGCAGGGAAGAAGTGCAACATGAATCCTGCACAGGCACCAGTTGTCAGTATTTCCTAAGAACACCACTACCTTTCATTGAAGCACTTGATATTTTTAACTCATATTAAGTCTGAACATTTGCTACTACACTGGACCATTTTCACTACCGGTATTGCCTAATCAGCAATATTCCTGTTTTGTTTTGTTTTTTTTCCTTTGGTACCTGTAGCATCTGTATCATTATTGAAATTTTGGAACATCACTCTGAATTGCAATTCTGCTTTCCACAGTAATTATCTTCCTTATATCAATCTAAAAATGCTATATGAGTAATTTCTTCATACTTTAAATTACAACTGAATTATTAAAGAGTAAAGCCTAGGACAAGCTCCTGTTTGATACACTTAAAACTGCTTTCCTGTTTGACCGTGATCATATTGACTTAAGATATTCACTTTCCAGCTGGCAGATGGAAAGAAAACTTCCATTTAAAAAAAAATTCACTTAGCAATAATGTTGTGCTGGAGTAAGAATGTAAAGAAATGCAGCAGAAGGGACTATTTTTCTTAGTATTTAATAATGAAATTTAATCTTGCAGCAATAATATGCAAAACCATATGTCGATCTTTACAAATTATTTTTAATATGAAATCACTGTCTCAGAGAAGCAATACTTGACTAGAGGGATTTTGAGGATCAGAAGCAAAGTAAAATTAGTTCTAAATTAGGCAAGAGAAAGAAAGAAAGAAAGAAAGCAAGAAAGAAAGAAAGAGAGAGAGAGAGAGAGAGAGAGAGAAAGAAAGAAAGAAAGAAAGAGAGAGAGAGAAAGAAAGAAAGAAAGAAAGAAAGAAAGAAAGAAAGAGAGAGAGAGAGAGAGAGAGAGAGAGAGAAAGAAAGAAAGAAAGAAAGAAAGAAAGAAAGAAAGAAAGAAAGAAAGAAAGAAAGAAAGAAAGAAAGAAAGAAAGAAAGAAAGAAAGAAAGAAAGAAAGAAAGAAAGAAAGAAAGAAAGAAAGAAAGAAAGAAAGAAAGAAAGAAAGAAAGAAAGAAAGAAAGAAAGAAAGAAAGAAAGAAAGAAAGAAAGAAAGAAAGAAAGAAAGAAAGAAAGAAAGAAAGAAAGAAAGAAAGAAAGAAAGAAAGAAAGAAAGAAAGAAAGAAAGAAAGAAAGAAAGAAAGAAAGAAAGAAAGAAAGAAAGAAAGAAAGAAAGAAAGAAAGAAAGAAAGAAAGAAAGGAAAGAAAGAAAGAAAAGAAAGAAAGAAAAGAAAAGAAAGAAAGAAAGAACTGTTAGATGCTATTAGCACACAGTGCATTTTGAAACACTGATAGCACAAATGGATCTGGTCTAGCCAGTATTTTTACAGGTAAGAAGCAAATGTTCAGAGATCTGGTATACAATTTATGAAGCTTATAATGCTGTGAAGAATATTATAAACACAAGCACATCTAGCTCAAAGATTACTGGACTATCTTCATGTAATCCTTTTGTTATTTTTATTTTTTCAGGTGATTATATGGAGTATATCTAGCTCAGGAAATATTTTTCATATTTTTCCTAACGGGAATAATGTAGATTTTTGAAATTTTTAGTATCACACATGCTAAAAATAAGTTAGGAATTATAACAAAAAAATTAACCTTCTTCAGAAGAAAACTCAGTAGGAAGCTCTGTCCTAATTGTAACCCAAACAGACTCAAATCCCAGTTGGGAATACCAGTCCAAACCAATGACTGTCTCCTTTTGGAGAGTACAGCAGATAATTTACATCAATTAATTTGATCTATTGTTTAGCTTTTACTGCACCAAACAACTTGCTAATAAAGCACAGACAGCACTTTCTTTCTAACAAGGATTTTACAGACATTTTTCTTCTGCTCCTTTTGGAGAATGTACATTTATTTTATCAGTACTGTTTTCAGAGCTTCAGTCAAGGATGCTCATAAAACTGTAGACAGAATAAAATGCAGGAAGCCGGAATTATCAGGAGAACATGTGAAAGAAATCCTCTTTTTATTTCAGTCAGACAATTATGCTGGTAGAACTTTTACCCTCTTATTCATACTAACTACAGTAATCTGTGGCTTGAGAGGAGATGAAGATCTGAAGCAAAACAGAGCTGAAGTAAACCAAAATTTGCTCATGAGTACATGTCCCTCTGTCTTTCTTCTGTGCCTGCTTGGTTCCACTGTATAAAATTTATACCCCGTATTTAATACTTTAAAACAAGGAGCATAATATCCACCTATTTCCACACCAAATATTCCAAGTATTATTGTTAAAACAGATAATCACAGTACTCAAGTCAACCATAAAGTGGAAGAGGCATTATTGTACCTTTGTTCTTCTTTGTCTATGGTAGATAGAAGACTGGGGGATGGGATTCGTGGCCAGGGATGGTTTTCTTAATGTCTACATAAGAGCTGGCTAGAGAGAAAGATGGATGAACTGAAAGCAGGATAGAAAAGACCCAAGTGACATAAAACCAAGGCTCTTTCTCAACTTTGCCATGAATCTCATGCTTTATAAAAGATTTTTAAGGAAAAAGACTGAACACTACAATAACTTTCTATTATGTGTGAATGTCCCTTGGTTGAAAAGAGAAGGTGTGAAAGCAATGAATACAAAAGTATCAGGCAGAAAAGACTGACCCAGTTAAATGTGCTTTAGAAAATAATGTTAACATGACATCTTGCCCAAATGTGGGATATTCTGTCTCTTTGGAAGACCTGACAGATGGAAAAAAAGATGTCCCACTTGAGTCCCATGTATGTTATTCCAAAGGATTTCAAATACTTCAGATGAAACTGTAGCTTGAAATGTTAATGGGACTCTAATTGTAAATAATTCAGACCACTGGTGGAAAAAATAATCTTAAATCTAGCTAAAACCACATGGTTAAAGGAAAATATAGATAAGTCTTATTTTATTATTTACACAGAGATAAGATTGTTGAGAATTGTTTCTAGGTGTGACAGAGATTGTCTTTGTAACTCAGTTTCCAGCGAATTTGTTTGAAGCACACAAAAAAAGCATGTGACAATAGTCAAGTACAAAAGGAAATTGGTGGGAAACATTTACACCTTCTCTGGATTGCTGGCCTGAATTCAGTCTCAAGATAAGATTTCCCATCCATAAGCAATGAACCAGCATTATTCAGGCCTAGTGACTTAGCCTGTTGCTAAGTGTATTAACACACATCAGACATTCCTGCATGTGCAGTTCACAAGCTGCATGAAAGCCATATGAATTATGCAAATCAGAATTCTCCCAGATCATTCTTTAAGACTGGTTTATGCATGCTCAAAATGAAGGACTAGCTCCCACCAGAGTCCAGAGAATTTTCATTAAACCACAGCCCAGTAATGTCGCTTAGAAGCAAAGCTAAGAAAAATCTTTGCACTTAAATTTAGATACTAGTAAAGATGGTTCCTCACTCAACACCCATCTGTACTGAAACCCAAATTACCTTCTGTTTCCACAGAAGGTAATTCCTCCTTCACATGGAAGTATAGCTTTTACACAAATCAAAATGTTATTCCCTTTTTCTGGGCTGAATCATAGAACTAAAATGGAAAATTAAAGTCATTGAATTAAGCCTTTTGCAGAACAACAATGTGAGCACATATGTGTCAGACCAAAAATCACTTCTGGATATTTTACAGTAACTAAAAAAAAAATAAGAAAGTACCAAGTCCTTTTAGCTGGAATTAAGAACAGATAACAAGAAACCAAGGGAAATACCTATGTCTTCTGCTTCAACAGTAGAAGAATTATGTTACCTGACATTCTGCCATGACATTAAGAAATGAAACCACTCCCTGCTTCTGGGAAGCCTCAACAAACAGAAATATCCACCTTCAAACAGGGTAATTATCACTACCTTTTTCTGTCTATTCATTATCCAGGGAGAACGCTTCTTGCTGAACTACAAGTCTGGTGATCAGCTTAGTCCTGAATAAACAAGCAAAACATCATGGATATGATAGATGGAAGGTCTTAATCCTACTGGGAACAATTACCTTGTTTTCCCTTTTCAGTGCTCGGATGTACAGCATGTCTGATGCTGTAAAGGTCACTTGTGGATGCCCCATGTCCCTAGAAATATTTAAAGCCAGGTGGGATGGGGATTGGAGCAACCTGGTGTAGTGAAAGGTGTCCCTGGTAGCAGAGGAAGTCGGAACTAGATGAATTTTAAAGTCCCTTCCAACACACATCATTCTGTGATTCTGTGGAATCATGAAGTCTTTACCTTCTAGTTCTAGACTTCAAAGTTTCAGAATGCCACACAAAATGATATGCATTAATGTGTTAATAAAGCCATCTAAAAGAAACTCCACTCTTAAAATCAGTATAGTTCTGCTCCTGATATAATAAAAGAAATCTTGCATTTCTTATGTAAATAAAGACATATTTGGGGGGATTGTCCTTTAAATAGTTACTTTTTTTTTTACTATATTATGAACACTTGATTTATTTTCCCCTTACAAGTATGGTAAATCACACCAGATAAAAATGTCAAGAAAAGTCCCTCTTAATAAACATATTGATAGGATTTACTCTAAGTGCTAAAGCTGAAATGTACAGTTTCTACCCTAAAGCTGACAGGCTGTTGACAGATGTGTCTTTGCATTAGTTTCATGAACACAAATATTTCTGCTGAGTCTATGCATTGCTTAGCTGTAGAAGTTTTATTTGTGTGACAGATCATGTGCAAGATCTTCTGCAATTTGCCTCAGTTTAGCTGAACAGACATTCTGCATCCAAAGGCAAAAGAAAGACAACTCCCATCTTTGATTACACATATGCAATCTGTACAAGTGCCAAAGATGACTGTGACTGGCACATGACTTGATTCTGTGGCACACTGGTGTAAAGCTGCTTCTTTATTACGTTAGACAGGTACTCACAATTTTTTTGTTGCTGCTGAAAGGATGAATTGGAATCTTCACTTCCAGGTTCTATTGAATAGTTCCTGGTGTTCTCATGGAAACCACTCCTATGGCTATTCACTCTATTGAACCATATCATGCTGGACTGCTCAAAAGTCAAATAAAATCAGTGCTGGGGAGCTCACTGCCCCAGGGAGTGCAAGAGACACAAAGCTCACAAAACAGCAAAACTGGGAATCTTTGCAAAATGCCAGTTCCAATGAGTGGCTTTCACAACTTTTTTTGGTGATGACAAGATACAATTCCTAATATTTTCTTGACTCAGCTATACTTGATTTCTAATAGGTATTGCTATTACATACTAATATGTATTACTAATGCACAGCACATAGGAACTACGAAAGCAGGCATAGTGGCAAGCAATACTTTTTGTTTGGATGAATAGGAATCCACCATCTATATAATTTGTAGTGTTCACATAGAGACAATGAATATGACAGATAAGCTAGTGGAATTGTAATGTAACCACCCAGCTTGTTGCTGGAAAATTAAACGTGACACCACTGAAAGTAATGTTACCTGGATATTTTTATTATGTGATTAGCTACGAGGTTGCTTTTCAGCCTTTCACTTATACTAGATTAGGTAAAACGCTGCAATAATTTTCTTTATAAGGTACATTAAAGAAAATAATTATATTTCAAGCAACAGTTCTAAGACATAGAGAGATAATTTAATTATCTTAGTTATAGTCTCCATAATATCTCCCTGAAATGTAAAAAAAAACATCTTCTATTGGAAAAAATGCATGATTGATGAAAAAGCACTGTCTGAAGGACAGGTTATCATTTCACTGTAAATATCAGAAAGAGATCAATTTTAGTCTTACACTTTTAGTGCCACCAATTGGGTAAGGATCAAATTTTTTGCTCAATTGCCATGAAAAAAGCACATGTGAATCATATATGAATACACAAGCACCCTTTTCACCTGCAGTGTTTATGAATGCAGACAAAGACATAACCCTGATTCATGAACTAATAAAAAAGTGATGGGATATTCATCCATGTAAAAAATATTCATATACACATTCCATTTCCTTAAGGTAGTGAAAGATCAATCTTTCATTTCCATTTTATTCTTTTATGTTCAGTTCTAGTAAATTCTCTTTTTCAGAGTGAGCTGTTTTATAAATTTTTTCCATACTGAACTCCACTCTTTTGAATGACATAACTGCCCCCTTCTATTTTTTTCTATTTTCCCTTTCAATTATTTTTTTTTTTTTCTATTCAATTCTTTTAACTAGGAAATTAGAAACTCTACAGTCAGGAGCCACAAAAGTGTACACAGAAATTTAACACACTTTAGTTGTTGTGGGCACTGTACATACACAGAATGAATAAAAAACAGCCCGTGCCAAAAATATTTCAAAGTAAAGGCAGCATCTTACTTTCATGCTTAAAAGGATAGTCTAAAAGAGATCCTATATTTAAACTTAAGTATAACAACACCATGTGGCTTTAGCAACAAAGATGTAGAGTTGAAAAAATGTCAACAAGGTTTACACTTTGCCAACAATGAAACTGTGTATGCTTTCACAGAACTTTTGAACGTGATAAAATGTATGAAAGAAATCACTGTCCAGTCTTTCCTGTGCTTCAAGACTACACAGACCTAACCCCATGGTATAAACAAATGGACATGCTGAGGGGAATACTGTAAGTCTTGTGGAAACTAGATAATTTAGGTCTTGTACTATAGAACTGTCCTTCATAACTGAATTGAGTAATTGAGAACAGAAACTGATACAGAAACTGCAAAAGTATTTTATACCCCTGTTTCCAGATGCTGATGAAGTCAGTTGATTACATTCTTCAGGATCACTGTAAATACTTTTCTTCTTCTTGGCCATGTGCCTTTTCCTCCTTTAAACTTCACATACCTGAACCCAGCATAAGATAACTGAGCCTCAGACACATAATGACCAAAAATCTATCAGAGAGTATAACAACCTTAATGCTTAACATTGCATCAAAGCTGAAGTCAGCCATGATAGTCACAGGAAGTTTACCAAGCAGCTTCACTGTTGTTTGGGTTCAAGGCAATATTGTAAACAACATGTTGGTACAAAAAGAAACAATGGTGTAATGCTCTTTGTTTTCATGTCTCATTAAAGAATAATGTATGTGTTCAAAATCTACTGTAAAGACCTTTAAACAATGAGTTGTTTATAGAATTCAACATCCATATTCATGGATATCATATCATTGTATGTTGATACATATCATTGTATCCATAGAAGGATACAATTTATATCAAATATATGTATGTATCTGTGAAACAAGTGAACTGAATAATTTCTCAGAAATGGGTTTACTATACTTTTACAATTATATAACATTTTACAATATTATACCTATACTCCAATATTAGGTATATCAATATATTAATCCATGAGCAACGTTCTTCAAGATGCTGTACCAAGAGCTCTACATGAAATTTTAGTGCTCATGCTAGTTTCCCCCACTGTGCTTATCGTTCATTAGCAAAAGTTGTTTATATGAAGTGCCAATGCCATAGCTATGGCTTTCCCTTCAAACTTCCAAGTACTGTTTTCCAAGCAGTGACAGCATGGAAAGCATTTAATACTGCACAAATACGTGAAGCTGCAGGAACTACTTACAGTGAGAGCCTTTGAGGGTATAAAAAAGACAATGTTGCATTTGAAAGCCAGCCAAATTATCAGAGAGAACAAACCCTCTTTATGTTATCCAGTCTGTACTAATCACTTGTATTCACAGATAACTGAACATGAAAGTTAAATATTTCTGAATGGTAACTCTTCCAGAGTTCTGAAAAGATACTGATGCATCAACTGACAGAAGGGAATGGTCTCAGATAAAAGGACAGCCAAGAACATATCATACTGTAAAGCTATTTTCTTTTTTGCCAAGACTTATTTCTTTAATTCATAAATATCAATCTAATTCCCAAATATGAAATCTTACTTCTCAAGGAAAAGAAATGCTGCAGAAATTAAAATTTTGATCCTACTGATGTCAGCCTCTTCTGACCCCTATAAGAAACAGCCCTCAAAACTTGCATAACTTCCTGATAATCCTCCTTATCCAAAACAAACAAATTAAAAATGGATTTTTGATATGAGACTGGTCTGGGAAAGATAAAAGATGTACGCATTGGGACACAAGATTATCCACAGAATCACACATGGCTAAGAAACCTCATGAAGGTCAAAAAGGACAGCAAAGTAAGGCAATTATAAATCTGGTGTTATCTGTCTTTCAGAAGGCACATGCAGTAATTTCAAGGTAAATGCACTACAGACTGTGACACAAGAGCTGGATGTTGTATGATTAGAAAGGAAATGGTTTCAATTTTCTGAAGAATTTTCAGGAAGCCAAATACTGGCAATGAATTGCCATATAAAGCACAAAGTGCCATCCAAATTAGGAAAATGAACTTGTTGTGTTGCTTCCTGAATATTAGTAGGACTGTAATATTGGTTTCTCTGTTTCCTGGCAAAGCAGTGAAGGAAATAGCCATTGCTTTAGACAGCAGATATTCCTCTGGACTTTTCAGCAATGTGTGCGAAAAGACTACATACACATGTATTGGAAATGAGTGTGTCTGCCCTCATGCTGTACTGATATCTGTAGAATTGCATATTATAAAAAAAAAAAAAGCAAGCAAATACTTCTTACCATAAAACCCTCAGTGTACTGAAACTGAGCTCTGGAACTGTCTTCTGCTGTGGGACTCAGGGGTTTAGGATCAGACATAGAGCGTTGCATCATCTTTGCTGCCTTTGGGCTTGATGGAGGAACCTTGGCCATGTCAGCATGCAGCATCTTCTGAGGGCTGATGTCATCAGTCATGGGTTTCTCATAAGGTACAAATGCTGACTCTATAACTTTGCTCGGTGAAACGGGTGAAATGGGTGAATAGAGAACTTTGGGGGATTTGGGAGGGGAAGGGACTACCTGTAATGTGGAGTCTGGACGAAGGTGGGATGAGTATCCTATCTCTAATGGTGTTGGACGTTTTTTATCTTTCTGAGGAGATGAAGCTGACAGATATTGGGGGCTTTGAGTGTCTGATGCTGTCTCCGTTTGACATCCCAGACTTTCTCCTTTATATGTCTTTTCTGGAGCTGAGATATGCTTTATGATTTCAACCTTAGCATCCCATCGGGCCCTGATTGAAGGTGTTCTTATTGTTCCTACAGGTTCTGTTTGCACAGAAATCTCTGCCACTGTCTGAACTGCAATACTAGATACCTTGGAGAATGGTTTAGCTTTGTCTACCTCAGTGGTGCTCTCGCTGTATTTCCCTACACGAGGCTTCCTTCTGGATCTGCTGGAAAGATCCCATTCATCCTGATCTTCATCATCTGTCTGAACACTTGTATCAACACTCTTCTTAGATCTCCGCCTCCTGTTGGTGTAACCTCTGTCTGCTCCATCTTCATCATCAGTTTGCACTCCACTGTCCACTATTTTTTTGAAACACCGGGGCTCTTCTTCCAGGGTCTCCTCAAACTCTTCATAAGGACCACGTAATTTTGGCATAGAACTTCTCTTTTTCAATTGTTTCTCCTCTCTAACATCAATATCCTTAAGAGACATTTCTGAAACTGAGCTTAGGATACCAGACCTGGGTATGTATTGGGTAATGCCATCAGACTGAACTGTATACCATGCTTGACTTTGTGGAATTTCAATACCCAGCACTCCTGAAGCTGTAGTGGTTGTGTCATCAGTAGGCCAAAACTGGCCATTTTCTGTGCTTGCATACTGTCCCTCCAAAAGTGTTTGATCTGTGGTAGTTTGTGGTGAGCCAGTTCCTGAAGGGTCATAACCATACTGATATATTTGACGAAGTTTTTGCTCCTCTAACTGTTGGTGGAGCTGTTGTTGGAGTTGCTGGAATTGTTCAAGCTGCAATTGCTGCTGCGCTAATGTCTCTTGTCTCATCATAAACTGAGCTTGTCGTTCCTCCTCCTGCTGAAATAAGAGATGATGTTTCATGGATTGCAACTCCTCAAGCTTTTTTTGCACCATAAACTTTTCTTGTTCCCTAAATCTTTGAATTTCCTGACGTTCCCATTCCAGCTCTTCTGCAAAGCGCTGCTGCTTAATTTTCTCAAGCTCAAGAAGTTCCCGCTCCAGATCAAGCTGCTGCTGTTTGCCTTCTTCAGGGGCAATGAGAAGGGCAACCTCATCATCAATTACATCTGTATAAACTTCAGATGCTGTAGTTAAAGCAGGTACCAAGCTGGTTGGCTCAGTGGTAATAGTTTCTATAGAATGAGGTGGCAACCCTGTCTCCATACCAACGGCAGTAATTGCTTTATCTTTTTCAGCTGCCACAGTTGTCAAGAAACTATATGATCTTGGAAGTGGTTGAGTCTGTTGCAAAGTTGATAAAGAGGGCACTGAGTCAATTGTTTGGAGAGTAGGTAAATCTCTGACACTTGTACTGAAAATAGAACCAGGTTGTGTGGTGATGGCAAATGTGGATGGGATTGGAGTTGCTACTGAAGAATAAACAACACCATTGGATGACCTTAAAACACTTCCAACGCCAAACTGGGAACCCACAGATGACACCATTCTTGCTTGGGAATACTGTGGTGTACTGAGCCCAAGGCCAGAAATCTGCCGAGTCTCTGGATATGGACCTGTAGTCTTGCTTGAGTAATCCATAACCTCACCTGAAATTACAGGGCATAGTTACAGTCCAGTCCCACAAAAGAATGCTGCTTTTCGGATTCTGAAAGTCATCCCATCTTGATGAAATAAATGGGAAGGGGAAACTGCATGCAAATCTTCAGGTTAATGATCTACTTTAGATGTGAAGGAAACAGCATTTCTGAACATGCAGGCACATGCAGGCACCTCTGTGCAAACACATACGTAAAATGAAGAAATGAAAAACACGTGTAATCCGGAATAATTTGTCACACTGTCCAAAAGAAAACAAAACAACAGAAAGAGGGGAAAAACAATAAAAAAATTATCCTGAAATGAGGTGAGGAACATCAAAATTATATTTCAAAGAAAGATCTGCTGCTGTGTCATACTGACCTGTAGTTACTCTTCCAGAAGTAAGATCTACTGCTGTATCAGTGGCCCCAACTCGATAATCAAAGCTATTTTTGCTTCTGTATGCAAATAGTCCAGCTTCTGATAAATTTGTGTCAGACATAGATGGTTTCATACCTCCAATTCCTCGATAGCCATATGACCCTGAACGGTCATACTGATAATGGTCATCTCTGTAGCCAAAGCGATCTTCAGGAAGTGTAGTAGAAGGCTGCTGTGCTGTACAGCTCCTACCAAATGGCAATTTATAAACCATATCACAGCAGACAGCTCTTCTCCCTGCAGTCAGATCTACAGGCTTTTCATCATCTTCAATTACTGTTGTTACGATACCTGAAGATGTGTCATCCATTGTTACTACTGTTCTGTGGGATTTTGTAGTGCTAAGGTCAACTGCTCCACTCTCTGCTGGCTCCTGAGAAGTGGAGAGATCAGTCCAACCATTCGTAACACCAACAGGTGGCACAGTAACAGGCTTTGTAGCAGCCCATGTCACTGCCTGTGTTGAAGTACCTAGTGATAAATTTATTGGCACTTCATCTCTACCTACAGAGAAGGCCTGGCTGCCTGTTACTCTGTATGCAGGCTCAAAATGTTTGGATGTTGTTAGCTGAAGCGGTGTTGTCATTGCATGTCCCAGATCCACAAGGCTGTCTGTGCTGGTGGTGTAGCTCACAGTGGCAGTGCAGGTCATTACAGTTACTGTCTCAGTGACTACAGGCAGAGAAGTATCAGCAACACATGCAGTGCTAAGATTTATTATGGATGGCTGGACAGTACTTACTGGCCGTCCACTTGTGTCACTTGCTGGCATTTGCCTTCTTACATCCATGGAAACAGCAGAGAGATCCATACAGCTGTCCCTCATTTCAATGTCCATCTTAGTTAATGTGCGAAGATCTATGACATCGCCCAAAGGATGGAATCTTCCATTCTCTCTATATCTGGGTTGATCTACAATATGTAGTGGCTCTGGAGGTATAGTAATAGCAACACTACCTAAACCATAACCAGGCACTGGACCCTTAACCACAGACACTGTGGTCTTGGTAATGTCTGTTGTTGCTACTACTGATTTTGAAGTAGGTATTTTTTCAAAGGTTGATTGTGTTGTCACAGGAATAGCTTGCAGCGCACCTGAAATATACATACTCTGACCTGCCATACTTTGAATATCCATCGTTTTCATGGATGTAGTGAAAACTGGTTGCATAGGTTGGGGAATCTGTTCTTTAGAAGGTTCTTCTAAAGGCCAGCTGGTAACAGCCTGGCTAGTTATAGCTTCAGTGGGAGTCCCAGGCTCAGATGGCAATGTGATGACAACATAGGTTTCCTGTGAGGGTTTTGCCAACCTTGGTGAAGATTTGTTAGAGTGTGGAGACAAAGGGGAAGTGGGAGATGGTATTTTGTATTCAGCTGTGGATACCAAATTCAGAGTCATACTTGAAGTCAATGACAAGCTTACTGGTTTGGGTTGAATTTCTGCTGGCTTATGAACAGCTATTGGGAGCGGAGGAACTGCTGGTTTAGGAGCAATTGGAGGCTTAGTTACTTCAGGGGGCCTATGACTGAAGACAAGCCCTGCTGGAATGGAGGATGGTTTGGGTGGTACAGGAGGTGGTGTTGGGGTGTATGTTTTTGTGACAGGTACCACATGATCCTTTAATACAGCAATGGACTCCAGTGTTGGAACACTTGTGACTGGAGGTACCACTGTAGGAGCTGTTGCTGCTGGAGCCTTAATCTGTGGTTTCTTTTTGGGATAAATGGCTGGCTTGGGTAAAATAGGTGGTGGTGGTAATGGTGGTGGAGGAGGTGGTGGAGGAGGAGGAGGTGGGGGTGGAGAAGGATGTGTAGAAGAATCCAAAGAAGAGCTTCTAAAAAGAGAGAATACTTTGGCTGAAACAGCAGGAGCTGAGGAAGGCACAGAGACCATGCTGGTCTTACTTACAACACTGTGAGTGAGTACAGATGTTTCTGATGCAGGCTCTGAAACTGGTATTGGTGTTATACATATAGGTGGTTGCTCAGATGCAGCATTAGTCAAATCAATCCTTGTCATATCAACACCCAATTCTTTGTGTGGCTCTTCATGATGAATTTTGACACTGACAGCCTCTACTGTACTTTTAGCTTTTCTAGCTGCTTCCTTCTCTGCTTTGGAGGTATCAAAGATTATGGTATCAGCTGCATATTCCATGGATTTTGTAACTGTAGGTGCCCCTACTAAAGGTACAGTTTCAGGCAAACAAACTGCCATTTTCTCCACACTCTCTGCATCTGATTCAAGAGTTGGTTTTTTTGTGGCTCCGGCAATAGATTCATAAGGCATGCTCACTTCAGAGTACTCTTTTGCAGATGTTAAGGGAACCTGTGTTATTATCCTGACACCTTCAGAATCTGCTGGTTTACTTACACCATCTGCTGGACCTACAAAACCTGTGGTTGCACTATCTATAGGTGAGGAACTATCTGTGGTACAAACTGAAGATGTAGATGATGTTAAGGAAGCTGTATCAGAAGGTAAAACTGATGCAGCACCTTCTGATGTCTCAGAGTATGTCAATATTGATGTCTCATGAGAAATTATTTCTTGAATTTCTCTGGCATAATCTGTTAAGTATTCATCTTCAATTTCCTCTGCTGTAAAATGCTGTGTTATTTTAACATCTGGAATAGAAAGTGTTGTGCTACTGACCGGTGATACATCTGAGATTGCTGAAGTAGTGCTTGATGTTAAAGATGTACTATCCACTATTTCTGCACCACCTGATCCCTTTGTATCAGATGTGGGAATTAAATCTGAAGCTGGCTGTGTTGGACTTGACCCAGGGGTTAGCTGCATTTTCTGTCTTTTCATAAGCTCTTCATAAGCAGCTTCTGCATCTAACAAATGCTTTTCCTCAATGGTGGAAGTTACTGTGCTGTCTAATACAACTATTTCATGACTTTCTGGGATAATATAGGAACTAGAAACAATATCTTCTTGAGGCACAATAGTATGTAAAGTCTCAACACCATAGTAGTCTTTCTCTAGATCACTAATTTTCTGTGGTTCATCATAGACCTGTTCTGAAGCTCTTGGTTTTTTCTCTTTTCCTCTCTGTTGTATATATTCACTGCTCTCATCTTGTCTCATAACAAGATTAGTATCAATAGTTGCATTGTAAGTATCCTCTACTAAAGATTCATAAATATAATCCTCTATTAGCATTCCACCGTATAAAGATTCTTTTTCAAATACTTCATCTTTTTCATTTGACATTTGAAATGATTTGGACTTATGCATCATCTCCTCATATACCTCTTCAGCACTTTTTAATGTCTTTTGACCACTCTCTTCTTTTGGGAGTCCAGTTGATTGTTCATCTGTTGGTGAGTATAGAGAGACGGCAGTAGGCAATTTGTAAACTTTTTGCACTTCTATTATTTTTTCTGGGCTGATTTCAAAACCTTCAGGTTCTGACTCAATGCTGGGTGAATATTCAGAACAAGAAGATCTGTGCAGCTCTTCCATTTCTGCAGCCTGTCGTAATTCTTCTGTTGGAGATGCATCTTCAATGGGAGAAAGATTACTTGGTGGAGTCTTTGGACGTTCCCTTCTTCTCTGGGCTCTGAGTTCATCCTTGTCCTTTTTAGACTTTTTGCTAGAACTTTTTCTTTGTTGCTGTTCTAATTCACGTTGTTTCTCTTGTTCCTTTAGCAGCTCTTCCTCTTCCCGTAGTTCTTCTTCTTCTGAAGAATCTTCAATAGTGGGAAGAAGAGGACCATGTGTTCGATGCCTTGCTTTGCGCTGTTGTTTGCTCTCTCCTCCCAGTTTTTTATGACTAGGACTACTATCACTGTCTTCGTCAAGTGATGACACTGAAGTAGGAGATGTACCTGGTGTGAAACTAGAAGCGTGTAAACTAGAAGATCCTTCTCCTCTAGATCGATCTTCTGGTGAATCTGTAAGACTCTCCATCTCTAGCTCAGGCTCCTCATCAAAATATAAAATACCTTTCTGTTGTTCAGATACTTCAGAATATTTGTTTGTTATTGTACTATTTAGCTCTATTGTTTTGAAACGTCGAAGACCTCCTCCTCCAGATACTGCAAGTTCTTCACTGTCTTGACTTTTACTTTCCCTGTATTTTGGCTCTGGGCTTTCATCAAAAGTCTCATCATCATCATCGTGCCATGAATGTCTTCTTCCTGCATCCTCATCATAGCCCGCACTACTTTTCCGTGCCATTCTTCTGTGTTTTCCAGCTGTTCCTTTGGCTTTGCTTTTCACTTCTTCTTTCCTTTGGCTTTCAGCTGCACTGATCTCCTTGAGTTGATTTCTAATGAATTCATCATCTTCAGAACCTGAAGCATCTTCATCAGCACTCATCTCTATAATCTGCTTTCTAATGAAGTCTTCTTCATCACCTGATCCCTGACTGTCATCTCGTTTGTACTCATCACTGCTTGAAGAACCAACACTAGTTCTTCTTTTTCTCCTTGGGACAGGTGAGTTTTCACTCTCACTGCTGTCTTCCACAGAGTCATAGCGTTGTTGTCTCCTTGCTGATATGTCATCTCCTTCATGTTCTTCCTTGTAGTCTGCCCGGGAGGAAGCAGTTCCTTTGCCCTCTTCTACAATGGTTCCTTCACCTTCTTTGATAGCTTTTAAGTCTTCCTCATCTGAACTGTAAGATTCCAGAGTGACGGGCAAAGGCTTTGCTTTAAGTTGATCTTTTGTCTGTTCGCCATATGTTTCAGAAAGCTCTTTGCTTTTTTCAGATTTTTCATCAGAAAGAGTGCTTGCCTGAGCTTCTAAAATTGAGAGTACAGTACTTTCCAATTTAGCTAGATCTGAGGGGCTTGGTGGACTTTCTTGTGAAACAGGTTCTTTTTTATTAGATTCTTTGAGTAAATCCTTTTCATCAGTGGGGATATGACTTGGAATTTCACCAAGTGAACTTGATATCCCATCAGAAGAATACCCGGTGTCACTCAGACCTTGTGGACTTTTCTGTTGCTGAGAGCTTGATGTGTCTGATTTTTCATCCTCCTTTTCCTAAAAAAATAAATACATAACGCGTGTGTATATATTTATATAAAAATTCTTAATGTCTCCTGGCATTTAATTAATTTTTTTTCCTAAAGGATGAATTAATGCCTCAGATGTAGACTGAACACTAATTTTGCTATTCAAAGCTATTAGAATAATACAAAAAAGTTCCTCAAATTTTGATTTTTTGCATTGACTCTAACTAGGCTTTGCATGGCTGTCCACACTGGCAACTGATTTTACTAGTTTCAAGATGAACTTCTACTTTTCAATATAAAATGCAATTATTTTATGAACACTTAGTAATGATAACCTGCTGCTTCACCACACATGCATGGGATAGGTTGCCCAAGGGTTTATTTATTTGAAGATTTTATTTACTATGTTTCAAAGCTGCCTACATGGTTTTTGATAGAGAGTTATATATCTTGACAAATGTCTGCAGAATTTCTGGAGTCTGCTCCTTTCTCTGCCCATTGAAAATTTTATAATTGTCTAGAAATATGTCAATCTTCTTAAATTTTGCACTCATGGTTTAATTTTGTTGATTGAAGTATTACACATTGCAATATGCATCAGAATGCATAGAGTACTGAAACATGATTTATTGACATCTGGAATGTCCCCACATATTAGAATATCCCCTACAATTGGGCCTGGTACAAATATTTTTTGAGCACCTCATAAAAAAGAAGTTTCTTGGTAAATTGCTACTGCAGAACGAGCTAGCTGCTGGTAGGGCAGTGTAATGACAGGGAGGAAAGCATGATGGTCAGCCACTGATTAAAGGAAGAAAACAAGGTAGGCACTCCTGACTGAGCATCAGAACCAATGTTTTCCTTCTCATCCCTAATTAAACACCATTAGTCATCCTATCTTCCAGATCCTTCTACCTCATTCTGTCAGACAAGCGTCTTGATCTCCTTCCATAAATAACAAAAATACTAAAAATATCCCACAGCAAGTATTTCTGCACCAGTTTCATTGCTGCTTCTCGCAGCTGTGAAATGCTCTGTACTTAGTGAAAGTACCTCATTGTTCGGCTAAAATACAGCTCACTCTCCAAAATACAGGTCACCTTAGCTCTACTCTGGGTTGACAATTTTAGGAAGTGTCAGATCCGCTGGCAATTTGAGAACAATTTCCCCACACCCTCTGGCAATCAGAGAACAAGCAAAGTCTCACATTTTTCATATTATGATGTGATTTCTATTTTTGTTATCACTCTCAATAATAGAAATAGGTAGTATTTACCAGCTTTGCTAATCTGAGTCAGTGATTTCCAAAGCAGAGCAAAACGTTTATTTAAAGGTTTAATTTATCAACTTCATTGGTAACCTGATTATTTGAAAAGTAGTTAAAAATACCATGGAATAAATATACTAGAAAAATTATCATGAATGTTAATTAGAGTTCAAAATTAAATTTAGACTCATGTTAAGTTGTTATCAACTACAACTATTTTCAAAGTTTATTCACATTAAGTTACACTTAGGGTCAAAATATCAAAATTCAAATATTTTTTATAGTCAGTCATATTACTTTTTAAAACCAGTCAGGTTTAGATTTGATTTACATTTAAGTTATGTGTTCTTATTTTGACATATCACTTTGAACATAATCCTACATTGAAACACTAATATTTATACTATTAAAGTATTTATATTATTATTATGGTAATATATTAATTAATATTTAATAATTAATCATCATTCACTGGAGTGATTTATTATATTGTCTGCAAAATCAGATGCTACACTGAATATAAACTACATTTTTTCTTACCAACATTATAACCAGCATTGCAAATTTAAATATCTGATGTCACAGAAAAATCTATTGCAAATAAAAATCCAATGTGAAAACAAATATTTTTAAGGACTTCTTGAATGATGAGGCTGTGATTAATATATAAACATGAGAAACCTGCAGTACTTAAAACAGCTTTGCAAAGGCATCACCATTTGAAGCCTACACCTCTCAATACTCTGAAAAATCTACTCTTGGATATTCTCCAGCCCTTAAGGACAGAATTATGTCCTTAAGGAAATGCCTCTAATGAAAGTCAGCAATTAAGCATAATTAATAATTTCAGGTTTTGTATGTTATATTTACATTTTTGTTCCCTTTATTAAAAAGGAAAGTGTTTAAGGGAAATTTATTTTGCTATGCTTAAAAATATATATATATCACTAAAGCCAAGTGAGTTTTCCCTCTATAAATAACATGCTCCTCACTAAAACTTCACCTATGACATTTGATTCTTATTTTTTCATTTGTGACCAGTGTGTTCATACTTATGAAGACATACCCAGCAAAACTCACTACGATCAATGTAGATGAGTTACTAAAAAATGCAAATATTGCTCAAGCTCAGAAGGTTTCCCAGGAGTTGATGGACAGAATGCATCCATCTGGTGAAAGTGAACCTCTCAGATCTTGGCTCTCCAAGATGTTGTGATACCATCAATTACAAAGCAGAGACTGAAGGCATCAGTTGAACAGTTAAGTGCAGAAAAAGGTAGAGAACAACTGGCCATGGAACAGCTTCAGCCATCCTCCTTGCAGCTGAGTCCAAAGTCTATTACCTACTGTGACCAAACCAGAGGAGAGGCAAGGAATATTGCTGCTGCCCTGGTGTTGAACCTCAGTGTATGACATAAATGACTGCTATGAATCACAGGAAACTGAATGTGAGAAAATCTGCTGCTTGTACAGTAAGGAGAAGAAAACGATTTACAATAAGGACAGACTTAGTTTCTCACTAGAAAAAAAATGGGATGAGAAAAATCTAACTTTCTTTTTAAGATTACCAAAATATGAATATATTTTCTAATGTTTTTATTTGTATCATTGCCTGCACCAGGGTGCATGCAAAAATTATCCTGCATATCATGTTTTGAGATCAATATGCATGTAGCTTACAATAAGCAGTACTTAAAACAAAAGCCTCTGGGCTTTTTTTTCCCTATTTCGTGTAATCGAAGATTTAGGATATTGTCACTAGTTACATCTATTCTTAAAGAACTGCTGACTTATTTTCTGTGGTGTCAGCTATCACATCCACAAAGACAGCATCATTGTTAAGCTTGGAAACATATAATAAGCCTTAGATTTTTAGATGAATAACAAAATATTGCAGAAACAATGTTGATAAGGATCTTATATATATTCCACAACTCTCTGAAAATAAAAAAAAATGCATTTCAATTAAAAGAAAATACACTTTTTTTTTTTCTTGTAAATTAGGAGATATTTTGTTACATGTAGAATTACTGGGCTTTTCTGAGTATTTCAATGGCATTTCCTCTGAGTTTGTCTACTGTGTGTTTTTAATACTGGGCAAATTTAGCTCTAATACAGACATTGATGAGAGAAACTTCTTGAGAAATGAGGAAGAAAGAAACTTATAAAAGCTACAGTCTGGATAAGACTTTAAAAACAGCAAATGCAACCTCTTTAACTATGGTTAAAAACTAATGCAAATCTGTATTTGTGCTATTCCAGTGACATTTCTGTGATGCCAGTCAATCCATTATACAACTATTTTGTATTAAAACTTTCAGCTTTATAAATATTATTTGCTTGTACTCTTCCTCACTTTTACTATTCTTATTTGAAAATATAAAGCTTAGGGTTCACAAAACATCTGGATGTTGTACTTGTGAGCATGTTTTAGTGGTGAAGGTGCTAGAGCTGAGCTGACAGTTGGGCCCCATGACCTTAGGTCTTTTCCAACCTTAATGATTCTATGATTCTATGAAAAAGTTCCATCAATTACCAAATCAAAGCAGAAATTCATTAAAAGAAAAATATGGCAAAAAGAAAAAAAAAAATAGGCCTTTAAAAAAAAGTATAGCTAGCAAGATTATATTCTGTTGCAGATGACAGAAATTTTATTTTGCAAAGGAACTCATAATTTTTAAAAGGTCAATTTGTTTATAGAAGAAATAAAGATATCTACATTATAAAAAAAAAAGGTTTCATAAAGTAGAAAAGTAACACAGTTGACTAAACTCTGTAATATGCATTTCAATTTTACATTTTCTAAATGAAACATTTTATTTGTATCCAGAAAAATTGCTTACAGACAAGTCTTATCCTCTTTCTATCTCTCTGGGCTGTGTTTTGTGGCATGTGTTAGAATAATAATGCCAATCAACAAAATATTAATATTTACCTAGTTACTCAACTGAAGCATGTGATCATTTCTCAGTAATCATAAGAAGGTAGTAATAAGAGTACATATATAATATATTTAATACATTACAAATGTATGTAAATTGACAACATAATAATGGGTTCTTGTTAGTTATGTACAAACTACCTTTGTGTAAATGTGTGAGTTCCAAGATGGCAATTAGATACTGATAAACTGCATGTGTTAAGCCTCAAAGATTTCTAGTCATCCTTGTTTGAATAGCTAACTGCTATTGTACATGTCAATAGTCAATATTACAATTCAGTTTCTCACAAAAAGGACCTGTAAAACAGGAGCAGTCAGTTTATTCTTTAGAAACATTCTGAAGATATTTCAAAGTATTACAGAAAAAAATGCTTTGGAAAAAAAATGGCTTTATGATTCCTTAAATCCCACTTTGAGACTCAAATATTTAAAAATATTTCAATATCAAAGTAACTTTTTTTTTTTAGAGGATATCAGATCTGTAAATTCAATTGATGCCTGTGATTTCTCCTGAATATGAAGGGAACCTACAAAAAGGATAGAGAGAGAATATTTACAAGAGCATGGACATGATAAGTCAAAATGGCTTCACACTTAATGAGGGCAAGTTGAGATTAGATATTAAGAAGAAATTTACTATGAAGGAGGTAAATCAGCAGCATAGATTGCCCAGAGAAGATGTGGGTGTCCTATCCTGGGAAGAGCAAAGGGCTGGGTCTGATGGGGCTTTGAGCCACCAGGTCTAGAGGAAGGTGTCCCTGCCCATGGCAGAGCGGGTGGAACGAGATCATCTTTAAGATCCCTTCCAATCCAAGCCATTCTATGATTCTGTGCTTTTTCATGGGTTGTTCTACTGTTTGTATTGAATCAGAGATTTAACCTTTTCATGTCTTGCTGCCTTTTTTATCTTTTTTTTCCTTCTTTTTTTATTTTTTGTTTTAAGTGAGAAATGGGATAGCAATAATTGCTTATCTTTTATTGGAAAACTAGAAGAGTTAGTAACTACGATTTCCACTGAATTTAATATAAAAATACAGTAGTTGGCCAAGTGCAGAAAGGTTTTCCCTTGCATTCCTTAATTAAAAATATACCTAGCTGAAATCCTCCATATGATTCTACCCTGAAATACATGTAAATTATATTCAATGTCTACATTTTCTCTTTTACTTAGTGGATTGGAAGCAATGTGTGATATCTAAGAGGTATCACCTCTTCTACTTTTATCATATGCTCTCTTGGGAAGAGCTGTGTCTAGCAATGTTTGCTGAACAGCACAGACAACACTGAAGTACTTCATTAAAGAAAAATTAAAAATAAATCAGAGGTAATTAAGCACAAGCTAGGTGAGACGCCTTCTTTATTTTTAATCCTGAACAATTTGAAATAGGATTTTCCGAGATCTCCTTTTTGTTTGGTCCAAAAGGCAGGGTTTCTGACTATGTTACCCTTAGCATAATTCAGGGATTCCTTCAGTACAATCATACATCATAACTCTTGATGTGATCAAGAGCAGTAAACATAAGATGTGATAGGAGGTTTATTTCAGACAGGAGATTTGGTTTATAAAAAATAGTATTTTCCGAAGCAATATTTCTGAACTATAATAATTTTCTGTCCAAATATCTTAACTACCACCAGGAAATACATAAAACAGAAGTCAATCAAACCTCTGACCCTTTTGACAGGGATTATTTGAAAAAATAATTCTGGCAAAGGTAAAACACTTTCCCTAAGGATATTCGTACTTTCATAACATATTAATTTCATAGCATAATAACCAGCACCTAATTTGCAATGCTGATACAAAACCACCTAATTTTTCATTTCTCTACAAACTGTGCATGTTATTGTCTTCAGCTGATAAAGTGACTTGAATGCAGACCCCTAGTACATGCTATCATCAACTCACCCACTCCTCTGACTCGAGAGCTCACGAGAACCCTAACTGAATGTACTTGTCTGTATGAGATAAACTAATTAAATAGTAAAAAGATGTAAAGGTTACATACTTCCATGTACCATGTTCAGGCATCACAAAGTATTCCTGAAATTTATACTATATTTTGGTATTACAAAGCACTGTACATCTTACTCTCTCAGATTATTCCCTTCTGGGACTGAAAACTATGAAAACACTCCGATTTCAACAATTAATCTTCAAAGTCTGAATATAGAGATCAAGGAAAATAAACCTGAAATATTGGAAAAATTATTAAACAGGAGCTTTACCTTAGTTTCAAATGCGTAACTGCTTGAGACTTAAAATCAGGAAAGTAATTTTGAAATGTGCATGTAGAGCATAGACTAACTGGTGACAATGGGAATCATTGGTTTTATAATTTAAAATAATTTTGGAAAGAGAGTAACATTAAAGCAGGAAGGAGAGAGTCTGTAAGGATCAGATTCTAAGCTGGAGATAGGGAAGTGGGAGGGAGAAACACACTTACTATTTTTTCTCGCACTGCTTCCACGTGGCCGGTTCCTGGCAAAGGTGCTGTTTGAACAGGAATTTCTTCTTCCTGAGCTTTTTCAGCTTTCAAAATCTCTTGTGAAATCCCAGTTGTCAAATCCTCTTTCTTAACATCTTGCTCCTTAGCCTGCAGTCCCTCATAAGGTGCTTCAACGTCTGCTTTCTTTTCAGCAGCATGGTCTTTAATCTCAACTGTAATTTCTTTCTTTTTGTCTTCTGGATGTGTTGTGCTCTTTTCTGGGAGCACAGTTTCTTTATCTTCTTCCAGCATGCTTAGGGCTTTCTTTTGGTCTGCAGTTGTTATTGTAGGAATTTTATCTGCTGAAGGAGTCTTTGACAGTTTCCCTCGCTGAAGTTTTGTTTCTTCTTTTTGACCTTCCTCTTGGATTTTATCCACTGATGAAGTTTTCTTAATTTTTTCATGTTGAAGCTTTATATCTTTCTGAATTCCATGTTGGATTTTATCAATTGAAGCTGCTTTTGGCAATTTTAACTCCTGAGGTTTTGTATCTTCCCTCTGAGCTGCAGGTTGGATTTTGTCAGCTGACAGTGCCTTTGCCATTTTCATCTGTTGGAGTTTTGGGTCTTCTTTCTGAACTCCCTGTAAAATTTTGTCAGCTGAGGGCATCTTTGCCAATTTTGCCTCTTGAAGTTTTATGTCTTCCTTCTGAACTCCATGCAAAATTTTATCAGCTGAGGATGTTTTTGCCAGCTTTGCTTCTTGAAGTTTTTCGTCCTCCTTCTGAACTTCATGCAAAACTCTGTCATAGGAGGCTGCCTTTGTCAGTTTTGTTTGCTGAATCCTTGGGTCTTCTTTCTGAGAAGCATGCTGGATTTTATCAGCTGAGGGTGTCTTGACAAGTTTTCCCTGCTTAGGTTTTGCATCTTCCTTTTGAATTCCTTGCTGGATTTTATCAGCTGACAATGTTTTTTCCAATCTCCCCTGCTGATGTTTTGGAGCTTCCTTCTGAATGCCTGGTTCTTCCTTTGGCTTTGCTGCTGCTGGAGTAGGTGGTGTGGAAGTCTTCTGAGGGGAATGTGAGACAGCAGGCACAGGCCGTTTTTGAGGAGGAGCAGGTGGTTTGGATGTTGGTTGTGAAGGGCCTGTTTTCGGAAGTGGCACCTTGCCCATATCTCCAAGTTGTCCTGACATTGCCCTTTGGGTCTGGCAGTTTAAGCACAGCCATTCCTGTACCTGTGATACAATAAACATGAAATTACTTATTTGAAAAAGTAACAATAAAATTATACAGTGTTTTCAGCTGAAACAATTGAATTCTTTCAATCTGAATGCTATGCACACTGGTAAGTTACTTCTTTTCTTTCCTGCTTTTGCAGGAAGATCCATAGCACCATTCCAGAAATTGAACATATCAGCTTCCAGAAAGCCAAGATGAACAAATATAAAAAAGGCACTGTGAAAACTAAGAACAACAACATTTTTCCAAAGCATTGATGACCTATATGTGCAAAGTTTGCTTACTTATTTCTAATATGTATTTCTTTCTAAAGTCTCTATAATCTATGAAAGGTCCCTCTAGTTTTGCAAGCCTGAGAAAAAGGGGACCAACTGGCACTCATGGCTTCCTGTGTTTCTCTTAGGAAATCCCCTCTTGAGGTTTTATACTGGTATCTGTATAAATTTATCATGGCTATAACTCAACAGGAAGATCACCTCTGCTCATTTTACTGCTAAATCCCTGCTGCACATGGCTCCTTTTACTGCTCTTCCCAGAAAATCAGAAAAAGGACAAGTGCTTCTATCTGTGCAAAAGATCTCATTGCCAGTTGCCTAGCTACTACATGAGAGGAGTAATCACACTGTTTCCAGTGGGATTTAGTTTATAGTTCCTTTAAAATAGCAAACGAAAATTTTAAGCACAGAAAGCCATTGAAAGGAAAGAAAAAAACCAGACTCTTCTGAATACTAGAATAGCTAATGAAGATTTACTTCACTAGTGCAAAATGAGCTTTACTGGTGGATAAGTGGCGTACACTGTACAATAAAATCTACATTTAAAAACAGCTGATCAGCTATTTTTATAAGTGATATATAAATCACAAGAAACACAGAAGATATGACAAAAATCTTAAGTAAGAACAGCTCATATGGGCTAGTTTTGTGGAAATGCAAGTAAGGAGAGGCAAGTTAATGTGTAAAATTGTCTGACAAATTTTGTTTCAGGCACAAGCAAAGAAAGAATTTACACATTTTCATTCAGGTGATCAAACAATTGTGTCATGTATTTATTATTCTACTTTTATAGAAATAACCAAACTAGTGAGCATCTTAGTAATTGACACAAAAAATATTTAATTTAATAGTGCCTGATAATATTTTCCCAATAAATGCAGTTTAGCAGCTGAATCAGCTGTGTCCCCTAACATTTACTATATCTTTTGCAAATCCAAACTAAATGTGAAATTATATTTAATAGTCTGTATCAGACTATTAAATGTAATTTAGGCTTAGTTTTTCTGTTGAAAAAGGAATTTAAACATAATCCTCCAGGATCTATTATGCTCCTCCTTAGGATTTAAAGTGCTCCAACTGCACATCATTTGTTTGAGAATCACTAATTAAGAAATACAAGTTTTTGGGTTTTTTTTTTTAATAAATGGGCAAAATATAAATAATTTTTCTGGAAAATATCTCTTTTAGATGGGGTTATTGGAATTCTTACCATAGTTTCCTCTGTTTTCCTAGAAAACAGTACTGGCAGCCATAAATAGCTGTGCACTGTCTTTTATAAACTGAAAATAGAAGCAACACTCCAGGAAATAAATTTTCCCCACAGAATATCATGATATTATCATTAAAAGTCTGCAATGGACTAAATATACTAGATAACATTTAAAGACTATTGAAAAATGACTACTGAAAATAAGGATCCAATTTTATAGTAGCTTTGATTGTTTTCTTATGAAGTTTGTGGAGATCAATATAAAAAAGTTGTCAAAATAATTATCAGGGTTTTTTTTTAATTTATTGGAGGGCTGAAAATATTTTAAACCCACAAAAAGGGGGCAGATTTTGCTTTATCCATTCAGCCTGAAAAATGTTCATTTCCCAGTGTAAGCAGAAATAATGCCATTACTATTTGTGCTAATAGAGTTTCAGTCAGAACACGGCATGAGAATAAGACAGCACTTAAATGTATTAAGCTTCTCAGAATCTAGCCTTAGCCATCTCTAATTACATAAAAATATAATGAAGTGGCTTTTGCCATGAAATAATCCATGGTTCAAAGAATTACTGCCATACAGATATTCTTTATGAACATGTTAATTTATACTTTCAATTCAAATGTTCTTTTTGCAGTACCATTTGTTTTACCTGTTTTATTTTAATTTCCTTATATCCATATCCATTTCTAGGGTCTCTATGTTTGTTTCTTTTCTATCTACATTTGGTGGTACATCTACACTTGGCTATTCTCCTAGGTCTGCTGATTATACCTCTCAGCTGCAACCTACTCACTGCTCATACACTTGCTTCTTCTCAGATTCATCATCACTTTCCCTTCCTTCATTTAAATCCTTCACAGACTCAGTTCTTTGAATGCCTATAACAACTTTAGAAACTTTAGTAACAGTATTAAGTGTTTAAAACCCAAAACAGTTTCCCAGTCACTGCTTGCTGTCCCTGTCTAGGGTCTTTTCCCTGGAGTAAACCTCTGCAGCTCCAGTACTATGCTTTGTGCTGGTAGAATGACATACTACATGGAAGACATGGTAGAACTTTTAAAAAGGAAAATAATGGCAATTATATGAGGAAAGGAATTTTATGAATAGCAGGTTGGCAAAATGTACTAAATTTTGTCAAAAGATGGAACTCCCAGACTTGCCTCTCTGCCATAATGATATATGTAATAATAGGGAAATAACCTGGAACTGTTCAGATATCCAGTGATTTCATGAACCTTGTCATTGTCCCCTATGATTTTTCTATATCTGCATATATTTACCACTTTATTTTTCCATGCCACTGTATAAGCATTGCATACTACTCCACATCTATGTGTATCATATAATGATTTTTCATTATCATGCATATATTTGGTCACAAAAGAGCCAACAAAAATCATCTTATAGCACCAGGCCTCTAGCTCCTCTGTCAGAATGGTTCTCTGTAAAATCAGATTTTATACCATGAAGTCATATGCCTCAGTCTTAGACTTGTCTTTTCCTCAGTTAACCTCATGCCCTGAATGCAAGCTTTTTCCTAAGGCTACCTCTTCAGTTAGCCTGTCAACCCAAATTTATTAGTACTTGGGAAATGGACATCATCTTCTTTTAGCAGTGTTCACTAGATAAATCTTCTTAGTTCTTTACAGAATTCTTCACACCCTTTGGTTCCTGAATTGGCCATAGACATTGTGACTGGCATTACAAGTGATACAAGTGCTTTAATATCCTGAATCCACAGCTCTCTCCCGACGTCTTCAGCAACCCTGACAACCCAATATTGCTGGACAAACAAAGGATCTATGTCACAATGTTCTCCTCACTCAGTTTTGTAATAATCAAATTACGAAAAGGGCATACATTTAACATTCATTGGGAATGTCTCTTTTTCAGTCATCAAGCAGGAGCTCTGCCCTGCTTGTTACAGAATGGCCCTTTCTGTAAACAAAAGGAGTGAAGGAGCTCTTCAAAGGCTCAGCTCAGAGTTTCAGGTGTCTGATTCAAGTCCTAAGCACACCTGAGAGTCCTCAGCTCAGTTTCATTGAGAAAAAGGCTGCTGAGACAGTATTTTAGATAAAGTCAGGTGATGTAAGAAAAAAATCCCAAAAAAACAAAAAAGAGTAAAACCACATAGTGTAACAGGGAGAAAAAAAATCAGGGCAAAAATATACTGACATGAAAAGGTACAAAGCCGAAAGGAAAATACAGAGAAGTGGATGGTAACAACCCAGCAAGTGCAAAGGTTGGCTGGTATGTTCCAAGGAGATAGAGAAGCTGATGCTTGCTGACTTGACTGGTCTGGCCAGCAGACACTATTCACAGGCCTCACTGAGGCGGTGAGTATTTTAATATTAGCAATTCTTCATTGGTATCTGTCTGCTGTGTGCATTCATCCACAAATTGCTCTGTACTCCTCAAGTCTGTATATCCCCCTTGCTTGTGTCGCTCTGCCTGTGGTACACATTGCCTGAACAAAATGCAGAGGGGAAGGCTACATTCCCATCCAGAATGGGAATGCTGGCCTCAGCATTGCTTTGGGATGTGTGATATAAAAATTCAAATCCCACACAAACTGAGGACTTAGATCTCCTGTCTCTAGAACTATTCAAATTGCCAGACCTGTGTATAAAAAAGTTACCACCTATGCCACACAGATTGATAGAGAAACATAAATATTCAGAGCATGACCACAAAATTAGATCTGGCAGAAGAAAAAAATATTTTAAAAAATTACTAAAATCCTACATGCTCTCTATCCAAACAGTATTGGGCAGGCAGGAGGTAACTGTCTAAATGAAGCCAGTTTGGCAGACACAGGGTCCACAGTGGAGCCTCTATGGCATCCAGAATTAGAAAAAAATGCAGAGAGGTTTTCACAGATACAGTGTCTGTGGAAGTCATAGGCAGTTTTCCAGGCTCATTCTCCTGAATTTACACATAAATTTTGTCTAAAATGTCACTTAGGATCTTAAACTTATTTTTGGATTCCACCCTAAGTGGAGAAATGATGTGCAAACAAATGCTTAGTCAGATGGCTGATTTTTGGAGAAAAGGTTAGAAAAACATGGCTAATTTAACCTAGGGAAATGAAACCCACAAATATGACTTATATGGGAGGAAAGGTATATTGGCTGCAAACCAAATGGATATTAGTTGTCCATGGAAAAATTTAGCTTTAAAATTAGAACACCTTCCTTGCCAGTAGTGATTTGAAGTTTGGAGTATGATATAATAGGAGTTTGGTACAGAGAAACACAGATAATTTCAATATATGATAAAATTGCCAACAAAATCACTCAATGATTCATGAAATCCTACCAGTTTTAAAAACTGCACTTCTGAAATAATAATCATGAGCAGAATGCATTATATCATTAGCATTAAATAGATCCACAGAATTTAGCTGATATTAAACATCAAGGTGTCTTTTAGCCACTAAAGAGAGATCATAGAAATCCCAAAAAACTGGTTCAGATGAATTTAAAGAAATTAAAATAAAAAACCCTGTAAAAATCCCTTCAGAACAAAAAAAGTTTGTCAGCAGGAGGAGGAAGGGACTTCTTTTTCAGTTTAAGAATGTATTTTTTTATTTACTAAAGTTGCAACCAAGGTGAGATTGTTATCTGAACAATGCAAAACAAAATACCATCTTTTATCTTTTTATCAGAAAAAGAGTTTCTGTTTGTGAGGAAGATTAAGTTATCTCAGCCTGCCATTATTGTTACTGATATGTTTACTTATAAGCCATCACAACTATGAAATAAAATAAGTTATTTTTAATTATTTTTTTCTTCCACACCAAGTGATAAAGGAAGAGAGTTGTAAATTCTGCAGCAGACTACCAGAAAAGTACAAAGGAATTGGTGTTTCTCCCATGAGTCAAGAATTATCTGCTCCTTAACTTAATAGGGTTGGGACTGTTGAATATTTGACTCAATTATGTACATATGAAACACAGAGCATGACAAGACAAGGATGATTTGCTCCTTCAAGTGATGACAATTCTGAAATGTGTATACCCTTACCATACTTCAAGATACATCTTAGCATCTTCAGAAAAAGCTCCATTTTTGTGTTTTTTCAGCAATTCCTCTGTTGTATAGGAATTTTTATTTTAGCAATTAAATTTAATAGACAATGGGATTTTTATGTGTATAGTTCCTGTGTATACTTTAATTTCCCTCAGTTATTTTTCTGAAATCCCTTAGAGGCTTAAAATTATGTTGTCAATGCATAAAAATGTATCTCTAGTGTATATCACCATCACAGATGCAAAAGAACCAAAACTGTGGAAAAATAACTGCATTTTTATTGAGAAGGGGTGAAGAGTACTGCATTTGTTTTTACTCTGCATCTTACTGCACTGTAAGATGTTTGGGGTTTTTTTGTGCATCATTATAACAAGATGACCAAAAGCTAAATACTTTGTGTTGGCAGGTTTAGCTGTAGGGGTGCTGTTGCCCAAAACAAAGGCATGATCTTTCCTCCTCTGTCTTGCACAGAGAAATTCCCATGGAGCACTTCAGTACCCCTGGTGACTTCTTCTCTTACCCTGACAAAAACAACTCCAGTAAAAGAAAAAACAATAAAGTGGATATGGGCATCATTCAAAGGTCAACCTTTTGTTTATTAAACAAAATATTTTTGAATATTGACTTTTACAATGAAGTACACATGAAAATCAGCTGTCCTTACAAGTCAATGACTATACAATTGTCTTATTAAGCAATCTTCTAACCTACTAAGTCCATCTCAGAGCGGTTTCTGTATTATTTTGGTATCTCATTTCACTCCCAAAAGCCACTGCAGATAGAGAATTTACTGGCAGGATGAGAAGGTAATAGTTATGAAATAAACTTATTTCAGTGTATATCTGACAATTAGAGTCAGATAAAAATTATTTCAGAAACACTCTCTTTCATAAGTCCTTTTAGGATAATTCTTAGTTAGATGACTAAAACAATTTCTGTTTGCTTGCATATGTGACAAATGACCATGCTGTTGTGCATTAATGAATAGCAGCATGTGACCTCTATTAATGCTATTCTTAACTTGCTTTGGTGGAATTGTCATTCTTAAAGATTTCTGTAGATCCTATAGACCAACGAAATCCAAGGTTGTGTTAGTGTCTGAAGTCTTAATTCTATGGTAAAAATACAGTTTTATTAAACAGTTATTTTATAAACCAGTTTAGTCAGAGCTTTAAAAATGTTAGGCTATTGTAATCCTTCTTGGCTATATGTAGATGTTGAGAAGCTTCACTATGCTCCTTTGTACCCTTTATTACAACAGTCTCAAAGAATAATTGTGCCTCCTAGCAGCTGAATCACTATTTCCCACAAACTGGTCAGCAGAATTCGTGAGTATTCCCATCCCACCATCGCTATTATTGGTTCTGAACTGACAAAATGTCTAGTGTCACAGATGGCACTAAAGCAACAAACACCATCCCCTGAAGAGTTTGTGATCTATTCAATTCTGTGTTCAATGCTGACCTTTTACAGAGTCTAGAGAAAATTGGTTTTATTCAAAAACTAGATCTTAGCTATGGAACTAGGCTCTGTAATAAAAAGGAGAACTGTTACTTTTATTACATCTCACAATATGTATTTAGTTATAAACTCCAAATGTATTCTTTCTATCTGAACCTTAATGGATCATACTTACAAACACCTTAATCATTCTCTGTAAAACTTTTTATTTTGGTCATCCCCAAAAGAAATACAGAGACAACCAATATACATCATTGCTCTAAAAAGTCATTTTCCATTTTGTTTGCTCTTGCAAATCAGATAATCCTAAAACTAACATGTGCAATTCGCCCCAAAATTATGCTTTGAAAAACCAAAAATCTCTGGTAAAACTGATTGAAATGTGTGTCTTTTGTCCCCATTTTACCTATTAATGCATTGTTTTTTTAATGAAGAGGGATCTATATGCTTCAAGTGAAATGCTATCAACAGAGATGTAAATACTTAAAGAATAAAAGGTGATTTATTTATTTTATTTATTTTTTTATTTTTTTCGCTCCTAGATCCATCCAGTCTCATTTAACCTAAATTCTAAATGCTTAACTGAGGATCTAAAGTTACTATCCTGGCTACTCAGATTCACTCAGCAGGCTATGGGATGTTCTCTCCATATATGAACAGTGTTGGTGGTCTGACTGTTGTATCTATTCTTGATTAGGGAGAGAGCCTGCAGCAAACCATGCTCCACACGGACCTCACTTCAAGGATGAATGTGAAATTTGCTCAGAGCCTCCATTAAAGTCTAAAGATAAACCCTTCTTAAAATAGTAGCCTGAAGAAAAGACCTAAATCTGTAATCTGATACTTAATAAATGGTCTGATATTCAAAAGCTTTAAATACCTGAAGACAGTTCCACTGACTCTTTTCCACTTCTCAGTTCATCTCTTCTGCTTGAATCTTTTCAATCACAATCACAGGGTATATGTTTTATCACTTATTTTGTATTTACATGGCTTTATAATTTCAGTTTATTAGCAATGATTTATGTATAATGTTTTCTTTCAGTGTCATGTGAAAAGTATCTGAATTCTTTAGGTGCCTGAAAATGAGGGGGACAGGCAAAGAAACAAGTAGAGAAAAAAATGAGGGATAATTCATCATTAAGGAAATACACTATTTTTGATGAAGAGAACACATGTCCAGCAGAAAGGGAAGGAAGGTCCCTTATCTGGCTTTGGAAAATTATTTAATTATTAGCTACAGATACAGTAAGAGATTTGCATGTAACCATTCTCTGATACACTGAAAACTGCCAGGTAAAGAGATAAAAGGAGTAAACAAAGGAAATAGATCTGACATCTGTGCAGAATGACCACGGCTTTGTTCGATATGGGACGTGCTGAGAAGCACACAGGCCTTCCAGCAGCTTCTTCAGCTCTTCCCAATGGGCATTTTTTCTAAACACCCAAAATGAGGAGCTGAAAACCACACTGACCTCCCTGCCATGGGCAGTGTGCAGAGATGGCAGAGCACCGGAGCACAGAGAAAGTCACTGCCTGGTTTTGCAACACATGGGCAGAAAAACACTTTATCATCACCTGTGGACATTTTCACTGATAAGAGGCAAATTCCCAAGCCTTGAGGCAACACAGTACAAAGTCTAAGGAAAGGAAAGGGGAGAGATGAGGTGCAGGTGAAAAAGAGAAAAAACCAGCTTTTAGTCTTTTTGCCTACATCCTCCTTTGAGGTCGCTGCTCAAAGATGTGGTGGGAGACAGTAGTGACACATTTCAAGTGACAATAATATTTTCTGTATGTCCTGTTCATTGTTTTAACCTTGCACTTTCCTGCCTACAATTTTGCTTTGTGACATCACATGATAGAAAATATTAGAAAGATCTTAAAATAAAATCTTAATACCTTAATAAGGGATATATCAATTAGTCAGCAAGAAAATCCTGTCAAAAACTGTGAACCAAAAAAGGTGAGCATGCTGTGTTCTCCCATAGTTTAAATAAAAATAAAATACTTTTCTTAAGAAACTTCAGACTAATATTAATTAAAAATTATTCTTCTCAAAATTTTGTACAGAAACGAGTGCAATCTGTTTAAAAGTATAACATATTGTGATGCTATAGCATGACTTAAAGCAGATGTTTTCTTTATGTTTAATGTGCAAATAAATCCTATATACTCCTGCAATCACACATAATAAGCTTGAATTTACTTTCAAGAGACACCAGGAAATTATGCAAAGAAAATAGCAAATAATAAAAACATAAAAACATAAACCCATGTAAATCTGTCTAAAACAAAAGTACTGCTAACTCTCTATATAAGTATTAAATATAAGAGGAAAAGACAGCTCTTAACTTCTAAAGCAAAACAACTAAAAGAACCCAAAAAGAAATCCCAAAAAAACCCAACCCTGTGAAATCTGAGGACTTTATTTTCCTGTCTTACTAGTATCAATAAATTTTTCATAGCTCCTTGGAAGTAAAGGCAAGGCCCCAAAATATTGACTTGCAATGCATGCAATACACACATTATGACTGAAAATTACTTGTTTTATCCTTCTAAAGTTAAGTTTTTCACATGTCTCAAAATACACTCAGTACTACAAAGTGGGGAAAGAAAACCTACACAGACACTGAAAAATGAAATGCCTCCAAAATTACCTCATTGCATTCCATAGTTTTACTTTCACTTCTTTTTGCTACCTTGAGAAGCAAAAAGAATCCTCTCAACTCAGTCAAATCAACAAGTCACCTCAGGTCTAATACTAATTACACAATTACTTATATAGTTTAGTTGATTCAGAATTTCTCCTTGATGAGAAGACAGAGGATCCCTCCATACACCTTCAAAAACATTTCATGGAAAGGGCAAATCCATAATTTTACACTCATATATGCATGAATGATACATTGACATCCACACACATACAGATGTATGCAGCACACAGGAAGACAAACAAACTTACATTGATGGGCTTTTATGTTCAGATGGGCCAGTTATTGTCAAGAGATTAGATTCTCTAATGCTAAAATCCTTCTAGTTTCTCTAAGTTTTCTATTCTCAACCTTTCACCATTTCTTAGAAAGATAGCCAAATGTATAGGGGGAACTTCTCTAGCTTCAAAGATTATTGTTCCAATAATTTCTCTATCCATTGAATTTTTTTCATGTTGGCTCTTACATGGCATAAAAATCTAAAACCAAAAGCTAGAGAAAATATGAATTTTAATAATACTTACATTTTAAATAATTATATTAAAACTTTTAAAGTATAATATCTAAAGGAAGTAATGCAAGATCAAGATGCATGTGATACAAACTCAGCACTTTCCCACACTATGTAGCTGAACTGTAAATGGGTGTTACACTCACAGTCCCTTTTGGCAAAAAGAATCACAGTTACTTTGGCATGAAAATGGCTTTTGATTTAAACTACACAACACTCTACAACAATAATGCTAAAAATATAATAAATACGGCTCTACTGTGAAAGAACACATTTTCTATTTGCATTTATTGTATTCTTCTTCTTAATTATTATTATTACTATACATAATGTATTCATACTTAATAGTTTTGTACCTTATGCCAGGTTTGAAAATCCTGATTCTTGTGGTTAATATTTGTATCATTCTTACAATGGCAGCAGAAACTGCTCAGAAGCTTAAATTTTATCTTGAACCATCTTTTAAAAGGGTATTTGACACTAAAATGTCCTTAGTAAAACTTTCAGATAAATTGAAAATTGTTGAAGAGTTTTAGAAATATTTTAAAATACTTTTAATATAAAGTGTTACTGGGTTCTAAACTTCTCTTTTCACTCATTTCAGAAGAGCACAGTTCTTTTACTTTACTTCTAAACCCAAAATATTAACATCTGTCACAAAAAAACCCCAAAAATTTTAATTCTCCAAACCTTGGACTGAATTCTGTATTTTTATCCCCTACTGAAAAACTCAAAATGGCAAAAAATAACCCTTAACATAAGCAGAAATAAAACAGAGAAGAGCAACATTCATTTGAAGTTTTATGCTGTCAAATGTATTGCTGATATGTAAAATAGACTGATCTTATTTTCTCATTAAAAATCAATTTTAAAAATCAATTGAGCATTTGCTCAATCCTTGAAATACTCTTTTAAAGAACTTGTTTACATCATAAATAACATGATCTAATCCTCAGTCTTCCAGGATGAATGATATTAATGTCAGTTTCTAATTAATTTAATTGTATGTTCTCTTATAAGTAAAGAAACTTCTGGAGATAACAATGACAAAGACGTCAATAGCTCTCAGTGGTTTGATGAAAAGTGAAAAGTAAAAAACTCAAAAAAACACAAAATGAAAAAAATCTCCCAAAACCCCCACCTCAAACCCCAAAATTTCCTCCTTATCTTTGTTCTCCAGGCAATGAAAGCCCACACATGGCCAAGGGAATCCTGATGATGAAAGTAAGGATCTCACCCAGAAAGTACCTCCACTTTTCTGTGTAACAATTCTAAGAAAAATGTTACAACCATTCTTATTGTTCTTTTATTCTTCTTCAGAGACAGAGACTCTTTCTGCTCCTTACAAGCTCTCCATTCACCTCAGGATACTCCTATAATGAATGGTCTAAAACCATTGAAATAGCATTTTATAAAGGAAAAGAAAAAAAAAAAGACCCAAATAAAGCAGTGGGATTGATTTTGTTGGTGATTTCTAAATCTCCTTATTTTCCTAAGATTATCACAATTTCCACCAAAAAAAACCAAAAAGAATGAAAAAACCCAAACCCACCAACCAAACCTACCCAAACCAATCCAAAAAAAAAACCAAAACAAAACAAAAAACCAAAACCAAAACAAAACAAAGGAAAAAAACATAATAGTCATTTGGTAAAACTGTCCAAAATAATTTTTTAGTTCTTGGCTTTATGGCACCTGAACAATTTAATTACTTCATTCTCACCTTATTTCATAATTTTTAAAACCAGGATATAATTTTCTTTTCTTCTGAAGTAATATATTTTTAGAATAGAAACTTACTCATAGTTTTATGAAACTATATTGCTTAAATTAGGAATTCACACATTCTACTTTTTGATCATATATATCATATAAACAAATTTAAAAACAACAAACTTTTAGTAAAATATGCATTTCCCTGAGTAAAAACAACAAAAAAAATCAATTATACCATAATTTAATAGAAATTTTAAAAAACCTCAGAAAACAAGAGTTTTTGTCAACATGGATTGTGGAAAGCTGCAAATACACAAGCATAAAGAGTGCATTCCAGAGATCAAAACTCCAGATGTATGGCACAGAGAATTCAAATTGCATCCTAAAACACAACAAAAATTATCATATCTGTATTATAGTCCATGTAATCAATTCCCAAGCTTTTGACACCAGAATAATATGCAGTCTGCTTGTAAAATGAACCATTTATGGAGCTCTCTTCAAAAGAAGAAATTTGCTCATAGGCAATGGAGTGGAAAGTTCACATCTGTCTTCAAGGGCAGATCTGGAAGCAGTTTCCAGTGTGCAGAAGTGAATTTTTTTGTACATTAAAGCAGTTAAAATTATGTCCTGCAATCATCTGCAGTTAATATAAACCCAGTACTTCAGAAATAATATTTTTTCTTTATAGATGGAACTTGGATACAATCATTTAAATCATTCTACCAACACAATTAAGCAGACTTCTTTTCTGAAAAATCTTGAGTTTCTACTGCTGTTTTCAGATATGATGTAGTATAAATTTAGAATTGCATAAGCCAAGTAAAAAAAAAAATAATTGCGACAGAAAAGTGTTTATATTATGCTTGTATCTGCAGGAAAAGAAAAAAAAAGTGTAAATACTAATTCAGCTGACTCTTCATTCCACAGTGATTTTTGGGAAGTGAAATCATACCCAAAATGTCCACCTAGATTCATAAAATTTGCCATCTTAAGTTTTTGTAAGAGATCATATTGTTGATTGAACATTTACCTCTGTAACCAATCTGACAGAATAATTTTAACTTGCTTCATTCATTTATTAAGATTTTGCTTCAATCTCCCTGATTATGCTACATTAGCACTTAGAGAAAACATTATCTTTTAATGCTTCATTAGCTACTTCTCCATCATAGTTAAAAATGTACATTACAACTATAATGTATTATAGTAAATGTGTATCTCACTCAGCTAGTATGAGCTCTTTTCAGTTCTCTCTTTGTAACAGAGCATTTGCCCAATAAATTCTTCATGGGACATTTCATCTTACACAACTAATTTTTAGATTGTGTCTAATATTGTCAAAACATTCCTTCTAAATGACTTATGGGAGTAGTATTGCTGTCAATAATCATTAATGAATTTAATTGATCATGGAAGTAGGAAAACAAAGCCATATTTGCAACAAAATTGAGTATTTTATGACAAAAGTTTACCTAGGAAATTGTAGAATAAACTAGGCTGAACACATGAAGACAGAGAAGTAAGCTTGGTTTTGTCTGGTTTTACATAAAAGCACTCCCTGAATTAAATCAACAAACTACATGAACTAATTTAAAAAAACTGACACACAAATAAAAGTAGGAAATGGTTTAAGGGTTTAATAAAAACTGAAAAAAACAACAAAAATCAATAATTACAAAAGCTGTGGAAAACAGTCTGTACCACAGTGCAAGGCCTGACAGGATGAATGCTCACAAACGGGCATCATGAAAAGAAAACCCAGCTGTTGGAGGAAGAAACACAACAAAATCCAGAGGGCTTAGGTGGTTACAAGTATACAAAAAAACACATTTTACTCTCATTCCATCAATAATGACCATTCTCAGAAAAAAGCGATATTTTTAAAAAGAAATGAGTGCTGCTCTATTTAGCATGGTTTGGTAACCACTTTGTGTTACATAACAGCAATAAGTATGGTAAAAACACATGTAAATAAAAATGCTTCTCTGTGGGACTGGCTAATCTGCCTTTAGAGCTTCCTCCCTAAAACCTGATGAACTCCCTAGGAAGTCGTATATTTGCTAGTTTGACTTGAGAAACATGTCATTGTTGATCTATTGTAGAAGGATTCTGTCTACAAAAGCAGGGCATGAAACATTATCATGGAATCACAGGCCCAAATAAAATTTTTCAAGAGCTTATTTTTAATATGAATCTGTTTTAATCAATATGTAAGAAAATGAACCATTTTCAAAAGGATATCCAGAACATGTATGCTTGACAGAGTCTTTTGTGCCACCAATTTGGAAATTAACTCACCAAGTTTTGAGAATTTCTGGAGGTAAAATATGTCATACTCAGTCTTAAGAAAAAGACTATAAATTGATAACAGACATATTTGGAGTTCTAGAACTTATTAAAAGACATATTAAACATAATGAAGCATTTCAGACTCAAGCTACTTTTCTTAAATCACACTCAATAATGTGAATGCAGTTTATATTTGCTGCCCCAAACCACCCACAACCCCCCTCAAGCTGATCCAGGTTGATTCTACTTGGTTTCAACTCTCTATGCTTATCTGGAAAGTGTCATAATCTTACATTTTTCTTCACAATGATGAAAGGCATAAAATATTTCTAAAATGTCTCGTGAAAAAACTGCACGACCACATCACATTTATATATCTGTGCATATTTTTAATGAGCCATTTAGAAACAGCTAAGGGAACCAAAAAAACCTATAGAATGTGCAGAGTAAATGAACCTGGAAAATGCCATTTGAGAGCAACAGAAAGATCACATTTTTGGGAGCTCAGGGATGTGGTACATATTTTGTGCTGCTTTCTATTCTCATTGCAATTTGATGATTTTCATAAAAAAAAAATAGGTTTTGATTTTTTTTGTTCTCATTTTGTCATCTATGTGACAAGAAGGCATTATGAATTTGCCATTTTCTATCCCTTTTACAATAGTTTTTACAAGAAAAAATTGTACCAACATTCATGGCTGACAGTTTATCACTCTGAGCACAGATCCACTAGATAGGTAAGCAGTAACTGATTTTAATCTCACATTATCCGGTGAGATTTACAAGTGTCCTCAGTAAAACTGAGACCTTTGCCAATTTATGCAAATGTCATGTTAGATATAAGTAAACATGAGGCTAATATACAAAGTTCAGATGTAAAAAAACCCCAGAGAATCTGGTGCCACAACAAGTTAGGTGCGAATAAATCTCTTTTCTTCAGCTTTTCTGTATGATCTAGGCTATTTATCATAAGATCAGTTTCTAGAGGCCTGTGTTATGTTTTCTAAAATATTATTCCTTTTTCAGACTCCCCCATTCTTTCTTCTGTTTTACACAGATGAGGACAAACTGCATTTAGATAGTTTGCTCGTTTCAGGATGGCAGAGTCCTGCTCAGACTTTAATTCCCAATGCTCATAAGAAAAGGAATCATTACAGCATTCTGTTCAATAGTCAAAGTGTATTTGGAAATTTATGATTTATTGTGCCTGTTTAGTGAACCAGACACAAGCCCAGCAACTGATCTTTGGTTTAGTGTCTGTATTTACTTTTGTGCCTTACTCACATTAATTTTGAGGAAATTAAATTATATATTTGTAGAAAAGGAAATGTCCCAAAAGTTTGATGATAAATGGTATAAACTCCTTCTTTCTATGGTATTACAGAAAAGTGGCAGGAAAAAATGTATAGATAGAAGGACTCCTTCTAAGGCCTTTTAGAAATTTTACATAGGGAAAATGTGGCCATATAGGTATTATATAAGTCTGTTGAAGTTCAGCCAAAACAGATGACTTAAAATTAAGATATAAAATGTTTCTAAGGTAATCAAGTTTTTCCTGTGCAGAATCTGTGGAAAATGTAAGATTATTTGAACTGCGGGATTAACTATTTCATGAGTATAGCAAATTTCAACTAAAGTTAATCATATCTCGGCCCACAGTGCCTAAAGAGAATATTTGACATGCTTTGTGTTTTAAAGTGCTAGAAGGACTACTTTCAAAGGCTACTCAGCCTCTCCTCTGGAAAATACAATAAAGAACAAAGAACTGCAAATCTATCTCTCCCTCTTCAAGTGTAGGAACACAATCTGAGATAAAAGAGAACAGATGTCAGTGGGACATTAATCTTACCTGTCTTGAAATACCTGAGATAGGTACAACTAACTTTACAGGGCATGAAAGAATCATGCTTCTCATAAACACACAACATTATCTTGTTTATCTGTTTAATTTAATACAACACAGGCCTAAAACATTTTAAGAGAGAAAATTAGATGTTAAATCTGTACCCTGCTTAGCCATTACAGCATTTCTTCTCAAGGTACGAGTTGTGCTGTTTTGGCCATCAGCCTCCCTAATGGGCAGGGCCCCATGGCCCCATCTTAAAACAAATGGGTCGATGTTTGTTCTCTAAAACTGAGTTCAGGTGGCACAGCAGAGCTCCTGCCTGTAAGCCTGTGCTAGCCCTTTCCCCTAAAAGCAATTTAGCCCAAACAAGAATGACTCCATCCAGACTGGCTGTGGCTGTATTTTGCAAGCTATTATGCAAATGATGACGTTCAACTGACCTGTACTGTTTTAAATTGTTGTGTGCTAAAAACATTCCAGGAAACATGCTGATCAACAGTACAAGCAGTTTCAGTCTCTAACTTGTTCCACAACTCATGATTAGTTTACTAATAGTTTATATTGCTTATGGTCTCATTACATCCACTGTGTCGGGCAAGAACATAATTTCAATATAGCAGTAACACCTTTTTTTTTTTTTTTTGTACTATTCCATTGAATATTTCCATGTATCCAGGAGAAACTGGCAATTGTTATATCTGATCAGCTTTAGCATTGTTGCTGAAAATAAAAACAGACAGATTCTTACTTCTAACTAAGAATAGTTTAATTCTGAATGAACACTGAATGAATTCACTTATATTTAATTTGATACAAATTAATGATAACCTCTAAAACAGCATAGCATATATTATTTGCATTACAGATCAACTCTTAAAAGAGCATAGAGTTTGGTCATTACTACAATTTGCAAATTGATTCTTAATTGTAAATTCTTATACTTCCATGTTGTTCAGTCCTGTTTAATTCTTCAATTTACAGTTATGAACAACTTTTTGCAATGAATTACAATCTAATTTATGTCTGTGAGAGCTTTCCCATGATTCACTGACTCCATTTTCATGTGAGAGTTGTGAGAATATTTATTAAATTGATAGTTTTAAACACCTGTACTGAAAAGGATCAAAATGTTGCAATTGGCTCTTACTGTAATAACAACTATTTGAAATCAGGATTCAGATTTTCTGGACTTAATCTGTCTCTAGCATATGTAAATTTAAACCAAATTCAGGATTATAAGAACGTTATGAGAGAAGTACCAAATGTAAAAGACAAACCATGTCACTTAGTTGCTGAGTTTAGCTCTCTAATACATGATAGTATATAAGAAATTCTAGACTTGCACAAGTAAAGTTTCTATTAGAAATTCAGTAAAAAAAACCCAAAACAATCCATACCAATCAGCCAATCTGTCCCTCCCCCCACCCAACAAATAAACAAAACAAAAAACAAAACCAAAACCAAAAAAAGCCCACAATCAAAACCAACCCATGATGAAGAAAAATAAAGATGATAACCTTGGCTACCTGCCTGAAGAAATATACAAGAGGTAGAGGAAGTCTTCAGTAACACCTACATATAATTTGGAAACTGTCTTGACTGTTACCAGTGAAAAATCCAATAAACAGTGGTTAAACACTTCAACTACTGTATATGAGAGCCTTATAGCATGGGAAGAATGTGAAGCTGAATGAGTAAATGAAAAGTTTCTGAATTTCTAATTACAGTTATTATTTTTATTTACTTTTCCATTTTTTATTAATTAATTTTACTATCTCAAATTATCTTGAAAAATTAAAGCTAATAATATTTTAGAATCTCTTTCTCAGAAGCATTCATATATTATTGCAAGTCCAACAGCCTTCAACCCCAGAACATACCTGTAGCATAGGACATTTCTCTAGTTGGAAATTTTATTTTCTCTTCTTTTTATTCACTCTGCTAGGATAACAGCCTTCTTGACAACATGCTGTTTTGTCAGGTTAGTCATGGCTCATTGAAATGAAGTTCAACAAGAAGTTCAGAGGTCATTGAAGAGCAGAGTCAAATGTACTTTTTTAACAGAATTGATTCTGACTGAAGGTAGAATTCAAATCAGCTTTACAAGGATATTCAGAGACACACAAACATCAGCTTAAATTTTATGTGGCTTTATAATTATGGTTATAAGTCATACTTAAAAAATAGGTTAGAACTTATAATAAAAATTGCCAAATTTACTATTTTACATTATCCTGTTCCCTTGTAGGGTATACCTTTCAAAGTATATCACTGTTTTTTTTCTAAATAGAAAAACAAATGCTGAAAAAATTTGAATATTTACATATGTTAATCTGTCTGCAAACACCAGCATGAATGTATAATTTCCACTACAAATCAGAGCTAAACTAGTTTATTCTTACAGCACAAAACCTACAGAATCCAGTAACAGTCATAGCATTCATAATCAAAGGTGTATCAGGATGAATAGAAAGTGTGATTAGGCATCTTTGAAAACAGTTTGCACAATGCAGTGTCTTACTGAGAGACTGCACTGAGTTTTTTACATCTGACATGACACAAAATGCAATTTCCCAGTAATTCTTAGGAACAGAACACTTAGCTTCAACAGAAAACACTCCAAAGAAATAACTGGATTCCAGGGAGACATTAAGGTTTAGCATCTCCTTTGTTATTGCTCAGACAAGTTAAAGTTTTGCTTTTTTCTACTCCTGTAGAAAGTAACTGTCAGGAGCAGGATTTCACTGTTTCAGCCATCTGCTGATATGTTTTTAATGAAGCCTGAAAGAGTCATTCACACATATTTCTTGCTGTTGAGATTGGGTCAGAGGAAAGCACTTCAGACTAGAGAAATTTCTTGTTCACTTCTGCCAGAGGTAAATGGTATCTAAGGTTTCTTTGAGGTACACCAGGACTGGAATCACTGACCTATTCATGGAGATGCACAGGGCTTGAGCCACTCTGTGATGTCACCTGAATAATTTACGTGTCACATCATAAAATGTTTAGTCATTGACATGAACAGTATTCTAAGTCAGTCAAAAAATGAATATGCTAAACATGTCTCCAGTTCCTATGGTTTGTCTCTCTTTCCTATGAAAGAGACAAATATTCTGTATGATAAATTTTTAATAAATAATTCTGTCATCACTTGTTCCATATGATCAAGAAATAACTACATATTAATGCAGCCTTAGATATCAAAGAGCTACCCTTATATTTTTGAATGTAAAAAGAATTTTTAAAATCATTTTGACGATGTTAATCTTAAATGAAAATTATAATCCTAAAAAGAAGTGAAATCTACTCCAGAATTCATGGAAATTTGAAGAATAAACCTTCACTTGAACCAGGTAGAGATTAAATATAAAACTGTTTCTTCTAAAGCATTCCAGAATATCCAACCTGGGAATATTTAGTAAAAGTCTAGAGACTAATGTAGTAAAGGCTTCTTGCCTGGTTTCAAATGGATCTTTCTCCAATGTTTTTGTCATGTCTAAAATTTGAAATCTTTTTGTTCCCATGAAGTAATTTTTATAATTACTGTCCAACTGTAATCTTACTTTCTTGTTTAGCCAGCATTCAGAAAATATTAACTCACTTCCCCTCTAGAGAACTTATTTGATGTTTATTTAAGCATTTAATTTAATTCAGCAACATTTCCCTTAAAGTCTTCAGAAAGTCTCTCTCTCTCATTGACATGCACAGAAAGAAAGAGGATGAAAACAGTGAGAGGAAAAGATAAGTGCACTAAGAACTTCCATTTCCAGAAGGGTGTTATGAAAGGCACTGATTAATCTTATGTGTCTGAAGTGACAGCCAATGTGCAAAGAAATGATTACTTAACGCTGATAGAAACTGTCAACCAACAGGACACTTAAGGAATATTTTTGTGGTGCTCAGAGAATAACTGACAAACTGCTGCATAGGGATGGGAAATGTGTATGTTCATGTAAAAAAACAGCTTTATTTTGTATGTTGAGATACTGTTTTGAATGATTCTTTTTAGGGAAAATACTTTAAAATAAATAATGAAAATGTATATTCTTCATATTGCCAGAATGTGAAAAAAGCCACATATGTAGAAGTGCAAGATTCCACCTTCTACTGAGAAGTCTTTTCACCAAAAAATATGCAGTAACACTCCAAACCACAAAAATGGAGCTGGAAGATATGAGCCAGTATCCACAGAACACCTGTGCCTTCTGTACTGCAAACAAGCAAAGAAAGAATGGCACTCTAACATGCTTGAAATGGTATTAGGTACTTCAGTTTAGTCACCTCAGTCCTAGTCTAGAGCTCTGAATTCACATCAAGATCTCACACTGAAGTGTATTCTTAGTGGTACCTGTCTAGGATACCCAATTCCCTCTCTAGGCTCCATCAAGTAGTTTGACTGGATCTTCACTTACTCTAATAGGAGGATGGACACCTATTTGTAGTCAACTAAATTTAGAGATAGTAATATTTATCTGAATCCCACCCAGTCTCAGTGAGCACTAGGAACAGAATGGGAAAACTCAGCATTTGATCCAAAATCCTTGCCATTTCTTCACTGAACTTTGTATTAAAAATGTACATCAAATATACAAGTTGTGATCTCAAATTCTTTTTAAGATATTAAATTAAAATCTTAATAATGCTGAGTTAAAATGTTCAAATATAATTCAAAATAAGAACAGACCCCAGAAATGATCCTACAAACAATGACAAAAAATAAGTGAATAGAAAATAAGATCTAAAATGCAATCTCACAAGTCTTATTATTCCTTGGTGTAAAAAGTAGTTATATTTCTACATCAACTTCTGTTTATGAAGCAGTAGTGAAAAAATTGTTAGAAATATCCTATGTTATAGAAGAAAACTCCTGTAAGAATTTACATACAAGGATTCACACATATCAGTGAACACAATCATGATATGGTGCTTAATGATGAAGTTCTCATTAGACAAGCCCATGTAACTACCAGCATATGCATTTTCAGCCCACTGCAGTAAAAATTAAAACACAATAGTTCCTTGTGACTACACTACTACCAATGTTTAGTCAAATGCATTTCAATACAAAGTAAGGATAAGCTGAGGATATTGTTATGAACAATGAAGTTATTGCTTGCTGAACTTAGCTTCCCAATGTGGCCACACCACATGACTAAATGTTCATTCCCGTTCTGACTGAATTTTAAAATGTGCTAGAGTCATCTATCTAGTCACATTTGTAACAAAGTTGTGTTATCATCAGTTAATGCTGTTATGATGACATAAGCTAACTCATTAAAATGCCATACTAACTTATTTTCAGTCATTTAACAGTGGATATTCAATACAGAATCATAGAGATGTTCAAGTTGAAAAATACCTTTAAGGTCATGGAATCCAACTGTTAAGCCAGCACTGCCAAGACCACCACTAAATTATGTTCTCAAACGTCACATCTAAAAGTCTTTTAAATACCTCCATCCATACTCCAACACTTCCCTGGAGAGCTTGTTCCAGTGCATGACATCCCTTTTGGTGAAGGAATTTTTCCTGACACCCAATCTAAACCTTCCCTAGTGTAACTTGAGGCTGTTTCTTGTCATTTTATCACTTGTCACTTGGGAAAAGAGACCAACCCCCGTTTCACTAAACCTCATTTGAAGGAGCTGTAGAGTGTGATAAGGTTCCTCTTGAGCCTCCTTTTCTCCAGGTTAAACACCCCCAGATCCCTCAACTGTTCATTAGACTTTTGCTCAAGACCATTCCCTAGCTCTGTTCCCTTCTCTGAACTCTCTCCAGCACCTCAACATCTTCTCTGCAGTGAGGGGCCCAGAAGTGGTGCCAGGACCTGAGGTGTGGCCTCACCAGTGCTGCATACAGGGGACAATCACTGCCCTTCTCCTGCTGGCCACACTGTTGCTGATACAGCCAGGTTGCCATTGGCCTTCTTGGCCACCCAGGCACAGATGGCTCTCAACCAGCATCCCCAAGTCTTCCACCAGGCCACTTTCCAGCCACTCACCCCCAAGCCTGGAATATTGAATGGAATTCTTGTCACCCAAGGGCAGGACCTGGCACTTCAGCTTGTTAAACCTCAGTGCCACTGATGCTAGCCCATCAAACCAGCTTTTCCAGATCCCTCCAGAGCCTTCCTGATTCCCACCCATTTTGTGTCATCTGTGAATTTACTGAGGGTGCACTCATCAAGCAGGCTGAGTACTCAAGCACATGGAAAGGTACCACAGCTCAGCTGATCTTTGATTTGTCAAGCTGATACAATTCAACTTATATCTGTTCATGTGTTTGAGCACATTTTAGAACTTATTCTAAAATAACGTAGTCCTTTACCAAGCAACTAGTTTGAATAAACTGATCAAGAAAAAGAATTGTCCAAGAGAAAAACTAAAATCAAATATGAGAAATGTGGTATAATGCATCAAAAAACCTGTTCTGCGATGAAATTGTAATCAAACAACTGCATGCTGATGATCAAGACTTAGTTATCAAGCTGCCTGAGGTACATGTCTTAATTAAGATAGCTACTGAACCTAGCTGACTTAGGACCATTACAAACTTTCTTGAACCAATGAACTTACTGGCTGATATTATGAGTCATAAAACTGCCTTAAAAACAACAGCACGGTGATTCTTTATTTGGAAAAGGATGTGATCTCATGAAACATATCTGTTGCAATTAAATTTTTCAACATATACAAACAATAGAAAGGTCCATTTTGTACTTACACAGGGGTTTTTTTGGCATTTCAGCACCAACAGATGTCATGAGGTAAGGAAGCATGTGGCATCAATGTGGCAATCCTATCTCAGAGCACAGAGAGCCTGCAGAAGAGCTTTTGTAAATGTCTAAACCCACACTCCCTTGGCACCTCTTTTCTAGTGTAATGGTCTGACCAACTTCTAAGTAGGAATAGTGCCATGATAACAGATGGATAAAAGTGTAGGCAGCAATAGGAGCATGTACCCAGTATATTTACTGAGACTTAGAAAACCTATCCAGAAATGACTCAAGTGACTGAAATAAAAGTCTATGGTCACAATGGTTTGCCAATAACAATTCATCTCTTGCCTCAGTTAACTTTTCAAAGTACATACATTCTGCCCTTTCTAATTTAGGGATAACACAGTAGGAAAATAGGCTTTACAGTAAATATAAATCATGTTTTAAGTCTTATCTGACTTGAGGGTGTTGCGTTCTGCTGGCAGATCTGGGACTGTTGCTGTAGCTACCCCAAACAAGATTGGGACAGCCTCGGAGATCTTTATTTACAAGACTCCTTAGGGTGAGTACTGCTGTTTTATCAGCACTTTAGTCATCATAGTAATTGCTGAGCTGGCCCCTACTGTGCTGCAGATGAGGAAGGAAGGTTGCTATTTTCAGAATTCTCTGAAGAGGTATTTGTGCCCTTTGACAAAGTGGTTTTCCACCACATTATGTAAAAGCTTTTCAGACTAGCAGGAGGAAGCCTCTAATAGCTCTTGAGAGACACAACTGCCTCGATTGTCAATAGAGTAAGGGGTTTTCTACTCAGATTTTCAAAGTCTGGTTACAGGAAACTGCTACAGGAAATTTTCCTGACTCTTTCATCCAAGGTTTCAACATTAAATCAAATAGGACTCTATCCAGACAAAGATCAATTGATTAAGCCAAAAAGAACACACACAAAAAAACCCTCCTCAGCAGTGCCTGCTCAGAGGGCAGGCAGCTGTGAGTTTATCTCTGCACAGGGAAAGTGCTTGCTTTTTTCCTGCCAAATGCAGATCACTATTCCATTATATGAAGGAGACCAGGCAGGAAGCTGGTATCCTTCCACAGTTATCAGTCTGACAGCAGTATATGAAAAAACAGAATGAACTCTGCCCTCAAAATAAGACTCACAGAAATTAAATTTGTGTGTACCTCAGCATACAGTGCAGCTGAAATTCCATTTCTAATAAACTTTAACCAGAACTCTACAACAATATAAAATTGAGTGGCATGGGACAGAGGAAGGAAGAGCAAAAGAGTTATGAAAACTCTTGTACTGATCTCAAAAAGCATACAGGACATTTATTTAAAAAAAAAAAACTTGCCTTCCGGAAAGCTTTTATGCTACAGCACAGGCTCACCAATTCTTGTTACAATAAAGATATGACACATGACATGATACAACCAAATAACATATTTTAGTGTCAAGTCTAAAATGCCCTCCTGCAAACTTGATAAAAGCTCCTATCTTCTAGTACTTGAAAAAAAATAAAAATGTTTATATGGCTCCTTTCTGTTAGTACTTGAGAAACTTCATTTAAATGAGACTTATACCTTCTATGATCTAAAGCTCTCTTCTCTGTGGGGTAATGCACATATAAAATAAATAGGATGTATACATGGTATTTATTATCTATACATGAAAATCAGTTGCTTTCAAAATAATATTATCATCATATTTTTGGTGCATTTCCAAGGGTTAGACTGATTTAATTTGAAGAAGAATGTAATATTGATGACACATGTGTTAGGTTAACAGTTGGACATGGTCTTAAGGGTCTTTCCCAACCTAAATAATTCTGTGAGTCTATAATATTATCCCATATAAAATTAGTCACCACATTAAGTTATATTACCTAAAAATTTTATAATTCAGAGCCAATAAGGAACACTACCACTACCTGTGAAGTATCATTATAAGTGAACACATCATTTTAGAGACACAGACACTTGACACCAGGTGATAAACCAGGTATCAAGGTATCAAGCCTTGCAACTTTCTAGAAAAGCTACATATTTACTATAGATTGGAAAAGAGGGAGACCAGAACCAGAGGGAGTACCTGTGTGAAAATTAAGAATGCCTCTGCTTTTAAGGGCATTTCAAAGAATCACAGAATATTCTGAGTTGGAAGGGACCCACAAGGATCATTGAGTCCAGCTCTTAAGTGACCCCATACAGGGATCAAACCCACAGCCTTACTTGGCAAATTCAGGTTGATTTAACAGAAATTCCTTTACCTCTTGGAAAGTTTTAGAGAATACGGATTCACCAAGTGTGTCTGCCATGGACAGCATTTTGCCATGTTCATTTGGTCTGTGTCAGCAGGATAATAACCTCCACCACGCGTTACAAGCCCATCTGTTAGCTGGAAGACTGCTGCGAGATCCAGTCCTCACATCAGGGTATGTACAAAGGGTGATTTGGCAGGGAAGGACAGCAACAAGGTTGTGTGGCATACAGGGCTCTGGGTCCCAGGAGAGCTGCTAATGCAGTGAAACACATGGAGAAATGGTAATGTTGGAGTTTCTTATAATGCAGGAGTGTTTATGAAAAGGTATTCTGTTAGTTAAATAAAGCAATATATTGGTAAAATCAACAAAGTCTTGAAATGTTCCTTTCTTTCTATTGATTACAGCACAGAGTAGAAAATTCAAAACCAAGCACATTTGTTTTGAGTACAATATGTTGGTCTAATGCCAACAAGAAAAAACCTTCTCAAATTCTGGCATTGTTTCTCTTTCCTAACTCCAGGATTCTTCCCTAGATGTTTAATCTGATAATGGCTCAGTAAATGCTTTCTTCCATTCACCTGATGACAGCTCCTGAAAGCTAGTGCCTGTGTCCTGAAGGGATCCCAAATGAGGCTCTGAGAACACAGAAAATTACTAATCTTTGTATTTAGGCTCAGGCAGTTTCAGAGACCTGCAAAGGCAAGCAGCCCAGCAAGCACATTTATGTGTTCTGCAACATGTCATAGAACACATGCTATGAGAGATATCTAGTCATATGTGGCAGGATTAGTAAGCCTTCCTCCTAATGAACTTTTTTGCATTCTCTAGATTCTTGAACACAGATGAGGTTGATCTGTGTCTTAAAAAAGCCTTAAAAAAAATTAATTTGATTCTTAAGGATCCATTCAGAGCCCTGAGGAATAGGGTAGGCATAGGTTAAGACATCAGTTGGAAAAAACTTGAAAATTTTGATTCATATATTCTAGACACTTGATCACTCATAGACTATGTTGTCACAGGATCATGAGAGATGGAAGATAATCTAGATCATCTAATCCAGACAAGGTTTTCCAGACATTTATCATTCATATTCTTCACAGAGCTTCAGCTCATGCAAAGGTGAGACACCTGGCCATTAGGCAATTGCTAAAACAAACATCATGCTGGCCTTCACTGTCCCCTAAGTCCAAAACCTACAGCGTTTCAATGGTTATAGCAAAACCAGTATTTGCTGGGCTGTAAGGCATGGCTCTCCCCTGCTTCTATTCTGAAATTATCATAGATGTAATTCTTTGGGAATTGGAAGAAAAACTGCCCTAACATTTATTCTATCCAGCTAAAATACTTTTAAAAAGGTCTCTCATTGTGCTGTTTTGTAGTGACTCAGTCATCTCCCAAATATGCATAGGATGAAGCATGTCTCCATGCTGGATCTGGGAAGAGATGGATGGAGACAGAGCTCTGGAGTGACCAAATATGGGTGCTCAATACTACCACAAATAGTGGGCTGTAAAAATTTAAGTTTTGAAAGAAAAAATGGGCTGACACAGATTGTATCTCTTTCTTCTTCCTAAACTTGTCACTGACTGGAGGTAAAGAAAGGCATTTCTTGGCCTAGGAGAGAGGTTGTAGGTTTGGGCTCCTATCCGTATGCACTGAATGTAGATGATTTATGCAGCTGAAGCTGAGTCCTTCTGTTTACTGTGTCCTTCTGCTCACATCACACCTTTACATGGCATTGGTCCATACCAAAAGGTCAGCAGAGCTCTACCACGGGCCCTTAAGATCACAAGAGAATCTGCTGTGCAACACACAACCCATTTCAAGCTCCAGAGCAAGGACACTAGCGAACAGTCCTGGTCACACATTATCCTCCTGCTTTCCAATTTGTGAGGAACCAACCTCACAGGGTCATCACAATCCCCTTTCACTGCCACCTAGGAACCTGCTCTAGGAATTGAGTGCAAGTGTCAAGCTCTAAATTCAATCATCCTTTCACAGATGTTTCTGGCAGGTGGGGCTAAATGGCTGAGATTCCTTAAGAATCAAAGCTAGGCCATAAATAAAAGTATTAGCACAGGTTTCTCTAACTCATTTCCAGCAGTATAATAAACATAAGCATAACCTCTGAAGTCTTATACTAGATGCCTCAGGAATGCAACAAGTATTACTTCTGATTTAAACCAGACATGCTGCAAACACAGGTTTTGGAGGGAAGAAAATGTGCCAAATCTGGGGAAAAGGGAGTGATTGAGATTGTTTCCACAAGAATTCCCTGCTTAATTTTAAAACAAAGATTGCCATTAAATATGAACACATTCTAATCCTTAGCTGAAGGAAAAAGGAAAGAGCTTTCATTATCTGTGACGATACAAGATACTTTCTATTGATTATATTTATAAGCTATTTCTTAGCTATTCAGTATTCATTGCCTGCAATGTTCCCACCAGAAGGGACACAGACATGAAGTTCAATGTTCCTGTGATAATTTTTCAGGAAGGAGTACTTTCCATGCATGGAAAAAAAGAAGGAGAAAATTAGATAAAATAAAATGGCTATGAGACTGCAGATCATTGGAATAGGTCATTATATTAAATTTTCCATATTAGGAGAAAAAATAACCCACGCACAAGAAAAGGGAATTATGAAGGAGAAGAAATAATAAATCCAACAACGCACAGTATCAGATCATTTTATTAACTTAAAAAGCTAAGTTTAAAGAAACTCAGTAGAATCTGTGGTTTCACTGCCTACAAACCACTTGATTACAGCTGAGAATTGTAATAAAGCAAGAAACTGTAGAATTATAAAATAATAGAATAATTCATGTTGGGAAATACCTTTTAAGACCATGAAGACCAACTTGTAATCTAGCACCAGTAGCAAGCCATTAGGGAGACCTCTAAATTTTTGTTATCTTGTGTTTGGCTCTTCCCTGACAGCAGATGGGATTAAGATCATTTTGCTCCTGTGACTTTGATTTGCTTTTAAGAGGCAATTTCTGTATCCTTAAATTTAGCCTTCTGGATACTGAAGCATATGCTACACTGCCCACAAGACATAATTAATCTAAAATATACACAGCTCCTAATCAGTGTTCACATAGTCTTTCACTAGACAGAAATCATTATTGGATATTACATACAATTTTGAGAAAAATACTGCTTCTGAAGAGGGCCAGATGTTCTTTTTTACAGCTACTGCTTCAGTTTCACTGCATACGAATACCACACACTCCCAAGGAGACATTTTAAAATCTAGTAAGAAAGGGCTGGAAAAACACATATTGTATATATGTCAGAGGTAAATGACATAAGAGAGAAAAACTCCCTTGTAACCTCCTCTGGACCTCTGCAATAAATTTACTTCTGCTTAACATAAGATCAAGAAAAGGCAGAAGTACATATCCTGACAGACACATACACATCCCTTTTCTTCTGCTTAGAACACAAGGCAAAATTCCTAGGAATCAGCAGTTCCTCATGTTCTCCTTATGTATGAGCATTATCTAGTATGGCAGAACAGCCATATGTGTTACTGCACATAAACAGAATGGGAAAAAAGAAAAGGTCATAGTTTCTGCTGGTTTTTTTCCAGGTTTTATCAATAAAAAAAAACAACAAACAAATGAACAAACAACAAAAACAAAAATAAAAAACAAAACAAAACAAATCATTATGTATACTAAATCAATAAATCTATGTATAGACATAGAAATACATATATACATACATACATATGCATCAGCACCTACATATAACTCTATAATTTCATAACCACAATAGGGATTTCAAAGTAAGGATAACATTAAATATGCTTGTATGTATTTCTTCAATCACAACAGCATGACAACAATTTGCCTTTGTAGCTAAGCTGAAAACTTAGGAAGTACTTCTTGAAGTATTAGCTTTAGAAAAACTATTTTTTTCACAAAGAATTACCCAATGTGGTTTCCAAAATAGGAAGCCCTCTCAAACCTTTTGAGTCTTGCGTGGCTTTGTCAGAGCTGAAATTGTTTCCACGTTCAGAAGTTATTAAGATCTGAGATTTTCTTATTTCATTTTATAGAAGAAGGTGATAAAGCCCTGAATGTCACTTGTACTATTTTCCACACCTGTGTAAATCTGTTTGAGTTTTTTCTTTCATTCTACAGTTTATAACATGACAGGGGAGCTGGGAACAAAGAAATTAGTTGGGTTTCTATCACAATCTAAATTGAGATACTGGTCTGGACTGCAAACTAACTGTTTGTATTCTGAAAATATGATGCTTTGTGGTTTCAAATTTATTTCAAATTTATTTATTCAAATTTATTTCAAATAATTTGCTTTAAAAAGTATTATCTCAAGTTAAATGTTAGTACAGTTATCACACATATTCAGCTAAAATGCCTTAGAATGCAACAATATTCAGAGCTTGTATCTTTTCATATTTTGGCTCAAAATTTGCAGACAGATGTATAATCTATAGTGGATCCACTCATAATTTTTACCAGTGAAGTGTTTTTCAGCAGTTCTGAAACCCCTGCATTTAACATTTTGCACTGGTTCTGCTATTCCTACGATTTATATTCTAAAGACCCTGCATTTTGTCGTCTAATGTTGACAATATTCAGCCACTGCCTTCAGCTGGTCCAAAATTTAATTTTCCCTCTCTGCTACAAACTCTGTGTTAATTCTAAACAGTATTCACATACTACTCTAATTCAAACTCATAACCTGGCCACTGTCATCAACTCAGAGATAAGTCTTTAAATTCAAATCATGCTTCACAGAAACAGCATCCTCTACAACCACTCTTTCTGGAAGGATGCAAAATCCTCTGAGCCTAATCCAACCCCTTATGCTTAAAAAACTTCCTTAAAAAAGATTAGGAAAGGAAATTTAACAGCCTTCCAAACCCTATTTTCCCTCTATTTGAATATCTTTGCAAACAGGTGAAAATTTTTCCTAAATCATAAAATGTCTCTTACTATCCTTTTCTACAGCAATAGATGGATTTCTCCAGAATGGTCTTCCACAGTTTTGATGACAGCTCTCATATCTCCCTAAACCTTGTGTATTTTTGAGCAATGAAGCCTAAGTTTTGGAGTGTTTTTCCACAGGCCATTCTTGTTATTCACAACTACACTATCTTTCAGTGGTCTATAACACTCTAATGCAGATATGTGGAAAAGAGGAACACACAATTCTAGCTGAGATCTTAATAGCAGTGAATGCAGATGAAATAACAGCCTTCTTATAAAGTGTCTGTTAATTCAGTAAAGAGATCTGTCTCCTTTGACATCATATCCCACTGTTAATTTACATGGAATTCATGTACATTATAGCCTCAGATACCATTCTGCCTTACTGATGCAGGGGGATTTTTTGTCATAGATTTGTGATATTTCTTCCTACTAAAGAGTTTTCTCCTTGTCTTTACTAGGTTTATCTTGTTGGTTTTAGACAGCATATTTTTATCTGTCTTAGGAATTCTAACTATGCTCTTCACAATATTTTCAATTACTCTTAGCCTTACTCCATCTTCAGTTTCATACCTGTACCCTTTATCAATGTGAGTGAGGAAAATACTGGGATCAACTGAAACTTTCCCTCCCATCTCTGAATTATGCTGCTGCTTCTTCAGTCCTGTGGGATTTTCCCTGTCCTCCACAGAGTCTCACAATAGTCACATATAGGTCTGAAATTCCATGTCACTCCATTTCTGTGATTTTTTGAAGGCTGATGCTCTCTATTCCCCACTCCTTCCCCAAAAGAATGCATCATTATAAGCCTCTTGATCATGGTCTCTGGTTTCACCTGTATTTCTCTGGCAAAAATACCAGCACAAAAAGCCTCTGCCTTCTCATCCATTTAGTCAAAATTTCCTTAAAACAGATATGAACTTGACTGAGGAACTAATACAACAGAAAATCAAATATTTCTCAGGCTTAGCTTTTAATAGGATTGAGGGACTTCCTCATCTCATGGACACACAAATAGTATGAAAGTACAATTCAAAGAGTAGATATGGGAAAGGAATGAGCAAGAAGGAACAAATGCCACTTAAATCACTGTAAATAGTTCTGTCATCGAATACAAACTTTAGCAGTTCAGTATTTAAAACAGGATATTTGAAAGAACTGGACTTGATTGTCAGGTTTCCTTCAGAGACAGTGGAGAAAAACAGGCATTTCTAGGTGACCATTTTTATCAGTGGAAAAAGGCACTTAGATGGAGGGTTTAATAAATATATCCTTAGAAATACCTATTTCTTTCCATTTATATCATGATTCACCTGACAGAAAGTGGTTTTGCAGTAGGCATGTTCATGGGAGTGTCTCATTTAGCAAAGGCACTTTGTGATTCTACCAATAACCTTAAACCAACATGACATTCCTATGTATGTAGTTCTAGAACTTTCCTAAGTTTACACATTTTTCTTCATTGTTTTTGGATTTTTAGCTTTTGCCTGAAATTCTGTATTACTAAAACGGTCCTTCTTTTTCAGTCATTGGCTAAATTACTTCAAAAACTCACTAATTTATTCCATTATTCTGTTATTAACAGTGCTTTAACTGAACAATTTACTATTTATATAATCAAATTTGTGCCAAACTAGTGCATATAAACATAATTTAAGATAATTTAATTCCAAGCATTCAGTATGATTCAGTTCACTGGACTCAGTGATTATTCAACTAATAGATTTCAGTGCATGTGAATTTACAAAAAAAAAAAAAAAAAATAGTTATGTGAACAGAGCACTAACTTTCAAATCTGAAATTATTTCAAAAGCCTTTTCCTAGCTACAGAACAAATTTCAACTCTTCAGAATTATACCCAAACCCACAGACAGAATAAAATATTATGGTCTCCCCACCCCCATTAAAAAAATATTATTCATGTTTTTATCAGTAAGAAAATCCTGTACTTTCTATTCTTGGAAGTCTTAGAAAATAGAAATGCAGTAACAAGCAGAGGTAGTAAAAAATTAAATCAGTTAATTACTGTCCTTTAAAAATCTAAATTTTCTGTGAGGAAATTTTAAGGTACACAGCTTTAATTAGGAAGAGAAAAAAAAATCCAAGTTAACTTATTTCTGTTCACTTAAGTATATTTAATTTCATATTACTTTTTCATTCAGAGTCTGACTGACTTCACAAGAGTTGAACATGAAAATTTCAGTTTCATGATGCTTGCAGTTATATTCCATCTCTTTGTCTCATGTTGTGGAAACTGATATAAGTGTAATTCTTCATGCAACATAAATTTATTATTTTTATCCTGTTATATCAACAACTTTATTTTTAGTTTAACTTGCCACCAAGTTGTCACACTTGATCTAATGCAGTCTCTTGGATGAATTCTAATTAATTCAGATGCTTCCTTCCTAACCTCGATGAGCTGGTCCCATGGGATGACCTTCCCTCATAACACCAGTGTTTACCACTCCTGAAAATCCCACTCCATCCCACCTTACAGGAAATACATTCCAAGGGGAGATCATAATATACAGCTAATTTGCAAACTTCTTTGGCAAGGTTGAATGAAAGCTGAGAATAAAAGGAAAGTGCTAATAATCTGAATAGCAAAATTAAACAGGATTTGGGGACCAAGTCATTGTTATCTCTCATTTCTCTAGGTCATACTAATGATTGTGCGAGTCTCAGGTTTTACAATACATTTATTTTTCATACAAACAGCACCCGTATTAACTTCCCTTATCCATCCCAACATACTTCACTATGAAAAGTACCCAGAAATTCTGAGATCCTCCTCTCTTTCCTCTAAGATTTTCAACATAACAGAATAACTGCAGCATCACACAAAGTTGATTAGTCAGTTTTCATATGTACAACATACTTAAATTACTTATCCATGTAGTGCATATACTTTTCCATGTTCAGTACTTTATGTACCATTTTGTCACATATAAGACATAGCACAGCATATTGCTTTGAGTAAAATGCGTAGTAGAGAGGAGATTAATAAATGTTACGTTGGTATCAAGGCTCTTTATATTCTTTTTTTATAACTACCTGTTGGAATAGTGTACACTTCATGTCCAAAACAATACTCCCATAAAAATCGAGATTTTTCTCGTTATTCTTTATGAATCTAATGAAAGAGGAATTTTTCAGAATCTAATAAATATAAATAAATTATATTCTTTTTCACTAATTCATGTTTTCCTACACTGAGAGAAAGGGTAAACTTTTTGAATCTGAGCCTTAGACTTCGAGTTTCTAGGTTTTGGATGACTTGCAATTTACCTAGGTATCAATATATTTTATCTATCCTAATCTCATTGAAACACATCTATTCAATGTCTTAAATACTTTCAGAAACAGAAGTCGGAATAAATTTTATTTCCCCTTGGGCTAGATAGTAGGAAAATATATGAAAGCAGCATGTATTAAAACAGAGTGTTTGAGTTATATTGTACAAATACATTATTGCCAGAAAAGGATTAAGGAAAACAAACAGGAAATAGAAAACACATTTACATTTTGTGTTTATGTGATTATGAACACTGCAGGAACTCACAGGTAGCAACTAATTGGAATGCAACATGATGTTTTCATAAACTGCAATCAGAATAAATAGAATTTATAAAGCAGCAACTTCCCTGTGCCATTCCGGGCTCACAAGACTTTTATTAAGGGTAATTTTCTCCTGGGTGATGAAGCCTGATAGATCAGGCAAAGTGACAAAGTGACAAAGACTGATAGATCAAGTGTCCCTTTTCAGTGAAGGCACTTGCTGAATGTTTGTAAAGCTTCATCTGTGTCATGATTTTTCAAAAGTTTATGAATGGAACAGATTTGTCAAATGTGCTTAAATTCCCCATAATGAAATAGACATAAGATTTGTTGCTTACTCTAAGAACTCCCAGGCCTCTGTGAGGGAAAGGTAAAAACAAGAGTATCTATGAACAAGATCATGAGTACAGATAAACAGGGCACAATTCAAGAGAAAACAAAACATCAATACTCTAATGTGGATTTTAGGAAAGCTTTTGCATTTGCCTTCATAAAAAACTACTACAGAGAAACAAAACCACATTTCTTAAATAACTAAAAAATATGAAATAATATACACATTTTGGAATCCAAGTTTAAAGTGACATAAATAAAAGCTGTTGGTCTGTGAATAACAGAATCTCTTTATTTCATGATAACAATAAAGAAACATGAGAAAGTAAAAAAATAGGGATCCATCTGTCCAACAGCTTTTATATTTTGGATGAACTGAAATTATCAATGTTCTTATTTTATTCTGGGTTTACTCCTCATGAGCAGTTGGCAAATCATTTTGGCTGACGTATAGAAAAAGCTGAAGTAGATTTTAGGACATTTCTTTTTTTCAGCAGTGGGAAGTAACAACAATTGTGTGTACCAATGGCTCTCAGATTTTTTACACAAATACTTTAATCGCTAAACATGTTCTGTCAATCACTTTGTTCCTCCCTGTTGAATTTAAACACAGTGCAAATAATGCAAAGGGAAAAGATCCAGGTCCAAAGACCTCTCTATCAACACTCTAGGTGCAGACTGGAAGCCTTGGTTCAGAGACGTGGACTTGTGCAGTGCTTCATCCTTTCCAGACTACCTGCTGCTGTTCTGCATTGATGTGCACAAGTTACAGCACAGCTCCTGCCTGCCTGAGACTTTAAGAACTCACCAGAGTGGTTTGTTTATATCTGTTTATTCATAGTTTGGCTTAGTGTCATTTTCTGAGAAGGATGGTGCTAAGATCATACTGTTCCAAATTATGAATCATAGATAAGCATATGACCATTTATTTTCCTGCTCCTGTTCGTATCTGTTTTGTTTCATGAGTAGGCAGAAAAAGGACATTCATTTACAGGCATACTTCTGTAGAGACTGGAGGATGCATCAGGGAAAAATGTTACATGTTCACACATGAAAACTCATCACCAGCTTATTGGGCAGCAGCCCAATAAGTGCACCACAGCACTCGGCTTTACATATTTTTTAATGTTCTATATGGAACAATAAAACAGCAAGACATTTGGAGCAGAGAGAAGATACTTACCTTTTCTTGGTTTAGCAAAATTACAATTATATTCTGAAAATGTTTATGTCCTCTAGGATGCTGAAGAAGAGAAATTAATTGTCTCTCACACTTGGAAAACAAGAAAAAAAGTTTCCAATATATTGTGGTGAAGCTTTGAAAGGTAACTGTAATATCTTACAGATAAAATATTTACTGCCACTTTGCTTGTTTTCTTTTGCATTCTTTGTCACATGGGGGTTATGTGAGACTAAATGAGACTAAATTGCCATGGAATTCTGGTAAACACTTCTGATAACCCTTAGACAGATGTTAGTAAGGAGTTCTGTACAGGTGTCAGTTTACAGAAGTCTCCCTGACCATCCATGCCACTGCCCGGCACTGCTAGAAGAGACACCAACTCTGAGGGAGATAAAGGAGCTCTGGATTATTTAAACAAATGAGTTCAGGGTAAGAGCACATGTACAGACTGCTCTGTTAATACACATTTTCATATGCTGCATCCTTTCCCTTTAAACAAGTTATATTTTTGGAGAGGCTGACTTGTGCCAGTGTATTTACAGGTCACAGTTCCCAACAATAACAATTGTAGTCAAACCACTCAGTCAAACCACAGTCAAACCCATTCAGGTGCATAGGACTATGATATGCCCAAAGTTTTCCATTATATGGCCCAGTCTAAGAAATGGAAGTACTGGAGACTTAGAGAAGGAATAAATTGCTAAGCACTTCTGCCTATCTGGATTACCACTGCTGACTCAGATGGCTGAACATGTTCTACAATACTGAGTCACACCTGACAGCCCAATTATTTGCAGATAATTTGTATCTCCAAGGAACATAAAAAATCACACAGTTCTGTTGGGAGATGCTCATCAGTAGAGTCCAGAAAGATCAGTTTTTATAGGATGGAAGGTGTCCATCCTAAAATGGGCTAAAGAGTTTCACAAAGTTTTCTGACCTTTATTGACTAGATCTCTGGCTATTGCACAAACTTAAGAGATCTTTCCCATGTGTGTGAAACAGATCTATTTTTAGATGAACATTCTAAACTGACATCTAACACTGCACATCTGAATCTGGACATTGAACTGGATCTCATCCTATGCCCCACTCTGGTAAGATCACAACAGGAAAATGATCCACCCAACCAGTCCTTTTGTTCTGAAGAAACTGGCTTGATTCCTGCTGTTTTCACAGTATATAGGGAGTCAGAAAATATTTTAAAAAAACACAAACACAAAAACCCAAACAAACAAAGAAAACACCACCAAAACAAACCCCTAAGCAACCAACCAAAAAAATTAAAATAAGCAAAGCATTGTATTTTATCACCTAAGGAGAATCAGCATATTTGAGCAATAAAAGCAAAAAAATGTTTTCAAAATGAAAAGCTCTTTGAAACAAATTTTCCAGGGTAGCCAGATGGAAAAATGCTCTGTTTATTTCTTCCTTATTAATATTACTCGTCACAAGGTGGATAAAAAGGAGAAATGGTATGCAACCACGAATCCATGAACATAATAAATTACAAGGTTTTATAGAACATCTGTGTTAGATCAGGATTTCATGATGAAGAACAGCACCAGTGACCACTGCTCAGATTTCAAATAGAATGGGCACTGGCCTGGGTTAGCTGACCTAGCTAAGACCATGGCATAAATTACTGGCAAAAGTGGAATAAAAACATTCCACTTTTGGTTCAGCTCTCCAATGAACAAGGCTGCAACCCAGGATCCTCTGACTGAGCTCAGTACTGACCTTCCTGAAGCAAGACCTCAGCTGGGAGAAATATCTACATAAAGGAGAAAATGCTAAATGCATGAAGGTCAATGGAGGGCTAAACAGCAACTTTCATTTTTGAAATCTATATTTTAATGTATATTCACAAAGCCCAAAGACCGAACACACCCACAGCTAAGCAAGGGGTTTCAGCCATATTTTATATATAGCAAAACAGTTTTTCATAGAAATAAACCTTAAATCACACACTGTAGCAGAAGACATACTAAAATATATTTGAAACATATTTTTAATTTAAATGTTTTAGTCAAAAGGCTACAGAAACAAGTTTTATAATTTCTTTTTCTCAGTGAAAAAGAATCTCTTACATGTTATTGATAAAACCTTTCAGTGTCCTCCAATCTCAATTATGTATTTCATTGCTAATTCTAATTTGAAATAATACATACAGCTATGCAGCATACAACATTACAACAACTGCAGACCAGAATTTTTACTACCATCGTGCTTCCATCACATAACACAAGAATTAAAAAGTAGCTTCAAATTAATTTTTCACATGTTGGTACTTCTGGTTTGATCTTGGTGTTCCAATACAAGATATAATATACATTATATTCACACAATCGGTGAGTAATTTTTTGCATTATCATCAGTGCCACTTCACTAAAATTCTAAAAGCTTATCAGTTTTCTGATATGGTTTAATTTGATTGTTTTCCCATTTTAGCAACTGATTGGAACATTGTGGATACAGAACTGTGGATCAGGATTTATTGTGCCAAAACTATATTGAAAATGCTCATTAAGAAATGGACTGCTTTTCTGACTTACCCCTAAAATTATTTCACCTCCACTCTACTTTTAGTAATCATTTTGCTGCCCACTTTAAGCACATGAAACCTGAGTTTCTTGAGTTTATGTCCAATATACATTGCAATTTGGCACTGTCTCACTTGGCTGACCTGTAGCTTTTTATGACCACCCAGCTCTATCTTCTGAAAATGGTTTGTAGGAAAATGCAAAGAAATTTAAATACAACTACTTCAACAATGCTGCCATACTAAAATGAAGCTTTAAAGTATTGTAATTCTTGGAGTTTGAGAGAGACAAAGAAGGATTCAAGTGCTAAGAAATAATCAGACCTTAGTGGCACTTCTTTTTGAGTCAGTAAAATCAGTCCTAGCTCCATAAACACCATGTCCTTCAGTTGCAGATATTACACAGCCAAAATGTGGGCAGTGACTCATAAAGCACAAAAACATTTGACTTATTGCCTGTATAATCCTCAATTTATGATTTAATAGAATTCTATAAAGTAAACGGATGCCTGTTGCTGTTCCAGGGTGAGTCCAAAGAGCAGAATGGGAAAGGGGCAATGGCCACAAGTCTAAGTGCAGGAATTTCCATTTAATTATAAGCAAAAATCTTTTACAGTGAATGTTGTTGAAGACTGGCACAAGTTGCCCAGGAAAGTTGTGGAGTCTCACTCCTTGGAGCTATTCAAACCCTTAATGGACATGGCCTGGAGCAACCTGCTCTAGTGATGCTTCTTCAGCAGAAGGATTGGACAAAATGACCTCCAGAGAGCCCTTCCAGCCTCAGCAACTCTGAGAATCTGTGTGAGAAGGTGTCTAACATACAAAACAAAACAAAACAAAAAAATAAAAAAACCAAAAAACCCAACAAAAAAAAAAAAAAAACAAACCCCCCTAAAAACCCCAAAACAAAAGCAAAATAAAAAAAGACTGAACTCTAGCAGTCTTTTCTGCAATAAATTTTGTGTTTTTTTCAAACATAGGTGAATAAGGGGAATTCAAGGGAAGCACTCACAAAAAATTAATTACTTACAGGCATTAATTTTTGGCAGGATGAAGATAGGTTTGGGACTTCTAGAAGGATATTGAAAATGGGATATTGACTTATAAAATAACTTCTCTCAAGACAACCTGCAATGCCAAAAATGGAACAAATTAATAATAAAACCATTCTGCAAGAAGAAATTGGTCCCTTGTAACAGTGTAAATCAAAAATAACTTCAGACAAGTCAGGTAAGATATATAAATGGGTTAATGTCAAGCATCTTTCTGCAGAACAAAGTTTCTCATTGACAACCAATTCAGTGCCCAGTGTACCATGTGGATCCTTCAAAATTCTGGAAGAGTGACTTATCTCTGGGAAAATGATACTCAGGCAGTAGGATCAGCTCAGTAGTTGGTTTCCAGCTGGTGGATTGAAATGCATGTGCAGTCCAGATAAAAGGGAGAAGGCCAAATGCATGCCCCTGAAGACAGGATGCTCCCAGAAGAACCATCCTTAAATCATCCTTCTGTAGAGATGGTTCAGGGATCACTGATGCTGAGTGACAGGAAGATAAAGTTCTGCTGTTGTGGTTTAGTGCTCAGAGGTGCCTGTCTCTTTTGCTAGATGGGAAATGAGAACTGACAGGAGATTCCACATCACCTGACTGCCAGTCCACCATGTCAGTAATTTGGGCAGGATTAAAGAAAGAATTTCTAAATTCATAAAGCCTGAGAGAAAAGCAGAGAACTCAGCTGTGTACTCTACAAAATACACTTCATGTTTCTATGCAGATTTCAGTTTAGCTCTCAGTTATTTAGCACACGGAAGTCTTAAAAAAACCCCATGGTGTAAGTAACAGCCGTGGGAACACTGAAAAGCTGATTGCTACATTACATAAAAGTTGGCTATAACATGAAACAGCAGGTCCTTATGCCACTCAATACTTTTTATGACTTAAAAAATCTTGAAATTTTTAGACACCCGGACTCTTTCTCTACTTGTGGAATTATAAGTGACCCAAAGCATATAGAGTGTGTGCCTTTCTTGACAAGGACCAAAACTTCCAACTGTGAAGCATTCATAGGAAAATGTCAAATTATCCATGACTGAGCAAATGCATGTGCCAAGAGGAAGCTAATGTATTGTTAGTTTTTGTGGTGTTTCCCATATCACCTCCCCACCCTCCCCAATTCTTTGCAAGAAATATTTGTCATGAATAAGCAGCAAATTAATTTTCTTAGCTTACAGGATTAACCAAAACACTGTATCAGCTAGCCTCACCAAATACTACAGTTTGGACTAAACTAAAATTTAATTTTAAAAGGTCTCGCTAATATAAGTGGATTGAAGTTCACAGCTAACATATGAAGCCTAACATGTGAAGATGAACTACTTTTCATTGTTTTTCATACATAATTTGCAGGTGAGATGTGGGAGCATGAGAAGCAACTTTGCAGTGCTAAAAAATATAGCATCTTGGCAGAACTGACAGATTCCATGCTGGAATCGATGATTTAATAAAATAGCTTGCATTTCCTTGTATTAACGTTCCAAGGGGAATAGAGTGCCATAATACAAATCCATTTCTCATTTAGTCAACATCACTCCCTACCAAGAGCATTTCTTCTTTCAAGCTGTCATCTTCTGTATTTTGGAACATCAAAAGCAACAGCAGAGAGCATTTGCAAGACTGCATCTACTCAATGGGCTTTCTACAGGCTTTATTCTGAAGCACAAGTCTGCATAAATCTCTTGTTTGATTCAACTCAACAACTTATTTTGCAGTTCTGCTGGTTTAAATGTGTAAGTCATTCAGCAGCAACAGATCAGTTCAGATCATACCAAAATGAGAAACACCAGAGTCAAGATTCATCCTTGGTTCTTTTTTGGTTTTTTGGTTTTTTTTAAATTTTAATTTTATTTTTACCACTGTAAAACTAAAAGGCAACCTTACTGTCAAATCTATCTTTACATTCCACATCTCACCACCTTGCCAAAAAATAGTATTTCCCTGAGGCTGGGATCAACTTTAGATGTGACAGGTAATCAAAACAGCAACAAAGAGGATTAATGTAATTTTTGTCACAGAGGTGAAATTATCTGGGATCATGGACATCTGGGTAAACTTCAGCTTCTGCACAAACTTTCTAAACAAGTTAGACACTTTATCAAAGCTCCTGAGGCTTTGACCATATCAAACTAAGGGGACCTAGAAGTGTCTTCAGGCACAAAAATTGAACTCTTGATGTCATTTAAATGTCAGACAGGCCACTAGCCTTGGTTTCTTATCATGTAAATAGCACCATCCCAAGCAATCTCCAATGAGCAGACTGTGGGAATTTGCCTGGGCCAAGTATGGATGTGGCCACTTAACTTTATTGGGTGAAACTGTTCAGTTCTAGGGGTGTGTAGCATTTCCTACAAGCAGGTCTCAGCACCCTCTGGAGATACTCAAACCACTTGTGTAAATGTAGCTGAAGAACTGAGTCTTAATTTATTCTTAACCTTGATGAAGTAGTGAGGACTTCTGCTACAGAAGATAAAAGGCTGTGATTTTAGGTACAGGCTTGCAGGTTTCCCACATTAACAATGTGCATGCAGTTCCCATCCTACACTGCTATGCTGAGACCCCATTGCCTTGAGCCCACAGTCTGGCATCACTGCTCCTGAGCCCTCTTGGGCTCCCCTCATACTTGTGGATCAACTGTGGCTCATCTCCTGCAGCACAAAGAGCATGAAACAGGCAGTGGTGGTCCACTGAAGCAAAATGCACATTTTCCTCCCACTCCAGAGTCAAACACTAAAGATGTCCAAGTATTATCTGATGTGCACTCCAAGTGTCTGGATTGAGCCCTTGGCATGCTGGTGACTTGGCCTCAATAGCAGAGACATGAGTCAGCCTTCACCCCTGTCCCATGGCCAGGTGGGAAACATTCAGGCACCAGATCACTCTAAGCTTGAAGGATCCACATACAGCAGCTTTCTGCTCAGCAGAACCAGATCACTCACTCTTCCCTACCTATGAAACTAATTTAATAATAATGCACTGTGAAACCAACTCAGACTGCTTCCAAGACACTCACATACTGTGTTCACCAGCACCATGTAGAGTTTTTACATAAATAAAATTAATTTATCCAATAGCATAGAATGCAGCCACTTGACACCAATGTCAAGGGAACTTCTTACGAATGAATGGATTTTGCAAATTAGAAAGGAATAAACTCCATTAAAATGAGGCTATTACAAATTATGCTGTATTTATTTGACAAGTTATAGCTCAGTAATCTGGTAGATATGCTGTACTAAATGCAATCAAGCCTTAGTAGTATGAGACCTCATTACAACATCTGCTATTAAGTCCTTACTGAGGTCTGTAAAAGAGAGACAAGAATTTTTCTTTCCTCCCTCTCTTTTTTTGGGAGTTTATAAAATGAGCTGCTTAATGAACTACAGATTATCACTGTTTTACTGAATAGAACTGTAACACAATATTTATATATAATTAATTTATCTCTGACTTTCCCAGCCATAAAGAAGCTCAAAATTCAGGTGAAAAGGATAAAGGAAAAAGAAAAACAGAAAGAAAATTTTGATTTTTTTGCTATCTTTTATGGCTAAATGGAGGGAATCCTTTGGAAAAATACCCGAAGTTGTTTGCTGATTGCACAGTGATCACAGTGTTGCTAAATATGGCTCCCAGCAGCGGGCAGAAGTAAAAACAGAAGTTAAAACCATACAACAAATCTGTACAACGGTGCACAGGGGGAACCCAGCTGAAAAGGAAGTAATGTAGCCAGGCCTGGGTCAGGCCAGCATGTTCAGCTGGTCAATTCCTTTGTCATTCCAGTCACTCATCCCTATTTAGAAAATTGGTAATAGAAGAATCTGTCTGGTTTTTGTCATTTCAGTATCTGCTATGCTGCCCGATCACTTGATAATCAGAATCAAAAACTACCTCATGAACATCCACAACTCAAATCATCAATGAAGAAAAACAGAAGTTAAATTAAAACTTCTACAAATCAAGAATGAATACTAAAATAACTAATACTTCTTTTATTTATATTCTTGATTCCCCATCATTAAACTGCATTAGAAATCACATGAATAATACAAATAAGAAGGTAGCGTTCAGTCTCTTGACCTTGGAAGCCAGAGGTCCCTGATGCTTCTCAGAATCTGCAAGGTAGATATCTTTAGCATCCCCCAAAAATGTTGTTGTCCCAAATGTGTTTAATGACTGTCATTCCTGATTCTCTATTGAAAGCTAGTAGTAAATTAAAATTCTTTATTCCCCTTTACACTAAAATACAGAGAGAAAATCAAAATCTCTATGTTTAAAGAGCTTGATACTAAGGTGTAGACCTCATCCCATCAGACCTCATAAAAATTTTCTTTCACAGCAGGCCATGTCAAATTATAATTAATTTAGTAAAATGTGTGTTAGGTGTTGAATTTTCTTTTCATAAAGAGATTGTTCCACATCTGTCTACATTCTCATTAAAAACTAAGTTTTCTTGTCAGTGAGTTAAAAACATATCTCATGATTCAGTGACACATTTATGATCTACAAGACACAATTATGGGAAGGGTGAATGTCTCATTGGATTGTCAGGGAGTAAACAGAAAAATAAAACCATATTTGCCATTAAATGAGCATCATTTCTCAGGGTGGAAGCAACATCAAGATGAGATTCATTGATCTCTGAGTACCAGCTGACACTGTGAGAGCTTCTTTAGAACAATGAAACAGAAGAAAAATTACGTGAAGCTAAACTTGAGAACAGTCAGTATTCAGATATGTTTGAGCATGTCTCTAAGTACAGCAGCTATCTTATTAGCTTTACATTTTCAGCAGGACATATTGTTTATATTTGCCATAAGTAATACTGATGTCAGTGCTGTTGGAAGACAATAGTCCATTCCTCAGTTAATCAGTAGTAACCAGGGGAACTGGTCCACTCGTTAGGATCTAAATAACCCAACCATAAGAATAAAGGTCTCCAAAATGCTGCAAGTGTTCCTCCATTCAGCTGCAAGGCATAGTTTAAAAGTCATAAAATAGGGTGTTAGTTTTGAAGCTATGCATCTGAGTAGCAAGCATTAAACACTCCTCATTGCATTTAGCACGTTGGCAGGAAGGCCATCTGTGTAGATGAGGAAATTGCCTTCCCAGCAACTACTCCTGTGCTTCATCTTCCTGTCAAATCTCTCCTCCAGGATGCTCCATTACTTTTCCTTGCCTTCTCTTTTTGCTTCTCTTGGCTAGTTATTTGTCCTTCCTCGTGAGAAGGGTAGGACCCAGCAGCACTGTTCTCCAGCTGAGCAGAGAAGGGCAGTTCCTGCACTCCTCGGTCCATCTCCAGTTATGTATCATGGAGATGAGAGAAGGAGTCAGAGAGAAGGAAACTCTCTCAAACTCTCAGGGGAAAGGAAAAGTGAGGGGAGCTGCCACTGAGCTATTGTACATCTGCTTCCCCTTGCCTAATGGTGGGAAAGGTGCAGGCTCACACCCGAGGAAAGGGAAACACCACCAACTCCTTCACCTCCCAAAGCAACACTAATCCATTGCTGCTGGCAAAAGATCACCCAGGAAAGAAAACTTTAAGGTCCGTACTTCCCTGAATTGTCTTGCAATTGCTTTTATCCTAATAAACAAAGAAATGTATACAAGAGAATTATCCAGCACAATGAAGACTTTCTGACAAAAGATGAAAACTATCTCTCCATCTGTTGATCTTCTTTAGTTTAACAGGAATGTGAAGGTCTTTTTGTAGTGCTAGTTTGGTTTTTGTTCACATGTGCACAGAGATTTATTTCTAGCCCTACACAGCTGAAGGAAGAATATTCACTATGTGAATTCCCAAGATAGGTCCAGGAACACAGAAGAGCAGGTCACCACATTATTATTGCAAAGAATACTTCACAGAGGACAAATTAAAATATGGTTGGAAAAAAGAAACTACGGAAACTTTTTTTAGAAAGGTTCTTCCATCTGAAAGCATGAAGATTGAATAGGAGGTTATGAACTGGGTATTTCTAGTTTCCATGTGATTCTTGAATTTTGCAGACATAAGCAGTATAATAAAGGAGATGATGAGACAATAATATAAGCTTCTAAAAACCACATTGTTTTTTCTTGTCTTAAATTATCCAAAAATCTAAATATAATAATATATGGACTCCCTTAATTGTAATTAATAAGGCAGAGGTGGTGATTCATAAGGGTGTAATTACTGCATTTTACCAGAAGAACACAAACGAGAACAGCTCTGAAAGAACAGAAAAAAAAAAAAAAAAAATCACAAACAAAACTGATTATAAAGAATGTAGAGTACTATTGCAGTTCAACAAAAAATGAGAATGCTAATTATAAATCACTCAATTGCACGGGAAAGTCCAGTTCACACTCACGCTAATTAAATGATGTCTTAGGGAAAAATCTAAAAAGTCAGCTGAAATTAAATTATCTTAAAAGATTAAAGTTGCAAAAGCAATGATAGTACTTAGGCCAGAACTGCAAACTGCCAAAGGCACATAATGTTCCAAAGCAATGCAGAAAAGAGAAACATGTCAGAAGCATTTATTTTTTAATCCTGTATAAACAAGCCAAATTGGAAGGCAAGATACTTTCAGTTTACCCTAGCACACGGTGTCCATAACCCTCTATTTTCACTCAAATACTAGAAACGATTACTACTCAGTGAATTAGACTGTTCCAGATAAATTAGAAAAGAAGTCAGGTATTAAATTTAGACTCACTTTTCAGCTGGAAGACTGCAACTAGACACCATAATGTGTTCTGGAAGCACTATTCCACTTTTCAGTAATTAAATATTCATTGGACTACAGATATAGACAGACTGACTTGGCAAGCCTAAGAGTTCAGAGATAGGAGATCAAAGATCATACCTTTGCTTCAAATAAAGCTTAAAAGATATTTGAAGGTGGTGTTCCCTCTGTCCTGGGGAATGCCTAAGTGCTTTCTATTTGGGTCTATGGAGTGAGGCAACACTGTTATTTCAGCTCCTGAGAGCAAAGCAGCCCTTTCTCCTGAGGAACTGAATCTTTTAACAGTTGGATTTCCTACACATATATAATTTACTTACTAATATTTTTGTCACTGCTTCTAATCCAGTAAAACTAACAGAGTCATGGAACAGACTCAGGTCCATGTCTACCATCCTGTTTTGCTGTTAGTATGCATTCTGCTTTGATATTAGCTCTGTGAAAAATTGGTCAGTCTGCAGGATAGTGTTAGACAGACCCCCACCACAAGGCTCCTACCTGCAGGAGTGTGAGCAATTTTAGCTGTAGAGATGCAACTTGTGCCATACAAGGCCAGCCAACAGGCTTCAGTAGAGATACCTGAGAGATACAGCATAAGGCAGATTTTCTGGAAGCACCAAAATCTGCAATGGGATTCTGCCCCACAATTGGTATACTCACAAGGAAAGTGTCAAAGAACACTGGAAGGATTTTGCTGCTGAAAGTTTGCCTCAGAACTAAAACCTCGGGAATTTGGAAGACAACAGTAACACAGATTTGACCAAAACAGTCTCTTTAGTTGCACTGGTCACAGCCAGCACAAGTTCATGAGAGGAAAGTTCTGCTTGTCAAGTCAGACTTCCTTTTATGACAAGGCAACACCTCTAGTTACCAAGGAGAGACAGCTGATGTAAGGCTGCTTTTAGGACTGCAGTAAAGCTTTCAGTACTGCCTCTCACAGTAACCCTTCTGGAAAAAAATTCCAGCACAGAGATGAATAAACACATCATGGGATGGGTGAGCAACTGGCTCACATGTCAGGTACAAAGAATTAAATGTGTGTAATGAATGGGGGGACATCAGACTGGGGCTCCACAGGGCTCCACAGGGCTCTGCCCTGTGCTCTTTAACATCTTCATTAAAAACTTGGATGCATGACTAGGAGGGATTCTAAGTTTGCAAGGAGGAGCTGTTGACTCCCTCCAACGCAGATTGGCCCTGCAGAGACACCTCGACAAATTAGAGATGGAAAATCACTAACCATATGAGGTTTAATAAAACAAGTGCCTGATTTCTGCAGCTGCAATGGGGCAATCTTGGTTGTGTGTATGGCTGGAGAACGAGGCTGCAGAGCAGCAGTGAAGTTGGACTTGCCTGGTTGAAGGCAAATTGAATGTGAACCAGCAGTGCCCTGGCAGTGGGAGAGACAACCCTGTCCTGGGGGCATCAGGCACAGCAGCACCAGCCGGGAAACTGGAGTGGCCTCATCTCAAGTGCTGGGGGCAGTTTTGGACACCACAAGATAAAGTAAGACATTGAGACATTAGAGAGTGTCCAAAGGAGAGGAATAAGGATGGTCAAGGATCTGGAGGGGAATCTTTATGAGGAGTTCCTGGGGGGACTTGAACTGTACAGTCTGGAGAAAGGAGTCTGAGGGGAGACCTCAGTGTGGTCTTCAGCTTCCTCACAAGGGGAAGCAGAGGGGCAGGCACTCATCTCCTCTGTGTAGTGACAAGTGACAGAAACCAAGGAAATGGCCTGAAGCTGTGTCAGGAGAGGTTTAGACTGGATATTAGGAAAAGGTTATTCACCCAGGGATGTTCAGACAGTGGTCACAGCATCAAGCCTGCCTGAATTCAAGAAGCAGTGGAAAAATACTCTCAGGCACATGATGTGACTCCTGGGGCTGTCCTGTGCAAGGCCAGGAGTTGGACTTCCATGGTCCATGTGTGTCCCTTCCAACTCAGGATTCTGTGATTCTGTGAAGCAGTCAGCCTCAGCAAAAAGGGAGGACATCAAGAGAGACTGATGTCCCATAACTGCTGGTTCTGAGAAACAAAGAAGGCCAAAGAAAAAATTCAACTGGTGTGGCATATGATACCACACATGGAATCTCATCTGAGTTAAAAATATAAAAAAGTCAAAAGTCTTACAATTTGCAAAGGCTAGATAAGTTCCTAGTAAAAAAGGAGGCTACGATTTGGATCAGTAAGAATAAAAAGAGTAGTTAGAATTCGTAGAATCAACTCTTGAAAAAGCAAACTAACATTTTCCAAGCAAAAGAAATTGTCTAATAAAATGAGGCTTATAACAAATGACAAAAGAATTGCATGAGATGGTATCCAGAATACAAAAGCAATACAAAACAAAAAACCTGCGGCAGTAAGGCAGAGAGAGTTCAAAGCAGTAGCACAGCAAAAACAAAACACACAGTTGCCTACATTGTCAAAATGAAAATAAGCCAAAAAAATGCCCAGGAGATACAAAACTTTTGCAAATGCAGCCAGCATATACATAGCAGAGATGGAAAAAAACCCCAGTATTTTTTTGAGCAGTACTTTTGGAAGACTAATACACAGTGTTGTGAAGGGGAAAGAGAAGTGAAAATAGACAAAAAGAGGACCTCAGCTGATATCTCAGGCATTTGTATCTGCCATGGTTTCATAAATATTTTATAGTATATATTTATAATTTGGGAAGGTGCAGCAAACTCTGGTGTTGACAAATTGGAGAAAATGGCAATACTCTTCTTATAACCCCAGAGGAAGTGGTACAGAGACCATTTCAGCCTACAGCTTTCATTTGGGGGATCTCACTAACCACAGCAAAGAAAATGGAGGCACCAGGATAAGGGGATTGGCAAGCTCTTAATATTTAAATTTCTAGAAAAGCCAGCATACAAGCAAGAATGCTTTAAAAATTTACCAAGCAACATTTGTGAGCTGAAGTCAGGGAGCTACTTGTATGCTCTTGAACTTGGACATTGCATTTATTTGCTCTTTTCATTTAGTTTTGTACTTTTATGGACTGACCTCAGAAGACACAACCTACGAGAGGCATTTTGAGGCATATGCAGGCAGTGAAATGAGAAACAAATGTTTATGTCTTAAAGGCAAAGAAGAAAACCTAAACAGCACTCAGGTAAAAACAGCTTTAGGAGTTGCAGTAGGTTATGTTGTGACTACCCAGGGTGTGGGGCTTTCCTGGAGGCTGAGAAATGGTGACGACAAGAGCCACCTATTAACTCATTCCCTGCATCAGCAGTGTGAGAGACTAACTGCAAGAATGTTCTCAGGAAGCTCCCTTTATTGAAAATAATTCTTAAGAAATTAATAACAATACTAAAATAAACCCTTGCAAATACTTTGCATGCACTTTAATGTAGTTTAGCAATTACTGAGAAGCAGTTATAAAAAGGTAAATATAATTTATGGAACAGAAAGGTTTTGAGTTTCACCAGAAATGTGAAACTAAACAAGGTCTTGGTTTTCAGCCTCCTTCAATTCAGGAATCAAGGATAAATTCATAGCAGCCATGTCCTAGGGAGCAAAGAATGTCTGGCCTAAGACATTCAGATCGATAGTCATACAGATACTGGCTTCTGTTTACTTCATTAGCATCTACCACATTTTTTTCAAACTACCATTAGTAAAAGACAAGCAGAAGAAATGTCTGATGCATGAAATCCTACATTCAAAAAAGTTCCAGTAAGAGTCTTGGCTTTTCTGACATTAGAAACATAAGCACTGGAATAAACAGTTGCAGGTCCTATTCATAGACAAAAAGAACAGTTATTGAACCAAAATTCACTCATTTATGGTCAATAATAAAGAAAAACCCAGAATTTTTCAGTATTTCTGAGTACTTCTTTAGTTTCTTTATTTACATGAGAAAGCAGTCTGTAATTGTAAAATCTCATTGCTCTTTCTGGATTATGAAATTCCTGAATCAGGTTACAATTGAATTGCTTTATTTTTATAGCACAGAACAGGCTGTGCAATTGATTAATTTCACTTTATTTTTATAGGATATGAATGTTTTATATAATGTTACACAATATGACACTGAGTATTTGTTTCTTCATCTTCTGCCCTGGAGTGCAGTGGTGTCTCGTATGGTTCACACCACATATATAAGTGTGGTTGTATATATATGCTAGAAAAGGTGGTACAATAGGAGGCAAGAATTTAATTTCTGTGGACAATACTTCCCTGGTTTACAGTCATGGCTTTAAAAAAGTTCAAAGTCATGTTCAGACAGCATATAGCTAATTATAGAAATAACCATTATATCACAGGAAAGAAAAAATGAGAAGATGTTGCTATCAATCATCTCTGTCCTTTACTTATTACCAAAATATCCTTAAACATATCATATACAAGAATTTTCTCATGGAAGCATTTCAGCTTGCATGGTTCAAGTATACTTATAGCAGAGTTTGTGAAAAAAAATTTAACATAATACAGTCTGACTTCTACTAGGCACTTATGTCAGGAAATGATTTGCAAAATTAGTCTTCAGCAAAACCATGACATCCAACTTGTATGCAAATGAATTTCAAAACAAATTTTCCTTTGTCAAAAGAGAAATTTATACTAATATTACTATATAATAAAGTATTAAACTATCATACGTTTCAGTTCAGGAGAATACTAAAACAAAGCTACTGAATCATACTTTGCATTTTGAGCCCTCTTAGATTTCTCATTTTGGCTTAAAGTTAATGACTTTTTATTTAAGATAAATTTCAATTCCTTATTAGTAATAAGAACAATGAACTGTTGCTCTGTATATACTAATAATGTCAGTAGAGACCAAATTCTAGCTTCATTAACTTTCCTATATCCCCCAAATTTCATCCCACTAGAGATATTGAATTCACTATCATTAAATGTGAGTAGAAAATGCAGACATCAGATCTAGTGCCATGCCACCATGGTCACACTCCACTCTTCCTGGGTATAAGACTACATTTTGGCACTGGCATTATCTTCTGAAAAAAATTCCCCCAAAAAAATCCTGCAGTGGCTTTATCTGCCCAAACGTGTAGCATCAGAGCTACATTTGATGACCCTACAGTCCCTGGAGAGGGATGATTAATTCAACTGATTTTAGATGGCTGCCTCAGGGTGAGTGAATATTACACTTCCTTAAAATAATATGCAAGACTACCAAAAGTTCTGATTTATGTTGGCCTGTGAAAGTTGATTAAAGGTATCAAACCTGATAATCATTTTACAGCAGTCCATCTGTAAAACAAGAGCATTTAACATGAGAGTTCACAGTGGAAAGGAAAATCCCAGCCAAACAGGGATAATCTGTGCTATGGAAAGTGAAGTTTAACCTTTTTATTTTTACTGACACTAGTAAGACCACAGAAACAAGTTTTGACATAAGAGTTTAGTCTGCACAAGATTTTTATAGACCACAGCAGTCTTTAATAACATTTTGTGAAAAACAGATCTCATGCCATTCTAAAAACTAGTTTTGATGCTGAAATGAAAGAATGGCTTTTCTATTATCCATAATTATTAACTGTTCTTCGTCTCCCTATACAAGTAATTTTCAATTATTAAAAAAGGAGGTTTTATTTCTGGAAGAAAGCACAGAGTCTTTATAGTGATTTGTAGAAGATGGATAGACTCCTAGTGCAGTGAATGACAATCCATACACAGGGCTCTGACATCATTAAAAGAATTTTAAACAGTAAGGCTTATATACTTTCTCTTTTTCTATTTGCAAATACCGTTTTGTAAACCTTTGACTGGAAAAATACACTGCTTGCATTGCTTTATGTTATTTGGCTTAGTACCATTAAAAGCAATCAGATTCTTAGTGCATAATTAAAAGATGTGTACATTTTTGCAAAGTAGAGCCATATATACTAATTCATAATGAAAGAATGAAGACTCTTCATCCCAGTGAAAATCAGCCTCACTGATTTTTCTTCTGGATGAAAGAACTGTTCACACCATGAGGGAGACATTAAAAAATCAACTATTCAGAATGAGAAAGTGCTGCCAAACTTTTGCAGAAGGTCATAAGGCTTCATAAAATTTTCACTCAAAAGTACAATACTTCTAACAGTAGAACAGAAGTGGCTTAGTACCTGGGAAGCTGGGCTAGAGTGGTTGCATCATCAGGAAAGAATCAAAAGATACTTGGTGATCTGGGAAGTGAAAGATATTCTAAGAGTAAAAATAATGTTTCAGGAATATTAGATATGTATATATTTGGGGAAAAAAAAGTGGAGAAAAGAGACACTGAAATTTGTGCATCAAAACAATCTGCATCCTTTTTTGGAAGGATCAGGAATACAACTTTGTAAGCATTTTATTCTTTTTTCCTAAAATAATGATGGAAGTCAGAGAAGCTTTAGCTATAGTTTATATTTCCTTATTTATTCTTGTATCACAGACTCTTGCTGCAGAGCACAATAAAAAGTAACATCTTTGTTTATACAAACTGGCTTATTAAACCAGCAGGCCTCACAATTTTCACACAGCAACATATTCTTGTGTGTTAAATGTGAACTGCATGTTATTCTAATTCTAATTTCCGTAAATCCAAATAGAAATAGATTGGGATTTTCTTCAATCTTCAAGTCAAAACAATAAACCTTTCCAACAGGCTGTGAAAAATTACAAAGTGATTTCAAAGCAGAATTCAATAATGAAGTTCATTTTGAACTCTCTTCATTAAGCTTGAAAAAGTAATGATTGTAACATCCACCTGCAAATATTTATTTCTGTGATATACTAAAGCTAAAAACCATCATTAGTATTTTTGTGCCCTCTAGCTAGACATCTTTAAAGAGAGACATCATAGGCAATCTGTAGAATAGACCATGAGAGTAATGATAATTTCCAAGAAGAAGAGAACTTCTGGAATAATTGAGTGTTCTTTGAGACATTTATATAGCAACAGACAATTAAAGTATTCCTCTGTCTGGTTTCACACTGAAAGCACATTAGCTGTGTGCATAACCCTATTGGCTTTGGTGGCATAGAGCTATCTGACTGAAGACAGCATATATATGTTCATGAATCTGTATCTCATTTTCTTAATTTTTATGAAAATTTCTCATCTTTATTTGCAAAGTTAAAAGCAAAACACTGCTACATGAAGCATGAGATAATATTTCCAGTAGGCTTTGAAAATCTCTAAATTAGCAAAAATATTCTTAAGTCTTCAATGAACAGTCAATTAAAACTATAGTGTGATGCTCCAGTGAGGTAGTGTGACTTTCTCAGATTCTTCTTTGGAAAAAAATGGAAATTATAATATTTTTTTAGGAAGTTGTCATTATATGTGCAACAAAATGCCTGTGGATCCCCATATCTGATATAAAAGAAGCAACAAACTCAATAAATTACCTTTGACAACTTTGGGATTTTCCCATAAAACTTCTCTTCCCCCAAGGAATAAGCAGTTGCTGATCTAAAATGTCATGAAAGCTAAAATAAGAATTTATTAACAAAATGGCAATTCAGGCTTTCACACCATTGCTGTGAATGGTTCATCACCTTGATTGCTTAGGGGGAGTATGGTATCTAGGATAGTTTGGTGACAGTTTCTCTATTTAATCACAGGAAAAAGCACACCAAACAATTAAAATTCAGGCCTTGAAGGGTACCCCTTTGGATACACATGGACATACCCTACTAATAAAAACTGCTAGTGACCACGGCCTGATGCTGTGCAATGCCAGCATGCTGTGCCTAAGATGCTGGAAGTACAGAGGAAAAGGAGAGAAAAAGAAACTCTTTGGATAGATATTTTCTCAATTTCTTTTTTTACTTGTCTTTGATCTTTCCACTACTGACCTTTCCATTGGTCTTTGTATTTGCCACATTCCCTATCCACCATATTTTTCTCGTTTAGTATGATCATGCTCATGTGTGACACTTTCCTTAGCAACTTTTTGTCCTTTTTAAAATTATTTTTAAATTTCTTAAGAATGTCTAGCCTCCATGGCTTCTCCTCACTTAAAAGAAAATCATACAATTGTTTATTATTTTTGCATTGGTTTTAGAGTTTTCAAATTCTTTTCCCTGAAGCCTTTCTGTATGCCTCTCTAAACACCATCTGCTCAACTAATTTGATTGAACACGCAGTCCTAGGGTCTCCTCTTGTACCTTTACCACTCCTCTACATCTCTCAGATTCAATGGAAATATCTGCATAGAATCAGCCTGATAAGTATTTTGCAAACCAGGCATTCAGATTAGATCAAACAATCTTTTCCAGACAACTTTTCAAAGAAAACCATAAAGATGCTACAAGACATTGTCTTCTAGATTATCTTTTGTTTTCTCTCAACAATTGTTTTTCTATGGAATATTTTTCAGTAGATTAATCTTCTGGGTTATGCTAACATGCTTACAAAATCATTAATTTCACTCTCAGGCTACTGTAAATGTGTAATTCATATTGGCATCACAGCACCTGCCAATCCTGTATTCCTCCCTATTGTTAATGTATCAGTTTAAAGGTCAGTAGGATAACCTGAGCAAAAGACCTGCTTTCCTAAAAGGAACTGCATATCCTACAGAATAAGCATGGAAATATTCAGTCTCCATATTCTACTAGAAGCAGGAAACTTCCTTTGCGTTTTTTTTTTCTAACAGTCAGTCAGTGTTATATTGAGTTGATGAACTTCAATTATTTCTCTCAGAGGAAGATCAAATATCCTCTAATTTACTATCTTCCATCAGGCCCTAACTCTACTTTTTGTGTAAATCCAAGAAGAATGAGGCCCACTACTTTCAATATAGCATTCCATGCATAAGTTATTGTGACAGCCTATTTTACCCAGAAGTGTAATTACAGAATCTCAGAGATGCTAACTAAGAGGAAAAAAGCTGCGTAGCTAAACAGATGCTTATGCATCTCACTAAGAAATTTCCTCGCGTTTGCAGAATCAAACAGGAGGGAGAAAAAGACAAATCAAAGGAAAGCAGGTTATGTGCATGCATGTATGTGCATCCTTTGTACCCCAGAACTTTCTTGTGCTGCTAAGGCAGTGCCCTGAGCCAAACAAAAACCTGCTGAGCATCACAGAGCCTTTTGCCTCCAGTAAGAAATGCCCTAACATGTTTCCCAGCGCTCTGTCTTGAAAGGCTCCAGTGTCTGTCAGTGCACTAACCTCATTTGTCCATGTTTTAGAATGTCCATGCAGTTCATGCTACACTGTGTGTTTCCTGTATTGGGTAGGATGGTGACACAGCATCTGTCAGGACAGGGTAAGTGTCACACTTACTATCATCTAACCAAACTTGCCTCCTGACCAAGTCAAACCACAAGTGTAAACTTAAAATTAAAACACAAATAGAGACACAGAGAAAGCAATTATTAATTTACACCAATTGTGTACTGGTGTACATATACCCTCTAATTCTGAAGGACCCAAGTAAAAATTGTGATCTGAACTCCCCTCATAGAGTCCGTGATCCATATTCTATGAGAATGTTCACTGAAAGCCTTACTCACCTGGTATTGTTACCATGGCATCCACCTCACCCACAGGTCTGAGCCACTGTGTTACTTAGTGATGTTGTCTGGTGAGGAAAGGAATTTGAAAAATGTCTCTGAAGAGGGCTGAGAGGCACTCTTAAATTTGCATAAAGTAGTTTATCTTCTTGCTCTCCTCATTCTCAATCTTAAACTGAAGGACTATCCACTTACCCCAAATCATATTTTATCCCAGAGGTGATACATATTATTAGCCTCATTTTGACAGCTAGGTAGTTACTCTGCACACTTTCTTTTGAAGGAAAAGAAAAGGTATTAGTGATTCTACAGGGTGACACAGAGGAAGAGCTTGCTTTTGATGCTCTGAATCTTCCTGTGTTAGATACCTAGAGTCAAGTATTCATAATATCCTGAAAATTTGAGTTCTATTCAAATAATAGAGCTCTAATTTCCTGTGATGATGCAGGGGCATGTGAGAAAGCAGGCACCTACAATACACCACCCTTAATCCTGTGATGCTCAGGATACAATACCAACAGAACATGTCACTGTGGTACAGAACTGATCAATGTTCTGCACTGCAAACCTACAAGTACTGAATATACTCCTCACCTTTGGGGAAAAATGTATTTTGAAAATTTTTATTTATTTCCTTACAGTTTTCATCATATTTATTTTGGACAAGGCTCAACCACAAAATGTGGACAAATTTTCAGTTTCAGAAAGATTTTTCCTTTCATCATTATTAAGTTTAAAATAAAAATATATAACAATAGTTAGAGAAAAAAGGACTGAGAGTATCTCTGATAAGAGTCCCTGTTTCTAACCTTTGGTAAACCTTAAAAATAGAGGGAAAAGGGCTGCAGCATGTAAATCTCTCCATGGGAGTTGGATCTAAATGAGAAAACACCACATCAGGAAAGTGCAATACAAAACTGACAGCTCATGTAAACAGTGTTGCAATCTAAGGTTTCTTCTCAGTAGAAGTTTGGCTGCATGAACAAATCATTGCAATATCCTTAACATATGAATGCTTCAGAAAGGACTGAGAAATGTTAGAGAAATCTAATAAGTTGAAGAAGTTTTGCTATATTATATTTAATGGTTTACCTCTCAGTAACAGGGAGAAAAAAAAATGTATCTGAAGCTCAAGAATCACACCTCACAAATAACTGTTTTCATCAGCAGTGCTGGCATTTATTTGTGTCTCAGTGGCTTCATTTTTCTCAGTGAATGTGAACTCATTTCTTAGATTGTAGATCTACTCTTTATACCATTCTGATTAAAGAGATTTGCACTTTCTACAGACTCTCTATCAGCAGTGACAAAATTCTTAATGTGGACTAATAGCATATATGAAGCAACAGAACAATTCCTATACCACTTGGATTTATCTAAGGGCTTTGACATAACCCCATAACATCCTTTCTAAATGAAAGAGAGATTAATTTGGTGGGTGGATTCTTCAGTGGACAAGGAATTTGTTGGATGGTTGCATGCAGACTGTAGTGGCTTTATATCCCAGTGACAAATGTTGTTCCTCAGGGGTCTGTACTGGCACCAGTGTTCTTTAATGTCTTTAATGACAAGAGGGATTGAGTGCACCCTCAATCCATTTCCCAAAACCACCAACCTGAGAGATGCAGTTGGCACACCAGAAGGATGGGATGCTATCCAGTGGGACCTGGACAAGCTCAAGGAGTGGGCCCATGGGAACCTCATGATGTTCAACAAGGTCAAGTGTAAGTTCCTGCACATCGGTCAGAGCAAATCTCTGATATCAGTACAGGCTGGGTGTTGTAATGCACTTAAAAATTATGGTATGTCCCAAGGGAAGAACTCACCCTTGGTTTTGTACAATGTTAGTCCCTACCTAAACCTCCCTTTCCCTTCCCCTGTCCCATTGGCTGTAACTCCCCTGTGTTCCTGACCACCCCTTCCCCCTAGTTTAATAGAGAGCACCCGAGGCATCTCAGCCTCTTTCTTTCCCCCGGGCAAACCACATACAATAAACCCCGGTTCACATCTTGCAAGTCTGAGCCTCCTATGTCTAAGATACTTTAAATCCATGTTGTATATATTCTGAGACCCCATCCCTGCCCCTGTTCTGTGAAGTGCAGGCACCTCTCCACAGGGGGTAAGAATGAAGGGGTTCTTGGAATAAATACAACAACTGGGGACTGAAGGGATTGAGAGCAGCCCTGCTGAGAAGGAACTTGGAGGTGCTGGTATCCATCATACCCAGCTGAAATGCTGGATATGAGCCAGTAGGGTGCAATTACATCCAGTTGTGTCCTAGGCAGCATCAGAGGTTGGCCAGCTGGTCAAGATAGGTGATTCTGCTCCTCTGCTCTTGTGATACCACACCTGTAAGACAACTCTGAAATCTTCAGCACAGGAAATACACACACAGCACAGCAGTCAGTCCAGTGTAGGACTGCAAAAATGACAAAAGGGTTTGAGCAGCTCTTCATTGAAGAAAGGCTGAGAGAGTTGGTGTTGCTCAGACTGGAGAAGAAAAGCTCTAGGGAGATTTTATAGCAAACTAGATGAGATGACCTTTGAAGGTCCTTTCCAGCCCACACTATTCTCTGATTCTATGATTATGAACACTTCCACCTGTTGTCAAATGGCACAACTTTCCAGATGGCTACAACAGCAGGGCTTGTGATTAAGGTCGTATCTATGTTGTCATATAAACAAACACCAGCTGATTCCTTATGAAGCAACCTGCAAACTGATACCTGAGTGAGCATCACATGAACTGTCCTTAGAGTTCAGATCAGTCATGCCAGGTATTATCCAATACTATTGTTTACCACTGACCTTGTGACAGGTGGTCATTCAGGGCTATCCAGTGCATTGCCTTTACGGTGCTGTAGTCATGCCCTGAAGTGTCCACTCATGCTAGATACACTACAGGATTGCATTTCTTGCCTCAGTTTTCAAGGTGATGATTTGGCCTGGTAAATCAGCTCACTCATAGGCTTGTGACAATTAATAAATGCATTTTCATCCAGAGTTCTGTTTAAGAAGAGGCCTTTTCCATCTTAAAAGATTTTGTTTAGCCATTTTGTTTAACTTAAGCTGCTCTGAAGATTTTATTATTTGAGAGCTCATGCTATTCTAATAACATCATGGGAATTTTGTAAGCATTTCACAGCTCCTGAAAATGCTCAAATACATGTTGAGTATTTTTCCATATTATGGAAAGTGGAACTGAATATTTATTGCTTCTTTTTAAAAGTATTTCTGGTTCCACTGTTCCACACTACAGATGCTGAAACTATATGAGTAAGAACATTCTCCTGTCTTTAACATTACAATTTTAAGACTTTAGTTACCTCTTCTGATGTGCATCAACAAGCTTCTCAGAGTGACCTAGCAGTCACAGCTTCTCTTCATTCCAGAGATGTATGTGAGCAGAACTGTGAGCTCCATGATCACAAACCCCAGCAATACAACCAAATGGACCAGTTCAACTTGCTTCACAGCACAATTCCTAACCCACAGCACTGACAGGGTTCAATCCATCCATGAAAAAGACAGTGACAGAGCAGTGTGGAAAGCAATTCAACCCACATCTCACCCGATGGCCATCTCTGGCAGGGCTTAGACTTCATATTATAACTGGTTGCCTGGAAGTTCCCTCTGTGGTTATCCTTTGTTACATGGAATTTTCAGAAGCTTGTCCTTGGGCAGCCAATCATCTGTTCACCACCCGGAGCACCACAGTGCCTGCGGCTGGTGGATAACCATTCACCTCCCAGAGGAGGAAGCAGTGGTAGATGCAGTGGTATTTTGCACATCAAAGGGATTAAAGCACTTAGCAGAGGATTAGAAACCTGATTCTAGACTCTCCTGAGTCAACTGTCTCCAAATTCAGCAGAATGTAACAGCCACAGCCATAAAAGAGGAGGAAACCCTCTGATTTCTCTAGGCAGTTCAGTCTGCCTTTGTTAGTGGTTTACTGGGATTGTCCCAGATGACTTCTCTGCAACTATTTACCACATTACTGTACCCTGCCCTTTGCTCAAAGTCATAAAAATGGAACGTATAATTTTATTCAAAGTCTTATTATTGGCAAATGGAAAGATACTATATTTAAAGATAAAAGAATTTACTGTTAGCTCAAGCAGCCACATCATCAAAATTATCTGATAAACACAACAAAACCTGTTAATCAGAGCCATACCAAACTTCTGTAGGATCTACTGATTTCATTTGACATATTTGTCTATTCAACGTTCCTCTTTTTCCTAGGGTCAAGACCTACAGTCTTCCTCAAACAGAAAGAGGGATAAGTAGAACATGTTGTGAACAACCTGAGATCCTTGCTGTGAGTATGATGTTCACAGTTGTAGGAGTTTCTTCCTTTTCTATCCTGTGGTATACTTGGAGCTCTATTTATATGTCTTCTTATCACACTCTGCCTCCTTCTTGCTGGTTCCCTGCTGAAGTCTGATCGTTTCCCTCCCTGGCCTCAGTTGACACCAAGGGCTGTTACTTGCACGGCAGCGCTGCCCCAGATCAGACAGACCTGTACCTTATTCATGGTGTTCACAGAGCTTCTGCTCACACAAAGGGGAGGCAAAAGTCACTTGGCCTCACTTAAAGCAATCTGAAACTGTGCCAAGACAAACCCATACATGCTGACACACTCCACTGCCAAATCAGTCCAGCACCTCCAGCCTTTTATCAGTAATGGGAATTCATGTTTTCAGAGTTACAGCAGCAAACATTCTGACCTTCTGTCCTTCCTCCTCCTTTTTCTAGGTAAAATATAACCTCCATTTATTAAGTGCACTTGTCTCCATATGTGTATACCAATTCTGGAAACAAGATCAATTTATGGTATGCTACTCCTCCTCACAATTTGTACATTACAAATTTGGAGAAGACAGACAGGATTCTATCAGGGAAGCTTTGTCTATCTCAAGGAAATAAATCAGATATTTAAAATATAACCCAAAACCAGAGCTTTATCAGATCTTCTTTTATTCCTTCAACTGGACAGATGGGGTGGAAAACTATGGAGACCATTTTAATTACAGTTGTGCTTAAAATTTATTTCCCTCATTGCTAATTAATTAATTGCTACAAAGAATTACCAGGGGGAATGGGTTATCTAAACTGTGTTGGAGGTTAGTTTTGTGTCTTTATAACAATCCTCTCTGGCTTAAATATTTTAATTCAGAAATAAGTCTAATACAGCATTGTCTTTCTTTTCTCCTGTTGAGATCATTGATGAAAGAGAGCATAGAACAATCTCTTTTACAGCATATGTTTTTAATAATGCATTACCAGATTTTCCTCTTTATGGAGAGAAGATAAGAATGATACCTTCAAGTAGGTTATAAATGTCCTCCTAAGACTTTTCTACAATGTAGTAAGTACTCAACAATGCACATAGAATTGTTCTTGGATACAAAATAAATCACAGAATTCTTGGACTGCTATTCCTTTGTCCTCTCAATTCTTTTCAAAGACTGCAATTTGCTCAGTATTTTGATGCACAATAGTCTCCAATTTAATTTTATTCTAATTCTGTAAATAAAGGAATACTCTCTCTCTGGAGGTATCTGCAACTACCATCTACTATAATAAAAAATGGTTCTTTTAAGAGAAAAATAATGATAAAGTTCACTGATTTCACAAAATCAGTTTTATTACTCTTAAAGTAATAGACAGAAGGAAATATATATTTAAAAACAGAATAGAAAAGTAATTATTTGTAATCTAAATGACCAATTTAGGGTTTTTGTTCATTTTTTGAAAACTAACTGAAGTTTATAAAGTGAGTGTGCTCCAAAGGTCCTGGATATTTTATCATTAGGAATCACAAAAAAACTCAGGTAAGTGTTAATATTGTAATAGATACACAATGATCTTATAAATTTGAAGGGATTTAGAACAACTAACTAGCTAGCTTGTTATTACTAGAAAAAAAATATTTTCACTAAATATGACAGGAAGTGATATAATTGACCACACTCATATCTTAAAAATATTAACTGCACTTTAAAGAAAGGGAAACAAACTGAAAATCAGCACTAAAAGAACAACACAACTCCAGTCTTCCTAAAAGAGACATTTGTCAGCTGTTGCCACTTTTCTTTGCTTAATTTAGCAAGAATTGTTATTTCAGGATGTCATGATTGCTGTAGAGTGGTTTATTATTTAAATCACTATGGTTTTTGAATGAAATAGTCAAAATCAGAAGACCATATATTCACTGAGTGCATACATGGTGTCAGATGTTTGTGAATCACAAGGAAGCATCAGAGACTGACACTGACTTATGATCCTGAATCCCTAAATGAACTGCTAAATATCTTCAAAACCCAAATTAAATTCTTACTCATCAAATTTTTTTAATATTCTGTGTGATCACCCAGTAAAACATCTCATCAAGGGTAAACTAAAATTGTGCTTCCAGGACAAGGGTGAGGAAAAGGACCCAGACATTCTTTTGAAATACATTTGTGGGAGCTGGAACCTACAGCCAATATGTCTTCTTGCTGCTGATTTATATGTATAAAATTTAATGGTAAAAGCTTTGTATTTAAATTAATAATTAATAATACTCAAGGAAAGCTTGGAAATTATCTCAGCTTTGGACAGTGAAACACTAAGCACAGGAAACTGTGCTACTTCAAAATAGTAATATATATTTTGGGTTTTTTTCCTTCTATTACAGTGCTGAGACAAGCTCATATTCCATTTTTCTTCCTTGCAGTTGCATTATAAAAGTGTAATTAGCTCCTTATCCTTTCCCCAAGAAATAAAAAACTTATAATCACTATTTAAAGAATACATCCAATAGTCCATATCTTAAATTTTATATATATAATATCACTATTAATACTCCAGAACAGTTCTAGTTGACTTTTCATGAGCATATGGTGCATTTAGAGCCACTTTTGAAGGGACAAGATTTCCCTGGATCCCAGGAGCAAGAGTAACTCTTCAATGAATTGTCACAGCAGAGCTGTTTCCTGTCTGTCATCTTCCCCTGTAAGTTTTTGGGTGCCATGACTGAGCAACCCTCTCTGGACCCCACACATCCCTCTCTGCATTTTGTTCATAGTTTTGTCTTCTGAACACTGGGGGAAAAACAGGGCTGGACACCCCAACAGTCAGACCCTTCTGCTTGTGACTGAGCCAGGGGACTTGGATTTGTAAGTGATGTGACGTGGCAGCCTCTGGGCCAGGCTTAGCACTCCAGACACTCCTCTTGGAGTAGAAATCTTCTCTCTTTCATAACCCCAACACCTATTTATACTTGAAGCTACTGTCTGCTTTTGTCATACCTAAAACCATCCCTTCCCTTCATACTATCTTCAAGAGCATAACAAGATCTCATTAATGGCTAGGACTATTTATGTCTCATATTTATTCTAAATTAATTCTTAACTAGGAGCATTGAAAGTCTGTGTTTTGTGATTGGACTTGAACATTTACAAGTTCATGGAACAAGAAACGCTTTTCAAAATTATTTATTTATACCAATTTTGAAGGATACTTGAGTAATATCACCACAAGATGTGAGAAATTGCTAATATAATCAGACATTGGCTACCACTAGACATAATTAATATGCCAATGATTTTATATGAGAAGAAAAAATAAGCAATCTGATGTAACTTGCTACACAGATATATGTACACATTTTCAAAGACAGTTTATATGAGATGTGTTATTTATGCTGAATCTACAATTATGACAACTGAAATCAGCCTCATCATCTAACATTAGATTATAAACTTCCAGTTTGCTGAAATAATACTTTATCATAAACACCTCAGTCAATTTCTCACCATTAGGGATAACTTAAGCGTGGGATCTATAACTAATCATGAGATCTCTTGGACTTTACTGCCAAGTCATCTATTTCAGACAGGAAAATTATTTTCTGATTTAATATTTTCTAAAAGAAAAAAGAATCAGTTAAATACCTAAATAAATTGAAAATTAAAGGTGAGATTTAATTATCAAAAATATTTTTGTTTTTTTAGAACCTCTGAGAGCTTTTCTTGCATAATTAATGATTAATTATTATCAAAAATCTTGCAGGTTGGAAAAGATATGAATTCATTCATAAAATATTACTTTGTTAGTAGTCTGACTAGGATTTATTAAGATCTACTACCACATTTTGAAATGTCTAGAATGGTTGACTTAATTTTGTTTTTCTAACTTCTAAAATAGAACAAGGTACAAGGAAAAAAAAAAAGAGCTAATTTCAATCTAAAAATATGTTGCATCCATAAATAAAAATATATGAATATATAATTAATATTTATTTACAATAAGTAAAAGTACTGATTCTTCTGTCCAATAATTCCATTTAGAAAAAAGAATTAACCAAACATATCAATATTAAGACAGAATTAGGAACAGAATACTGAATTCAGAGTACCAATGTTATCACTAAAATGGAAATATCACTCTGCAGATGCAAAACCCTGCTCATAATGCATGTGAACTAAAATTGTTGCATTTCCAGTCTAGAAATACCTCTCTAATCCTCAAAGGCTTCTGCACAGCAGGGCCAGCATGGTGGGCCATAGTGAAGCCCCAGGATCTGCAATCTGCCCACCAGTGGTTTTGGTTCTCTGAGCCACCAATGACAGAGAAGTTGCCTCTGTAACTGTGTTCAGTGACCACCTCTTCTCAAACAATGGATATTGCAAATTTGGCTTTGGAATCCATGTAGGAAGTATTTTCTGCCTTCAGCATTCTACACACAAATCGCAAATGATGAAATGCTGAGCTATGATTGATATTGTGCATCTTTACTGTAACATGGATGGCAATTCCTACATCAAACATGAATTAAATGTAAAAGCAAGACTAATTGCTACTAGTTTTATTCAAACTTACATAAAATATAGTTTACCTCTGGTGGTCTGCACTTTAGTTATTCCTTTGCAGGACCTGAGCTAACTGAATAAGCAGAAACACAATTTTGTGTGCATAATGCTTTGCTGCTGAACAAAACCAGCTTGATACATGCAAAGAATTACAAAAAATGCACTTATCTAACTACAGGCAGAACAAAGCAGGTGTCTATATCTCAGACTGCTATTTAGATTTCTACTACAGTGAATAAAGACCTAGATCTTGGTTGCCTAACACAGACATCAGCAGAGGACCATCATTGTTAAACCAGTGCCAACAGACACACCCTGAGACATCTGCATGGATGGTCAGCCAGAAGGTGGGGAAGACACCCCCAGACACCTGGTACTGGCTGTCACTGTTCAGGCAGCTGAACCAAGCCCCTGGTCAATAAAGTCAATAAAAAGCAAAGCACTATTCATCTCACCCAGTACAGGTGTCTACTTGAGGAAGCAATGTTGTTAAATTCCACACAGAGTGCACTGAACAGCTCTACATCGACTGAAAAAGTCCTGTCCAGACTCAGTCACTAAACAGCTCAGTTTACCAGAATTCCACTTCTTTTGAAAAACATGTGTACATTTATGAAAGACAGCACTTATGGCAGTATTAAAATGAAAAATTAGCCTGTTTCTGATTGCAAATGGTGCACAGGAAGGAATTTTTAAGACATGAGCTCTTTCTACCAGCCTTATAAAATCCAGAAATAGTTATTTCTGGATTATAGAATAATAATTATATTATTTTTATTTGTTTTTATTTAAATATCTCAGCACTAATTACAGAGGAACAAAGCTTGAGAGGGAGAAACAAAGGAAATAATGTGGAAAAGACAATATGGTAAAAAAGGGTTGTGTGAGTTTTTTGTTTGGTTTTCTTTGTTTGGTTGGGTTTTATTATTATTTTGTGGCAATTTACAGTATTATGAGCTGTTTTAAATGCAACTGTGAGCTTTTTTTTCCTTTCATCTTTTACAGAATGCATCCTCAGATCTGAAGGATACCTCATCATTTCAAGTGAACAACAGAAATTCCCATACATTTGCGTTTTATACCAACACTGGGAAATATTTTTATTTCACTTCATCATATAAAAAAAACCCAAATCCTGAAACCATAGTACTGCAAACAAAATAACACAAACTTATGATTCTCAGGGTATGTTGCCTACTTACACACTCCCTAATATAAATCCTTATAAACCAATTATTTTTTGACACTAAATACTTTGTTCCAGAATTAGACACAGCTATTCTGTCTGCTGTTTTATATATTTTTCATTTTATATTGTTTCATTTGGCTTTTGTAGCAGCGTGGATTTTCCTTTTTTTTCCAGCAACATGCTCATATCTCCTTACAGTTAGGGAAATTCTGTGCTGTTAAATTATGAACAAAACCAAGTGCAGTTTATGTTTAAGTTTTAAAAAAATGGGGAATACCACTTCCATAATTTATAACACGTAAGCTGCCATACATTAAGAACAAATAAACTGCTATACATTAATACTTGAGCATGTTTGTTTGGAGCTAACTATTACACCAAATATTTTCTGAAGTTATTTTTCTAAATCCAAAAGGATAAGGTTATCCATGGATCAGAGTGAGGAATCAAAATTTTGCCTCTTCCCATCATCATCTCTTCTAAATTCCAGTCTCTGAGTAAATTTGCAAGTGGTTTTCAGCAAGTGAGTGCAGCAACCACTTTACCATTGTTGTTTGTGTTAGGAATTGACAGAAATACACTGACTTGAACTATTTACAGTGTGGACTGAGTCCAAAATCTGATTGTTTTCTCCATTCACTATGATGGAAATTTAATTTCTGCTATTTTCAGTTTTAGGTATTTCCCAGAATGAAAAAGTTGTATTGAAGAAACGCTCTGAGCAAATGGAATGGCTGTGGTTGACTGCACTCTGCCTCAAGAAAGATTATCTTTATTTCTGAGAAAAGAAAAAAACAAAACACAAATATATTTGGTTGTTACCTAACGCCTACTTATCCAATTTCTTATGGAAAATTAAAGTTCATGTTCAAAGAAATAAAGAAAATGAGGACCTGACAAGATGTATTAGAACTGTCCTCTATTCCAGCAGAACAAAGAAGGAGTGCCATGAATGATGAGCACTTTAGTTTGCAAAGGATAAATCCATTGATCACTCAGAACATGATTTAGTAAGTTCTCAGAGCTTGATAATAATACAATGCAGAAATGTCACATTGTGTTACTGGTATGCAGTAAAAAGAAATGGAGCATTTTGCTTAGACTATTATCTTTCAGTAAAAAAACTACTTTTGGGCAGTAGAAGCCAGATTTCAAAGACAGATATAATTAGTTCTAAAGAGACTCTTCTGGCAGATCTCTAAGCAGAGGATTTGCTGTTTTTGTTAAAAAAATATTATGAAGGAATCTAAGCCAAAAAACCAAACAAAATCAGAAAAAAACAGGTAAAGACTATAGAAGACTATGCAACACCTGTTCTGAAAATATTTTCAAAACAGTAATACAGAAAACTAATAAGCTACAGTTGACAGCACTTTTATCAAAATGAACAGGCAAAAATACAACTTAAATTTTTAAGTGAAAGTTCATAAAGCTATTAACTTTCCTTCAAAATACTTCAATCATATAAACACATCTTTTATTATTAATATCAATAGTTTTTTAAAGGCTAGAGATCTGTGCTTTGGTGGGGATATTTTACAGAAAAATTTGCACATTTTTGCTGAACTTTATGAACCATACTTCCTCTACAGGTAGCACAACAACCAGAAAAGAAGTTGTAGGAAGGTGGGTTGATTCTTCCTCCCCTAAGATGTGCCAGGACAAGAGGAAATGGCCTCAAGTTATACCAGGGATACTACATTTTTTTTTTTTTTCCCAGCAAAAGGTTTGTCAAGCACTGGAACAGGTTGTTCAGGGAAGTGGATGAGTCACTATCTCTGGTAATTATTTAAAAGGCAGTAGATGTGGCAGCTGGGGACACGGGTTAGTGGAGAACTTGGCAGTGATGAGATAACAGTTGGTTTCAATGAGCTCAGAGGTCTTTTCCGACCTAAACGGATCTGTATTTCTGTGATCCTGCACGGGAAGCCAAACCTGAATTCTACTGTACCTCAAACACTTACAGCCTTTCTTTCTTCACGCTGCACCGAGATCCCCACTTGTTTCTATTCATGGAATCTGATAAATTTCATCACTATGCACTCACTAATACACCATTTAGAAATCTTCTGCCTTCCTTTCAGTAGGGTCTACAAGCAAATCAGTTCTGACCAGTGAGAAGCAGCTGAGGGATAGGGCTTGTTCCTCCTGCACCCAGCAAATTTTCAATTCCTAATTTTAATCCCATTTCATTTAAGTGTTTGAAGAGTTAGGTGTGATATGGAAAAAAAGGGTCTACACAAAACTTGAATAATACCTAAATCTGCTTTTGTGACTAAAAATATAAAAGGTTATAAATGAGTTATATACAACAGCATATATACTGAAAAGAGTCATATACAAAATATACATATACATATACATGGCTGCTCCTGTGGAAGCAAACAGCAATCCCCCAATAGCTATAGGGAGATTATTGGGAAGATGTTTCCAGACTCCTCACAGCAAGGCCTGGTGATATAGTGAGGTGTGTTAAGTTGACATGGGAGAGGTTCAGAATGGATGTAGGGAGAATTTTTTTCCTCAATACTCTCAGGGAGTGGCACAGATTGCCCAGAAAGGTTGTGTATGTTTGAAGAGGTTCCAGACAGACTGGATAAAGCCTTTAATAGCCTGTTCTGATTTCAAGGCTGATCCTGCTTTAAGCAAGAGGTTGAAAATCTGAGTTTTATTTGAATACAATTTATGTGGTGATTTTAAGTGGTGAGTTCCTTTGTGACATGTTTAACATGCATATTTCTGAATCCATACAGCTGAAGAAAACAACCATCCTATAAAATAAAGTCTTATCTAGGATATGTGTTTCTGAAGTAGATATTTCTGATATAAATTTAGACATGTTGGCCCAGAAATAGTTCAGCCATGATCATGTGTTTTTGAAACACATTATTACAGGGCCACACACTTAAATACACAGGAAAAAAAAAAAAAAGAAAAAAAAAGGAATCAAAACCCCACCAGTTTTGGCTTATTTTTTTACAGATACGCAGAAAATTAAAATCTCCTAAAGAGTGATTTTTTGGTTTTTTATTTTAGAAAGGTTTATGATGATTTATGGATTGCAAGACTGACTAGGTCCTTACATATAAGTTATATAAGGAACTGTTCCAGAGCCCCTGATCTATTTTGTGTTAAAATATTTCTTAAAATAAAAATAAAATAAATAAACCAAACAAAACCCCAGAACACTTCCATTTTCACATAATGCAGATCACTCACAGAAATTCCAAGAGCCTGGAACTATCATGGTCTAGACATTTGAGTTGCTCAGTGGATTACAACATATTCATAACTGAGAGATTCTCTTGTAGTAAATCCTCTTTCTTGATGCAAGGATGAGAGATTAGCCTATTAATTTCAACTTTAAAAATAATGTTTTCCTAAATCTCTTCTCTTGCAAATATCTATAATTATATATTGTAAACTTTAATCAGGTAACTATTCTGAAAGCTCCTGAATGATGAAAGCTAAATGAATGCCCCATGCAAGACCAAAATATGCAGTATAAAACAAGACATTCTGTGGAGTAACCAGTGTTTCCAGCAAGCAGACACAAGAACTCATGAGTAAAAGATGTAGAGAAAAATAAAAGCAGTGAGCAAATTTTAATAGACCAGACTCTTTACTGCTTTATGCTGTGCAATAAAGGGAAGCATATTTGGAAAAATTCACTGCTTTGGCAGCACTTGGCATCCACTTTGCATTCCTGTCATACAGGTATAACTGATTAAACAGAGAGCAAGTGAACAGGCTCTAGCAGAGGTCAATTTTTCACTTCACAGTGTATGCAGACAAGGTGCAAGAGGACTAACTTTCCAGAAAAGAATGAAAACAGAACTCTGGAAGTTTTTGAAAGACTTTAATTTTTTTTAATATTAATACCAGCCTGAAAGACTAACATTAAGTTGACATAATAAAGATTTAATAGTCCAAATATGATTCAACAGCTTAATACATGAACTAATTAAAAAATGTTTTAGTTTCTTGAACTGAATTTATATTGTTGTGGAACTGTTTTCTTTTCAAAGTGCCTTCCAAAGTTGTTATAAGCACCTCCAAACTCAAAACTTCTACATCCAAAATTTTCGTGCAAATATCCTCAAAGAAGTTCCACACCATTTTGTTTTGCTCTGGCCAAGACGCTTCTCTCTGTTTACAGCTGGTGAGAAGGTACATTGGTGAGTAATTTCTGTGGGATCACCCATGAGAAAAGATTTTGAAATCCAGTATTTTATGGGGGCCAAATCATTTCCATTTGAAGGGTTACTTATTTTTTCAGACATGGCGTCTTTAAGGACTATAGATTTCACAGGACTATAGGTTTCACAATAGATACAGTTCAACTCTATCTACCCTTACATACTCTTCCCCCACAAATCAAAAACTCCGACTATAATTTATCATTTGTACTTGCTTCTCTTGAATTGTTTAATCTTCCATAAGGATAAATTACAATTTGCAAATTATCAATTCCTAATTTTAATCCCATTTCATTTAAGTGTTTGAAGAGTTAGGTGTGATATGGAAAAAAAGTGTCTACACAAAACTTGAATAATACCTAAATCTGATTTTGTAACAAAAATTATATAAGGTAATAAATGAGTTATATACAACAGCATATATACTGAAAAGAGTCATATACAAAAGCATTTACAAAAGTCACTGTCCCGTAGGATTCTTTTCCTGCTATCTCATTTCCTAGACATTAAATTTCTCATGGTCAATGGTGCTTCTATTGCTCCTGAATACTGTGATCATGGCTTTTCTAAGACTGAAAAGCAGGCTCTGCTTCTCTCTCACCACTGACAGTGATATGGACAAATGGAAGTGTTTATATGAAGAGAGGCTGGCCAGCCAGTATGGCAAATCCCTTATTTAATCTAATCACATTCATATGGCACCTGCTGCAGGATCTGATTTTGCTTCCTAGCTAGAATTTTTATCTGAAATGAAGATGCTTTAGGGTCATATTTTGCATGTTTAAATGCATAAAAATACAGTGAAAGAGAAACTTGCAATTATTGTCAGGTCCTCCCCATGAAGTCATACCTCTGAGGACATTTTCACAGGTTGTTTGCAATGCTCTAAACAAGAAACTTAACTAAAACCTCATTTTGAACTGAATATCAAAGGATTTAAATACTCTTCTATGCTTCAGCATAGTACAAAGTCTCAACATGAGTTTAAATCTGATGCCATCTGGTAAATTACAAAAAAGAAATTACAAGACTAAGAAGCACATCTGACTTGAAAGATATAAAATGTTCCTTTTCTATATACCCCTAAAATATCTATACCAGAAATACCAGAGATGCCCCAAAAGCTAATGCCAGCACAAAAAGCTGATTAATGACAGAATTCATTAATTACTTCATAAAGCAAGCACTATACTGTCCTCTCACTGCTTTGCCAGACCAGTCCCAGAAATAGATGACCCATGAAAATGGACATTTTTCCTGGGGTTATAAAAGGAAGGGATAGGAAGGGTGGGAGGGAGGGTGGGGGGAAGGGAAGGGAAGGGAAGGGAAGGGAAGGGAAGGGAAGGGAAGGGAAGGGAAGGGAAGGGAAGGGAAGGGAAGGGAAGGGAAGGGAAGGGAAGGGAAGGGAAGGGAAGGGAAGGGAAGGGAAGGGAAGGGAAGGGAAGGGAAGGGAAGGGAAGGGAAGGGAAGGGAAGGGAAGGGAAGGGAAGGGAAGGGAAGGGAAGGGAAGGGAAGGGAAGGGAAGGGAAGGGAAGGGAAGGGAAGGGAAGGGAAGGGAAGGGAAGGGAAGGGAAGGGATTAGCTAAATTTTATGGAGTTAGATGAGCATCATTTTCATTATGACCCCTCTGTTCAATTCACACACAGCACTATAATCGTTCATACTAAGATAAGCAAATAAACTGCAGAGATTTTTGTCCTTGATCATGTCTCAAAGAAGCATCTCTGTTGCTCCAAAATAAATTAAAACAAGTTTTCTGACATTCTAGCTTTTAAATGGGCAATTTATATTTGCAATTATGATCAAAGACTCCATTTCTTTTCCCGTGAAGAGCAGACAATTGCTCTCTTACAACTCAAGCTCATTAACACTTCCTCAGAACTCAGAGCCAGACTGTGGAACTGATGCATAGATAATAGTTCAGCTCAACAGGAAAGTGCTCCTCTGAAGGGTGTATACGGCCTATTGGTATGACTTCCAAGCATCTCACACTCTTTATTCTGAATAAGGGAAGTGTCAATTTTCACATTTTCTTTGGACAGCACTTGAGCAGGTAGAGGTTATATAAGAATGCATTGATAAAGACTGGTGTAAGAGAAAAGCTGAGATGAGACCAAGTTGAACCAAACTGTACAAAATAACATCGGCAGGTGGTTACACTCCACTTCACTCTCTCATCAGGCAAGCACACAATGGAAGTTTTCACTGATTTTCAGATTCTCAAGGCCAGGAAAGAGGCAATTAATTTAAGCCAATGCAGTTTTACCTTCAATGCTTCCTAACATCTCCTTAGAATATAAGCTGTGCCAATTAGTGTACTTGAAACACTGGATGAGAAGAAGTAAACACTCAAATAGTCAAGTACTTAAATGATCATAAAGAAATGCATAAAAATACATCTGCTTTATCAATCCTCTCCTTTTAAAATTTATTTTCATTCTTTTTTTAATCTCTGATATTTTTCATTTTAAGAGGCAATCAGCTGCACCCAAAGATTGTGCAGGCCTTGACAGTTTTCCAGACAAGGCTGGATAAAGCCAAAAATAACCTGGTCTGATCTGAGAACTGATCCTGCTCTAAGCAGGAGGCTGGACAGCAAAATTCCTTGAAGTGCCTTCCAACCTGATGCATTCACATACAGAACTTTATATGAGGTATTGTTTCTGCCTTTACTGAGAAAAAGCCATAAAATCAAATATTCATTACTGTTTTGTGGGTCAGACAGCTATTCATTGAATCAAGTTTATCATATAAAATACATTTTGCTTATGAAGAAGGCAGTGCCTTAATCACACTTTCAAAGAAATCATTATTCACTTCCAGCACAAGTGAAAGTGTTTATCTGGATAGAGAAAAAGTGATAGCAGTGTTCAAAACAAGTTATCTATTTACTGAATGGAAGATATTAATAACAAAGAAGTGTTAATCACTGAAAAATGTCATTTTAAAAATGAAGTTTCATGGTGCAGAATCAAGACTACTGCCACACAGGACTGCATGCAAATGATAGCAGGATCCTAGGAGTAAGATTCACAGCAGCCCACAGGAAAAGATAAAGCTGCTTAAAGAAGGCACCAGATCAAGGTAGGTTTTCCTAAAATCTTACAGTCAAATATCTAATTCTAGCCTTTAGAAAGCAGCAACAGTTTGCTGTAAGCAGCCACAAAACAAGAGCAACACATATTAGATCTGAATAAACATAGCAGTATTTGAGATGGCATGACAAGGGGCTAACAGATTGATGTTTGTGCTGCCTGTATGATGAGCACAAGATGGTTTTAGTTCAGATGTACAGAGCCATGTCATTATCCCAGCATGTCCCAGCAGGGAAAGAGGTCAAACTTTCTCAGGCTTGGAGAAGCACTTGAGATGAATACTTGGCTTCAAGTCTGGAGGTGTCTTATCTCTGAAAACTCAGGAAATGAAACAGCACAGCTGTTATCTATTTCTACATGTTCCTGTAGCTATGTCTTTTGTGGTCTAATGATTAGGAATATACTGCTCTTAAAACACAGGGAAATTCCAGGGGTTTAGTTGTCATGCAGTAATTGTTGGCAAGTTATTGGTAAATCTCAAGTACCTTTTTTAAAGTGGCTAGCAATATCTATGACCAAGTACTTCTATCACTGCATATTAGAAAAACATTGAGTAAAACTCCTTTATGTGACTGTAAGCAAAAAGTTTTGTGAGACTGTCTTCTAAATGTTCAGGCAAAGGTCCCTTGCAACCTATATCACCCTGTGGTACTATGAAGAGAGGTGAGGTATGAAGTTCTCCCCACACAAGGCAAGACAATTTTTTTGATTGTCTTGAGAGCTGTGTCCATCCACAGATACACAGACTGATACACCAAATGTTTTCTCTTGACCAAAGTCACATTTTGCTATAATGTATAAGGTCTTTGCTGTGTCACAGAACAGCACAACCTAAATACTGTCCCTTCTTTACAGAGAAACTACTTTTTCATGGACACTATCAAAGCTACTTAAAAATTTACTATTAAACATTTCAAAAGGGATTCCTGAGATCTGGATGTAAAATAGAAAAAAATAGCAGATGAAAAGAAACTGGCTCCAGAATACTAGGTGGGATCACCCTCTGGGAACATGTTCTGTTTAATGAAGATGACATAGTGAATTTCTGTGCTCCCATTGTCAAGTCAAAAATAGGCAGTGTGTTGATGTACTTCAGAATGTACTGACATGACAGCCAAAACACAACATACTATAACTAACAGCCATTACATCCCTCTGGAACATAATTACCAGGCACAATTTATAGCAAAACCCATAATCTGAGCCAGAACTTCAGTGTCAGAAGATGTAATTAGACAACCAGGACCCTTCAATTCCTCTCAAAATGCAGAGCTCAGATCAAATATATATGGTTATAGCTCTCCATTCCTACCAGAACAACAAACCCTCTTCTTTGTAGTCCTCTCCAACCTCTGATGTGCTATGCTTCCTTCTGATTAGCCCCACCCCTGTACAATTCCCATTATATTCTTCATCAGCTCTCCTTGGCAGCAGTGACACCTTCTCACCACATCTAACCACCATTTTACACCTCTATTCTGTAACTTATTCTGGGAACTTAACCAAAGCCTTTAATTCCTTGAACGGCTATGAATCCAATTTCTTCATGTATTCAGTTAGAAATCAGACATAAGGGTCTGCCTTACCACTACTAAAATTTCATTAAACTGGGTTCATCCTCTTTCCCAGGGGAAAACATGCATCTTGCCCTATTCTAATTCTTTTTCAGTCAGCTTAACCTACATTGCTTTTAAAGCTTTCACAACAGTGACTAATTGTTAAGGAAAATAAGCAGAGTTCAAAGAACACAAAGTATAGCAGTAGCTAATTATAACATTATATTTGACAAAATAGGATGTGTTCATTTGTGAGGTGACCTGTACAGATTTCCTCTGAGAAAATCTGAGAAAGCCCACAATGCTTCTTGCATACAACCACATAACAGGTGAGCAGAGACAAAAAATGAAGTTACCCTCTCAATAAATCAGTGAAGCTGAGTCAGTATCAAGCACTTACTATTTAGCAGAAAGCAGACAGCTGTTTTACACCTTTGTTTTCAGCTTTTAGAAAGCAAAGAGAAAGCATCAGCAGAGATGATATAGCCTAAGACAGCAAATGTAGCATAGATAGCACAAAGCTCCTGGACTCATTTACTAAGTGCATGAATTCAGAATAACTGATAGCAGGTACCTGTACACAGAACCACAGAATGGCTTGGGTTGGAAAGGACCTTTAGAGATCATCTAATTCAACACTTTCTGGAATGAGCAGGGACACCTTGAACATTTCTCAGTGCCCCATCCAACCTGACCCTCAATAGATCCAGAGCTGGGGTCCTTCTCTGGGCAGTCTGTTTCAGTGTTTCACTGCCCACATTGTAAAAAATTACTTCCTTATACCATGCTAAAACCATGCTCTTTCAGCTTATAAGAAAGTAAATTTAGTTTAAATCCATTACTCTTTAGTTTAGAACCCTTTTTTAGCTTAAAAACATTACCGTGTCCTATCATAACAGACCCTATTAAAAAGTTTGTGCCCATATTCCTTATGACCCCTCCTACCTTTAAGTACTGAAAAGCTGCCTTAAAAGAGTCACATATAAGAGCTTTCTCTTCTCCAGGCTGAAACACCCTAACTCTCTCAGCCTGTCTTCACTGGGGAGCTGTTTAGCCCTCTGATCATTTTCGTGGCCTCCTCTGGATGTGCTCAAACAGGTCCATGTCCTTTCTGTGCTGTGGAACCCAGAGCTGGATGCAAGTACCCCAGCTGGGCTCTCACAAGAGCAGAGCAGAGCAGAGGGCAGCATTGCCTTCCTCAGCTGCTGGCCATGCTGCTGGTGATGTGGCTCAGGATGGGGTTGTTTTTCTGGGCTGATTGTACTTGCCCAGCAGGCAGTGAGTCATTGACCACCACATCACTCTCTGGCTGCACCCATCCAGACAACCACTTATCTAAACAATGCACGGTGACACGGGTCTAAACAAAATGGGTTCCAAACTCTATACCACCGATTTGCTACCTATTTTTACTCATAGGGTGCTTTGTCTATTTTATTTTCTTTGCTTTGCTGTATTTTTTGCAATAGTTTTTAAAGATCTGTCTTCGTTCCCTTGTTTGACACGCTTCACTGTATGTAAGGAGCATCTACTTTTCACTTACAGCAGGGCTCCGGGGCTCTTCAGTTCAAACAATCTGTCACAGGTTATTGTATTAAAGTCATGAGATGCCTGGCAAGAAAATAAAGGTCACACTTCATCATGAAAAATTTATATGAACCACACCTTGCAGTATAATCCTTGCACTGAATATGCACCCTAGAACTGGGACATGGCCTCCCTCATAGGGTGCAGTGTAATCATTAGAGGCCACCCCTGTCAGGATTCTTGTTTATAACTAACACAAAACCACCCCAGAATAAATATTTACAGGGACTCCTCACAGACACCAGCACAGATGATGACCATTGCCTGAATTAAACCTGATCCAGACCAAAGTCCCTGGCCTGCACTTGTGCACCTTGTGAAGCTGTTTGAAGCTTTTGGTGTAGGTTTGACCCAGGTCACTCTCAGACCATTCCAAGGTAAAGCAGGGATCGGTCTCTGTACATACTGCAAACTTCACCACTACATTTTAAAGGGTAAAAGGTTTTTAATGGTTAGGACAGAAGCTCCTCTGTGGATGAGCCCTGCTGCACAACACAAGTACAGGCACAGTTAATTACAGCATAGCATAAGAGATAACTGCCCTAGACCTTTTTTTTTTTTTTTTCATCACATAAAAGATTTTGAACTTCTCTTGTCAGCTGAAGGAATCCCATTTTACAGACCATTGAAGGCTACTGAAGGAGAGGATCTAAAACTCTGAGACAAGAATGTGACTTATAGCCCTTTACCCATTTGGGAGCTCTGAAGTGCCATCTTACAGTAAATACACTGAACACTGAAGATCTGATATTTCTCTAATCAGCCTAGCAGAGGTTTTTGCTTTAATCTTTATGTCATACTGAAAGAAAAATTTGATAGCTTTATGTTCCATGATCTTTTCTATATACAGTAAATAACGAACTGGGTCAAATATCCAAAATTAAAAAGAAAAATATATCATAACTCATCCTGTGGTGTGGGGGAAAAAAACTAAACAGAAAGTTGTTACATAATTAAACATCTTCCACTTGGGAAGGAAGGAAGTGTAAATGAAGATCACACTTGTGACCTAAAGTCCTACATATCCAATTTTTAAGTGCTTGACTTTGCAGCTTGTAATATTCTTTCAATATACTCTTTTTTTAATTGCAAGAATAAACAAAAATCCTATTGACGTGACCAATTCTGTTGGAAAGAAAGCATTTCATAACAGTAATTACAGACTGATAGTACTCTTTTTCAAATGGAAAAAAAAATCAGAAAAAAAGTTTGTTGAAAGGGCTGAAATAGTCCTTTACAAAATACAAAACTAAAGAAGCCACATGGTAAAAATAAATGGAATAGATGAAAAGAAGAAACAGACCATGAACACTGGCAACATGAGCAGAAAGCAGGTACAAAAGCAAATGCCAGAGAAACCTCAAAGGAATTTGAGAAAGAGAACTTCAGTCTGAACTCAATGGAAGTTGGCAGAGCCTACATATATATTATTAAGGGACCACTGCCTACAGAAGTAGAAGCTATGAGAATATCAAGGGAAAGTGTAAAATACGTTTCCCTTGTTCTCCTCTTCCTTTGGTATCTGTTGCTGATGGAAACAGAATTTTTTGCTCTGTGTACCTTGGTGTGACTCAATACCATCACCCCTATGTTCATATAATCCCACTGTACACTGGCTAAAAACGAAAAAAAAGAAAAGTTTTTTATACAGAATAGATGACTGTCCTATTCTGAAATCATAAACAAAGCAGCCAGATACTGCCTTAGCCAATTCTTCAGGGAATTAATTTCTAATATCTTGAGAACTATGAAAAACACTGCACAGAATTTTCACTCCCACAAGCACACATACAGGGTAGATAAGTGGAAAACAAGTTCCCTATTCCTACCTTTAAAATGAAGACTATTGCTTGAAAAATAATTTTCATGCTTACAACCTCCATGATTTTTTGAGTTACTTCACTCTACTTTTCCTTATCCTTACGTGTGTGTGCAGATATATGTACAATCAATTAGTCAAAATGCTTGTTAAAATTATTCCCAAAATTTAGATAAATTATTAAATTAATTAGATAAATGCTGACGAACATGTGTTTGGGATTTCTAAGAAGGTCACCTGGTGCTGAGTCTTGGTGGAGCAGGAGACTCAACAGCAAAGAAGCAGGTGTTGCTGCACGTTCCCAGCTGACTATAGGAGACTCTCAGTGTCTTTTAGTTTGTCTCAGAAAAGTCTGGGCACTGTTCTGACAAGCAAAGTCTATCATCCTGTTCATAACAGATGATAGAAAAATCTTCTTATCTCATCAAGAAATAGAGTCAAAATACTACCTTTTTGCCACTCAGAAAGGTTTTCTGAGTAAATATTAAATATTAAATATATATTATTTGTTAATTTTTTTTTATATATAATATTAATATATGTTATTTTTCACTCAATTTTTATTTATTTTTTTACTAGAGGATCATTCAGTGACTGAGACAATGTGCTCAAAATACTCCTCAAAGGGCTCTGATCTGGTTCTGGCTGCATTCTTGGCTGGAACATCTGTTCCAAGCTCATGATACCTTGTAACTTTCTACCTCTAAACACATGTGCATTTTTTGCTTTATAACACATCAGTTATCATATTTATCACTGGAGTCAACAGGGGAATTGACTTCCATGGACAAAAACTGACATTCTTTGCAGATGGACTAACTTCCTGCAAAAATGACATCTCACCATTAAATTCACATAGAGAGACCCAAATGAGTAATTTCAACATAATGCCTAACTTTCTCATGACTAGAGGCAGAAAAGATTCATCTGAACATCAGACAGTAAGAGTGACCAGAGTTTCATGTGGAATTAAGACAGTTCCCAAATGGCTGCTGTCCCCAAGAGATAAAGATTCCTCTTGTAATGCCTTGTATGACAGGCTTACCTTGCAGGCTCTGTTTCATGTACAATACTTTTTTTTTTGCATGTTTAATAAATTATCAATCTTTATTACAATAACTTAAAATTTTAATAAGTAATTCCACCACCTGGACAGATGACCACGTACACATATTTGAGTATGCATGAAGTTAAGTATGGGAAACACACAGGTTCCTCCCATGATCTGAAATGGACATATTTTAGTTCTAATAGCACAGTACCAGTAGGACCAAATCAAACCAGATCAAATTTTAATTCAAAGAATCTGTGGCTAGTGGAGTAAAAATCCTCATCTCTAACATTATCTATCTAGTTTATAATGTCCTATAGTAGCCTGTTATTCATTGCTGTTGCATTAAATGGCATTTTCTCACTGCTGTCGCAGAACACAAAAGGCTCTGTTTCCTTCCAGAATAGCCACTGTACGTAATTTTGACACTGGGCTTGCTTGAGCTAAACAACCAAGAGGAAGGACACCTGCAGGAGGAAGTGACTGCCAGAATGTCACGCAGAGAAATGACATTCAAAAGGCAACTTGTCAACAGCTCTAGATGGCAGACAAGCACGATACTTTAGGGCATCAACAGCACTGCCCATCTCCTATGAAGGCATCGCTGCCAGAACATTACCTAATTTTAAAACAAGAAAAATCACCTCAGATACGTGACAAACTACAAAATCCCCACATATAATCCACTGTTTCCATGATTACAAAGACCCAAATCAATAAAAAATTCACAGTTCTTAGGGGAGATGAAAAAACATGTGAATAATCTCACAATTCAATAATTACTTTTCTCATTAATTTTCAGTATTTAAAAACCAAAAAATCACCTAGTGTTTCAAAGTAGGAGAAAAGCTCTGCCTAGTTCCCAAATGTATGTCTTTCTCCCCGGTGTGTGTTTGTGTGTCTGTGGAACAGTAAATTCTTAGACTAATAATTTGCTGTTGCACCAAGAATATACTAAGTTACAATATCACACTGATGCCAAGATGATGAACACAGTGGGCAAGGTACCTCAGCAGACCTGAGTGTTCTATGTATCATACTAGTATTGAAATTACAGAGAAAGTCTTAAGCAACAAGACCACATGATAAAAGCAAAACATAAAATGCATATGTTCAGCTGGAGAAAAAGTATATTATATAGTACAAGTTTGGGCTTTTTAAGGATATTGCTTATGATAAAACAAACATTCTCTCCATTTAAAGGGGGAAAGATTTTCAATTGACCCATCCCTAATAATGTGCACGTTTAAAATGAAGTCATCAAACCTTGTATGTCTGGGAAATGTCCGCTTTCACCTTACAAATGTAACGCTTATGAATACATATTTATTAATTTTCTTGTTTTTGCCTGGTATCAGTTAGTGTTTTGGGAGAGCTAGTAGGGACAACTAGGATAAAGCAACACTGCTTCACTCCTGCTTGGTGGTTCCTATGCTCTTATGAAACTATTATCTGTGATTATCAGTCTGTTTATAATCTACTGAGGGTAGAATGTGATTTGCAATATTAAATGGGATCAGTGCAATCATGTAGCTCAATTCCCATGTGCCCCTTTGAAAATCTGCTCATTTTTGTACTTAAACTGCTCTTCCCCTACAGAACAGAGCATTGATTCCTCTTCTTCAGCGAGATGAATCCCTTCCCCCGTGATTTCACATGTCAGTCTATTCTAATCACTTCCAGCTGCCTCTGCTCATCCAAGCACAGCGTTGGCATGTGAAAGGGCTATGAGATGCCTTCCTTAGGAATTCCACTGGATAGGAAACAGATTACTTTGATGACTCTGAGATGTGGATAAGGACAAGATATTTCCGATATATTAACCTCCTGTTGACAGAAGTAATACCAAAAACATAAATGCTAATGATATTGTATGACCTTCTATATTCTGGTGCTTTCCAAATGCTCTTTTCTTTGACTGATTTACTGCTGTCAAGAGGAAAGCCAGATTTGTTTCCCAGTATTGAACAAGGTCAGGATTCAAATAAAAATATGTGGGAAAAAATAATCCCTTGGATTACATGGGAGCATGCAGAACCTGGTGTTGTGTCTGTGTGTGCACATGGTCTCTTTATGTGCCATTTCTTCATATGCAAAAATTAATTTGATTTTTCTGAAGGTTTTTGCCAGACATACACACAAATGCATACATACATTGTCTGCATGCATACACATATGTTTTCAGGATTGCATCCTACCTACTAAAATACCTAGTTTATTAAGAATGTTGCTGATTCTGCTTTCTTCTATGATTTAACATCTAAGCTTTTATTTTTCTTCCATCTCCCAAAGGGACAAATAATAGTATATTACAGAAAATGGGTTTGCTGCCTCCATGAAGATTGTATGTTTATTTATTCTTTAGTTCTTTTTCACTAACACACAAAACACACTATGAATGTATGCATACTGTATACACATTGCCACATGCTATGTAAAATGATACATTACATAATATGTTGTATATATTGCATGTATGTGCATGTACATGAGTTTGTATATATATATGTATATACACATACACATTCATGCACACACAGAAGCAGTACACTGCAGTTAATTTTTTGTCTTCATGGTTTTTACTCAGACAGAAGAGAACCTCACTGTTTAGTGATTCCCTAATTCCTTTTTAAGTGCACAAGCAGTTTGGGCACAGGCAGACGAGGAAGGAGAACACAGCAGGGAAACTTCATCTTGAATGAGCACAGGTTTTGAACATGAAGGGAAAAAGAGATCCTCCTTTGATGTAATGGATTCAGCTCCAAAAAATTGCGGGTTGATGCCAACTGAGGATCCGAGACAGTAACATTGATAAAAGGGAAAATACTTTAGCTCTGATATTCTTTAACTGAAATCATCAATTAAATAGATATCACATTTAACAACTACCAAAAATTAGGTCAAAGCACTAATTCAGTTTAAGACAGATTTTCTACATTTATCTGTTTATATGGTAGCTTTTACCCTAAATTTTAATCTCCTGTCTCCCAACTTCTTATTTCCGAAAAGCAAAAGAACAGTAAAACCGACCTGCACAGCTCTCATTTGAGAATTACATAAACTTAGATATTCAGCTGAGAAACTCCCAGCCTGGAAAGCAGTGACTTTATATCAAACTATCTATATATGTCTAAGTCCATAACAAGTGTTGCAAACATTTCTGATGGCCATGCTACAATCTCCCATTTTAGGGAGCAACACCCAGGCACCATGAGTCTTGGTTATAACAGTGTTGGAATATGAATCTGCACAGCTAATCTGTATTGTAGCCAAGTAAGGAGCCAGTCCTCTATTTAAACCTATAAAGAGCTTGAGCCAGTATGCCTTTCAGAGGAAAGTTGGAAAACTCAGTGCAAATTGCAGTGGCATTTTGTGCTTTCTTATATAAGACCACAAGAGAGGAAAAAAAAAATATCTGTAGTCTCCAGTTTTATGTAATAACTGCTGGTTAAAACACTTGCACACTTGATATGGGTGACCCAGATTTGATTCTGTTGTCTGTACAAGCAGATTAAAACCCACACTAACAGAGACTCTCAAACCACAAAGTTGAGTGACGTTATGGGGTTACATAGCCTAGAGTTTATTGCAGAGAAAAACAATTTCAGGAGTCAGAGTCCAATCACAACATGGCTCTACTGACACTCAGCTAAGAAGTGCAGGAGTTTGTCTCATTTTCCTACTATTCATGTCAAATTCATATTTAAATCTTAAATGACCTTCCCAAGACCACACATCCAGGCTACAGAAAGTACTTCTTTTACTTAAGTGCTACTGCAGCAAGCTGTGGTACAGTAAATGTGTTACAATCTTTCTTAGCCTCTCATACTGATTGTCACATCAGAATAATATTAATGAGAATAATAATTAAGTATTATTAACTAATAATACTTACAACTTATATGTGTAAACACATGCAACAACACAGATAATACACATCTGACCTGTTCATCCTAAATATCAGTTGTTTCGCACATTATACTGTCACTCATATACTGATCTTTATAACACTTAATAAATAAATACATTCCAAATAATTCAACATTGACAACAAAAAATTAGGGGATCCAAAGAACCAATGATTTTCCCTTGCCCTGATAAGAATACAGCAATTTCTTTGAAGAAATACACATTTTTAAAATAAAAACAAAGTCCAATCATGTAATAGTTTTTCTAGGTATCTGATCTAGATATAGAAGTTCACCTAAGTGTTTAAATCCTACCCATCCCAATGTACAGTATCCAAATTCACATTCATGAAAACTCAGCAACCACGTAACTCCAGAAAAATCAGGTTGTTTTGTAGTCTCTGGAGAGAGAAGCTTTTAAATGACTCAGGACAGTCAAAGGTAGAAGCTGGATTTTGGTGTTCTCCAAACCTGAGCACATGTTGTAAAGGGCAGGCCAGCATGATTTACTATACTAGGAAGAGAGAAGATTGAGGGGAGAGGGGAAAAAGCTGGGGGAGGGGAATAATTAAAAAAAAAAAAAAAGTGAAGATTTGCTGCCAAGATCCTTATGCTGAGTCTTTAGACAGCACACACACATTAACTGTCCTACTGTAAGGGTTGAAAGCCAAGGTAAATTCTCTTGAAGTATCTCTTCATTTGACAAGACACTTGTGCTGGTTACTATTTAGCTAGGATCCAAACTCTGTTCTGTCAATTAGGTTGTGATCTTTTTCTTTTTTTTTCTTTCATTTAGAAAGAAGAAGTCTATTTTCTAACTCGGTCATTTGTTTTCCTTCAGCAGGAGTTCTTTGTTTGCAGTAACACTTGGTAAATTATTATTAAGCACATCCACTAATGGATTGGAACTATGGCACAAATGCAAAAGCAGAAGTGATTTCTAAGTGGGTGTAATTATGGTTAAGCAACTCTTAATTGGTTTCATCTTCATTGCATCCATGTGTAATGGAAAAGAGGTACACCTTGTGCAAGCTAACATAAAACCTCAGAATGAGTTGGTATACCCTGAATGTATTTGCTTTTCTCCCTTTTCCAACTGACATACAGATTTTGCCACTTTGAGCTCTTTTCTGATGATGGACAATTAGGATAACACCCTGCTAGCAACAACTACTGTCAAGCATGGATTTCCTGAAAGGGCAGCAGAGCAGAGTCTAGCTATCCATTAGGTGTTATGTTATGATGTGGTCTCTATGTTATGCATTCTTCTGGAATGGGACTAAGTCCCAAATATTTTCCTTTGATCCTAAAAAATTAACTGTGGCTTCCCAGTTTTGAAAGCCAAGAGTGTCACTAAATCAAAAGCTTTGTTTTAATACAGTGCCTCTTCTTGTTCATCAAAAGGAGAGAAAGTGTCTACTTGGGATAATCTTTCACTTGCAATAAATCTAAATCAAGGAAAAAAACAACTTTAAATTGAACTCTGGAACATCATTTTTGTTAAAACACAGCTTCTTCTTCTGCATGTCACATCAGATATACTGTTACATTCACCCTAAGAGATTTTACCACTCTTTATGTAACTACCTGCCAGTTCACTAGATATTTCATCAACCATACTGACAACCAAAAAAATACTTCGAGAATGCCTTAACAAAACCTTCAAAGATTTGTGTTATGATCTAATGTACTACTGTAAAGGCTACAACACGCTGTAATAAATGCTGTGGGGAATTAAAAAACAAAATATGCAAAGTCACTTTGTATTTCATGTGATAATAATCTATGAGAAATGTCAGTATTCTCTGGGTAATAACTTAAATTACTTATAATACTTTCATGTCCCAAACTCTCAAATGACATGAAACAGTCCATTGTTCTTCCCTTTACATGAATAACTCCAATTAGTAAAGCAGTGTTTCAGCAGTCAGGCTGAAAAAAATTTAGGAATTTTCAGATTATACTCCCATTTCAATTCTTTTTAAGAAAAATCCATCTGGTTAAAAGTAGCTTTAGAAACACAAAGAAAAAATAATAGCTTGTTCTGAAAAAAAAACAAAAAACAAAAACAAAATAATAGGAATAACAAAAAATTTGAGGAAAAAAAGACCAAAATTTCTTTTAATATTTTCACCACAATGGCACTTATAAATCCTCTTCAAAGAAAATATTAGACTATTTAGAGAATCTAAAGCCACCTGTAATGATCCGCACCAGTGAAAATCTGTCCCTTTACTATAACACCTGAACTTCAAAATAACTCTTCTACTACAAAACATCTTCCCTGTTTATTTGCTAAGAGGGGGTTTTGAATATGCAAATTTGTACTAAAGAAGGGCTTGTCAGCTATTTATATCAGATTTGTGCTGAAGTTTCATGACATTATGTGATAAAAGATGACAACTCTACACTACTTGTTATCTTGTTTAACATGATAGCTACATTTTAACTAAAATTAAGCAATTAATTTTATCCCTAATTCACAAATTTAACAGATTTTTCCATGTTTCCTCTGCTCCTACATACATTCCTCAATGAGCACAAACACCTATTAAAGTATACTTACAGTAACATATCACTACAAACTCATTGCTACAAGTATGTCTAAAATTTTACTTGATAATTGTAATTTCTTTCTACATTTTTTTCCATCTTCTGTATAAAAGAGATTATTGGCTGAAGAGAGAACACATCTGCTGCTAGACTGAAAGGTTTGCCTTCCTCTACTCAGTACCTATACACTGAAGAAAAACTAATACTAAATAAAGAGAACCCAAAACTCTTTTACCACATTAGAACCTTAGTCTATATTCAGTATCCTGTATATTGTTATGAGTAACATGAGGGTCTTTATAAATTAATTTACACTTCAAACATTTTAATTTCAGAATATTTTTTTCTTGACTTTAAAAGAAATTCACCTTAGAATTATGAGGTCAAAATGAAAAGCTATGCCTGCTGGCCACAAAATATAAAATTAACTAATCCTTTCAGAAATAGTATCTGTAAATATCTACTGGATGGCAGGAAATGCAGTAGTTCTGCTGGTTGGTAAGTATTACTACAGCTCTTTCTGGGTGGAGTGACACTCTCCCTAAACTGTGTTTATACATAATTGTGATGAAGATCTTGATTTGATCTTCCTTTTTAAATTGCTGAGGAATCTTCTCTTAGAATGGGGTTCTAATCTGTTTTCAGTGTTATCATACTCACTGTCAGATACAGAATTAAATAACCTCATTAGTACTTCATACATTGAATATCAGAAAAGATACTGATCAGCTTCTCCCTAGTATATTCCCTTTCCTCAGTCTTAAAGAGCCCAACTCACAGCCAGGGCAGTTACTGTCCTGAGAGACAAAACAAGTTTTCTTGAGCCAGGACAAATATTCCCAGAGCTGGGAGTGGTAGGGAAAAGAGAGGAAGAAGGGACTACATAAGTGCAACTGCAAGAGCTTTAGACATCATGCTGAAGTTCAGCAAATACTTTTCTTGACCCAAGAAAACATGCAGCATTCTCTATCACACCCTTTTTAATTAATTTTAAAGAGCTGTTAATTTCATTTAATTTCACCTATTTATAATAATTTTATGCTAATGATAACAGTTTAGGGGTTTGATATTTGCCTGATGCAATTTCAAGTTTCTTTTTCTCTTTCAGTCAAGGCTGATTTATTTATTAAACTATTTGATTACTTAAAACCAATATTTAAACAACTGTCATCTACAAAGTCATTCTGTAAATAAGGTAGCTCTTATAACATCCATGGAAATTATTCATAGATCCAGTTTTTACAACAGGAACTGTTACTTCTCTGCAAGAGGTAGGTGTCTACAGAAATATTCAGTCAGTTTCGTTTGCTGTGTTTTTGAGTTGTATTCCTTCAAAAAACAGAAATTTAAAAAAAAAAAAATTAGCACTATTTCACATTACTCTTCCACTTAATCTTCTGGATTGGGGTGCATTCTCTGAGGTTTTTGGGGTTGGCTTTTTTTGAGACCATGAAAAGCAATTGCAAAAAACTCAACTAAAAGGATAGATTGATTAACATGTCTTAGTGGAACCAAGTTCACTAATGTTCGAAATTACCAAATTGCTCCAAATGCTCACTAATTAAATAAAACAATCAAAAAATAAGAAACCTTTCTCATTCCCTAGCTCTTTTAATGAATTGTTGCATGCTTACCAAAGTGATTTTTAGTGATACTAATGACACCATATTTCATTGTGTTTCCTTTTTTTGATCTTGTGTTCAAAGGGAGAAGGAGTCAAGCCTAGCTCTAGCCAGCTAAATCCACCCCATCAGAGTTCTGAGTGCTCTTGAATGCACAAGCTTGTATAGTCTACAGAAATATCTCCCTCTCTCCCTCCCTGCACTGTCCAACAGGTCTGTATCTCCTGCTTAGAGGCACTGCCTATCAGACAGCTGACACCAAGCCACTGCACTCAGACCAAGATTCCTGATAATAATTTAAAGGCAGGTTTTCATTGGTTTGGTTGAGGGCTTTTTTTTTTTCTTTTTGTTCCTAAATGCAAAAATTCACTGACTAAAACATTCTTTTCAGATTCTCAAATTCTGACAGAAAGGTATTCAACAAGCAATGCATGACTTTGAGGAAGTGTCTGAACTACACCAGTAGCCTATTAGGCTCTGTGTGAAAACTGAGACACATAACTATTTCCTAAAGTTGTATTAACCACGATTACTGCTCCAGTTAAGAAGCACAGTCAGCATGTTGTTTGTCATTAACTTTTACAGCAATGTATAGATAATTAATAGAAAATGACAAAAAATCAAAATGAAAAAAAATTTACCTTAATTCCAATAGCAACATTGCTGGAATTGCTCACAACTGCCTCATCCCAAAGAACTCTGCAACAATTGTAGAATATCCCCTCATCCTATCTAGGAGACTGGACTGGCCCATATCATACATTTCCTTCAATAATTTTTTAGGTTTAGACTAAATCTGATGACCAGTACAGAAACATGATAATCATGGAATCATAGAACATTATCTAATAGATCCATGATCTCATTTGCCACAAGTTTATGGAGGAAAGTAATGTCATTAACATTCTAAGATGCTTTACTTTTCTTTAGGGATTATGCAAGAAGTAGTAGCTCTTTGACCTAAAATATCTCAAAAAATAAAAATAGAAATCCTGTATATCAAATGTATAAGTTTTCATCTGGGAACAGACTGTGCAAAAGGAATTAATTGTAACAAAAAAATTACAGAAGTATGTTTATGAATAAAACAGAAGATTATGGCACATAAGAGCTTGGATACAAAAATATTTAAGTAAAACTTGAATATAATGCATTACTGGAATTTTAGGTCATTAAATATTCATTATTTCAATACCTTGAGAACTGTTGATTCCCAAGCATACAAAATTTTAGACTGTCAGCTACAATTCTAATTTGATGTCAAGCATCTCACTTTCCTAATCTATTATGCAAGTGCTAATAATTATTTACTTGATAAATGCTTCATATTTAAAATCTTAACATCTGTTTTATTAATTTAATAGAAAAACATATATCCAGTTGTATGTTTCAGATTGAGAAAAATCAAGGAAAGGAAAATATAGCAACATGGAACCTTGGCTATTTTCTTGCTAAGAGAAATATCTCTGTGCAGTATAAATCACTATACTCAGCTGTTATAGCCAAAAGCAGATAATGTTACTCAAGAATCAATCACTCCATGGCTGATCATTTGAAATCCACCTATTTTTAAATGTCCCTTACACATATTCAAAATTTAACTCCTGAAGATAATTATAATCCAGAGAGGATTTTTTTTTTTTTTGGTAATCTACCATCTAATTTCCTACATGTAATAATAAAAAAAAAAAAAAAGGGGAACATCTAGTAGTTTTTAAGGAATATGAAACTGTACATTTTTGTGCTCACTTATACTGCTTTGTTCACATTAGTAAATACAAAATATATAGTAAAATGAAATTGGAGATTGCAAAATAGCCCAATCAAACACTGCTGTACTTCCCTTCTAATCACATCTTGGAAAGGCTGCCAGGCATTGCAGAATGATTTATTAAAATGAAGAATTCAAAGTAAAAGGAAGTTCACAGCACATGCAAGGACAAATCTGTTCTTTTCATGTCAAATGAAAACTGCATCACCCAAAATTGGGAGCTTAAATATCAAAACTATTCAAAAGGGAAGGGCAGTGTTTGCAAGGTGCAAGTCAAGATAAGCAAATTACCGATTTCTAAATCTGTTCCAGAATATCCCCGAAGATGGTGCAGAATAAAAGAAATAAACATTACCAGGCTTCAAATTAATTTTAAAACACCCAGAAAATAAAGCTGAAAATTAGTAAGGGCATCTGAATGATAGATCTCTCCCCACCAATGTGTACCTTAGAGGAGCAAAACAAAAGTGTTGATGCCAAAGCTGTTATAAAGCTGCAGTTAACACAGTTTGAGATACTAAAGGCAAGGAAGCCCAGCACCTGAAAACTCCTGATGGCCTTCTGGGTTCCAAAATTCGAAACATGGTGCTATCAGACAACAGTGCTCAGAAACACTGAAAATTGAAATCATTGGTGATTGAAAATAAGTAAGTTTCAGTGATAGTAAAGACAAAAGACAACTCCAAAAGACAGAGGCTTTGCTAGGGGTGGGATTGTTATAAAGGACCTGAGTAACTCACATGTACATAACTGATACAAAATGATCAGTGGAACAGTCAGACCCAGCTCCATGGGAAAAATAATGGTTGCCCTTGGCAAGAGTGCCAGGAGCTGCAGTGTGAACGTGGAGGCCCTGCCAGTGATCTTGGGCCACAATCTGGGGAAGTCACAGCTACTGCTGGTGCCCCTCACCCCCTCCACATTCTCCAACGCGGGGAGGAGCTCTGGAATGCAGCACAAGGTGCTCTCACTCTTCCCTCCTTCTCTTCCTCTGGCCTCACTATCTTAGCATGGCAAAAATTATTTATACCCATACTACAAAGCTACCTGCAGCTTATTCTAGAGGGAAAAAAAAAAAAAAAAAGTGCTAGGCACACTAATTTACACTTTAACAAAATAGCAGAAATAAAGGGTCACCTCATGAAGCACAGATTTGCCCTGGTAGTCAGTAAATTTCAAAAAGATAATCTAGCTAATACACTAGCAGAGGACACAATCAAAGAAAGAAAGAGGAAAGAGGGAGACATGGGAAAAAGGGCACTTTTAAGATTTAAGGTTTGTTCTCATTACCCTACTCTGATTGGCTGCAAAAATAACACAGAGTTGGTTCAAACTACACTGCTTTTGCTAGGAACTGAGGTTACTTTGCTGGATCTCCCCAAGAATGATAGTCTCAGATACAGATGTCATACGTAAAAGTTCAAATCAAAATTTCTGTCATCAAAATAGGCTGGAAATAGGATTTTGTAACTTTAAATATCAAAGAATTGAGTTCTACTGCTCATTTGGCCTCAAGTGTCCTCACATTTTTTTAATTGAAACACTGTACATTGTATGCAACAGAAGACTAAGCATATCAATGTTCTTTTCACGGGGGTTTTTGAGCCCTTATAAATGCATAAAAATTAAAAATATTTTAGGAAGAATACTGTCCCCTCCATTATGCATATAAGCACCCAATAACCAATCTGTGCAGCTTTTTCTATGTCAATCCCAAAATTCAATCCCAGGTGGTATTAGTTATTTAAATGCCACTGACAGCTCCATAAGAAATACACAACTATGCTCACAGTGAAGGGAGGCTCAGTGTGAGTCAGATAATGCCTGAATTTTGGACAGTTGCTTTTAGACATACCTTTTTAATCAGGGATTACTACGTCAGATAGGGAGCTTCTCCTGCAATGCTTTGCCTCCAGGAAAATAAGGCAGAGTATTTTCTACTATGAAAGGACAAATCTGATGAGAAAATTTATAACCTGACCTTAGGGAAACAGACAAACAGAAGTAAAATAACACTGAAACTTTCTTCAACCACACAAGGTTCCTATCTACAATTTCATAAGGCAAAGAACTTTTACAAGTATGTCCTTCAAGCCTGTAGTAAAGCACTCATTACTTATTTCACAATTATGTTAAATTTATGCATTAAGGTTATGTATAACAACTCAGGAAATCAGCCTAGAATTACTGAATACATCTGGATGGATTTTATGAACATTAGCAATTACAGTTCCAGGTAAAACAATAAACTGAAACTCCAATTTCAAGCCCGTGCTCTTCACAAATCTTCCAAAGCAACACGAAATATTTCAGTTATTTGGTCTTTCTAAACTCAGTGACTTATAGAAGAATGTATTTAATCCAGCAAAAAGGTAAAATACTGTTGTTAGCATTAAGTAAGAAAAAAGACACACAGTACTTCTTGTGTTCTGGGATGGAGACAAATGATAATAAGCAGGAGAACAGGCACTACCTCAGAGCCTTAGGCAGGCTCAAAAAAGTTTTATTTCCACACATAAGACCCATACATTTGAATAGTGCAAAGAAAAATTCTCCCCAGTGACCTCTTTGATGCTTCCAATATCAAAACCCAAGACTGGTGTGAAATATGGATGGAGAAAATAGAGATGGGACATGGAGATTAACCAGGTATCACATCATCACTTCTACAATCTGCAAGAAGCCACAATAATTCAAGAACTGGGAAATAAAGGGAAGAAGCACTGACCTTGTTTTGACACTCACAGCTCTGAGCAACGCTGGCTTAGCTCAGCTGCCTACTGTCACAGTAGAAATCTGCAGAATCTGGTAATAGAAGCCAAATCTCTGTCTTTTTTCCAATATCATAGATCATATGAAGAGATACTGCAAGTGGAAAAGGCCCTGATGTGGTACTTCAGGGCATCTTTGATTTCCTTTACTCTTCCCTTAATCCAAACCAAAACGTCTTTTATACTTTTGTGTTTGTCTGTGACTTACTCCCATATTGATAAATTATAATTATCACTGAAACACCTGGATACAGCAGTAAGAACAGGTGGGGAATTTACCCATCTGCTACAGGTTAATAACTATAAAATAATAGTGCAAAACCAATTACATTTAAGTTCACACTACTTCTTAGCTAAAAGTGTACAAAATGCTGTTTAAAAGCTGGCAGCAGCAGCAGTAACCATTCCTCTCTATATGCAACCCAGAAGAGCAATGCCATTTGATTCACAGAAACCAAGCACAGAAAAATTCAGGTAGAGTAAGAATTGAGACATTATTAGATTTAAAAACAAGACCAGTCAAAGGGTAAAGAACATGAAAATGTTCATGAAGAGACAAAAATAGATTTAAAGAAACTGGGACAAATTATAGAACATTATTTTTAAGGTGTTATAAATACTTGCCACTTGAAGTGAGAATGAAGCAAAAAAATGAAATATCCCAAAATAAGCTTACATTGAAAAATTCATGTGAAGACTGCTTTTCTGAGACATATGCTATCTTTGTATCTTTGTAGATGTTTCATGTACACAGGAGACAGGCTCTGGTCAATGTGTTTCAGATTATTAAAGCAAAGTGAAGAATGACAGGAAGGAAACACAGACAAGACCCTCAGGATCTCTAAATTTCCATGGACCACACTCTTCCCCTGAGTACAATGGCAGCTAATAGTCCACTTGTCAGAACTTCAGCTGCATGGAAAATATACAAAATGCATTTAGGTGGGTTCCGTTCTCTCTAAATGTAAGTCTCTTTTCATTTCACAATTATGTAATCATTAGTTGAGCTGTATTGGTATAAGGCTAAGTTTAAACGAAGATTAGTCACTGACTATGATGAAGCATCTGTCAAGGATATAATTTCATAGTGTTTTTCTTGGACCAAAGCCACATTTGCCATATTTGCTACATAACAAGATGGCTGAATTTAAAGATCATATTTCCTTGCAATTCAGTTGCAATAGGAGAGATTATTTTTATAACTACCCTGGTAAAACAAGGTATAAATTCTTATGGTCCCACCCCACCATGCATCAGAAGTATCACAAAAGAAGAGATGTTTTGCAAAGGCTGTTTGGTAATCAGAGGTAAAACTCCAGTCCTAGAGCCAGGAACATGGTCAAAGGCACAGCAGTTGATATGGTTTAGGAGCCTCCTCAGGAAACAAAAGAAACGAGAAAAGTATCCACTCCCACACTGAACTTTGCTAGAGTTAAGACACATTGGCAGAACAACAAGCAGGGAATAAACTACAACTACATCTGACCAGTCCCTGGGATATTCAGTTTAGCCCCAATCCCACATGTAGGCAAAAACAAGTGCTTGTATGAAAGAATACTCCTGTGAAGAGCCAGTGGTTTCAACTGAAAGAAGCAAAACATTAATACATTCATAAAAATTTGAAAATTGCTTGCATGAAACCAGGATCTGACAGTATGTAATAGTAGCTACAAGAAAAATTATAAAACAGACTGAATATATCCTATGCTGGAGTACAGTGCAGTGACAGACAGCACAGACAGAGCAGAGGAAGAGTTATTTTGAGAACTTTCTTCTGAGACTTGGGTTTGTTGCTGATCTAGAAGTTAAAGATCTTTAGGTAGATCCATAATTTGGCAACCAAAACCAGTAGTACAACATACAGAAGTAAGTTTTAAAGTGGGTAAGTGATTATCAAAAGCTCAGTTTATACATTAACATAAATGACACTAGACAAATGGGAACAGATGTTGTCTTGGGGCAATTATTTACCATTGCTAATGCATAGAAGTGCAATAAATATAGCTATTAGCATAGGAATGCTTTCATCCAGCTGTAATATCAACATTAGCTAAATTAAAGGAGAAAGTAATAAACCTGAAGATACCTTTTCCTTCTCCACACTAGAAAAACAACATACAAAGTGAAAGCAGAACACTAGAGAAAGAAACCTTTGTAATGTCTCCACAACCACATAAAAAGTGCCAAGCACAAGACTTACATCTTGCTCTATAGGTGAACTTTAAAAAAAAAACACAGAAGGGTTCAGATCTAATGATCTGACTAAAGACCCACTCTGCAAGTGATTCATTTTATTTGACTTTAACACCTGGAGTACAAATTGCTTTTTTCTACAGCCCAGTCTTCTTATACTTTGTCAGAAAAAAAGGCAACAATGGGATTTTGCAACCTATGGAAGAGGTAATATTAAGAAATGTTTTTTTCCAAATAATTCTTGATTTGCTGATTCAGTGAAAACCCCTTCTCTTTTCCAAGATGTTTTAGCTAATATGGTACTAGGATGACTGTATAGGATGAGTGCTATACATGGTGTTGAAAATGGTCAGTGGTCATCTGCAGAAACCTTGAGATCTGTTTTTCTGAGTTAACACTTTTTTTTTCATTTTCCAGATCACTTTAAAGCTACACTAAATCTTAAACAAAAGAGATTTAAAAAAGAGTACTTTTCTTTGACTATGTGATGATTAGTAGGTAAAAGAATGGAAATAAATTAAGATTTTGCCTACTATTAATGAGGGAAAAAAAAAAAACCAAACCCAAAAAAATAAAAAAACCCAAACAACAATGTCACCAATCAAATTTGGTGGCACATGAATCTTCAGAACAAAGAGAAAGGGATTTGCTCCTGAATCACAGTCTTTACTCTACAGGTGATGGCACGTTTATGCTCTTTGCTCAGCCACGTGTCAGAGAAGAGTTGAACTGAGAGATCATCTTCAAATGCACTGTTCATAGGCAGGAGAAATCACTTTTTTCAATTAATCTAATGCACCATTTAACACAAAGCATAGTCTTACCCAACCTAAGACAACCTCTGTTATATAAACTGCATCTATTTTTTCCTTGATTTCCATAGCATTTCTGATAGTTGTTCCTCATGTCATACAACTGATAAATAGCATATTATCACCAATTTGCAGTACTTTTTTGCAATAACCAGCTGTGCTCAATCCTGCACCTCTTCTGATTGTCTCAAATTGACTATGTTCACTCTGCATGAGAATTGTTTACCTCAAGAGCTCTGTGCTATTTATGTTCAATGGATACTTACAGAATCTTACAAAAGCTATTCTTAAACTCTTCCTCATGAAAGCAGACAGAAAATATATTTTTCTCTATTCCTGGACATCTTCTCTTTGTTTACATATAAAGTAATTTTTAAAGCTTCTTGGGAGCCCTTCCAATATATCAGCCTATTTTTGAAGCACAGTCACAAAAACATATGTTTTGTGTAAAACAAAAATAAATTGCCAAAGACTTCTTGGCCTTTCAGTCCATCACTATGGCATTACAGCACACCAGAATTCTGGCTAATCTAGGATTCATATGCCCACTACTTCCTATCCCAGAGAGTGTGCTAGAGTTCATGTTTACAGCACAGTAATGTTTTACTAATTTAAACTCCTCTTTTTGACCATAAGATCAAGCTTTTCCTTTGCCAGCAAGCTATTTATTGTACAGCACCTTTTTATGCAAAAGCATTATAGTATCCAACAATGGGAATAAAGAAACAAGACTGATCTGCATATTCATTTTAGATAAACACACATAATGAAATTCTAAAATGAACCTTTCTGAAAATCTACAGATGTCTTGGCTCTACAAAATAGAGGTAGTAATCTCCCAAAGACAGATGCCTAATAATTTCTCATGATTTACATTCCTAGTTGGGTCAGAGCAGTATGTATGGAAATAATCAAAAATGTTCTCTCTATGGAACACGAGGCATTCGGGAGCAGATATTCTGTATACTGAAAAACAAGCAGATGGAGACTTTTTGGAGTTTAATAATTCCTATTTTAAATGCTGTTGTTATCATTTATATTTCAGTATCACTTAAAAACCACATCTAGGATTGTGCTGAGCTAAAAGGAAAGCAAACAGTGCTGGCAGACCAAAGAGTCAAGTCAATGACTGGATAGAGAAAATTACAAACATTGCCCATGGATGGTCAATTTTAGAATCAAGAGTTCTAAAAACTCAGTTCAAGTCTACCTACAGCTAATGTTATGCAAATATCTACTTGGATGAAAAAGATGGCTTGCCTTATTTTAATGATTTAAACTTTAATTCCATTATCAGATATACTTGTGCAAATGAGGGAAATTCTACTGTGTCAGTGCAACTACTTCAGATTCCTACTGATTTAAATGAGAGCAAATGATGGGCTGTAATCTGCTGTCTGACTTTAACAGCTCAGAGGCTCACACAGAAATATTACATATCTTTCCTATGATAATTCTAATAACACTCTTCTTGCATTAGGAAAAATTATCTGGTGAGATAAAATAGAATGTTACTGGGTGGACACAGATTTGGGGTACCTTGTCATACCTGCTGACTAACTTCTCAGTGTCTGGTACTCATAAGTATTCAGGGTGGTCCTTCCTTTTATAAATTAAGGATGGTCAACAGTTGCCAAAGCAATTTGGAAATTTCTAATTATTATTAAATTTATTATTAAATTAATTAATTATTAAATTTCTAATCCTGGGACCAGACATGATGGGAAATATGACTTTAGCTCCTGCCTTTCCTCCAGCTTAGCTGTAGCAAAAGTAGCATTATGGTGCTTGGCTGTGCCCTGGTGCAGGGGAAGACACCCAACTTTTGAGCCTAAATTAGCATTGTGTTCTTACTCTGAGTCAGCAGCAACAGCCAAGTGGAGCTGGACTGGTCACAGACTTCTATGGATAAGACCATGGATGTCACTGCACCTGGCTGTTAAAAACAACCCCCAAGACTGATTCTAATCTGGGATTTAAATATCAAAACAAAAATATACACTCAATCCAGATAGAAATAGCAACTTCTATTCAAACTATTTCTACAGACCAGTAATACATAAATGCTTCCTTCTTCACCTTATACAACAATTACATTTTCACTAAACATCTGGGTATTAGGATTTAAGGAAGAATTGTGGTTTTTTTCCTTTCCTAAAATGAGCTAGAGAGTCTCTTTGGCTTGTCAAGATAATTTTTTGTTTACCATATTAAAAATGTCTCTTTCACAACATTGGTTTAACTTAATTTTTTCCCCCCACTATGCTATGTCATCATCTATTAGAGATAATGAAAGAACAAATGCAAATAAGCAGTCATTTAAAATAGTAACAGGCAGTAACACCTCTGTCAGGCAATCTTGGAACATCTGTCAGAATTTTAATCATATATTATGATAAGAAATAAATATTGTTATGACTCGTGATAAACAAACCTCACACTATTTTTAATATTGAAGGACAAACTCTTTGCTGTGGTAAACCAACCCAACCTCATAGCAGTGATACAATGTGATGTGTTGATGTGCTAAGTCTGGCAATTCCTATTTGAAATAAAGTTGAAGATTGATAAATCTTTATTAAATGTGACGGATACAATGGTGCCAAGAAGCTCAGCATGGAAGAACAAGACATTACCATAAAGTTTAGATGGACAACAGCATTAACTTTCAAGTAAAATCGACTCACAGTGGCAATAGTTTTATCATCTCTGAGAAGCTGAAATGGTTTCTTATCGCCATCAGAAATATAAACTGCCACAAAGGCACAGTCCATGCCTCAACTAAGAGACTGTCAATAAAGGTTTGCATTAATATATGCAAACATTAAACCACAAACAGCATTGTAAAGGGCATATTTCTGTAGTTCTTTGCACTTGCTAGTTGTCTTTCAAAATATTCCTGCACACAGTGTTTGCAATAAGATTATACCATTCGAGCAAGCAGCTACACACATGGGACAGGATGCCTGGACCTCTGAACCCCGCCTCTACTCCAGAACTAGCATTTTAATTAGGCTACAAAGAAGGAATTTAGAAGCACTGCACAGCCATCTGTCTAGGAAAAGCAAAGCTTAGCTAGGATTGAAACTGGCAAGGGACATCAAGGGCAACAAGAATAGCTTCTATGCTAAATATGCAAGAAAAGGTCTGGAGGATAAAAACATGGGCCCATTGCTAAACGTGAGGGATATGGCACTCTTGCTACACAGAACATCTGAGCACCTTGGGCTGTTTTAAAAGGCCCATAGCCAGCAGATGTAAGTGAGCCCGTTAGTCATCAGACTGCACCTAACACACTGTATCCTGTATCATTCTCCCAGTACCAAGAGTGACAAACTGCAGAAAGCTCAGTAAAAGGCAACAAAGTTGGTCAGAGTCTAGAAAAGCTCTCTTACAAGGAGAAGATGAAGGAAAGAGGCTTGTTCAGCATTGTCATGGAGTAGCTTTACCTTTAAAACAGCTTAGAAAGAGGGGAAGTTGAAGCTGCTAGTGGCTGATGGGAGTTTTTCCTCCTGACCAATTATCAGGACAAGCATGCAGAAGCCTGCTTCAGGAAACTAACAGAAACCTAAGGAGGAGACCAAGACAGAGCCAGGCACTTCGAAGTGATGCCCACTGAGAGGACAAGAAACTGCAGACTAAGGTTTAAACTGAGTATGTGGAGAACTTTTCTCATCCTTGTGACTTTGAAGAATTGGAACAAGTTGTCCACATATTTTATGCAGCTTTTGTCCGTGGAGGCTTTCAAAACTAGATGTCAAAGTCCTGAGCAACCTGGTGTGGTTTGTGGACCCTAGTCTGGACATGAGGTTGGACTAGATAACCTACTGATGTACCTTCTAACCTCAGTCATTCTGTGTCTGCAATTTAAATGTTTGTGTTAGTTGTCTCACATCCCATGTACCACCTGCTCTGCTTGCCCTGTTCAGATGTTGTTGCAATGCACACCTCATCAATGAGGTCTTGCTGTCATCCTCAACACCCTTATTTACAGAGCCTGGTCATGTTGGCTGCTGACAGAATTGACTGCAAAGGATTCAGCAGCATCATCACTAATGCAAATGGAAGCATAAATGATAAATGTATATTAGCACTGACTCAAACTCTTGGTCATCCTATTGATCTGTTCAGGTTCAGCAATCTACAGAGACACAGGTGGTCTTCAAAGTGCAACTTCAAAATTTATGCATTCAGTATGGTCTTTAAATGTAGTATTGTTTCAAGATGCCATTCCTCCAAATTCTAATCTTTTTCTCCTCCTTGCAATAATAGGCATAGACTAAAAAAACTTTCCATGTATTTGCTTATTTAAAACATGCTTTGTTGTGTTAAAAAAAAACCAACAAAAAAACCTCCCCCTCTCCTCAAATAAAATAATTGCCAATTTAGAAAAGCCTGAGACAAGATTTTAAAAGTACTGAGGAATCATCTAGAACTGCCTGGGATACATTTTCTGGATTTCACTGTAGCAATTACAGGGATGTGACTAAAGTTTCTAACCACAAACCAATTACATATTTTCATCTACACACATAGACCATGAAAAACCAGTATGCATCACTTTAAGTGGCTGTGCCATATTAGTCACCTTAAAAGATTTCATACATCAGAATGGTCTTTACTCAGGAAGAACAAAATTTGTCACCTACTTTCTTAACAAGCTTTCTCTTTCTTTTTGAAAAGTTCAATCAAATAAACAGAGCTCTTTATAGAATAAGTCACTCCTTCAATGGAGTGGGAAACAGCAGCACCATAACCAGAAGGCCAAAGTAAATCAGATTACTCATATGAAAGCTTTTTACTTGCAAGACTAAGGCTTGAACTGTAAGTTTCTGATATTTCCTGAAAATCCTTCTAAGCTTGGTGAAGAAATGTTTAGGGTTCTAGTGCCATATCTTTGAACATATCTGGAAATAACTACCATGAGAGCCAAAGTTTCTCACTTAGCTAATCAGTTTAGAAGATGAAGTTCTAAAATCCTAAATGCCACTATGAAAATATATCCTCACAGACAGAGAGCAAGCACTGAAACTGGTATTTAGTTCTGCTTCTGTTAGTTCTTAAGGCTGACTTATTTCAGTCACATCCTGTCAGACAACACTATTTTCTAAAACCAAGAGACATACTTCCACTGATTTGAACAGTTGCTACATGATGCTGATTGAGCAATGCCAGGCTCTCTGAAATCAGACATTTCCATCAACCCTTGAGAAATAAATCAAGGAAAATGACATTTATGTTACCTACTTGATTAATTTTTGAGACTCCTTTCTTCTAAAAGGCATTACTGTCTTGTAACTCCTTCCTTTATCTCACCTTCCACATTACTTCAGTCAGCTCAACAGGACTATGCTGACAGACAGCTTGTCATGTGAATAGGTGCTGTGGAACTCCAGCATGGGCAAAGAAATTGCCTTTCATGAATTTCCTTCTCATGAAACAACAAATGGAGAAGAAATTACTTGTGTTGTGCCTTCGCTTTCCATTCATATACACTCCATAATAATTAAACACTTCTGTCTAATTTGCAAGCTGCTGGTTCCATAAATTTTCTACCTGTGATGAAAAATGAAAGCCACTGCAAAAGTTAAGAAAATTTTCCTGGTGAGCACTACCCATACAGTACTCATAAACTCATCCTTCCCTTTTAATATCTTCCTGTGTGAAGAAATTTTAAAAATTGGATAGTGAGGAAAGCCTGTTCCTCAAGAACTGAGTTTGGTAACTTCATAGCTTTTAAACTCCACTGAGCCCAGGGGAAAAAAAAAAAACAAAAACAACTAATTAATTGAGTTGATCAACTTGTAACTGATCATTGAAATCCATTCCTGTCACTGAATCTTCATGACTTTCTGTCTTTATATTTGCAGGTTGTGCAAAATCCAAACATACACTGCTTTCACTTGCCTCACTTAGAATTACACTGGAGTGCTCATATGGGGTTTGAATCAAAATTCTTAGAAAAATGGACCTCCTGTATTCTCTTTCCATGCACTACAAGGTCTTACTTGATAATATTCTGCTCATGTATAGATAAACCCTTCAACATCAAACATCCAAGTATTTAATAGATCAGACTCCCTCCTTTTTGACTGAACAAGGAAAAAAGTTTTGTCAAAGTTAAAAAGAAGTAGTGAAAAACTAAGATAATGATTCAGTCTTCATTGGAAACCAAGCAGCTTACACAAGATACAGATAAGGCTTTGAATGAATCACTTGCAATGAATCTTTGCACTCCCCTACATTTACCCCATCAAATGTATTCTAACCACCATAAAATCCAATATGCAAAAATATACACGCCATCTGCAGATACATAAGGAAGTGAAATCCAGCATGAATCTATGCATTTGAATCTCTAAATACTTCCATTATGTTTTATGATGCTAATAATAGACAGCAGGGACTTGAAGCCCAAAACCAAATCATGACAGAGATAATGTAGAGCCCTTCTTTTTAATACTTGCATAGAAATAATTCCATCTGCCATATTTTTTCTTTCTGAAGCACTGGCTTCTGGTTTGGTATAATCAGGAGATATAAGAAATGTAACTGCAAGGAAATACACTTTTGTTAACTGGACTTATTAGTTTTTATTGCACTAACTTGCAAATCATTGTCTTTCTGTCAGCACCTTCTTTCCACTTGCCTCATTTCATTTCTCTTAATGTTTTAAAAAATGGATCTTACTTTTCAGTAGTTAAATATGACATTCACACATTTAACTTCACTATCAAGTGAAAAACAGGTAGTAAGAATGACTGTTTTAAATGGCTGAAAATAAAAGGTGTAGAGAAGAGAAAGATACTATAGCAGTGCTAGTTTTACAAACACAAAATTCAAGATGTATCTCTTCTCAGACAGATTTAGTATAACAGACTTGAAGTCAAGTTGAGAGAACTAAGCGATGCCAAAGAAACAGCAGATGAGACCTGTCAGCAGAAATAAATATTTTTATGTGAACAGAAACTGTATACATAAGGTACATTCAAAAATGTAAAAGGTCTTAGAAGGTGGGCCAGGGGAATAACTAGTTTTTAACTAGTGCCTGACCCTAGTTTATCAGCAAGTACATATTTTGTACTTAAAAATTCAAAGTATGACCTACTTAAAACAGTGTCAATCTACTGGCATTCCTTTTCCTGAGCTGCATAAATAAAATTTCAGTGCATAAAAAGAGGAATCTGTGCAGGGGAAACTGAATTGCCATTGCAAGGGCACCTTTCTACTAGACAGATACAAACTTTTGTACCAAAAGGAACTAAATTATTTCCAATGCTTTGTTCAATGATTTCTCACAGACTATGAAGCCACTTTTCATACAGTCTATGTAAGCAATAGGAAACTAATTAAAAGGGATATTAATACCTTGCAATGCACACAGGATTAATCCAAGTCATAAGGACAGAACATGTGAATTAGAATAAAGCAAACTGAGAGGAAAAGCCATGCAAGAAATGCAACCACTATCATAGCTTCAGACTCAGAAACAAAATTAAATTTTCCTTGACATGCTCTGAAAATTATATCCTGTGTGTTGATGAAGACCCAAACAATTCACCCTGATTCCTGTCATAATTACAATATATCAATAATTGTTTGCTACTAATTATGAATTTATAATATCTACTCTAGTAGAATTTAATTCTAGTGATAATGCACCATTTCTGATCTCATAGCCCTGGATCTAAAAGGAAAATGACTACTTATTTTTGAATAGCAAGTTAAGATCAAGAAATATAGATTATATGTTTGTAGAGAATTATTAATTCTATATGGACAAGTCATCAAAAAAAAATTAGAGAGCATGAAACACCTCATAAATCCTATTGGAACTTAGGGATTAACAGTTTTCACATGCATAGAGGTTCAGAAAATAGATCACTACTGAGCAAATTTTCATTGCTGCTTGTTTCAAAGCTCTGTAAATTACAGGGTATTTTTAAAGCCATACACTTTATAAAATGTGATGCAACAACAGAAGTTCTGCACCTGGAAAACCAGTTACTAAATATTGAAGTTACCCCATTAACCTTGCTTTTTTTTTTTTTTTTTTGCCTCCACTGCTTGGATCAAAAAGAGACACTAAAAATAAAAACAATTAATGTAAAAGATGACAAGATAAATGAGATCTGTAGCTAATAGAAGAAAATAACAATTTGAAATACAAACAACTCTTTCAGTATGACAGGAAGTTGATTTAGGAAGAGGAGACATTAGAAAGTGACTTTTATCTACACTGATTCAAATATTCAAATAATATTCCAGACATACAGATCAGGTTCAAAGTTCAACTCTTGGAACATCCTATGAAGTTTTAGCTTGGATCCTGTCCTAACCCTTCCTTTCTTCCAAAACAGTATCTATACCTTTTATTGCTGAACCTGTTAATATAACTTGGAGAAGTCAATATATACCTGCCATGGAGAAGATGTACTAGGACATATTTTCACAGAGTTCACAGAATCAGTAGGTTGGAAGAGACCTTCAAGATCATCGAGTCCAGCCCATGTGCTAACACCTCAACTAGACCACAGCACCAAGTGCCACATCCTGTCTTGTTTTAAACATTTCCAGGGATGGTGACTCCAGCACCTCCCCAGGCAGAACATTCCAGTACTTTATCACTCTTTCCATCAAAAACTTTTTCCTAATATCCAACCTGTATTTCCTTTGGCACAGTTTAAGACTGTGTCCTCTCTTTCTGTCAGTTGCTGCCTGGAGAAAGAGACCAACCCCACCTGACCACAGCCACCTTTCAGAGAGTTACAGAGAGTGATAAAGTCACCACTGAGTCTCCTTTTCTCCAGGCTAAACAAGCCCAGCTCCCTCAGCTGTTCCTCACAGGGTTTGTGTTCCCAGCCCCTCACCAGCCTCGTTGCCTCCTCTGGATGCACTCAAGTGTCTCAAGGTCCTTCCCAAACTGAGGGACCAGAACTGGACACAGAACTCCAGCTGTGGCCTCACCAGTGCTGAATACAGGGGAAGAATGACCTCCCTGCTCCTGCTGGCCACACCATTCCTGATCCAGACCAGGGGCCACTGACCCTCTTGGCCCCCAGGTCCCTTTCTGCCTGGGCACTGTCCAGCCACACCATCCCCAGCCTGTAGCATTGCAGGGGGTTATTGTGACCAAAATGCAGGACTCGGCACTTGGACTTATTAAACTTCATCCTATTCAACTTTGCCTATCCATCCAACAAGTCTCTCTGCAGAGCCCTTCTCCCTTCCAATAGAGAGAATATTTTGTAGATGTATCAGTTATGCAAAATTTGCACTTTATAGAACCACTGTGGGAAGTTCACTGATGCACAGTGACTAATGGCCAGTTTAAAGTTAGTATTCATTAGCATGGACTGATTATGGACTGCTTCCTTCCTCTGAACCTCATAACTTTCAATAATAAGCGTAAGTTGTGTTTACAGCAAACTGCTGCCATGGTGCTGGAAGACACCACACATGTACTCTGTGCCCTTGAGCATGCTATGAAAAGGAGAGGAGGCATTGAGAAAAAGCCATGCATAAATACTTGCAGCATCCTGAGGTGTCTTAGTTATGAGCATAACTAGCACGACTAGGGAGGTGATTATTCCCCTGTACTCTGTACTGGTGGAAGAGTTTGTGTAGTTCTTGGCTTCCCAGTAAAATAGAAACATGGGAAAAAAAAAATCTAAGCAAAGTTTGGATTTGAGTTTTTCCCTTTCTATTGTTAAAGTTAAACTATACAAAAATTCAAAATACTTTTAGAGATAGTGCTGAGACTTTAATCCAATGTCCCCTTCTGACTTTAAAAGAAAAATAGAAACCTCTCCTAAGAAACACCAAAAAATAAGAGCCAGAAGTAGAATATGTTTAAGCTTTACTGTTTTAGCCAATATTCAGTGTCAGATGACTTCTGAGCAAACAAAATATTTAGTGCATATTTCAAAACAAAGATATTTAATAACAGGTATTTCAAACATTCCAGTCTTTTTCCTACGGTAATTCAAAAGAGAGAAGAGAGCATCCGAAGCTGGGTATGAGCCCAGGCTGGTTCTCTTGTACGATGTCAGAGTTCAGAGTTTCAGTAAAAATTCCCATTGAATAGCTGTGGGAGAATAATATTTATGTAGATATTTAAGAGCTGATTGGTTTGTTTGGGGAGGGTTTGGGGGAGGCTGAGGAACAGGCATATCTGACAGCTTATCTAGACAGTAAAGGTTCTAATATCATGCTCTAAATGTACAAAAATGAAGTTACTAATAACTAGTATCTTGAAGACAATAGCTAAGAGTCTGTCATCAATCAGAAAGAAATACATCTTCTTCTTATCATATAAAAGGGAAGATACAAAACTTAAGATCAATTACAGATGTGACACTTTAAAAAAAATCAGTCATTTGTATTGACAAATAATGTTGAGGATCAAAGTTATGTCAACATCTTCAGTAATTATGGGAATGCCATTGCAAAGCCAAATAAAAAAAATCACAGTATACTCCTTTTGGATTTCAGAACAGTGGTCAGAAATCCCTCCAAAAAATTAAAATATTATAAATATATCTGGAGTCTTTAGCAAAATTATTAAGGTAACTACAAAAAGTAACTGAAAAATGAAATACATGCATTAAAATAGTATACATAAGGACAAGATTTCATATGTTCAATTCCTAATCTCTGTACATGACAGCTGGACCATTTCCAATGTGAAGGCTGTTTGCTAAGTAAAAAAAGAGGAAAAACAAAAATAAAATACAACAACAACAAAGAAATTTACTAACCTAGAAACACTAAAAACAGAAGACCACCAGATGGTCTTTCAGTCTTGTCCTTAGAAGCCTAAGTTACCTCACTTTCTGAGTAATTTCATTAACTTCCAAAACACAGAAGGAAAGCTAATTCACCTCACCATTCTTCTTCAGAGAGTGTTACAGTCTGATACAGCCTACTGGCTCTTACATTTTTTTTCTACTGATGCAAAAATATATATTTTTACCCCTCCTCCCCAACTCAACAGAATTTTGTGCAAAAATCAGCCTGAATAGTTCAGCAGCAGTTAATCCCCCTCTTCATCATCAGCCTGTGACCTCCTGTTTCAAATGCTGCTAGACAGCATCTCCAGCAGCTTATTGGCATGAATCTAATCATCTTTCCACTACTATATAATGGCTTAGGTTCCCCTCAGCCTCCATCCTTACTCTCAGTAATACTGCAGAAATCAATTTAATAGATAAATAGCATTAAATCTAAAGTCACATTTGTTCTCATTCTGGTCCACTGAACTATATGCATTTCAGCAAAACTAAAAATAATTACTGACTGCTGTCTCTTTAAATGACACAATCTTTGCATTACTCAGGGAAAAATATTTATGTGTAGAATACATACAGAAATCAGGTAAATGTCCCCTCTTGCTCATTTAATCTTTTCCTTTACATCTGAATTTTTATTTTTACAGCCGGTCATACTTCTTGCAAACAGTTAAAATTAGTTGCAAAATTATTTTGATTATGCTCATGCTATCCCATTAAGTTTAAAATCACCCCACAATAGTGGCAAACAAGGGATTTTATACAATTTCTTTGTGTGAAACGTTGACCTTTCTTTACTAATATGCTGGTGTGGTGTGTGTGTGTTGTGGTGTCACAACATTCAGCTTTTGGTCAGCAGAAATATGGCATGAAATTTTTAACATATGCTGGAATTTGAACTTAATTTCTTTAACATAAATAGCCTTGTTCTTCAAGGAATGAGACCACAAAGTGTATGTTAATATTTAAATTGACTGTCTTCTCAGAATTTTATTAAATATTACAATATCTATAGGTCCTACTACAGTCAATCACAGTGACAAACATTCAGGGGAAAATATCCTGGTTTCAGATATATACAGTCCTCAGATATCTTTCAAAATGCTATTATAGTATTTGTTCCTTGGAAGAGCATCAGCTCCTCATACTCCTGGAATATAAAAAAAAAAAATAATTTGAAGCTCCTTCCTATTAGAGAATCTCTCAGAACACCAAAACTATGTGAGGGTTCTTACAAAAAGCTAAATGTTTTATATCTATGGTCACACAACTCATGACAACTCTCCACATATCATTAATGTGATCAGATAGCATGTAATGTCTTACCTGGGCACCCAAAAAAAATAAAAAAATAAAAATTGAGGCACTTAACATACATTAGATTTTGTCTGTTTGCTTAAAAAACATTTGGAAATGGATCACTGGGTCTTACAGTGACATTAACTAAAACTCACAGCAATATGTAAAATCCCTAAAGTAAGCATTTTTGTTTCTCATTAAAGCATGAACACATTATGTTAAAAACATATTATACTGTAATGAAAAAGAAAAACATGAAATACCTTTATCTCAATAAACAAATTATTTTAAAATTACTATTATAAAGTTGAGTAGAAATATTCAAACTTCAAATCTAAAATTCAACTTCAAAGTTAGTAGTAGCTTAGCTTTCAAAAGACTTCTTCCTCATTCAATAATGGGACACCAACCAAATTTCTAATGAGGAAACAGAGGAGAAAATCACCTGGCTCAAGGCCAGGTCAGTAATTTTCCTGATAATCTGTTTCAGATTTCTGACTCTGGCTTGACTGTATCTAATACTCTAGTCTATAAACTATCTGCACAGGAGAAAAACAAGCCACACACAAAAATCAACACTGAAATCTCTGGATTAATCGTTCACCTCAGCATTTTATCTTTCAAAAATGCAAAGACATCTGAGATGGAATAAATGTATATAAGGAAAGAACTCATTGCAAATTAATTCCAAGTGGATGAAAAACAGCCTGATAGACAGAAGCTGTGTGTGCCAGCAGCAGAGCTGCTGTAGACATCCCTTTGGATTTCACACCATCAGTGGCTATTACCAACATTAATAAAAGCCATCTGGCCTTACATGGCTTTATGGCTATATCTCATTGTTGGTTTCAATGGAGTTCTTGTTCAGAGAGGTAATTTGGAAACTTTTAGAGACTAGAATAAAGGAAACAAATAGCAGGCAATTAATCATGGTAATAGTCCTTCCAAAGGTCACAATATTACTTTGAGCAATGAGACCGTTCTTCACTCCTTGAATTTAATTTCAGGGGGAAAAAACAAAACCTAATTTTATGGTCATAAATACTGAAAAGAAAAATCAACGAGAATGCAATCTTGTAACTCATGCCTTGACTAATTACCACAGAGATCTAAGATGCCTTGCTTTCAAAATATCGTCCCAAGATCACATTCAGAAATAACCAGCAAAACCTGACTGCCAAAAAATGAAACTGCATCAGTGTGTAATATGCTCTGGACCAAGCAGCCCTACTGAACTGAAAGACACCAGTTCAGAGAAAGCTGTGAGAAAGCAAAGATGTTTTCATTTTCCTCTACAGTGATGGGGAATTCAAACTGATGGTTTATATCACAGCACATCTACTGAATAGGTTAACTGGATGCAGTGGTTCACTTTGTTGAAAGCTGGGTGCAGACTCATGGGGTCTTGGAGGAAATTCGGAGACAAGTAGCTTGGCTTGTACCACGGCAGCAACAGGCCTGAGGTTGAGAGTCTTGAAGTCACACATCTATTTGCAGATCTGTATTTTGCATAAAATACCATTGATGAAGAAATCAACTTGACAAACCCCCACCACATCACACTCAACCATGAGCAGGCTTAATTATTGTTATTAATTATTAAAGTAGCTGTAGATGGTATGCTTAATGCAGCAGTACCGCCTCTGGCTGAACTATTCTCAAAGACACACCAAAATCAGACCACACAAGAGGTTTCCATGTCTGGACTTCAAAAGAGGTTAAACAGAAACTAGACTCTGCTCCAAAGGAACAGCTCAAACCATGTGCAAAAGACAGAAGTTCAGACTTCTGTAAAATCATCATGTCAAAGCTGGGTTTTTTGGTTTACCTGAGGCATCAGAGAAGGACATGAGCTCCTAACATCCTTACAAGTATCTGTCTGTCTTTAAGCATTTAAATACCTCTGCAAATGTGAAACAGAAATCTAACTTTGTTGATGAAGCTTAAGCTCTTCAGTCTTATTTAAAAAGTGAATTCAGGTATTTTTAAAAAAATATTTCTCTGTGTTCAATTTTGACTAAATCATCCATCAAAGAGTCATATTAGCCCTTCTATTCTGTACATACACAATATATGTATTTTTTAGGAAAAATTGAAGAGATGAATCATTCTGCCATGAAAAATATTTCCAATTTAATATATATGTCTGTCACATATAATTAATAAGTTAAACAGAAAAGTAAGATACCTAATTTGGAGTGAGATTAATTTCATTCTGACAGTCAAGAAATATAGTGGTTTTTTAAATCATCTAACATCCACTCTGTTTTTCAATACCAGATTTTATCTTTCAAAGTAATAATTAGCAGCAGTTTTAATATTTTCTCAATTATAAAGAATTATCATTTAATGGATAAAATTTCCATAAATGTTAGGGAGTACATTGTATTAGCCTATTATGTTCTGTATTATTTAGTTACTTTATTAAACAGTAATAGCATTCAATTTCTTACAATCAAAATTTTAAAAGGTTTTTCAGAGGGAGAGGAAAGAAGCAGAGAAGATAAATTATGCAGCTGAAAGGAGTGATTGTTTTTCTCTTTGTCTCTTTAGTGCAAATTCTTCTTCACTGGGTTTCCCAGACACCATCTGTTTCCAAAACAACTCATCACCAAACATAAGAGAGAAGATAGGAGCTTCTTACAGGAGCTGAACCTGCCAGTTTGCAGAGAGGTCTGAGCTTTTTTAAGTAGGAAATACATGACAGTACAGAGCTGTTAATTAATTAAAGATAGGCAGTGGGTGTCACCTCAGATGGTGCAGTACACTATATTAGGGATTTTCATTAGAATTATACATGGATTACTTTATTATGTTGCTGCACACTTGTTTTAAGAAGTCCAAGGCACATCTGGGCATTCAGTAGCAGGGTCTGATTCACTTCTTCCAGGTGTGGGGAAAAGTCTTCAAAAGCCTTGAGTATAAGGGCACACTTGCCCAGGCCACCACTCCACTTGACATATCAGTGAAGTCTTGGAAAAACAGAATCTAGCAGAATTATTTACACTGGGTGCTCACCCATGCAAGTACCCTTTTTGCAGGATTTTGGGAGGAGGTAGAAAAATCCAAGATGTATCCTGGTACATGACACCACGCCACCACAAATTGCTCATTTCATATCCAGAGAGATTTATATCAGTTCCAAAATGCTGTTTACTGTTACTTTTATAAGTTAATACTGAACAGCAAAGTACCAATTTTTCACCTGGTTATAATATGGAGTATAATGATAGCACTGTATTTACTTTTTAAAAAAAAATCATTTATATTTTTGCTTTTCCTTCTCTTTATAGTCTGTGGTGACAAAAAAAATTATTTATTTAGTTAGGTCTAATAAGTGGGAGTGTTAAAATGAGTTACTAGAAAAACATGTAATTCTTTTGGCAAGTTATACATCTATTTATAAATATATATCTATATAAGAATATAGAGATTGGCCAGAAACCATCAAGCTTTATAGATTCCTGTCATGATATCCATCAATGCAAAACAATTTCATACAAACTACATGTGCCGTAATAAACATACTAACAAATATCACTCTAAAATTGTTTATATTCTGTATTCTGATCACATCTCTAACAGATTACATCTTTTTCAAACAACAAATCCTTACCAAGTCAGAGATATGATGTCTCTTCTGCCCTTCCCCAGTTCTCCCTGTCCTTCTCCATCATTCAAAATGTTTCTCTCCTCTCTGTAGCACCAGTAATTTATTTCACACATAGAGCATTCTTTACTTCCCACTGCCTTTCCAGGTAATTGTATAGCTATCAGTAGATTAAAAAGTGCTTCTGTTGTTCTCCTGGCAGCTCTATTAGATTAAATCCATTAGTGCAGTCACATATACACACTTCATGTTTTCAGCTCTTTCTGTGCAAAACGTGATTCTATTAAGATGTTATCCTTTATATTGCCCACATAGAATCTAAAAATCTGGATTATCTTATTTTCCCTTAGTTTAGCTTCTAAACCACCTTTTTTTTTGATATTTTATTACTGCATTAATTTATCACAGGTTCTACATTCCTGACCTCAACATACTAAATTACATTATAGACAACCATCTTCGCTCCTGCTCAATATTCTGAACAGTTCACTGAGTTTTAAATGCACAAAATGGTCGTTGCCACACATTTCATTTCTGGCTTCAGCAGTTGTGATCTTGTGCTTTGTTGCTAAAAATAGAGCTGCTTCCAACTACCTGAGCTGGAAAGCTAATTACAGAGCTGGTAAACAGCTCTCCTCCCCATTGAGCAAATGGCAGAATAAGGAGTCTGCTAATGCACTAGGGCTCCCATGGTCCTGTGGGTCTCTGAAATCTATCAAGTGTCATTTATTTAATCATTTGTGGCTGTTTGCATCATGAATAAATTACCATTTAAGTAAATAACAGTTTGACTGTTGTATCAACAAATCAGGGAGAAAAACAAAAATCAGTGCATTTTAAGAAAAAGTAGTCTAGCTTAATTCTCCGGTTGCACAAATCAAAACAATTTCATTGAAGTAAATAGCATATTGTTGATTTTGACTAGGTAAGAGTCTAGTTATATTTTCTGCTGTAGAGGGGTTATTAGAGGACTGACTGTTTGCAGCAGCTTAAAGAGTTTTTTGAAAGTTATTTCTGTCACATACAGGCAAGAACAAATAACTGCCACTGTAAGAAAGCACTTTCTTTCCTTAAAAGTACTCTCAGCCCTGTTTGCAGTACAGCAGCACATTGGCTGGAAAAAATTCCCTGCTGAGAGTTCTTAAGGTAGAAGTGCCCCTGGGGTTTAGATGCTCCTCTGCATTTGACAATGAAACACTGGTTTCCCTGTTCCATTGGACTGATCCTTATGACATAGCCTAATACAAGCTTTGTTGGCAACAAGGGTTCAGCCATCACTCAGTCAATAAAACACTACTCATTTTCAGCCATTACTGAGGGAACAAAATGTAGACAACACATAAGCAGCTGTCAGAATAACTGTGATAAAGCTGCAGGCCCAAAGAAAAACTAAGATTATGCTTAAGATGCAGTATGTTTGTTCATCCAAAATCACTTCTGGGGCCAAGAAGACATGTAGCTTCTGGAATTACATTTTTTATCTGAATGCACATCAGGAATTAAAGAATTAGGTAGAAAACCACCAGAAAGACCAATTTTAAAAAGCACTTCTATTTCTCCTTCCTAACCCCCAAAGAAAGAGACACGTAAATAAAACCTCTAAGACAGTAGTGAACACATTAGAAGAATTTGGTGGATGAATAGAGTATGCAAGTGGCAATAAACTATTTGCTCACCATCATGCTTCTGTCATGTAAAAGCATCCAGGGACAGAACTGCTATCTGACCATAAATATGTTATTTACACAGCACAGCTGGGAGATGAAACTATGAGGTCCCTGTTCTGTCTGTCCAATCTTTATGAAAAGGAAAGTCAGGATGCTCTCATCCAAGCAAACCATCTCCTGTTGTGAAGGAAAAGTACATTGCCACTTTCTAGCAAAACTGAGTGGAAAAAAAGGCAAGACAGAGAACGTGGACAGAGGTGAAAATGTGTAGTACAAGGAAGAAGAAGCAGGAGCCAAAGGAGAAACAAAGCTAGGTATGAGGAAGTCAGAGTAAAGAAAATCATTTGTATTTCAAGCTCTGGATATTCTAAAGAGCAGAAACAGAGGGAATCTTCTAAGAAAACAGTGAAACAGAAAAACAGAAACAGAATACCAGCCTTCTCATGTTAACATGAGGAAATCAAGGTAAAATGTCTGCACACCACAAGGCACTCCCACACCATCACAACTAAGTCAACTCTGAAGTCATGCACTGGGACTTGCACAGCTATCATTTGAGCAATGTTTCACCAGAACTGACACATCTTGTTTCCATGGTACTCTGTGTACACATAGTAGAGAAAGTCATAAGCATTTTTCAAAATTAAATTCATAAAAGTATGTATACTTAGCATTGGACAATGATGAAGTGTGTGGGTTTGACAGTATTACGTTCATAAAAAAACATTAAAAATCAACTGAATCCAAATTTTCAAGCACTGATCAATCTTCCTGCATTTTCAGACCCCTCTTTCTGACCTAAATGACCACAACTACATTAGACAACATAGTCACGTGATGGATAAAATGTGCTTATTATATTAAGAAAAAGACCTCTCAAATGATAGAATACTCCAGAAAATAATACACAAAGGCATATGAAAACATCATAAGAAATATTTTTCCTGCAATATGCTATTTCTTCCCACATTTATTCTCATCTTAAGACTGAGATGTGATATCCTTTAACCCTGGCAGTCATTTGTCATTTATTCATTCAGATTTCAAAGGCAGAACACCAACAGCCCAGTCCTCACGTGCTGCACAGAGCAACTTAAACATTTCAACTGCTCACAAGTATTTTTAGGTGGTCTGCTTCTGTTGAATTAAACTTGCCAAATTCATAGGGCAAATAAGATTTGCCTCCACCTTCCCATTAAGCTAGTATAAAGTTTCCAATCCCCTGGTCAAAAAACGAAAGGAAGCAGATAAAAGCATGCAATGAGGAAACTGTTGAAAATAAGTTATGTAATTCTTTTAAATATGAGTAGCTGTCTCAGGCAATCACAGAAAAATCACATTCAAACTGACAGTCTTTAAGAAATGAACTAACTTTGTGAGCCTTGTATTGTTCTTGCCAAAAAATTACATCTTTCACCACACAGGTATCACTCAAACTTCAACCTCCCTAATGAATGCATCAACATGTGCAAAGACTCCAGAGCCAGAATGAGATTAATGGAATAAATTTAGGGATGCATTAAACAGGAGGGAAGGGCAATAATTACGCATTAACACATTTCTTCATTCAACAGTTTTTTCAATCGAAGGCATTGGTTAAAGAAGCACACATTAGGAGACAATGATGAAGTATAAGAAAAAGCCTTAAACAGACTGAAAGTACAATCGTTTGCTGTGTCATAGTAGCACCAGTTTCAAAGGAGTTCATAAACATATCTGCTATGTCTCAAAGCCCTAGCAACCACCTCTACCAGGCCTCCTTAATATGCCAAAAATTCATCAGAAGTACTATCTGACAAGTGACTAAGTTTCATACAACACAGATACTTAATTTTAAAAGATTTCGGATGATGAAATGCTCAAGAAAATTTCTTAACAATTCAATAGCTAAAAATCCAGCCATTTATGTCTTCACAGCACAGGGAGCCTGTAGGTAGGAATACAGGGTTAATACAGACTCCATCACCTTACCTCAGCTATGTGCGGCATTGGGTTAAATCCACAGAGATTGCACACGACTTTCTTGCACTCGGTACAGGTATTAAAGTTGGGAGGATCCTTAGAACCAATATTTAGTCCAGTTTTACAAAGGGGACAAGACATTTCAGGTTGGCTAGCTTTCTCTGGTTCCAACAGCCCATCAGGTTTCCTAGCTTCAGCAGCCTGAGGCTTGCTATCTTTAGCCAAACCAGGTTTCTTTTCGAAATCAGATCCTTTAGTTAAAACACTATCCACTTTTGACGGCTCTGATTTTTCAGCTGTAAGAGGCTTGGCTTCTTTCTTTACAGGAACAGCTTTTGGAAGAGGCTGTGCCTGACCAGCCTCTTTGGGGGCTGCTTGAAGGGCTGGAGGCTGTGTTGGAGGCTGGGGCTGCTTTGCTGCAGGACCAGGCGGAGGTGGGCCTGATGTCTGAGAACCTGTCTGACCCGCTGTGGAAATCAAATTTGAGGCCTGGCTGAAGAATGAAGCTCCAAATCCAAACAGTTTCCCAGTAACTGTTTCTTGTGGTGTTGTAGGCTGAGGCTTAGGGGCATCAGTGATGCCTCCCAGGTTAAGGCTGAAACGCCTCGACTGCTCAGGAGTTTTCTGAGGTGGCTGGGGCTGAGGTGCCGGCTGTGCTGGCACTGGCTTGGCTCCTGCCCCTGCTTGTGGGCCCTTGGGAGCTGGTTTTGTATCAGGCTTTGGGGCTGGTTTTGTTGGTAACTTTTTAAGATCATCTTTTGTTTGTGTTGGCTCAACAGGCTTTGGAGCTTTAGCATCTGGTCTAGGCCCAGGCTGAGATGCAAGCTTGGGGTCTGACTTCTGCCGGGACACTTGTGGAACAGGTTTGGAATCTGGTTTATCCCCAGGTGGATGTGTGTCCTGTGATGGCTTTGCAAGCTCAGGCTTTGGGGAGTCTGTCACTTTCTGTTGAGCTGGCGGTCTGGGGCCTGCCAAATCCTGCTTCTGCTCTGGTGCTGCAGAGGTAGATACAGTGTCTGCTGTAGGCTTCTGAACACTGGCTTGCTTTTGCTTTTCTTCAGCCTGCATTGGCTTGACCTGATCAGATTTTGGAGTGGCCTCTATTTGCTGGGAGGTATCAGTGGGCTCTGCACGGGGCTGTTTTGATTTTACAGGAGGAGACCCAGGCAAGGGCGTTTGCTGTTTTTGTGGCGGAGGTTTCTTCGAATCCGCTAACTGTGAAGGAACAGGTTTTGGAGTTACATCTTTCTTTTGAACAGGCTGTGGCTGGGGAGATGGTTTGGCTGTTGAAGGTGGAATGGGTGTCTTCTGTTTGGGTGCAGGTGGCTGTGGCCCAGGACCAAGACCTGGTGCTAAGTCACCTCCTAATGTTCTTTGCACCTGGCAGTTTAAACAGAGCCACTCGCTGATCTGAAAAAAAAAAGGCAATTACAATTAAGATAAGACAAAGTTAATAAAATAAGCATACTAATAAGTTATTCTAATATAGGACTTGCTCCAATATTTTAAACTTCTGTGTAAAAAGGGAAAAATATTACAAATAATGTTTTGCAATTAACAGGCACAGCTGATTATTTTCATTCTTCTCCACATCACTGTGAGTCAAGCTATCACTGAGCCCATGATTCTAATAGCTTCACATTCAGTTTATACACAGCTGAATATTGGAGGATAAAAACCCCACAGAATAAAAAAAATTCATTGGAATTTCATGGGACCCAGTGATTCATTTACCGTAATGATTTGCCAGAATAATGACAAATACTGCTAAAATAGTTAAACACATCAAGTGTGCTGACAGAAAACAATAATCAGAATTAAAACACAGTAAATGCATAATTATCTTTAAGCATACATCTATGAAGCTCTTAATACAGCCTGTGCTTTTGCTAATGGTTTAAATTACAGATCACAGGTATTGGCAGTTCATATGTATCCAATGAATTAGCCACAGAGGTGTACAACACAGACTTAAGAATTACCACCAGTTTCAGGGGGCAAGTGCTTATCCAAAATCAGTGAGGAGCTTTGCCTGAGCCCTGATGGTACTTCAAGAGCCATAATTAGGTTTCCCAAAATTCCTTTGTTATTAGAAGTTTTCAGGGTAATTACTATACCTCTGTAGACAATAGGCCCCTCTTTTCACACAGAGGAGAAGGAATAATGCAAATAATGTATTTACTCATGTTTCTCATCAATTATAGTTACCTCAAACTTAAAAATATTTTTTTATCATTCCCAAGCAGTATTACATGAGGGGGAAACCATATTTCTGGTAAGACAGAAAAGCCCAGCTTCACCATCTGAGAAAGGATCAAATTGCCTAAAACGTGGTCACGTGCTACTTTCCACACTTTCCATCACTAGCAGAAACATTATAGGCAGCAAAAATGCCATTCAATATGGTACAGAGTCCCATGGGCCTCTACCTGCAAGCAGATATTTAAGCAGGTCACCTGCAGCTCTTCTCCTATTCTTTAGTCTTTGTGTGAAACACAGGGTGCCAGCTACAGCATTTACACACACCACTGCAACAGACGGAACCGCAAGTAGGAGAACACACAGCCTAAGTCTCTTTTCCCTTAGGGGTGAAGATTCCTGCATGCTGTTTCTCACTCAAGTCTCGATGGTCTCAGAGTTCTTTTTCAACATAAATGATTCTGTGATGCTATGAAATCTCTACTATACACCACAGAACAAATCCAGAGGTACTACATGCAAAGGAAGATTTTGTCTGTGTAATATCAGAGCTCACTGGAAGGAAAGAGCTCTGATGGACTCAGGCAATGAATTCATTACTTTGGTGTGCTATTCTAGCCTTTTATTTTTGCAGCAGCAAAAATTAAGAGTTGGATGCAGCTCCCTAAAACACAGTTATTTCATTTATTCTGATAAACAGGGTATAAACACACACTCTGGAATATAAGTTCACCATTTCTAACGGCTTCAGAAAGAGATGACAAATTTTGGCCTCAGCTGTAAAGTTCCATTCATAATAAGGCTGCTCTTCCAGTTTCAGTACAATTTTTTAGATTGTTTAAACAATTCTGTGTTATACTTGCAAACCATATAGCAAATGACTGCTAAGAAGTGAAAACAACTGAAAAAACCTGGAACACATGTTTAAACTCTGCTATGAATTATAAAATAAGGACTTGAGCAAGGATTACACTTAGCTTAACTCCCATTTTGTTTGCTTAATGAACACTTCCCTTACCTGATTCTAGATATTAGTAATATAATTTAATTAGAAACATACTAATACCATTTCTGGATGAATCCTTAAGGGTTTTCTAGGGCTAAAATGTAATCAAAGACCAGGCTGTCACAGTTGTCTGGCTTTTGAAATGTAACTAGATTTCTTATATTAGGGAGGTAGGCTCTGCTTCAGTGGAGAAAGACATGATCCTGTGAGGACCTTTTTAATGGTCCTAAGCAAGGAATGGCTTTTTCCCTATCCAAAGGATTCTCACAGATATTTGGAAAACACACTTTCTGTAGGGATTTACTGATTCTGCTTCTTTTTGACACCGTGGCAGTAACAGGTCTCATATACCTGCTCTCATTCAGCTTCCAGGAAATCTAAATTTAAGTCATTATGACACCTTTAAGGCCTCAAATGAAGTAGCTGTAGGGTTCATGGGGCTACAAAATGAGTAGTTTGAATAATTCTTACATTTAAGGTGTCCCAATTCAAATTGCAATTATAAGCATTTAGATTTGTCTTCATCCTGCAGCTTGTCCAGTCTGATCCTACTACCTACTTGGAGTCCAAACTAACATTACTTCTTATGCTACAGATTTCAAAACAACCTTGTGCAAAAGACAAAACCTTAGCCCTCAACCACTAATTTTTCTTTATTATTAAATATATATATACATGAATATACATATGTGTATTCTAGGTATGAAACTGAAGCCTCAAAAACCAAAACCAGATTTGCTTCTCCTACAGCTGTACTTTAAAATGAAAAGTATATGAAGTTAAACTTGACTATGCTCTTTTTTAAATCTTTCTGGTTTAAACATAAAATTCCTCCCATGCATTTTAGTGGGAGGAATTAAGTGCCAAAATGCTCAAATCATTATAGGTTACATACATCTTCAAACAAATACAAAACTGTTCAAACTATAGTCCTGTGATTGAAACAGCAGGAGTTCAAAATGAAATGTGCTATGTGATACAGTTTTCTGTCAAACACTTGACTGTTTGTTCTACCAGAATTAGAGATTTCCCCTAAATTTTAACAGGAGGAGGCTTCCATTAAATACAGATGCTCTTACACATTATAACAGATGAAGTAAAACTTACTGCTGCTGCAGATACCTAAAATACTAATGTTTCTCTATCCTTAAAGGTGTTCCTGGGCAGCAGTTCTGTGACCTTTTAGCTTCTTTCTCCACACTTCTAATATTTTTATGTGGGATTAAAAAAGCAAAAGCTTCTAGAAGAACTTGTGAGCTTTAGTATTTCCTGTCTGTGAAGGACATTCCTCTTTGATGCTGAGAAAGCCAAGCTGTCTGTTTTTTACACCAGTATATAGGGGTGGGAGCTGGGTCTTATTTCTAGAAGACATCTAGATGTAAGTGACTTTCTTCATTCTGAGAGCCATGCCAATAAATTCCATAACTAGGACAGTAAACTTGACAGATTTCATGCAGCATTTTTGTTCAGATTTCAACTCCTGAGCAAAGAAAATTGCTGCTTTGTTTTCTAACTGTTGTAGAAACTATATGCCCTCAGAACAACAAAAAATTAAAATGGATTTTATATATTCATCAATCAAAGCATCAGCTCTTCTAGTCTGAAGCACCAAATGAACTTATTCAGTATTTTACTAGCAACATCCATGGAGAATTACTTTGAAGAAAATTTTAACACTACATTCTATAAATTATGAATGCATAATATAAGGCAAGCTAACAGTTGACACCAATAACAAACAGCAACAATAGTTCAGTCCTTCTCCCCATCCCAAACAAAGCCAACACAGTTGAAGGCTGTGAATAGACACTGAATCCTGTGTCTATTCCTTTTTTCAGAAATGTTTGAGATTTTTTCTAACAACACATACCCATCCAAAGCAACAGGAAAGCTGTCAGCAAGTGCATTTCCTGGCATGCTTAATTTCTATCCCTGCAGATGATGTAGGGGAGGAAGAGAATCTATCTTGATTCTATTATTCCAGAAGTATATGAAATATAAATTTTGACTTGCAGACTGAACATATGTCATATAAAAATTACTGGCACGCAATATGAATGTGGATCTCAGAAGCCATGTTAACAGTCCTTTTGCAGAACAGAGCTGCACTCCAAGAGAATGGGTCTCATTCTCATTTAGAACAGTCATTTGCTGCTATAAAAAGGAACTTAAAATATACATAAAATATTAACATCCCTTTACATTACCACAGATATGTAAATGGACTTTGCTGACACTGCTCAGCTCCAAAGCTTTATTGACAAAATCAGTTTCTAGTCTGAAAACACAGTAACTTACTTGGTCCCTGACAATTTCAAAGAGCACTGGCAAATTCAGATTTGGCTCTTAACAGACATTTTTGCCAAGATGATGAGTAAAACATGAAAAATAAAGTGCTCAAGAACACGATTTTATGCAGCTTCGTGCAGTGTGGTAGAATACTCTGAGACAAGAAACTAAATCAGAAAATCCTGTTATGAACAAAAAAAAAAATTAACCACCAGAAACCAAATTAAATTAGTGTGTCAACATACAAGTTAAAATGTCTTCTAGAAGCTTTTGCAGTACTGGAGACAAAGTTTTTTCTTCTACACCATCCTTCCATGAATAAGTTCTCAGCTATGCAAAGTAATTACACTGAACCAAATACTTTACAATTGTACAGAGTATGCAACTGATCCTCATTTCAGGCAAATACATCATCACTACAAAATACATATTTACCTTCCTTTCAGGTGTGAGTTTTCCAGGGAACACTGACTCAAGATGCTCACAAACATGATACTAGATTCTAGTCAGCAACATGGTCCATGGGTATCCATCCCACACCAGTGGTTACAAGCTCTGTAGCTCGATGCTAAACCAATGCTGGTGCAAACTTTTTAACTAGACATATTGAAAAACTATTTTAAAATGTTACTTAGCTGTTCTAAAGCTACTAAAAACTACTGAATGAATGCAGTTATCATAATCTTATCACAATCTTAAAACATATTCCACTACTCTGCTTAAATTACCAATACAAAAATCTATAGTTTGCATTATGAATTATGAATTATGAATGTTTGGGGAACTATTATTTTATAGCTTACATAGTTAGAACCATAAAGCAAAATAGTGAACATAATCTTTAGAATTTTTTTATGTCGGTATCTCAGAATATCCAAAAACTAGTTTTTATAGCCTTGAATATGATTAAGCTGCCTCACACACATAGGAAAGAAACACAACTCAGTGCACTGCATCATGCAGTAATGCAACAAGTGCTCATTGCATTCATCACCTGCACTGAGATTTAATATGCCAGAAACACGTGACTGATTGGCAAAAAATCTAACTGCAAATCAAGAGAGTGGCAAAGAAGAGGTTAACAAAGTTCATCTGTGCTGTGCTGAGGAACCATGGAGAGGATTAAGCTGTGTGCTGAGAGCAAGGCTGGGCCGTGCCCAGTGCCCAGCAAACACCGTCCCACATCACATGGCCTCACATAGTAGTAAATTACAGTTGCTGAGCAACAGCAATACTGGCACAGATGGCTGACTGCAGTTGACATCTTTAGCTATGCAGATTAATTTATTATTTACTTGTGTTAAAAACTGGAAGGGCCAGCTTTCTGGACTGATGAGAAAACACTCCAACATATTGTAGAATATTGCTCAATTAAATTATCGGTACACTATTCCCCGTGCAGAGGGGGTTTGCCTCTATGTTCTGCCCCTTATGTAAAAGAGAAAGAAAAAGAAAAAAAAAAAAAACAAAAAACCAAACAACTGAAAAAACCGAAGGGCACCACTGCTATTTCTACATCTAATCCTTAAAGTAAAACACAACTGTAGGCACAGTCTTCCTCTAAGACAGAAACAACGTGGCAGTTTAAGAATATTCCATGGTGAGAAACAGAATTCTGTACTTCTATACCACTTTACTGGAGGATCTTTGCATTCCCAAATGTCTGTGTGGCAGTTGTGGCTACGGGCAGAACTGTAGGAACCATATTAACTTCATTCCATCACAAAAATTGTGAAGAATCCCCATTTGCATAGAAATTGCAGTGTTTGTAACACTAGAACACGCCAAGTACTCTTTGTACTAAAGCAAATATTTCACACTTTTATGGCTTTTAAATGACAACTAAACAAGTCTTGTTTGCATTTCCTCTCTGATCAATCTGAACCCAAACTAAAGTCCAGGTTTACAGAACTCTTCTCACTTCAGCACAGTTAAGAGCCCGTATTTAAACTAAAACTTTGAAAATTTTTGAAAAGTCTTGGTTTTTGTTGGAGTTTTAAAAACTCATTTCTATACAACTTATGATGACTATACAGCTGATAATTAGATTTAGGTCCTTGATTTTTTTCCAGTTTTTTCTGGTTTACTTATATAACCCTTAGATGCTCCCCTGCCAAGTTAACATAGGGTGTACAGATTCAAAATTATTTTCCCTGATATTAAAAGATTTAAGATTTTGTTGCATGTAACTACCCACAGTGATGGCAGTTTTATTCTTGTTTATATCTCATTTCCAGTCAAAGTTGCATTCTGGTTCCTATGTACTACTACAGTGCAGCAGGGTCTGGACTGCAAACCACAGGGAATACGTCAATCAACCGCTTCCTTTACTGTCATGTAATAAACAAAGATTTAATAGAGTAATTTCTATTAATTTTATTGTAAGTATAAGCAAAACTTATTTGGATTCACCACAAGAATTATAGTCACCTTCCTTATTTTAAATTATTATATATTATTCTCCCTATACAACCTAATCATAATGAAAATAACAGAAGATAATTAATGCCTTTCTGACTGTTTAAATCTCATTTAGTTACTGATCCTCCTTCATGCCCAAGTATGTTTAGGGGATTTAGAGCTGCAGGATTTTAATAATAAGAAATACAAATAGCAAAAAAAATTAAATATTTGAAATACTATATTATATTTTTGAATCAAATGTTGTGATATGATTGTAAATAAAAAGATAGGCAGAAGGAAAGCAAAAAAGAAAAAGATCAAGGCAATAAAATGTAGTACAACTGATATGGAAAATTTCTAGCCCTACCAAAAAAAATTTAAAAAATAGACATCCCCTCCCAAACAAAAATTTACAAAAACAAACAAAAAACAAAACAAAAAAAAAAAAAAGCCAGACTGAGTAAAAAATTTTTCATGTTGAATTGGAAAATAAATGTGCAATTCAGTAAAAAGTTCTACTTGATCAGAAACCATACAGTCTACTTTGAGTGAGTCAACTGTTTGGGGTTTCTTAGCCTTCCTCTTGGAATTTTTATCCCTCCTCTTTTTTCCATTAGGGTTAAGTCACCTTTGGTACAGACACACTGTTTGAAAAAAAAATATATCAGAAACAATAAAATATTTTTAAGAATTCACTTCATCTCCTCCCAGAAGAACTTTTGGCACATAAACAAATCCTATCTCAATACACAGCTTCACATTACTTGAATGTACAATTTTCATTAAGTAATGATGTATAAAATTATACCTGGCCTCAAGATAAATTTCAAATGGTCTCTTACAAGAACACCAAAACAATGGATGAAATATGATCTCATGTAGATAAAATTCATGTAGAATAATCCCTCCTCAAAAACCACCTAGAAGACAGGCATCCACATATGCACAGATCCACATGACAGGTGAGAGCTCCTCCAGGAGCTGAGCCCACACAGCCAAGGGTCCAGCATCAACAGTTTTAACACTCCACTTGATCGTCAGCTTTACAGATGACCATCATAAAGAATGTAATGACTTTGTTGCTATACTTTTAACCCTTGCTCAGTCTGTGTTGCAGGTATCTTCCAATAACTAATTCATAGGGAATGAAAATTTACTCCAGCTATTGAGCATATGCAGCGATCATTTAGATTTAACTACAGCAGTTCATGCATTTTGTCTTTTTTCCCCAAGATGTCTTTGTTCATTTTCAGAAAGCCTACTCCTTTTTGAGTGTTCTAATGGGCTGAATCTTTTTTAGGAAGTGCTGGTTTCTGTTGCTAATGGCTCATGGGAGTGGGTTTAGGAAAATAAAATGGTAAAGAAATTAGAAAAATAAGTCACCACATAATAAAAGAGACACTTCCTACAAGGTTCTGATGTACATGAAAGGAAAATGGAATAGAGTACCAGTTCTCAAACCTGCTTATATAATTTTTCCAGTACTTTATGCAACTGTTGCTAGGCAGTCATGTGCCATGGTGATGAGTGGAGCATGAATACCTAGACAGATTAGAGAGACATATGTTGCTGAACATTTATGTATGGTGCATTTTCACTCCAGACTGCTGTGCAAAAGCAAGACACCAACTATCCTTCTTCCCCAGGAGGACTGCAATGTCAGATGGTTCAGAGAAACTGTTCAAGGGGTCTGACCTTGTGGCAATACAGGTATCACTTTCTGCTCTAAGTTACAGAGTTCTCTCTAGTGAGTTAAAACAGACAGAGTGCATGAACTACTGAATTTTAAATAGAGGTTTAAATGAATAAAATGAATTATTTTTTTTAATCTGCATTTTATAATGGCTTTACAATGTATGCAATCTACTTCCTAAGCCAGTTTTTAAAGCTTGTTAAATTCTGTTCAGGATCAGCTAGAAATATATAACACAAACAAAATTTAGAAAGATCTACATTTGAAAAATTATTTACTTGATTAGTTTTGGAGACTGAGCTACCTTGTAAGAAACTTGTAAGGAGACTGTTCAGGAAAGCAATTCCAGCAGTTCCACAAGGGAAAATTTTAGAGAACAAACGTAATTTTTTTTTCCTAAATAAATGCCTTCCACTCCCCACATCCAATTTGAAATTATTGCTTCTCTATAAGTAGAGTGTTTAACATAAGAAAGAAAATCAGTAGCTGTAAAGGACATGGGAAAAGCACAATGCAGGATTCCAGAATCATTAAACATGGCAAAAAAAAAAACAACCAAAAAACACCAGGGAAAGCTAAAGTACAACAGTAATGTCAGCAAGTACATGGCTAAGACACAGATTTTTGGTCAATAATATTTTAGGAGAAGTTAAAATACAAGAAGCCAAAAGAAAAAAATTGCACCATAAGCAAAAAAACAGCCAAGTCACAAACCATGATCTTCCTGATAGATGGGAAAACATGGGTAAATATTGTAAAAAGTAATCAGAAAATTTTAATAATAAGCTAAACACTTAAAGGAAACAGAGTAGAAGGAAAATTTGATAACTCAAATGAGAACCTTGGTAGCTGAAATAAGTGAATTTTTGTACATGCCAGAGCAGGTTCTATTAACTTTGATCCAAATGTTCAGTAATAAAGTCAGATATGATTTTTGTTGCACTTCAATGGTAGACTGGAGCAGGACACCCACAACGAAGTTTCAGCAAGACAGCTGGTGGTGCAAAGCTGAGCAAATGAGAAAAGCCTGAGTGGGAGTCAGGAGATTGGAACTAATAGCTGAATAAATTAGATGTCCAATACCTTCATCTACTGAAATTATTTCATCATGAAATAAATGCATATCCTGTGTTTATTTCAATGTGAAATATGAAATTCAAATCTGCTTTTACATATGTATGCAATCAGTTAGTCTTAAATGCAGCTGTATTTATTGTCTGAAAGTCCTGAATTTCACACTTACAGAGTACCCACTTCAAAAACTAGTAGTTATTCACAGAATTTCCAAATACTTGGAAATCCTCTTACATAAACTCTCTCTCAAAACCTGTTTCATTTGAACACACTGAAGCTGTTGACCAATTCCATAGGGAATCTGAAGCTTTTAAAGGAAGACAAATGTGGGGCTTCAAGAGACTCCAGGAGCACACTACAGACACAAACAACTCAGCACTCACAAATAAATATAAGAAGTTCTAGCCTAAAAACATTGGCAGAATTTGAAGGCAAAGGTTTGCAATAAAACTTCCTCGTTGATTTTAATATCAATACATCACATTTCTTGTCTGTTATATATCCTTTTTTACATTAACAAAATGTCCTTTCTTCATGTAGACCCTGAAATATAGACATCTGGTTAGTTGCAGATGCTCTGAAGTTTCTGCACACAGATTGATGTTCAAGCCACTCCTTTTCCAGTCCAGGCTTCAATGTCAGCTATCTCAATCCTCTATTTCCCCAAACTTAAAGATGACATTGCACTCCTAAACCAAGCAAAGTGCTACCAGTGGTTACTGCAATTAGTTTTTTTGGCTTAAATTTGCAATTTTAATAATAAAAAAAAAAAAAAAATAAAAAATAATAAAAAAGTTAGTTACCAGGTATCCACAAATAAACATGTGTGCTGGACAGCAAACCAGCAGCTAGCAATGTCCTTAAATCATTGTGGTACTGAGTACACAGGTTGCCCAGAAAAGACTGTCAGGCCTCCATCCTTAAAGATATTCAACACTGGCTAAACCTGCTTTAGGTAACGCTTCTTTGAGCAGAAGTTTAGACTATATCATACCCAGAGCACCTTTGTAGCTTCAGAAATTCCTTGATTCAATTTTAAATATACAGGTAGCACTTATCAGGTTCAAAATACAGTAGTAGTCTGTACTTCCTGTGTGTATCTCAGATCAGCTAAATTAATACCAAAGCAAGACAAAAAAAAAGTTTTACAAATATCACTTCTGATTATCATTAGTTAGCCTTCGGTGCCAGGTCTACTATGCTTGAATTTCCATAAATTGATAAAAGTGCTGGTAATGAACACAAACTCCAATTACTTTGCAAATTTAAAAGTAACCTATCAGGATGTAGAAGAAACTGATCAAACAGTCACATCAAGCCTTATTCCCAGGCAGAGCAATAAAGGATATGTATAAGCAATAAAACAAGCTACCACAAATATAAGGTTAAAATAAATTACTTTGAAGTCCTAATATTGCTTTCTATTCCATTTTTATGCTACAGAATTACAGAAAGAATGGTAATCAAGGTGAGAAATAGTCCACAGAGATCTTAACATCCCACAAGAACGAAATAACCCATATATCACCAAGTCAAATTCATGACTCAGGCTTTCAACTATTACAACTGAACACTGACACAGTTGTAAAGTAAATCCACTCCACATCCCTTCCTAAGCTTCATACTGCAGCTATGAAGTTTTTTTTTTTCCCCTCAGTTCTTATAGCAGAAAAGATTATTTATCTATAAATATACTTGCATATGAGTATTGTGGTCAGATTATAAACACAGACAGTGGGTGATTAAGAACAACCAAAATGAGACAAAAGTCACACTGGGGTTTCTCCTCTTTTTATATGAAGAGATGAGAGCACATTTCTAAATATATATGAGCAGAGAACCATTACCTTCCTTTATTTCTTCCACTTTCACCCTGTTTTACTCATAAGCAGCTTTCTGAAATGGCATTAATTTTTTACTGAACTTGTTAAATTATCATTATGGTAGACTCTGTAGTACTATGTAGTACATCTGATGTTTCAACATAATAAAGGTAAACCGAATTCTTTGCTCTGTTAGTGAACATCAGTTTGAAAATTACTCACCTCTGTGATATGAGGATTAGGATTGAATCCACACAGGCTGCAGACTACAGTGTGACACTGGGTGCATGTGTTGTAGTTGGCCTTTTCAGGAGTGTGCAGCAGCAGCTCGGTGGTTGTACAAAGAGGGCAGAAGGTTTTCTTTGGGGCAGACTCGGTGGGTTGACTTGCACCAGCTTGCTTTTGCTGCGGGGGTTTGTCAGGCCCTGGCTGCTGGCCGGGCGGTTTTGTAGGTCCTGCTTGCTGTGCCGGGGCTTTTGTGGGCCCTGCAGTCTGAGAAGGTGGTTTCGTAGGCCCTGCCTGGGGCGGCACTTGTTTTGCAAGCCCTGTTTGCTGCAGAGGTGGCTTCCCAGATCCAGGCTGAGGTGGCTGTTTTGCAGGTCCTGTTTGCTGAGCAGATGGCTTTTCAGGTCCAGGTTGCTGAGAAGGCTGTTTTGGAGGCCCTGTCTGCTGGGAAGATGGCTTCCCAGGACCTCCTTGTCTTGCAGGCTGTTGCGATGGTTGTTTCGCAGGTCCTGGCTGCTGTGATGATGGTTTTGTGGGAGGTGGTGCTTGGGACGTTGTTTTAGTGCTGTCTGGTTGCTGTGGGGATGGTTTTGTTGGGCCTGATGAAGGTTTTGCAGAAGCTTGTTGCTGAACAGGTTTCGTTGGTTCTGACGGTTGCGGCTGAGTTTTTTGTGGTCCTCTCGGCTGGGGTGGTTGTTTCGCTTGCTCTTGCTTAGCATCTGCTGGTTGGCCATGGCCTGGTTTCTGAACTTGCTTTGGTTCCCCAGGCTGCTGCTGCTGAGGCACTGGCTTGGAAGACTCAGTTTGTTGGACAGTAGGTCTGACAGGTCCTTGTTGAGCAGCTGGCTTTGGAGACTGTGGTTGAGTTGGATGTTTCGCAGGGCTCCTCTGCTCCTCAGGTTTCCCTTGCTCTTTTGGGGCAACTTTTTGTTTCCTACCGGCTTCTTCATGAGTTGTATCTGAATCTGATATCAAATCAAAAGGATTGAATTTGTTCACAACAGAAGTGACTGCACTCAACGGATTGGCTTCTGAGAGAAAACTGGGCATCATACTTGGCTTCTGATCTTCTTTAAAATCAGTCCTGGACTTTGATTCTCGTAGACTAAGAGTAGAAGGGCTCCGTCCAGGTGCCCGTTGTTCTGTCTTCAGCACATCTACTGTTCTGCTTTTACTCAATCCTGGTGGTCCTGGATCTGGAGGCTTACCTGGTTGTCTGGGATGGCGGCTTGTATCAAGTTCAGGATGTCTGCAGAGAGAAAATGTAATAAAATTAAAATAATGCATAATATGAGAAAAAATAATTAAGATATATAGCAGTAATCCTGGAAGTGCACTGGTAGTGTTGTGAAGTTTCTCAGTGCTTAAACATTTTTCAAGGCCAAGGTTTATAACAAAGTGCATGTGAAAAGTATTTAAATAATCATTCTTTAAAGGCTTATACAAGTATTCAGTCATAGATTTGGTTTATTCTTTAGAAAATAATCTAATACAACAACATTTAACCAGATACCTTTTTTTTTCGGAATTCTGAAGAGATCAAAGGTAGAACTTCCTATTATACCTATATCCAAATTATTAAGTCTCCACTCTACTCCTCGGGATATAAAAACAGGGAGACAGAAGACTAAAAGAAACAGAAGTGTCAAAATTAACAGATCAAGCAGCCGTAAAAAAAATCCCAAAAAACAATGCACAGTGCGAAATGCTTATGCACTTGTGTTCTGGATACTTGGATAAAAATTGGCTATATTTACAATTCAATATGCAGCAGAGATTAAAACTCCCAAAATTCATGTATGTTAAAGAGTATATAAATCTTCAGGGTATATTTTACTTCATAAAGTATTTATTTTGGCACCCATTCACTCACAAATCAGACCAGTTCTCCATCAAATAAAACAGATTTCAGTTCACAGTTAGCCCTGAACCTTTTTCTTCTTCTTTGCAAATAACTACCATACTCCTTCTCAGCATCATCTCAACAGTTTATACTGACCAATATTAAAAAAAAAAAAAAAAAAGCCCTGCCACATTATTATAGAGAATTGGGAAAAAATCTATGCAACTGTATTTTGCTATATATTCATACAGGAGAAAATGAAATTAAGAATGTAGAACCCAAATCAAGACCATGGCTTCATATGTGGCATTGTATTTTACTTGTTGCTATACTTGGCTGCAGCAGGGGAAATGATATTTTATTTGCTATTAATGCTCAGGGATGTATTAGAATATTCTATTCAGTGCTATCTCTGAGCTTCTGCTGGAAGATACAGTGTTCTCTTCAGTGTCACAGAAATATTGCAAATATAAAACTTTCATTTTGTGAGAACCAGTTGGCTGTGATTTTAGTTTGCCAGACATTACATTTCTTCTTGGGTACTCACAAGCTAAATAAACAATCACTTATTAGATCTACCTGCATTCCTTGACTAATAAATAGACAAATAAATGCACAATTTAAAGATTTTTTTCAGAAGTCTGCAGAACCATCTACAGTAGCCACATTAAAAACAGTATTTTACATCACTAATATGTCACTGTGAGTTTAGCAGTACTTCTGATTAGCATTTAGTTTCCATTCCATGGCTAGCAATGGCAATACAAAAGGACAAAGCTAAGTGGCAGACATTTCTGTGTGTGCAATTCTCATAACACAGGATTTCTTGTAATCTTGTAACTGACTTTTTTGTTAATTAAAAATTTCCTCAAGTAATACTTGTTAAAGACAAACTATTTCCAGCCTTCCACAATTCCATTTATCCTTTCCCATTCTTCTGTATATATTGACCTCAATATTTGGAAGTTTACGACCTTAATGTGTAACCCACTGAAGTGAGTAAGTGTTTTTCCACTGGCATCAGTGAACATTGATTAATTCATATAGAGGATAGTTCAGAAAAGCCCAGTATAATCTAGTTCTTTCAAATATTATCTTTCATTATTATTATTATTTATTCAAATATTATTTTTTCTTATTAAAAGAGCAATATTATACTCTGATTAGCAACTAGGTAGGTGTACCTGCAGTTGTGTTTCTGGTTATTTAGATAAGTGCTCTAGGTTTATCCGAAGAAGCACTGCTTACCATATGAAGACATTTCAACTAGTCTATTAGCAGCATCCTGGTACACTTCCAGCATTCATGTTTGCAAATGTTCAAACTCTTGGAAGGATTCATTCAACAATGATAAGAGTGGAAGGGAAGGGGCGGAAGAAAAAATCAACAGTGCCATTGAAATTCAGGTCCAGAAACAGCACATCATGCCCATGCCCAAACCTTACAATGTGAAGTTAGAATAGAAGGGGGGAGGGGGGAACACCAAACAAAAACCCAAGAGAAAAAATCCAACCATTTTCAAAAATTTAACTTGGAAATTAGCAAGAAAAATAACCATGGATTGGAAAATTCTGCTCCAGCTTGCATTTTTATCAAATAATGTGTTCCATAAATTTCCACTTGATCAGATATCAGGCTCTGAAATGAGATGAAAACCCATGAATCTAGGAAATAAACTCAGGTGATTCTCTTCAAGGCTATTGGTATATTCTGAAGACCTGACTTGTCTTTGTACATAACAATGTTTCTAAGCAGTGGAGATAGAGCGTGGTTAACTAGTGAAAGAGAAAGCCTTGAAAAGACAAGCTTCTTGAGAAATGTTACTTCTGTCAAAAGCCAGGATTTGCTCCTCTTAGTTTGAGGTACCTGAGAGCTGAAGTCTTGTTTTCTACAACCATTTTAGAACCAACTGCAGACTGATAGTGAAAAATCTTAATTGAACTGGAGAATCAGAATCCTCAAACTAAATCTTGTATTTATTTGACAAGAATTTTCTAACGTTCAAATTTTGTAAATCACAAAAAACTGGCAGTTGTTTTAAAGACCTCAAACCAGACCCAACATACAAAATAACTTAGTTCTTCCTCATATAATGCTTTTCTTTTTGTTGCTGTGTTTCCTCTCACTTTGGTCTTGATTCATGGAACTCATCTCTAATCATTTACATATTGCAGCCAAATCAAAGCTTGCTTTGGAGTAAGCAGAGATTTAACAAAAAGACTATTGGTCTAGTTCTTCAATTCCATTAACTATAAACACCTGTTAAGAAGGCATGCCTTTTCCCCATTCATCAGTATTAATAGCTTCAAAGACAAATGCAGTAGCAATGCAACTCAAAGGCAGATAGATCTTTTCATATCTACAGACAAGACATGAAATGATAGATAGAAAAAGATATGTATGATGAGCCTATGCATATTCCAGTGGCTAACTTTTTAAAAATATACCATAAGTATACTTCAGAAGTGCAACACTCAGCAAGACTTCTTAGCATTTCTTATAAAAATGCAGCAAAAAAAAAAAAATATTGATATCTATGGTGACCAACTTATTGAATTGGGAAAAAACCCCAAACAAACAAAAACCCCAAGCAGCTGCATTAGATGGTGATATATTCAGTTGGCCATCTAATCCTTTCAGATATAGAATAATTCCTCAGGAAGTGAACGCTAGCAGAATTACATAGTCATTTGATGAAGCTAGATCAAATGGAACTTGCTTACAAATTGACTGTGTTTGTTTCAGATAAATTTCCCAACCATGAATTTTCTGAAAACAAGTAATTGAAATAGGATAGAAAGATTTCCATAGATCCAAAATATCTCACTGGAACCTTAAGAATGAGACTTTCAATTAAAAAAAAAATAAAAAATTAGTAGGGACATATTAATTTGACAGTTCACTTTAGGTGCTCTAGACCTAAATGCTTATATTAAAATTCACAAGACTTAAAAGCTCAAAGCCTACAGAAGTTCTAGAATGTACAGCACTCATTTTAAGGTGGTAAAGTGATGCAACTATGGTACCTGACACATACATTACTTCCTATTATAAAGTCTGTATTTGCAAAAATTTCTACCTCAGGATACCATCAACAGTAAGGAATTTTTACACTTAACTTTTACACATTTTAACTTTAGCGTTATTTTGGGAGCAGGAATGAGAGCATTTAGAATAGGAAATAATTATTAAACTCTAATGGAAATCACACAGGAAAAATCAATTTAATATGTTAAAAACTAACAGACAATACAATAAGGACACTGCCAAAATGCAACACTATATGGACTGAAAGACAGAATTCCTCTTTTGACCACACTGTCGCTTAAAATCTGGACTGAAAAGAAAAAAAAAAATAAAAATTAGTTCCAGTTTTAGAAGGGTTTTGTTTGGATCAGGTTCTTGATAATTACTGCTAACACTCTTGGCAGCTCTCAACAGCAAAGGAAACAAACAGCAAGAGGAGCAAATAAAGGCACAAACCAAGAGACAAGTAGTAACTTCATTACAGTGGGACAGGCACGAAGATACTATGATGGGAACTGCTAAAATAGTCAAAGCTGACATTCTGACGCAAGGTAGAAGGCTGCAATTCACAAATTTAGAGTCCCTTTACTTTAAATAGAGGGTGGGAGTATGATATGCTAACAAGATCAAAGTAACTTCTGATATAAATATGTTTGTAGGAAAGCAGCCATTTATAAATGCAGAGACAGTCAAATTGCAATGAGTTCAGCCTATTCCAAAGACTTCCAAGAACATTTCTCTTTATTTTTTCATGCTGATGTTCCAGTAAAAAGTAAGTTTCAAAGTATTTGTGTCTTTGTTCATAGATGGTTATACAAAAGGGAATTTTGAGCTTAGTTTCATGGAACTAAAGAATATTTCTTTTCCTCATTAATACTATGGAAATAGTGCAGAGATCTGAATTTAAGGCAAAATTTTACTTTACACACAGTGCATAATGCCTGATCAGTAATTAAGCAAGACATGAAACAGGAAGATTTGACTTCCAATTTTAAAAAATGGAGACCATTAACTCAGGTATAATCTCAGTGACTCCAGTAATTTGCCCAAGAATTAATTTAGTCCCACCCTCCTTGCCTCTCTTCTAGAATTCACTTATATAAACTTGATATTATATAAACTGAATATGCTTTTATGTGGGGTGAGGTCAATGCACCGTGAAAGTGTCGAGGAGGCTCCTTTCAGCTTCCTCCTTCAAGACAAGCAACACACCCAGCCCCGGAGCCGGAGAGCAACAGAGGCGCCGGCCCCGGTTGACGGCCCGGGGCGGGAGGGGTTCAGGACCGAGGACAGCGACACGCGGCCGGAGGAGGGCTCAGCACCACGGACAGCGACAGCCCCCAGCAGCCGGCCGGGAGCGGGACTCGCTGCACGTCGGGCTGACAATTCGCTGAGGGGCAGGGAAAGAACGGGGTAGGAAATTACCCCAGCCTTCGCAGAAGCACAATGAGGTAAAGTCATGACTCTCTAGAACACTGAATAGCGTGGCAATCAATTTAATCTATCATATGACCTCTCCCGTTCCAACTAATAAAGGCAAAAATAAACCAAAAAGAAAAATGGAAGAAAAATAAGGGTGAAAATATAGACTGAAACAGACCTCCTAAATCCATGACTATCTAATAAAGCCAAATGAGAGTTGTAGAGGTTCAGAATTGGCAGAGTAACGGCCAGCAAATGTATTATGCACAAAAGCTTTGGAAGATTCAACAAGATTCTCTCTCCAGACGCTTGCAGAACGCATCCGCCCCGGGGAGAGCTTCCCTGGCTACTACGGGAGCTGTGGGGTATCCAGCCCCGTGAAGCACACACCCGCACACAGAAAACCAGAACGGTGTCTGCACATCTCTCCCCGCCCGACACAGAAACTGCCCGTGCTCCAGATCAGTGCAAGGGAGGAAAGGAGGGCGCAGCCCACGGAAACGGGGACCGCCGTTCTTGCCGGAGGCCGCCGTGCTGGGAGAAGCCAGAGGGTGCAGGCTCCGTCCGGGTGTCCGCGCCCGTGCAGCCACCCCTTCCCTCCCTCTGCCAGCAAAATGGAACGCCGGCTCCGGGTGCAGCGGGCCCAGATCGTATTGCGACTCGCCCCCCGCCCCACCGCGAGGAGACGGAGAAGGGGGAAGGGAGGAGCGGGAGAAGGGAGATTTTTTCCGTGCATGCCTTTGCATGGGAGGCGGCTCCGCGCCGGCGAGGTTCCCTCTGGGCAGCCCCTGCGCCCTTGACATGACAGCGGCGATCTGCCTCCTCTCCTCCTCGCTCAGCTTGCTCAGGTCCGCCTCCACCCCGGCCGGGACCAGGCTCTGCAAGGGGGGCGCGGGGCCGCCGCCATCCCCGGCTGCCGCCGCCCCTTCGGGTAAGGCGCCCAGCCCTTCGCCTCCTTCCAGGCTCGCCTCGTTGCCCATGGCCGCCGCGGCTCGCCGCCTCTCCCGTCGGGCGCAGACCGGGCTGGGGGGCGGCTCGCAGCCCCGCTCCCCCGCGGGCGCTCAGGGCTCGGCGGCCGCCACCACGGCCCCGCGCGGCGGCGGCGGCGGGGCCGGGCTGGGGCTCGCTGGCTGCCGCCGCGGCTGCCGGGGGAGTGCGGCGGTGCCGCCCGCCGCGCTCCGCCGCCCCGCGCAGCGCAGCGCATGCTCCGGGCGGGCGGCTCCCCCCGCGCTCCTGGCCCGCCCCGCGCCACGGCCTTTAAAGGCACCGCCGCCCCCGCCCCGCGCACCCGCCGCATCCCCGGGGACCGAATGGGGACCCGCAACCGGCCCTGCGGGTGCTGCCTTCCGCTCTCCTTCCCTCTGCGGCCAAGGACGTGCTTGCGAGCAGTTAAAGCTTGAAGAAGCCTCGCTCGCTTAAAGCAGGACTGGAAAAGGCGTCTGGTGGACATCCCCCGCCCATGCAATCCCTTCAGAGTCAGTGAGGTCGGATTACTCTGTGCCCTGAACAGCAGTTCTGAATGTTCCCGTGGATGGAGATTTTACAGGTTCTCTGGGTCTGTTTCAGTACTGGATTACCATCGTGATGTCTGTCTCCAGCATATCAGTGTCGTTCCAGGACCGGTCAGCCCCAAACTGGACCCTGTACTCCTATTGCAGTTTCACAACTGCTGAATATATAGAGAAGAATCATCTTCTCCCACCTTCTGGCCACACTTGAGGTAGCAGAGGTCAGTCTTCATCACAACCACCTACTGCTGGAATGTGTTTCACCTGGATGTTTGCAGCAAAGGTGCTTTTGGGACAGCCTATCCTGCCTGGTGCATGGAGTTACTCCTTCCCAGACAAACTCTTGCTTGCCATTCTTCAATTTCAAGATGATCCTGCCAGTCCATCCTCCCACCTAGATGGAACAGAGTGGCCCTGCTCTTTAGTGTATCTACTCTTCTCCAAGCTGAGATTTGCAGAGGGTGCATTCTATGCCTTGCTCGCATCAGTAGCAGAGACATTGCACACCAATAGTCAGAAAGATACAAATAGTAACACACCAGCAGCTGGACGTGGTGCAAATAACCCCAGCTGGTTTGAGCCCGCTATTCAGTCTATTTTTCATCCACTGTACAGGTCTCCCTAATTTGACTATGAGGATGTTATAGTTGATCATTCTGAAGCCTGATGGAGTGATTTGCCTGGGGTTAAACACATGCTGTCTGTTTTTAATAACCTTCCTGTCTTTTGTCTGCTTGGATAGGGCTTCTAAGAGGACTTACTCTGTAACTTTCCCAGGAAGGGAAACATTTGTCGAACTGGCCATATTTGTCAAACTGCCTGGTGGTTCTCTTCTGCATCTCCTTTTTGAAGATGGGTACAGTGATTGCTTTTTTGCTGGTCACTAGGAAACTTTCCCAGTGACTTTCTGAAGATGACTGACTTTGCAGTAGCATCATCTCCCTCATCACTTTTTGATCCATCCTATTTAGTGCCATACAATTCTGCATATCCAACTGGTTTAAGTTCTCTCTACTACAGCTACATCTCTGTCTCTCTGCTACAGCTCATGCTTTCACTCAGAGACCTGGAAGACTACAGGACAAACTCAATCCTTAAAAGCCACTAAGTGCTTTGGCCTTTCTAAGTCTTTGCCACTAGTTTTCCTGCCTCACTGATCAGAGCCAAGTTTTTACCAAATCCTTCCAAAGATCTTACTAAATTGTGGCTACATTTTCCACATTCAAATGTGTTTGTTAAGCAACTAGATCTTCATAAATATAATTTGTTTTAGTAAGGAGGATGTGCCAGCATTTGGTACTCTTGCTTGTTTCCTTCTTTATCTCCATTAATCTTTTGCTTCAGACACAGCTGTATGCAGATGAGCTCCCAAAATGACCTACATAAGGATGCTGTACAAATATTTATAGTGCTCTTGTAGTGTAGCAATCAGGGATCATTTTTCCAGCACTGGTTCACAGGAAGTGATGAAACTAGTAGCAGTTGGGGCTTTCTACTTTTCTCTTGAGTAGCTCCAAGTTACCCATCAAAAGAGCAGCTCAGTAGAGAACACGATAAAGCACAGAGGGAAAACTGTCTTAGTGGAGCAGCATGTTAAGTGGCTGCCTCTTCACATGGTGTTCTAAAATATCAGGTATTTCTGTCCTTCAGCTGGGTAGTCTGAAAGTTTATAATGTTCCTAAATGAAAGTTTTCTAAACAAGCCACCTCCTTATACTTCTTTATTCAAAGCCAAATAAGTGACTAGTTCTGACTCAGAACGAGAAGTTGTCTTATGTTTAAAATCAGATGGCATATGTTGAGTGTAGATGCAGACAAAACAAGCAAGATCAAAACACAATAAGTTCACTCGAACAATTAGAAGTGGGGAAACGAGTTCTGCTGATGCTTATTGTTTAAAACTATATACACTGTTTCTATTTCAATGTTAACCTGTCCTGAGTTAAAAAAATAGGAGGAAGAGACATTAAGGAAGTAAGATGAGCTCAAAAAGAGGCAAGGGATGAGAAATGACCTTCTGTGGGAAGTTCATTATTGGCTTCACTGGAGCCAAGGATTTTACCTTAAAAATTATTATGATTTCAAATATCTTAGGGATTTTTGTGGAAACTCTCTTTTCACAGTTCTGTGACATTTACCTTTTCTTATGAAACAGAATGAAATCAATAGTTACATGTTCTAGAAGTCCTGCTGCAGACCTCTTTTCCCTACATCCTATAATTTCCACATCTTTCTCCCTATGTACTTTATGTTCTGTCCAAAAAGTGACAAGAACTCTCTCATTTTGGTGTTACCAATGAAACTCATAAACCAATGAAACTTACAAACTAATGAGCCATAAGATTCTGTTGTAGCAAGGAAAGAAAAGTTATCAAATGGATCAGCCCATTTCTCATAAATTGTAATATCTAACTTGCAAGAGCCAGCTCAATGGTGCCAGGATAAAAACCCTTATAAAAAAAATTTGCTTAATCTCTAGCACAGAGAAATATGATTAAAACCCTTTCAGAGATAAAACAGTCTTTTTTTTTTAAAGTGCATGCAAATTAGAGTTCTTTCTGCAAATTTAGAGGCAGAGATGCAGAAACAAGTTGCCTTTTCTTTGATACTAGGTAATACAAAAAGGATAATCATGAATAGCAGCAAATCAAACTACTCTTTGAGGACCTGTTCACAGTTTTTGTAAAATCTTCATTGTATCTGTTTGAATCCAAAATAGACCAGCAGAATCACAACATTTATATATTTTATGTTGAGACCATGCGTGGCATCTTTATCCCAGCAAAACGAAGGCATCATATTTTTGAAGTGATGTAACTTCATTCACATTAAACACTGTTTTATGAGTAATGCAGTACTTTCATCAGAGCCTGACCAGTTTGGTATGCAAACTAGATGCATCAGATCTCCAAGGGAGCCAGTCCAAGTTAGAGCTGAGTATGCAGAAGCAGCACAAGGACATCAGTTCATCTTTTGCCAGTGCTGAATCCTATCTGGGGCAAGGGAATCTCAGTTAAGAGTGTATCTGCAGCACTAAAATGAGTGCTTGAAGTTAATTTACTGATTAACAACATTGAAGACATCAAATTTTCTCATCAGCAGGCTACTTAGTATAGATGTGCTCTTTACATTTTCATTGAGAAAAAGCCATTTAGTGCACAGAAGTTGGAGAAGTAATGCTAAGATCATCAGAAGAAAGGAAGAGGTCAGTAACACCTTGGCATGAACTAGCAAAATGGGAGAAACTTTTATTTCTTAATAATATGCCTGGCACTGTGCCCAGACAAAAGTGAAGAGAGTAGAGTTGTCTTAATTGTTAGCGATTACCAGAGACTGTACTGCTCAGTAGCACAAAAGAAGAGAGAAGAAGCTAGAAGAGAGACTAGAATTTGCATAAACATGTTTATAAAACTCTACACATCAATAATTTTTATATTCTAACAAGTACAAATACTTCATTAAATGTTGCAGTGCCCCTATCACATTTATCTACCTCATTTCTGAAATACAGAGACTGTGGAGTTTAAAAGAGATGGCTAAGATGCATCCAGCAGTTAAGTCCATCTGCTATACAGGATGAGCAATGCCTTGTAATGATAGCTCTCACCAACAAAGCTTGTCTCACAAGCTCTAATCCTGTGTCAAAACTGCACATCTACACACCAACAAAATTTTGGCTAAATACTGCACAGCAAATGTTCATCAAGATCATGACTACTCTTCAGTCTCACCTGAATTACCTGTCACCAAAACAACGAGTAAATTATTATAATAAGGTATCTTGAAAATCATTGTGTGTTTTTGCTCTTTTACTCAAATATATATATATAACTCTGCATAGAATTCTCTATTCCATGCAGGTTGAGAAACTAGTAGAATAGTGATCTACCCTGTTTCAAAAATCCTTCAAAACTCACCTATTTAAGGGAAAACAACCCACCTAACCCAAAACTGAATAAAGCATAAAAACTCACATGTATTTTAAAACATCCTGGCCAGAATTATTTGCAGTATTCCAGAGTACCCGAATGTATGGGATTTGGGATACCATGCATAACAGCATTAATGCTATAGCATCCCTTTTAATATTAAATAAATCACTTCTGAGAAGCCTCTGCAGATATTTAGCCTCATTATCATCAGTCTAAGTGAAACAGGATTAATACATGCACTTTACCCTACTGAATAGCCAGTGCACGGACACCTGGATAAGTTTTCCCAGCAATATCACAACTACATTTCCTTACTTCAACAAAACAAAGTCTGGCAACTGAGTACAGCACAGGAATGTTGATATGCTCACAATATGAGTGTAGTATAGATTAGTCACAATTTTAAACATATATGCAATTAGTATTTCTACTACACAAACAGTGATTTGCATCTTAAAGTGAAGAAAGGGAAATATAGCCACTAATCTCAAAGGCTGTATCCTAAACAACAGGCAACAGCAATATTGTTGTTCTGTCTTGTTCTCCTATTGTTTTCTTTAATATGAGTTTATTCATTTGCAGCAGGTGAGTCCAACCAATAGTGGTACAGATTCCACCACAAAGAGTTCCATTTTTAATTGCTTATATGGTGAAAGAGGCATATGTGTAATTATTAAAATCCAAGAGCAAACCCAAGGAAGAACTTAGAGAAAGATTTGAGCTGTCATTAGCAGCAAGTTCTGATAAATCACATTAAAATAAAGAATTGGCTTTGCACCAGAGAGCATAACAGTGAGACCCTCAGGATCTTTCTCTTAGGATTTTAATTGTTAATATAAGAGTGTTGAAAGTTCTAATTCCCTAACAGTTATCTCTTTAATGCCAAGAACACACTAGGGAAAACTTCACAGCCTAAACACAGGAAAGTCCTGCTAGTGAAGTACATATTTAGATTATATGTTCAGGTCCTGCCTATGCCACAGAGATCAGGTTCATTTTAAATATAATATTGCATAATTTTTCCTTTTAAATGAATCCAGGATAGTGAGGGGTTTGGTGGGGGTAGAGGGGAGTGGATATTATGATTCATTAGGGCTATAAAATGTAACTCTTTTGTATTACGTGGATTTTAACTAAAACCCCTAAATATTGGCAAAGGTTACCACTTCCAAGGATAAGAGATTAAAGTTAAGCATTTGTGTCCTTCTGTAGGAGCTCACAAATAGAATGATAACAAGAATGCTGAGCGCACTGTTCCAGTGGGTACTGCGCATTGCTTACCACGTATTGAGTGCCATGTTGTAGACCATGTCAAGTACACTAACTAGGTCTTCTGGCATAAGCTACTAACTGTCTCTGTGATGGAATTAAAGAGAAAAATGTAAAGAAAAAGATCTTTGATCTACAGTCCTTAGAATGGGCTCTGAATACTGCTCATTTCAGGTAAAGTAAACAACAGTCTTTATCCCAGAAAGTACATCTATTCAGGACTAAGAAAGTTTACTCTTCTCTTCAGATATGTACTTAGAGTACTTTATACTCTTGACACTAGAGATAGCTCCTCTCTCATAATGGCACTAAACCAGTCATCTATCCCAAAGGCCTCGATTTCCATTTTAGTCCAAAACCAATTTTAGAATGGGTAAGAAGTAATGTTTGGAAGTCACCCAGACCAACCAATTTCTCAAAACAAGGCCAACATATATTAGGTTGCTCAGAGCAACTTCAAATCAAGTTTAGTATTTCCAAGGACAGAGATTTAACTCTCTCTGGGCAACCTTAAGTCTAATCAGAATTTTTTTTTGTTGCAACTTGACTCAATTACCTCTCATCTATTCACTGTGCACCTTGGATGCACAGGCTCTATTTTCTCTGTCTCCTCCCACAATGAACTTGAAGATGATGATAGAATTCATCATGAGACTTCTCTACATAAAGCTGAACAAACCTTTCTCTCAGCTTCTCCTCAGAGGACAGTTACTCCAATTTCCTAATAGTCTGGGCAACCCTTCACTGGACTTATTCCAGTTTGTCAATCTCTCTCTTATGCAGAGGAACCCAAACCTGGCCACCACACTCCAGATGCAATATTACAAATGCTGAGTACAAAAGAATAATCAGTTCCCTCAATTTCTTGGCTACAATACAGCCAAATATACTGTTGACCATCTAAAGTGAAGGTCTTTGCACAAATCCCTGCAGAATTTCAATGTGTTCATGTCTGCCCATTCCTCCAGTCTGTCTACACCTCCTTGGATGCCAGCCTTACCACATTGACCTCATCTTCCAGTTTGGAATCATGCACAAACTTGAGGGTCCTTCGCCTCCTCCAGATCATTGATTATTAAACTTATTAAACAGGATAAAGGCATTGGCCAAAGCATGACCTACATGTCATCTATAATGAACATCTATACTGGATACTTACATATATATTAACATCTATATTGGATATTTTCATTCACCACCTTCCTCTTCATTTGTATAGAAATGGTTTACAACATGATTTTTCTAGGAACAAAGGTGAGGTTGATGTTGTTTGTTTACTGGTATAACTTTTGATTCTTACTGAAGATGTTTGTAGCATTTTCCTTTCCCCAGTCATCAGGGAATGCCCCCAACATCTATAACCTTTCAAGGACACCTATGATTTACCTCATATGACATTAGCTAAATCTCTGAGTACTCACAGATGCATCCCTTATAGTCCTGTGGATCTGTAGATATTGAGATTGCTCAGATCACTGACTTTATCATCTTCCACTGTTTGACCTACCTAACACCATCTGTACCTACTCAAGCAACGTTTCTAAATTCCCCCGTAGCCTGCTCTCACTTCTATAAATGTTCTTTTACACTGGCTCCAAGCCAGGTCCTTGTTTAACCAAGACAGACTCCTGATATATATACTAATTTTTGTGAGTACTAGGATGGATCATTGCTTTGTTTCAAGGAGAATGATCTTAAAGATCTACTAACTTTCATGAACTCCTTTGCCCTTCAATACTGCTTCCCACCAGATTTTACTTCCCAGTTCTCTGACTAAGCTGAAGTCTACATTTTTGAAATTTGGGGTCTGGGTTCCATTTCTTGCCTTTCTTGGGAATCTTCTCAGGATCTTGAGCTCTGCAATTTTGTGGTCATAGACGAAGCCTCCCTGTTATTGACTGTCACATCCCCAAAGAGCTCTTCAGAGGCCATGAATGTCCAGGAAAACATCACCTCTGCTAGTCACGCACTTTTGTATCATGAAGTTGTACATGAGAATCTCCAGAATATTCTGGGGATGTGTCCTGCTGTACTGCCCTTTGGCAGGTGTCAGGGAGGCTTAAATACCCTATGAGAAGCAGAGTCTGTAATACAAAGATTTTAGTCAACTGTATAAGGAAAGCTGTTTACTTCTTCACTCACATTCAGAGTGTCTGTAACATGCTCTTGCCATGATGTCATGTTTACTGGCCTCTCCTCTGACCCTGACATGCAAGCTCTCCACTACACTGTTGCCCATACCACAAATGAGCTGCTCCTTTACATCAGCAGCAATTCCCTTTATCTTCGTTGTTCTTAAAGACATTCTTTCCATCCATTCATTCATCCATCCCAGCACACCAGGCACACAAAGGACCCCACTAAACCTCAGACATACCTGCCATTTCATGAAATGCACATCTTCTTCTGCCCAAGCCTTTCCTCTTCACTAGGAGGGTTGAGAATAAAACCTAGACTCCCTTGCTGTTCACCATTGCCCCCAGAGTCTCCTAGCCACACTCGCTAGCCTCAGGGTTTTCCCTGGCAGTGTCATTGGTGTCCATGTGGATGAGCACCCAGGAATGCATAGTATCTCTCTTTCATTTATCATAGCTCTAATACCACACAGGACATCTTTCCTAGTATCTAGCTCCTGAAAATATAAATTGCCATTGGTTATGTGATACTTATCACTGCCATGTGAACTTTCATTAACCTCTTACCACTTCTGTGGCAGTACAATCCCACATGTCATTATCTTTATTTTAGAAAGAGAGATTATTTTCTTAAACATCTAGTGCCTTTGCAAAGAAAAAAATATTTTTATAATTTGTTGCCTATATGCCAATGTTTTACTATAATGAAAAAAGCAATAATGAAACTCAGTATAGTCCAAATCCACAAGTTTACTATATTCACTACACTTTTCTAACTCTTATAATACTACTTTCTTAATACCATTTCCTTTAGATAATTAGGCACGTTGCAGTGGCTTGTATCATCAGGCAATGTAGCAGTCTCTTTTTCTTTAACAAGTTGCTAAATCTAAAAGATGATCCAGAACTTAAGAAACCAAGACTTTCTGTTGTTAAAGAAAATTTTATATACCTGTTGGTAGCCACTAGAAGTTAATCACTTCTAGTGATTAACTGTATACCACAGTGTAGGAAGCTTTCTTATCTATTATATAGGAACAGTGACACCTCTTACACTAACTGCGGTAATTAATTGTTTTAAGAATTTAAAAACTCACATACTTTAGTCATGAGGTGCAAAAAAGTATCTCATTATTTCCTGTGATTTGCAACTCACAACTTCATCTGCTTGCTGTGTCTTTACTCAGGGAACAATTGAGTGTGCATATGTGTGTGTACTGGTGACACATGGCTGGCCTTGCTACTGGTTGGACTTCAAACTGGGAACCACAGCAGTTTTATCTCAAGTGGCATGGCAAAAAAACTCTCCTGGGTCCCAAGGTCCACTGCTCTTGACAGCTTTTGCACTCTGTAAATAAGCATTCAGATTTTCAGAGACCTTACCATCATTTTCACACTAAGCAATTGGATTCTAGAGCAGGATTTAAGCAAGTTAAAAGGATGCCAACATTTAAGTACCCAAAAAACAACTCTACAGGTGAGCTGAGTGTTCAGACTCCCATTGCAGTTGGATGAGAGCCAATCCATAAACCATTAAGGGGGAATCAGGTGAATAACAGATGGGATGCAATTGCATAAACATGTTATATGCTACTTAAGACTTCAGCTGCCAGTGCAGAAAGAAAGAGATATTTTACAAGATCTACAATTTATCTTATAAATCCTCAGTCATATCTGCCAACCCTACCATAAGGTACATTAAATGGCATTTCATACCTACCTGTGGTCACATAACTTAAGGGAGCAGTGCATACCTCATAAAGTTAGACAGCTTTGTGGGAAGCCACAGGGCCAGCTTTCTTGAAATTTAGATGTCCCCATGTCTTCATCTCAGTCTGAATCTCAGTTTTAGTGTATACTGGAAAGGTAAAGTTTATAAGCCTTTCCTAAGTGCTCTCTCTCTTTACAGTACAAGCCCCTGGCTGACAAATCCAGTGCAAATAACACCTGCATTTAAGACCAAGAACAGTTTCTAAGCCTCAAAGAAAAGTCTTTGTAACAGCTTGAGGCACAGAAGAAGAGGAGTATGAGAAATGTTTCAAATGCTGTTTCTGAAAAACATTCAAGCCTTTTGTAGGCCTGAAGAAGTATATTTTTACAGATTTGGTGGAATGTTTGTACGTTCACAGAATGACAATCTGGCTGAGGTTGGAAGGAACTTCTGGACAATCCCATTCAAGTCCTCTACATATGCAGGGCCATGTACAGCTGATTGCCCTATCTATCTATTCTACAGATAGCTTTTGAATGCATCTGAAGGTGGACACTCCACTGCAGTTCCCTAGGCCATTAGAATACTGCTGAAAAACTTGCTGGTTTGTAATAATATAGCACTAAAGTTACAGGTATGCCTGTGATCTAATTCGGCTGCAGGGTTTCCCAAAGCAGCACAACCAACAAAATACAGACACTTTAGAGATTGTAGAACAGCAGCAAGTACACTATCAATGTAAATATCCAGCTCATTTCTCTCATCAGCTTAACAGTTAAATAAAATGTAGTAATTAGCTGAAAAAAATAACTCATAAAGAGTTTTAACTTGCTATTATAAACTAATTCAGTTTAAAATAAACCTTATCCATTTGGTCTTGGTTATTTTTTTCTATTGCATCCATTGATTTTGATATCTCAGATTAACTCTCACCAGCTGAAAGAGAATTTCCACTTTAACAGAGTTCATTTCTGTAGCAGAGATACTTGGAGTTGTAGCAGATTTAATGAAGTTTCTTAATAGTTCCTGAAGTCCTTTGGACTAATTCACACAAAGAAGTTCTGAGGATATGGAAACAGATGAATCTACAATTTCGGTTAAAACAAGCAAATATTCCCTCCCACATAGATCCTCTCCCTTCTTTCATCTCATTTTTCCTCTTCCCCTGCCCTGAAGTATCTTTAAGTCATCATTTTGTCTATCTCTAATTCCCTTAACACCTGTACTACATTTACAAAAATAAAAGTAAAAATAATCAGCTCTAACTCAGAAGGTACACAAAGAGAATCAAAGAGCAGCTGAGCACTCCCCACGGGTTTGGATGGGAGTGGTGGGAATGATCTAACTGAGTTCTCAACCTTGCCCATTATCACAGTGTCTTTGATAGTCCTAGGACTCTAGAGAAGAAAAAAAATTATCATTAAAAGAATGGATTTATGCAAAGATTAAGAGGAAATATGCATCTATAGCTTTATGCTAAATAAATAGATGTTCTCTTTTCTCCTTTATATTCTTTCTGTTGACCTAGAAAAGTGACTTTGAAATCTAAGATTCATCTTTGTAGAGTACAATCTAGGTGCCTTTTAGGCCTTTCACTGGTTTACATTCTGAATTTGCCTGCAGCAAAATGTGGAAGAGGAGTTCTATAAATTCAAATGTTTTCCTCTGTGTTGAAGAGGCAACTCTCTCCTAATATCATTTACAAACCAAAATTTCATAGAAAAATTCTAGTACAGCAATGTTTGTTATTGACTATTCTCCCTGGACCTAAAAATCCTCAAAATAAAATTAAATTAAGGAAATCTACAACACCGCATAAATTTCCACTCCTTGAAGATATCTCCTTCCAGAAACAACCCAAAAGCAGCAAATCAAAGCTCATAAAAGGCCAAGTTTTAGTAACTGCCAACAGTCTCAGGTTTTCAAATTATAGCTATTTCTGTATTCTTATTTTACCATAACCTTGACTCAGTTCCTCCTTGAGGACTAGCTCAATTTTTAAATTTTATTTTATTTTTTCAAATTTCTTTACAGTTAAGTCCCTTTCTAACTCCTCACCAGAGGTTCCTGACTCACTTACTTGCCTTTGGTAAATCTATGAAGTGCTGAATTTTTCAGGTGGTAGTAATGCTACCATGACAATCATACAGATACTGGAGGAATACTACCTTGACTTATTTGTTGCATTTTTGCCCTAAATTGCCTAGGACATGATTTGAGAAAGTTTTTCATTCTCATTAAAAAAAAAAAAAAAAAGAAAAAAAGAAAAAGAAAATACTTATACACAAAAGGCCAGCTGCTAAAAATCAGTGGATTTGGACAAAACCCTGTAGGCAGAGGCATAAAATTTCCTTTACAGCATGAAGAGGCTTATATACAACATTATAAAATAAGCATTTCAAATTCCTGCTCAGTTTTAAACTCCTACTCTTGTCACTTGGCTTCTATTGATCTCTATTATAATTCTTATTTTATACCTACATTTAAGATTTTTTCTTCCTGTAACTTAATTATAAGTAGTATAAAGCTTCATGCCTTTAGCAAACTTTGTGTCAAAACTGTATTTTTGATTCACATCTACTACTTAAAATATTAATAAATGGCAAGTGGAGTATCTCTTCACCAGAAATTTTTAAGACCTAGAAATTTACAGAATTAGTAAATAACTTCAGCAATAAGCCTCACAGTACCTTCCAAAAAGATCAAAATTACTTACTTGTAACTATTTTTAGGACCATTTTTCCTACGTACATGGAAGTTTTGCAATGCAAAACAGTAGCATTTAGCAATATGACTAATTTGATTGTTCCCTTCTCTGTACGCTTACACAGAGTATTACACAACAGTTAAGACTGCAATAGTTGGATTGAAGTTGTTATTTTTATTCAGTTTTTACTCCCTTCTCTCATAATTGTTCCTTCTTTCTCCTTTCCATTCCTCAAGTAGACATTTGAAATTCTGTTATTTCACTGTTCATGAGCACCTCTAGGAAACACCCCCTCTCCACAGAGTGGAGTTGCTGTTTGTAGGTTTTATTCATGATATTCTAAATCTCCTCACAGGACTCCTGATACCTCTGATCGAGAACACAGCCAGAAAAGGGTAATCCACACAAGAATCAGAAATTTTAGCATAACCCTAGAAGTTTAGTATGTGTTTCTAAAATACTAAGAAAATAAACTAGATTATCTCTTCTGTTGGAACGGGGGGAAGAATTGTTTAATTAGAACTTCTGATCTACTATTAACCTATTTTATAGAAAAAATAATTATTATAAAAGATTATGTTATATAAGACTACATTTTCCTTTAACATAGTATATGATTGTGTGAAAATAAAAATTATTTGTATGGCTTATCTGTTTTTTATCATGTGGTTTTTATGTATCAATAGAGACTTTTGATATTTTTCAAGGAATAAGCAACTCCTAATAATATTCTCATTTTTGCCACTTAGCTGGAAGTACCTTTTTTATTACAATTCAAAAAAAAAGTTGAGATCAACAGTACTATCATCCAGGAATTCCACTAAGGAGATATAAAATGTGAGTTAGTTGTTGCTAATAACTATTAAACCAGTGGTATTCTTTTTGTTTCTCTAAAAAATTATAGCTGACACTTCAATTCAGTATGGAAAATCAACTCAACATGGAAAATTATAACTAATAAAAGAGGTTCTTACCTTGAACTTCAACTTTCCTTATAATCTTGATTCCTTTTTGTTTGTTTTGGTATCTAGTGGCTCCAGAAAGCAGCAGAATGAGAATTGCCTGTGTCCCTGCAAATGTCCAGAGCACAGAGGTTAGTCTGTGATATATTAGTCTCTCTAATCTCTTCATATCCTCCCTGGCGCAGCTGAGTATTTCGTGTAGCCCTTAATACTGAACACAGACTGCAAAATCAGTGATTCCAACTCATCATAGCGGGAGAGTAATTCAATTCCACATACTGTTTTATAACATAACCATCTTATATAAGGTGTGGCTTATCCAAGATATTTTTATTTAGAAAACCATTACTTTCAGGGCAGGAATATATCAGTGTTGTATCTTACTTCATTATGCATTTTTTCAAATAGTCTTTTTTAATTTAGAAAATTGTCAGTAATATAATTAATTAAATTATAGGCAGCAATGAAGAAAAAGATACAAAGCCTAGCCAGTCCTGATTCAAAACCCATTTGCCACGTGCTCTACTCTCACACACACAAACCCAGCTCTGGACAGCAGCCAGTTCATACTTATTTATCCTGTCTGAGCTGGGGTCTTATAATTGATGACCACCATTCCTCAAGCAAAATAATGTGCAAGGTGGGATTTCTCGTTTAGTTAGCAACATGTTTGTGCAGGCTGTTTTTATCGGTGTTGTATTTAAAAAAAAAAAAAGATTTAATGGCTATACAACTAGTAATATCTGTTTTCTTCACAATAGTTTCCCCAAATTACTTGCTAATTTCTGCAAATTCTTAAATGTATCAAAGGGATTTCTAATATTCAGAGTCTAATATTTCTTACCCAATTATTTTTTTCCCCTTAATGCTCTGTTAGTAGAATTGAAAAGAGCAAACCCAAAGCACAGCTGGAATGAGCTGACCTAGCATGATTTCTGCCAGTAGACCAAAGCAGGTTACATCACACAAGGATTACAGATTAAGATTACTTTGCTGATTCTGTGAATGCCTATGAAGAGCTCAAGTTTTTCTCTTTACTGTAACTTTAACATTTGGGTGGGCTCATTTAGTGTCTCTTCACATGTGTAATTTCATCTGTGCATTTGCTATGTCATGTTTTAAGTGGAGTGAAAATTAACATGGCAGCTGTTTGTTTGCTTCCACCAGCTGCCCTCATGCACGTCTGTAACAGACATGACCTGTTCTAGATGGGTCTTAAGAAGATCCTATAAACAGAAAAACAGACAGTACTGCAGTAAAACTCCCCAGGATTCAAATGAGGTATCCTCTGTTTCCACTGTGATGCAGAATTGTCCACATGACCAGTCTCTAATCCTTTAGACACAGCTATCCTATTGCTGAAATACCTTTAAAGTCTCATAGTATAAATAGCTTTATACTATGCTTCAATATACCCATATATATGTATACCCGTAGAAAATAAAAGCTTTCACCACAGACATGTGCAAGTATGTCTTATATATTAATATCTGCATTAATATCCAATAAATCCAATTGAAATATTGTGAAAGTTCCTATAAAAATTTGCAGTATTTCCCTGATCTCATAATCATGTGGTTGAAGCTTATCTTAGACCACTACAATGTTGGACTTCTACTTTTGGTTTGCTTTAGCTCCTGTAGTGACCTGTGTATTCCATAGTCACATGCAAAATTAATTACACTACAATGTATGTACACTGGGCAAGGGAAATGTTCTTGCTGTCTGCAAGCAACAGTTCTTCCAAATCACGACACTGCATTTTCATCAATGTCATGTTTTAACACAGTTCAGCAGCTGAGTAATAGTTTGAAGAAAGTTTCTGATGGTCCATAATTATTCACGCCAGGTAATTGATTAGTTGTCTCCACTGACTGCAGATATCAACTGTGGATTGAAAAGCTGAAACTCCAAGTGACATGTTTTCACCTCAACAGTCTGCTGGCCAGTTTCTGAGGTTTATATTGAAACTAGTACTTTTGAATTGGTTTTCAGGATCTGCTGATTGCCTGTCACTAGAGTTTGTGTAAGAGGGTTTATGCATTTTCCTTGACTCAGGTCTGGAACAATAGTGGAGCTCAGTGTGAGGGAACTGCCACCTTGACACTTTCTGATTCACTGTGGTAGTGATCGAGTCTGTCACACTTCACAATTTTCTTCAAGTCTCTCTTTTCACTGTAATGGCTGTAAGAGAACCATCTAAGACAAGAAGGAAATGAAATTCCCAAATTAAGAAATCAAGAACAGAAAAATTAAGTTTCTGTCTTCAGCTCAGAACTTTTCCTTAAAATTTTCAATTCCAATGTGCTTTTATTGTACATGAAAAGTAGAAAGGTGCCATTCATAAATGTTAATTGTGCAAACACAAAATATCCAGTATCTTCAAACTTCTGATGAATTTTGTGTAAGCAAAATATTTAAGAATCCCCATACATCATTTTTTTCCAAGAACTTTAACTTCAAAATTAACATATCTGCCCATTAAAATATGGAAGAGAGAAAAACTAAAACGAAAAGGGTGAATTCTGTTACTACGACGCTTACTGTGACATAGACTACATCACATTTAGAACTGTATACTCACTTTTTAGACTATTTCCATCAGTTCTAAAAGGCCAGTTTCTTCCTCCACATCTTATAGACCTTTATTTTAATTTTATAATTATATATAATATAATGTAATTATGTTTATTTATAATTGTATGAATTATAATTTATATACATATGCATATATGTAACTATAGATTTAATCTCTAATATCAATGATGAAAGCAAACAGGAAGAACTGTCAGGTATTTGGTATCTGAATACAAGTTTCTGTTAGTGATAGAAATATGAGCAGAAATTCTCTGTATGCAAAGGTTGTTCCACATTATCTCAGTATTTGTCGTAACCTTTCTGCAAAGTAATGTCTTTGGATATAGATGGAGGTAAAATACAAGGTTAGAGGCAACTGCTACTTTTCTGCCTCAACATGTAGAAAAATTCTTTCCAATCCAAGGTAACTATTGCTTCTCCTTCACAAGAAACAGTGATTATCCTTGCACTTGAACTAAAGAAAATCTCAGTAACCACCTTAATTTCCATCTCATGTATGTTACCTTAGATAACATTTTCCTACTCTTCTGTGCTAGAGTGATTTTACAAGGAGGTGTTTTATTTTCCTGAAAAGTAGGGATTGTTTGTCGGAAACAGCCTTTCAGAATAACCTTTAGTATTTTAAGGTTAGCTGTGATAAAATTGTTATATTACTTCTGCACAAAATCATAGAAAACAGATATAAGGTCTCTTTTGCAGACCTCTGAGCATCAGGAGCTATTGTTTCTCTTAGTTATATGCATAAAAGCAAAAGGTCTCTTTCTCCTGAGTATCTCTCCTGACCAATGCTGCTTCTTCGAGGTGTTCCAAACAGCATATTAAAAATATAGTGTTCATTGATAATCTCTTCCAAAGATATCTTAGTTAAGAATATAGATTAGCATCTAAAGTGTGGTGTCTCCTTGCCAACATATAAATCAAAAAAGCTGGTCAAAACATTTCAGAGTTTTGATAATCAGAACACGTGAAATAAAATTTCACACTTCAACCGCCTTAATGTCTTTGTCATATATTTTTAATCTAAATACCAATTTTCCATTTTTATTCTTAATTCAGCAAGACTGACTAACATAAATCCATTGAAGCTATAAAACACAGAGAACAAAATTACTATCCTGTTGAAATTAGTCTTTTTTATCATTAACTTATGAGCATGCAGTATTTTTTTCTATTGCCTCCTCATTTTAGTCTTCCTTCTGTTTATTTAGAATAAGAAGTATGTGATTATATAAGCATAATATACATGTGATTAATCTAAATTTTGAAGAACTTTTGGGAAAAAAGTATTAAATTTCACACCTTTTTAATTGGTTGTTTTTATATTTCAAGCATCCATTCAGTTATAGACATGACTTTCATTAATAATTCAAAAAAGAGTAAAGACATTAGTATTTATCTTTAAACATCCATCTGTAGTTTTATTCTTATAATATGTCTCAATACTTGAACTTAAAAATCAGAAAAATGCCAGCAGACATTGCTGCAAATCTGAATGGTGCATACCCTCTATCACCAAATGTTTCCTAATTAATGGCAAAAATAGAAAACACAGACGCTGTATGCGCTGGCAAAATAAGGCTGATTAAACACATTCATTTCTCAAGCGCTGAATCTCTTAACTGTTAATTGGATTGACATCTTCCCCGAAGAGACACACCAGGAGGTGGCTTTTGAATTCGATAGAAGTCTACAACTGCAAATCATTGATCAGTGAAAGATCCCACTGACTTCCTTTAGTCTTGCATCAAGACTTACAGTGTCTGAACACGATCATGATTTGTGAGCCCTGGTACTGAGCCCAGCAACCATGGACTATCCCCGTGCACTCAGTCTGTGGAAGGAGTTATAATTTATAGAGTGATAAAACATCAGATAATTCTTGTACAGAAGAAACTATTGTTTTTACCTCTGAAGCACACAGGGATCTGTTCAGCAACCTTATAACCTCAGCCTAAATGAAATCACATCATTTTCAGGAATTAGTTATGAGGTGACTTCCACCATAGATTACAACACATCGATGCCATGGGACTGCACCAGAAGAAATGAAGCTCGAATTGTGAAGCACATTTATGCTCAGCCACAATCCTATTTCCTGCCCTCAAGCTTGAAGGTGGAACTTTGCCTTTTATACCTATTATAAATCATGTTTCCTTCCATTGCCTGCAGGCTTGCTAGACATTTCTAAAGGCATAAACAGAAGCAAGCCAAAACAACTGCTTAATGTTATAGCTGTTAGTACAAATGCTTTCCCTTACCTCAAACATTTTAACTCCTAATTAACAGACTCTTTTAAAATATTCCATTCTCTCTTCACAAAAGTAAGAACATATTTATCACTTATTGTAATCTAGCTTTGATGGAAGTTTTCATATAGTGGAAAAATTTTCTGTAAATGCAGTTTGTTACCTTGTTCCTAATACTTTAGGAAAGTTCTTTTACCTCTTACTGTCAAATTCAATATGCCTTCTGTAAAAGTATATCCTGAGTTAATCTTAGTCAGGATTGGCTCAATTTTTTTTGTTTGTCCCAAATTGTGGTAAGATACACTGAATATTCTTAGACAGGATTCAGAGATTTTTCTGACAATTTCCAGATAAAATATATAACTTTCTTCAGCTGTGGAGATAGAGTGTTCCCAAACTCATTACTGTTAACTGTCTTGTAGTTATAAGTGACAAGAAAAGTAATGCAATTTCTAGGGCTGTGTGGTCATCTGTGAGAACAGCAGGTTCAGTTCCATGACATTGATGAGAGAAATAATGACAAAAGTTAAATAACAGATCCCTTAGAGTTCTACTCTTTAGAAAAGAGTATAGATTTTACTGGGTCTCAAAAGTTCACTATATTCAGAAGATATTTTTGTCTGCTTGATTGTTGTTATATCTCTTTCTGTATACACTTTGCCATGTTTTTCAACCTTTCCTCCAACTGAACCGTAATTACTGGAAATATTGCTTATGGTTACACAGCTTTCTAAAAAGGACACCAAATCTACTACTGTTTTTATAAGAACATCAATCTGCTGTATAATAAACACTGTTAATGTAGAAGAGGGAAAAGGAAGTCTTCAGGAAGCATCAGGAGGAGGAAAAAAGTATTTTAAAAGCACATTTGGTTGCCTGTTCCAAACTCCACTCAAAGGTCACAAGTATTTAACTTCAATAATCTAATGATACAAGTGTAAAATGCAGGCAGAAGGAAAAAATCGTAAAGAAGAGGACCTTTATTTTCTTTACTGTAATAAATTCTTGCAGGTACTTTACAGCTGTAATCAATTATTTACCCTGTCCTTTACAGTGCAGGACAAACACCCCTTGCAATTTCCATTATCTAAAGAAATTACTGAGATTACAGTCACCTTGTGCCAGGTGATATCCTTCTCTGATATTGCCATGCTTTTCCCTTGAGCTGTGTTCCATTGCAGGGCACAGAAGTGCTAACTGCTGACAGAGGCCACGATGGCTGCATTAGATAGAGTTGGTACAGTTTTCACTGCAGCACAGCTATTCACATAACTATTTCTTTATTTAGTTTTACAGAGTTAAGACACTGCATACGGTAAATGGACAGGTATGAAAAGTTTCTTGAGAAAATTCTCTAAGTGCTACTGTTGCTTATGCACAGGCAGACAAATGTCTTAAGTATTCAGAGGAAAGTCCATAAGCACACAGATGACAACATCAGTGAAAAAAACAATTTTAGTACAGCAGATAAAACAAATTTTACACCGCAAACAACAATACCATTGTAAAAAATCTAATATAAGATCTGACTTCTTCCTACATGTGTTCCAATTCTTTATGGTAATTCAAAGAACAAGAATGACATCCAACACTGTTGTTATTGTTGAGAGGTTAGTTGAAAGATGATTTTAATAATTTTGATAATACAAGGTAGAGAGGGAGACAAGGAGGAAAAGGCCAGATCTTCAGAAAGAGATGCAAAGTGTATTTTGAGACTTTGCACAGATAAAATGATGTGGTATGCAAAAAGCAGAAGTCAAAACCAGCAAATTACATGACTCTGGTTGAAATTACTTGCCTTTGGGTTGAAAACCTTGCCTTTGCTTTTTGGTCTGCAATGTGCCTTTCAAGTCTAGTTTCCATGTATATAAAATTGCAGAATAAAAGTTTGCAATGGTAATGATTTATTGCTTCTAGTAAGAAGCAGTCAAAGGTTCATAAAAGGCCACAGCTAAGCTAAACTTAATGCTAACACCTCAGCAGAACAAGATATAATTTTGAGAAAGGTATGAGCTTTTGTCTCGTTTGCTTTTTCCTTTCCTTTTTCTTTTCCAGTCAAGCACATGAGAGAGAATGGGTAAAGTGTATTGAACAAGAGAATCAAATGAATGACCCTTTGCATGTGTTTAGTTGGCTATGACTAGGAATTTCTTTTAGCCATAAATTACTAGGGGCCACATCTTTTACACTATATGGGCACCTGTACGTGTCAGTAGGAAAGAATTATATTACAGTCTAGCCCCTGGAGAGCAGCAGAAAAAAAAAGGGGTGTAGAAAGGGGAAAGTGTGGTACTGTATCAAAGATATTTCTTTAACCCTGAGGTTAAAAAGAGAAGATGAGCACCAGTGTAAAGGACACAGAAAGATATTGTGGTTGTCATATTTTAGGTTACTAATGGAAGACCCTTCTTGCAGGTCATTAGTTTTTACCTCTCTGTACACAAAATTGCACATGCATTTCCTTTTACATGTCTCCTGCACATTTCACTGTCAAGAGGAGAGAAAGCAAGGTAACATTCCAAGTTTGCCTTTCATCTATCAAGATACTTCACCATTCCAGAACCTTCTTGTTTGTTCCTATAAACGTTCATACCGAAAAAAAAGAAGTGTTTGTCTTGATACATTGTATATGAGAAAGAAAGAGTTTACCAATCTAGATGAACCTAGATTTTCTACTGATAAGAGATTGAATTGTCATTTTCCTTAGAGGCTGGGTGCCTCTTACCTATCTGGGCATCAGTGAAATATCTGAAATAGTGCCACACTGGTGAAAATTGGGTAAGATTGAGTGGTGAAAATTGGAAAAGATTGAGATATTCCGGTTTGTGGAGAACTGAAAAGCAAGAAATGTAGAAAAGCACAGTGAAGAGCAGAACAAGCTTGGGAAAGGCTAACGAGTAGATCTTTTTGAGAACTGGTCATGAGGTTAATCTTTTTAATATGCTATCTGATGTCCTTGGCACGAAGTGGAAGAGTGGGTTAATGAGATTGTCTGATTAAAAAGAATTGGAGTCATCATCTGTACAGAAAATAATTGAAAATTCTCTTCCATATAGGAAAAATTGGATGACCTTGAGGATGGCAATAATAGAAATGAAGTGAAATTCAATAGCTGGTGAACTTAAGGCTAAACAACAGGAATTGCTGCCACAATGCAGAGGCTGAGTCTGAAACAGGAGAGAAAAAGAACATAGGTAAATATATCTGTTGCAGGATGACTAGAAATCATTGATGTGAGAAAGTTCTAGAAAACAGCAAAGGCAATTTAAAACTGTTTCAGGCTTTGTATTTTCCATAAATAAAGAAAATTTTTAATGTCGCTATGAAAGACCTTAAGGTCTTACTCCCATCTGCAATATCAAGTATGGTAATTCTGTTTCAAGAGAAAATAAATTGAAATAAAACAGATAAGAAATTAAACCAAGAGTACCACAAAGCCTGTTTTAGGAGTTGGTATTAAATGAGTGCAGTTCTTGAAACCCTGGTAAAATAGGGGCTAGAAAAGGGATATCATTGTATGCCCCTGCATCAGAAAAACAAGCACACTGAAGGTAAGAATCTACAGGACAGTGTTGACACGGGAGCAAATGATATGCAGTCCTTCAAGTCATAAGCCTTGCCAGCAAAACTGCTCCAGCTGGGCTACATTCTTCAGGGGTCCACATGTCCTGCCAGGAGCTTGCCTCCAGTGTGGTCTTCCCACAAGGACACAGACTCCTTGGTCCCCCACCTGCTCCGATGTGGGGTCCTCCAGGAGCTCCTGGAAGGAGCAGCTGTCCCACTGCGCCCTTCCCCATGGGCTACAGGGGAATCTCTCTGGGGCTGGAGCACCTCCTGCTCTTCCTTCTACTGGCTCTTGTGTCTGCAGGGCTGCTTCCCACACACTCCCACTGCTCTCTCCAGCTGCAATTTCTCCTGCACAGTAACTTTTTCCCACTACCACCATCACAGATGGGCTCAGCCTTGGCCAGCAGCAGCTCCAACCTGGAGCTGGGCGTCTCTGGCTCTGTCGAACACGACAGAAGCTTCTGGCAGCTTCTCACAAAAGCCACCCCTGTAACTCCTGTCTACCAAAACCTTGCCATGCACAACAAATACAGAGCTAATGTTAATATGTTCATGTTCAAATGCTTATGAAATGTAAACATGAACATTTTTTTACCTGAATATACAACATTTAAAGGTTATTTCCATGGAAATACCCATAGCATGAATTTCTGCTTGAACAGGAACAACTGTTTATGCCATGACACTCAAAGTAGGTATGCCACACATTAAATTGCATAAAGACTGACCAGCCAGCTTTAGAGAAAGCTTTCACTGGAGTAGACTGCATACATAATCAGGAAGATATCAAAGAGCAAAATATGCAGCACCTTCCAATTTGCACAGGAATAACTGTTATCTAGGAGTTGTATTTAATCATCTGTGACAAACAGCACATTTTGCATTAATAATTAAACTGACATTTAAGTGTTCACAGTTAGCTTTTAAGTTAATCATCTCTGAGACCTATATATGTATCTTTGTTGTAATTATAGCACATTTACATCATTTAATTGATGCTTTTAATCTAAAAGGTTATGTTTTAAAACACTTTCCCCTAAAACACACACTAAGAATGAATTATTGGCAAGAAACCAAAATTGTTCTGAGGACCATAAATCAATAGAACATTAGAGATACTGAGCACTGATATTTATTTTAAGACAAAGTAACAAAAATTTATGCATCTAAACATTCTAATAAGTGATCTGTTTTCAAAAAGTACATAAATGGAGGGACTGCAGGCAACCATTAAAGAAAATCAACATTTTGAAGAAAAAAAATTAATTTTCCAGATATTTATTTTACTCAAATAGAACTGGACCTAATTGTAATCAAAGTCAGCTGTGAAAACATTTTAATGTTATTTCAATCTTATTTAGTTGAGATACTGAGTCATAGAAGGTTATTTTTCATCACACTTTTTATAAGTTCTGTTCAAATTCAGTGTGATATAATTCCCAAACCAAGACCCAGTTGAAAAAGAAATTTTGGAAATTATGTAACAATAAATAGTAACTCAGAAAAGCAGAGGTTGGAATTCCCAGATAAAGTTGAAAGTGACCTCTGGCCTCATAAAGTCCAGTCTCTGCTGTAGCAAGGCATCTAGAGCTGACCAGGACCATATCAGTTTGGTAAATTCTCCAGGGCAGCAAACTTCACAACTCAAGGCACCTTCTTCCAGTCTTTGGTCACCCTCACAATAAAAAATTTTTTCCTGGTGTTCAGACGGAGCCTTCAGCATCTCTGCCCCTTGTCCTGTCCCTGGGCACCAGTGAGAGGAGTCTGACTTCATCTTCTTTGTACTCCCTTCAGACATTTCTATTCATTAGTAAGATCCCCCTCAGGCTTTGTTCTGATTAATTCCACCTCAGATTTTTCCATAGAAGTAATGCTCTTAACCATATTTGTGACCCTTCACTGACCTCTGCCCAATACATCTCTTGTACTGGGGACCAGAACTGGACACAGGACTCCAGCTATGACCTCACTAGCAATGAATAAAGGGCAAGGATCACCCCCCTCAACCTGGGGGAAACACTTCATTAGACACTTTTTCTGCCAGGGAATACACAGGTTTATGTTCAACTAGATGTCCACCAGAACCCCCAGATCCATTTTCTTCCAAGTTGTGTTCCCTCTGGCCACCAGAGCCTATTGTGGTTGTTCCTCCCCAGGTGCAGAACTTTGTCCTTCCCCTCACTGAACTGCATGATTGATTCTACTAATGCACCTGGGTTGTGTGTTGGGTAGATTATATATGAGATCAGTTAAGGGTAAATGTATGACAATGTCTCTCTGATCAGGGTAAGGGACAAACTCCATTTCCTCTGCTAGAATAAAGAATAGGATACTTATACTGCCAGCATTGAAATGAAGAGTTTCAAAATGTAATAATATATTAATAAACAGAGAAAGATTATAGAGATTAGAAAAGCCTTTCACATGCAGAGGAAGAGGTAGATGAATCTCACTCCCCACTAAGCATGGCTGAATTTGTAACTTCAATTCAGCAGTAAGATTGTTTATTTCCCCTTGGGCATTTTTAACATTTTACAATTAAGATGAATACTTACTGGCTCAGATAATAAAATGTGAATTTTAAGAAGTAATTCTGTTTTGTCTGTATAAACTGTGCTATCCTCTAAATTACATTAATACTACACATTTTTTTTTCTCTACAAATATTTATCAATGCTCATAAGCAGCCTTTCCTGTTGCTTACCAGCCTAGCATATCTATATACTTTTCACTTTTAAACACATTCTAGATGTTTCCATCTTCTTCACTTGATAGTTTCAGCAATAATGGGAGATTAAAGTACCAAACGCCATAGTAGATGTTTAATTAAGATTTTAAGAACAGCATAAAACTTAATGAAAGCAACAGAGAAAAATAAAAAGGACTGTTTTTCAAAGAGCATTGAACACTAATACATTAGTATGACAAAACAAAACATTCAGAACAATTAAGTAATAGCATTGTGCTAAGTAAAATGTTGATTTTTTTTCTGAAAAGGGGACATAGTTAAAGGAGAACTTGAATGTATAGGTAGAAAGATTTTGACAGCTAAGTTTTAGAAAGAAAATTGAAGAAAATTTTAATGAACATTTAACAGTGCTGTCAAAGTCTGATACTCAAAAAATCACAATCCAAGCACAGTAAGTCATGAGATTCTTAAAGGGTAAAAAAAACCCACAAAAAAACCTCACTAATTTTAAGACACCTTATAGACTGAATTATTTTTATTTCTCGTCTGAAATGAATGTGTAAGAATGATGATGTTGGGTTTTCTACACGACCTGAAGGGCAAAGGACTAGAAAAAATATTGAGAACTAATAGCGTTATGAACCTATTTACATGAAATATTTTATTTAAAACCTTAGTTACCATGAACAAGCTAAGAATTTGATCCAACAAATTTCTCCCAAGGTATGGAACTTCAAATACAACATTGAAAAGAGTGAGAATCAAGATAAAATAATAATAGATGACACTAATTAAAAAAAAAAAAACCTTTAATTTTTTTTGCACCACACAAGTATTAGGGTATTTGAAGTTTCTACTGAAATATTGTGAAAAATTTGAAGAGAATTTTTTTTCAAATTGTGTCACATGAAGAAAAGGTGGTTTGATTTTTTTTGGAAAAATTAAACTGTTTTCACACAATTTGAAAAATAGCTTATAGGCAGTTTTTATTGTCCTTCAGTGAGCTTCAGACAAAAGGTGCAAGGCTTCTTGTTGAAAAACAGCAATATTCAAAAAGAGTGCTCGAAAATTGTGCTAAAAATAAAATAAAAAAAAAAAAGCAGGCTCTTTTACTATGCTCTTAACATCCTATATTCTATTTTTTTTTAATAACTTAGTTATTAAAGATTCTGAACTCCTTTATGGATATAAAACACCTGGAGTCAGATATGACTTTTTTGGTCTTCTCTAGGAAGAGGAAAGCCCATTCTCAGATGGATATTTTTCTGTTCCTTCTCTGTGAGGATTTAATTTTATTAATTAGATGAGACTGTGATGGAGACAATTTATTAATTGAATAGCATAATTCTTTGGAATTAAGATCAAGATACAGTTGACATTTAAAAAATAATTAAGCAGAATTCTACTATGTGGAAGTCAAATGGTCTTTTCTTGCTAATTGTGGTGATAATTTCTTATTTTTTTTTTTTCTACATGATTGTTCAGGGTAACCTCTGTACACAAGTGCCAAAGAAACTGGCTTACATGCAGGTCATTGACAAGTGAAGGAAATTGCTATGAGACCTGAGATTTTAGATCTGCTTGAATTTAGACATTGCAATGACTTATTTGCTAACATACAATTATTCAGATTTTTTTCTTTAGGAGGAATAAGAACAATATAGAAGCATGTTGTTATCTAAATCAGCTTTATGTACTAGTCAAGTTCAAAATGAAAATAAGAGCTTTTATTTTAGCAAAGTTATGTCGACTCCTTTATTGCCCTTGCCCAGCTGTACAGTGTTAGAGAACATAACATATGGCATAATGGAAGAAAATATGCCCTGTCATTTAGCCCTAGTATCCAGCATCTTGGTTCAGATGATATTTATGATTTCTTGAAGTTTACCATCAGATGTAGAACCCAAAATAATTACCTAGGTTCACCCTGCCCCAGGCAATGCTTTTCAGAAACAAAAGGTTAAGGTTTAAGGTTAGAGGACCTCCCACCTCCTTTGATGAGACTGCCTATGAGGAGACTGGGCTGCCTCTCTTTGGTTCCAAATCTGTTTTCCCTTTCTCTCCCATGTTTTTACACCTCATCTGAGGAGGTGCTGCCACACCACAAAATGCAGGCACTCCTGTTCATCTTTCCTAAATCCCTCCATTTACAAGCCTGATTTATTCTTTACTCAGAATATCCTCCTAGAATAAATGGTTTTCCAGCTAGTCCTGGTCTTTTTGTAGCATTTGTGACAATTTCAATATGCATTACTGAGAAAGCAGTCAGTCCATCTTTCAATTTATCAGATTTGCAATCTCTGGTGAACTCACCTAGAAACCACAACTAATTATGTTAATTTTCAAGGTACAAAGGAAGGGAAAAGTCAGAAGACATAGGAAGCTAAGAATGGCATAAAAAAACCCCATCTGTAGTTCCTTTATGTACCAATTATCCATTACTGGATAGCTGTGAGGGATTTTATTTAAGAGCAGCTACCAGTCAGCTGAAAAAAAGCAAAAGAAATGAGACACTGCGAGAAGATGAAAAGACTACAAAGCAAAGCTGATTTGTAGAGTCTAAATAAGGAGGAAAAGTGGGTTTGCAGTAAACCACATGTGGCAGGAACTGTTCAATCATTGCTGCAGGAGGTTTTCAGAATGGTGAAGTTGCTTTACTGTTCATGGTAGGGCTATAACTACAGTGCTTTTTTGGTCGTTTTTGTTGGGTTTTTTTGTTTGTTTTACTTTTTTTTTCTTTAAGTTTGGTTTGGTTGTTCTTTTGTTTGTTTGGGCTTTATATTTTTGTTCTGGTTTGGCTTTTTTTTGTCATTTTGGGGTTTTTTTATTTTTTTTTTCCTGGAAGCAACATCTGGGAGTTGTGATGAGAAGGAAAAGAGAAAATACTATCTGTCACCTAGTTCCTGTAATTCCATGAGCAGTAGTGTCAATTTTCCCTATTTTCCATATTATGCCTTCTGTTATTTCATTCATAATCCTTTTTAACCTTAAATTAGATATTCATAATATGACAAATGTATCAATACACAACATTGCAAAATTTTAGCATTAAATAATTTGTGCTAAGTTGGAATTATTAATTTTAGTGTGCTTCTACAATATTAGAAAATTTAATTAGTCATGTCTCCCTTGAAAATATTGAGTTAATACTGCCAGGAATTATCAACCTTTAAGAAAATTAGAGGATATTTGTAAGTACATAGTGCTAATTTAGAACATCTACCAGTGAAGCCTCTCAAAGGCTTTATGATCACCACTAAATTTAGAATCTCGGAATCCTTCCAGATTACAGAAATATAATTATTCCCGATTTAAAACAAATTAAAACAAAGAGATTAATTGACAGACCAGTCTCAGGCTGGCTTGGGGAAATTTAGGTCTCTTTTGTCTCTCTCTTCTTTGTCTGAAAGGTCTCTTGACTGTCTTAAAAGTATGCAGTTCCCACATTCACATTTCTTATCTGCCCAAATAAATTAAATGCTCCCAATTAGTGATGACAAATGATCTAAGAATTTTCTAAATTGCCCATCAGTAGAATGTAAGAGCTGCACAGAAAATGAGGCTTGCATAACTAAGAAAATAAATGAGCTTTACAGTTTTCAGCTCTTCTTCCTACTACACTCATAAGCGTCTTGATTTCAGGTTTTGTTTTCAGTACTTTTAATCTACATGACAAAACAGACATCAGAGCATAAGAGCACAAAGTAAAAATCCTGGTATTGCTAACAGTCTTCATTTGATTTGTTCTCCCAGCTATGGACAATTGTGATAGCTGTTCCATTAAAAATACTCTTAAACAGAGTGGATGATTATTTATGATATGGTATATTTAATATTTTAGCTGATGGTTCAGTGTGTAAAACTATGTCCTTAAAAGTTTACAGAACTTTGGAACTATTGGAACAAGAGCAGTTGCATGGACAATAAAAGATTGTTTGGCAATTGATTCAGGAATCAGGACAAAAATTAAATTAATAAAAAGCTAGATGCAAACTTAATATTATCTTATATAAGTTATGACCAGTTAATTAGAATTAAGAAGTTTTGTGCAGAAAAGGTTTTTTATTTAGATTGAGGTATTACAGCTTTTGGGCATTCTAGTGTCTTTTAGTAGCAGTTTTTCAATTCTTACTTTGCTTTATTAATATAGTCATGCACAATCAACCTTTTGCACTCACTCAACACTTTTTTAGAGTGATGCACTTTGAGATTTTGTTCAAACTATTTTAAATTATATTATTTTGAAGAAATATCCCTTTACTTGCACCAGATACTCCTGCTTTTCTGCAAGGGTGTAAGTATTACAGGAAGATGTATGTGTTCATACCAGGGAATCCTTTGTTCAATTTTGTAAATAAACTAAGGTAATTTGAAACTGCAGGATCTCAAGCTTGTTGTGGGGTGACAAAGGCCTGACTGGGTATTTTTCTTACTGACATTCTATGACTCAGTTGTCTTTTCTTTCCAATTTAATGAGAAATGTTTTCTTCCTGGTACTTTCCCACTGGAGGAGACAAAGACTGGGAACTCAATTTTTCAAAAGTCTTCAGATCCCTAAGGACTAGAACCTGTATGCAGATGTCAAGATTTGTTGACCTAAATCTTCTAATTCTGGATTAGAAGAGGTCAGGAAGACTTTTTATAAAGACATCAAGTTTTCTACATGGTATCTGAAAGATTTGCATGCTCAGACATTCCCTCAAGAGCGACAAAAAAATAACACACTGAACTTTATTTTAAAGGAGAAGAGATACTTGACTGCATACAAAAAAATATCATAGCTATATGTTTTAATGCATGTTAATAGAAATTACTAATAAATCCATGTAGTACAGGCAATGATTCCTAAACTTTTTGATACATGAGACACATAATTTTGTTTTTCAGAATGGATGGCATGAGACAGATCTCCCTGAGCAGCCCTGCTTCTGCCCAGTGCAGCTATGACCAGCTGCTGGACTCGTCATGCATGATATTCCTCTCCCCAGGCTCCCTCGCTCTTTCCAGGCTATTTAGAGTGGTTTCAGGGCAGAATGCACTGGCCATCACACTATACCTGCAGGGAATTTTCACCATAAGGCATCAGAAATATAAATAGGAAAACAAATTGATAAAGACTGTAACTTTTTATTTTATTCACAAACGGAGAGAGAAATCCTGGCCAGACTGAAGAGGAAAGGAACATATATTTTGAGCTCTATTCTGAACTTCAGTGAGTTTTCTTATACAAAATGATAAAAAAAAAAGTAAAGCTCAGAGCCTAGAAGCTCTGAAATTCAAAAAAAATTCATCATGTTTCTTCATACCTTTTGATTTTCAAATTTCCATTAGGAAGACTACGGTGCCCCGTCCTGCCAATGTATAGTAATCAAAGAATATCTATGTATTTACATCATAAAGATTATCAGGTACAGTCCTGTGTGTGTGTGTGTTTGGTGGGGATTTTTTATGGGGAAAATTATTTTTTTCCTCACATCTGTGCTTGTTTGTTGACACTGTGGCTTTTTATATTAAATTCTTTATGTTGCTCCTTTGTATATCTCTGATCAAGTCAAACCATAGTGCTTTACTTCTCTTGGGAAAATATTAACAGAAGCCCATTTTTTAATTTGACAGATGACCTGGCCAACACAGTGTAGTGTGATCTCTGCATAGGAGTCTCCTCACTCATGATATTCAGAATTAAATTGCTAAAGTGAGCAACAGATTCAATAGTGAGGCAAGGAGATTGCCTTCCCCCATGCTGAATACAGCCACTGCAAATAATCTCTGTACACAAGCCTTGTAAGGATTCTGATGGAGAACATTTTCAAAACAGGTCCAAGATTAACATAGCATTCATAGTAGAAGAATTCCTGTAACTCCAAGGAATAAAATGGGTGAGTTACTAGATATAGTGAAGAACTATATATGCAGGACAAGTGAAAGAAGAACAAACAAGTATGCAGCATGCCAAAAATGATCAGGAGCTTAAGTAGATCAGGAATGTCTCTGCAAAACTGATATAAAAATTTTGTATTTTATTAATTATCTAAGCATTTATCAGAGAGTGCCTGGATTCACTTCAACAGAAAATCAAATGTCAGTTTTAAATGAGAGCCAGCCAGCCAGTCTTCTGGGATAGCAGCTTAAATAGAAAATAAGAAAAGTAATCCAATCAGTTTAATAACACTTTCCTTGTTTTGCCATTTGTGTAGCAAGGAAGCTCAGGAAGCAATGCCATGGGTCAGTCCTTCTCCCAGCACCCTATCTCTGCAAAGCAGGGCTTGTGAACTGCTGTGATAAGTGACTGTAACAAGGGAAGCTCTGGGGTCACAGTCTAAGCTTTGCTCAGTGAGCATGTGTTTGTACAGGACTCCAAAGAGCAATGTTCAATAAAACTACTGCCTCTAGAGTTAAGATGCAGGTGATCAAAAGATGCCTCAGCCCTCAGGGACAGATCTTATGCCTCTCAAAGAAGTATCAGCTGTTAATTTTCTGCTAATAATTTTTAGTGCAGAAATGTAAACTTCCCTTGTGCTGACAGAAGCAATAAAAATAAGTGATGACAGAGAATTGAAATAAGGTTAAAAAATACCGAGATGGGTAGAAAGGGTAGAACTGAACAAGATGCTGAGGGAAAAAAATTAAAACCAAACCACAAAAAAACCCCCCCAAAAAAACCTAAAAAAAACCCCAGACAAACAAAAACCTCCTCGCCCCACCACCAAAACACAAAAACCCCATAGAAACAATCCCACACACACACCAGAAAAACCCCCTCCAACAATCACAACACAAATGCATAATAATATGATAATACAAATTCAGTTTTTCTTGCAAAAACTGACTTGGGATGAGTGTTAAAGATCTACAACCACCCCAATTCCTTTTTCTCCCTTCTAAATAATGCTATTTAAAAACCAAGTCCTTTTCTACTCTCTGGACCCAGGATCCATTCTTTCTATTATAGAAATTGAAGAGAAAATGTGAACAATTACAAGAAGCAAAAATAAGGATTTAATCAGATATATTTAAGAACTTCAGCTTTTGAATCAGACATCAGATTTTAAACCCAGTGTTTCTGCTCTACAAAGCTGTCTGGACTTTGAAGAAGTTTTTTTCTTAGAATGGAATGCCTTCAAAATATAACCTGACATTTAGATTTAAAGTTCATTGAAAATCAATTGTGAAAATATTTTTCTCTGTATCATTTAATCCAGGAATATATGTTCTTTTATATTCTTTGTGATGTGAACACGTACTGTATGAAGATGGTGAAGGACATGAATAAACTGAGTGGGGAATTTTTGCCATCTCATTCCTCTTCAGACAATTCTTTGGCAATGAACTTTTGGCTGTTTCTTGTCAAGGCACTGACAAAGGGATTCTGAACATAAATTGGTGGCATTAGTTTAGTTAAATTATACTAAATCTATTGATTTATGCTTCTATCTGAGATTCTTGGGACTTTCTGGACTTGCTTTTGAAAGCTCAGTTCTGCAGTATGTGTTTTTTTGGAAAAGTCAAATATATTTTCTTGGGCACCTAAATGGAGTGAAAAATTAAACAGATTATATTTTGGTCTTTTAGAACCAATACAATTTACAGAGAAGCTGGATTTTCCCTACAGGTGCTGAAAGTCAGGAGGGCAATGTGAGAAATGACCTAATGTATAGCTACATAGATATGCAGTGTGAGTACCATTCATTTTAAAATAAATTTCTCTTGATTTACAAGCATACTTATAAACTGACTTCTAAATTCCACAGATATTACCTTGACTGTAGTTTTGGCAATGCACCTCAACATTTTCCATGGTTAGATTGAGATGAAAGCTTTAAATGGTGCAAAATAAAATCAAGCGTGTGTCTCAAACTGCTTCCAATTTTCCTGAAAGCGATTATTTCTGCCACTTTTTTCAACCTCCTCCCTTCCTTTGCAATGTTTCTACAGTTTCTCTTAAAGCATTTGTATTTTGACATTTGGTTCATCTTCATGGTCTATTCTAAAGATCATATTTCAATCCTTCCATATTCCATGTTCACATGGGACATACCTTCAGCCTTGAGTGACATCTTTCCAAATGTTTGCTTGGTCAAGGCTTTAAGTGTATTTAAGCAGTTGATGTAAACTGCATGATGTTTTTCCTGGGAAAGAAAACAATAAAACTTTTCTGGCCAAATTTATGAGTGCCTCATCCCCAAAAGTGTTCAGTCAGGTTGGATGATGCTTGGAGCAATCAGGAAAGTGTCCCAGCTCATGAAAAGGAGTTGGAAGTAGATGATCTTAAAGTCACTCCCAACCCAAACCATCCAATGATTCTTTAATTCTGACTGCCAGGATTAGTGTTCTGGCCCCCTGAGGTGAACTCCATATGATAAAGCCTGACCCTCTTCCATCCTTTGACACCCACAACGTCTCTGCCCATGGAGGTTTTGCCTGAGCCATGATGAGGAGTGGGAAGAAGCCTTCCTCCTCCCTTGCTTTAAGGAAGTGCCCCAGGGGTGTTCATGTTCACATCAGATTGAATGAAAGCCCCACAATGGAAACTGTGCTGCAGCATGTGGGAGAAGGGATTTTTTTCTTCCAAAACTCCAGTTTCATCTTGTCCAAGATTTAATAACATTGCAATAATAGCTAATACTGCACTGATAACTTACATGAGCATATTTGGAACATTTTAAGAAGCAAATAAATAATTTGTGCATTTAATTCCTGTGGAAATTCATGTGTAATTTTCATCTAAGTTCATTACAACTGGTTGCCTAGATGTCCCCTTGCTAAATAGTCACTGGTTCATGATTTCTAATCTTTCTGTGATGTTTTTCATCAGTTTTGCACAATTCTTTTTTTGTCACTGTATTATGGTGTTTGGCTTCTATACTGCCCTTCTCCTCTCTTCTCACAGCACTTTGTATGGTTAACTTTGGATGCTAATTTTTCTGTAGACATAATGGTATTTGTGTGCCTCTCTGGTTTAACAATTAACCTAAGCAATCCAGTCAAAATACCACCAAACATGTTCCTATTACCACCACCAGTATCTCAGAGAGAACTAAAAAAACTATTTAGGTTATTAGCAAGGACCACTCTAAACATATTATTTATTATAAATACACAAATATTTCCTACACATGCTTCCTATTCACTTTGATGCATAATATTATCTAATAATTTTTGACTACAATCTCTCTAGAACCACATAGATTCTTTGTTGTAAATAAAAAGCCTTCATATGGTAATTTTTATGATATAAAGATCAGGAAATATTTTGATATATTTTGCCTTTTTTAAAAAAAAATACCCTTAACAATTCATTTATTTAGATAAAAACTGTCTTAAATATGAATGACAGACAGAGAACTATTAATATTTAAGTTTTTCGGTTTCCAAGTGTCTAATTTTTGTGGCCTTGGAATCAACATTTAACTTTTCCATGACTTCACAACATCATCTGTATAATGAAGATAATACTCATCAGGCTGGAGCGAAAAGCATTAAAAGCTACTTAAATGCTTGCTCTAAAGACTTATTAAATGAATGGATATGTTTCCATCTATTTTAATGACTTTTATATCAAGCTGTTAATTCAGAGGATTACATTTTCATTAAATTTTACCAAAAAAATTGTCAATACATGGAAAATGTTTGTTTGATCCACAGTTCCTCATAATGTTTATATTCCAAACAATGCATCATTGTGGTAATGCCTGACAGCTAAGTGGAACTGCTTAAAAATGGAACTCTACCCTCTTTGCTTCCTCCTTTTAGCATGGGAACTGAAAATACTATCTATAGAGTAAATTGATTAAAAATTATAAATTATAAGTTCTTTTTTAATGTAGAATGTACAGTAACTTCTGTGGGTATCCACATGTCAAAGAGAAAATGTCAATGTCATATGGTGCTTAATTTCATCAATTATTGAAAAGAAAATCTCAACTCACTATATTTTTTGGTTTAGTGATCAGTTTCTCATGTCAAAAATATTAAAAATGAAAATGCATTGAAATCAAGGCAGCATGTAGCTTTCCACTAGTGATTAAGTAGAAGTCAGCCTCAACTATCCAAGGGTACAAAGGGACAATGAAACAACTTAAACTATCAGTATGTTGGATAATAAAAATAATCTTCAATGTCATATTCAATGTTGTGTCTTAGGACATGAGTTCTTTTGATATATGAGCATGTTTCATATATCAGAGGGTAAACCAGGTGAAACAGGGAAAATAATGGTTATTTAGTTTACAATTCACAGTTATTCTCTATTTGCTGAATTAATTTGGTTGAAATAAGACACCATCCTGTAGAAAGTGGTTCAAAAAAGGCACAGGTATGAGTCTGAGGCACTGGCCAAACCCTTGATCTGACTGAATGATGCCTAAATGTCTTCTGACTTATTATTTTACCCTTTTCCATTTCCAGATGACAACTGATTTTGTTTTTAAAGTTGTAAGGAATAAAAAAAAAATTAGAATCCAAACAAATACTTGCCTTTAAAACTGAAATAAAGTTTTGTTTATTTTGTTTATTTTTTATTAAAAACCCAACAAACAACATATTAACATCATTTTCCTAAGAAGCTTTCTCTGAAAGGTATCTTATTTAAATTTCTCTAAAAAAATGACTGTTATAAAATCATAGTTTAATACAAGCAGTAGAAGAAAATGGCTCTGTTTTGTGAGCTGACTGCTCAGCTTGTTGATTCTGCATATTGAGAATGGTGATCAATAATGTCTCTTAACAGAAAAAGACCTTTGTAAAAAGAAATTTCCAGCAGAAAAATTAATATCTTGTTAAGCTTTCAGACATTTTTCCATTTGGTACTGAGTCACTGAAGCATCTGGCATGAATTTCAGCACCTTTGAACCATTTATGCACTGATAATGTTAATACACACTTCTTTGCTTAAGGAAAAGAAGATACAAATACATTCATTGCTGCTTATGGTGGAGAAGAAGGAATGGAGCTATCAGAAGTAAATAAAAAGATTTAAAAGTAAAAAAAACAAACCAAGAGCAACAGGCAGAATGAATACAAATGCTACATTCATTTTTGGGAACAGAGCATCTTAAATCTTTGCCAAGGCAATGATACATCATTTTTCAGATAGGATGAAGTTGAGGCAGCCAAGAGAAGCCTGAAAGAATTACTGTAGCAAGATATTTTCACCTAATCGTTAATTTCCAAACTACATTGTTTTGACAACAATGGTTTAGAATCAAAGTTGAATGCATTGTGTTGGCTTAGCATAGCCAAAGAACAGGAAGAGAAATCTCATTACTAAAAGCTAACCTGGTTCAACAGGGAAGTTAAATTCCCAGCTGAATTTTCACAAGCTAAAAGCAGTGTTAGCATTTGGAAAGACAGGATTATCACAATTAATGACAAAGGAACATTTTGTCTACAGCTCCTGCACCTCCACAAGATATCTCACCCCTTCTCCAAAACAATACAAGTACCATCATCTGCACCTGTGAAGAAGAATATATACTTATTAAAAATGTAAGTTATTTATGGAAAATAAAAAATCCATTCAAACTGTAAATCCAGAAGATCACCAATAAATAATTTTTAGAAAACACAGGCTTTCCTTATTTTACAGTTATTTTCAATAGGAGCATCCTTGCAGATGTATAAGACAAAAGGGAATTTGGTGGTGCTTGATAATGAATGACAGCATACACACCATTTCTGTATGCTTTTCTTTGTTTACTTCATTGAGTACTGGTGTACTTCAATGTATTGTATAGAATCAAACCTTTTTTTTGTTACTAACCACACTCTGAGGAAAACCTTTTCCATGTGCAAAAGCCACAGCTTCAACCTGTCTGCTTAGAAAATTTAGATGGCTGAACAATTGGAGCTCTTGAGCACCTCTGAACTTCTCTACAGACAAGTTTATTCAGTAAATCTTCTGCAAGTCACACTATTTTTTGTCTGCTTGCTTATTATTCTAGTTCTTGAATCTTCTTTTTGCTAATCAGAAAAACACTGGAGTGATAATAAAAATATTTTTATGACCTGGGAAATAATTGAATATGGAGAACAATTAGAATCTGGCACATTTCAGACCTGTGTAATTGTCTTCTATAACACTAGTTGGCCTTGCAGTTGTGGGGAAAGAAGTAGATGTTCTATTTTGAGTCCATTAAAACTCATAAAGTAGGAAGAAAAACACAATTAAAAGTGCTACAGTTGAATCTAAAACTAGGTAGGTAGCCATGGCTGCAGATATATGTAATTCATTGGCAGATAATGAAAAACCTATCAAGCTATGCTGCATGGAAACCTGCTTTGAGATTATGGAAAAAAAACTTGTTAGTTTTTATTGTTATCTTATTATAATTTAGATTACTTTGGTGGGGGAGACTATGAATATCCTGCAGGAAAATATTGAAGTCTAACTTTATTAAATTGAAAAGTTAAAAAAAATATACTGATAGTTATGGAATTCTGTAGGTAAATAATGCAGTTTACTTATTTGATCAAGCCCATCCAGTTAATGAAACACAGGGTGAAGAATGACCAGGCAGACAGCAAAGCAAGGTTTGAGGTTATAGTGGATCACAGGTTGCACATGTCAACAACCTTGATGTCAAACATTTTACTGCCACATAAATCAGAACAACCTCTAGAGTATTTTCCACTTTCCAATGCAGGTGGATTATCCCTGATGTTTTTTGTATTCCAAAGTGGAAGAAACACGGGCTTTAGAAATAAAAGAAAGAGAATGCCACTAGAAGTTTGTTGAATACCCTCACTGTGAAATTTCATCTCATGATGGTTTTTCTGTGCTAAGCCCAGCCACACAGGAAGATCCTAAGTAAATACTTGTGTTTAACTGTAATTTCTACAGGAGAGGATAAATGTTTTATGGAAGGAAAGCAAAAGATGTCACAGTATGGCAGGTCATGAGTCTTACTGAGTGAACAGCATTACTGAGTAAAGTACAGACCAGTTCTATGATTCTGAGTTCTTATTGGACATCCCATCTCAGAAACAACTTCAAAGGTGTTAAATCATTCATATTTTAGTAACTTAAATGCTGTTTTATGCTATTTAAATGCTTAAGTAAGTACGTTTTAGATTAAGCATCTTCAAAGAATTAAATTTGGATGAGTAAATCAATCTTGGGAAAGGTTTTTACACTATCAAAAGTGTAAAAAGAAAAAAAAAATAAAAGAAAAATAGCAACTTATTAATTAATTATATCTTCTGGAAAGGGAATAGGAGTATATCCAAATTCCTTTTTCACAAAAAAAACAAACAGCCTTACGTCTCTCTGTCTTTCCTTTGTGTTTTAGGGGGGAAGACTGCTCTCTGGTAATGCTGCAGGAGAGACTTCTGTTACCTCCTGTATCTGTAGCTACAGAGAAAAATACAGGGTCATGGTAGTCAAGAACTTACATTATTGCTGGAATCAGCAACTCTGATCAGCTGGAAAGTAGCCATAAAGAACATAATCTATCAAAAGCCTGCTGCTATCCCTGAGGCTTTTATAACCCATATAAACATATTTAGGTGCATTAAAAATTAAGGAATCATAATATTATATTATTTCTTTGAATTGATGAAAAAAATATACTAAGAGGAACTATAATGAGTGCTTGAATAATAAGTAAATAAACAATGTCACAGTAAGAACAGCTAGCTTGTGCTGTAAATGTTATTGTTATGTCATATGGCTTTTGTTCCTTTATGCTTCAATATTTTTGGGAAGAAAAAAAAACAATCAACATTAAAAAAAGTCAGGCTTCAAGTAGCATGTAAATTACATCCTGAGAGATGTTCATATGAAACCTCTTAATCTTTCAGAGAAATCCTCAGCCATCTCTTTGCTTTAGGTTCAGAGAGATGGCTGAAAAGAAGTAGAGAATACACCTCAGATTAATTTACAGTGCTCTTGTTTGCTGTCAGATCCTCTCATAATACTGAAGGTTTGTGACAAATATTAACACACACCCCAAATGCTTATGCTTGTTTCACTACCCTAGAAAACATGGCTCTAAACAGGAAAACAGTGAAATTTCCTCTAAAGAAAAAACAAACCATGATGTCTGTGTTCACAGAATCAAAACAGTAGATGAGAATGTTTGGTCTCTTAACACATGTCTTTTATCCAGAACATCATTTTCTCCACTGTCACTTATCTTTTTCTTGGAGACTGCAGAGATTACTCAGTGAAATGTCTAACACCAAACTTAACATCATGATTACCTTCACCAGAAGCCATATGATAATGTTTTCATAAAGAAGCACCAGAGTTTCTCTGGCTCCTGTGAAATTTCATTTCAACATTTTATTTTCTCCTCCTTTGAGAGTGAAGCCACATAGTTAATAGGAGCACTGTCTGAGAAAGCCTAGATTTTCCCCAAAATAAACAGGTAAATCTAAGAAATATAGCACTGTACATGGACCTAGGGTATCTATATATTCCACTGAAGATTGTATACAGACGCATTTTTGTTCAAATATTTGTCAAAGAAGTTTTTTTCTCATATACGATAAAAACTGAACAAAATATGTTCAGTTGTATAAATAAAAGAATTGCAGTCTGTTAGATCTGAAACATGCTTCCAAGAAGGTTTGAGGCACCTACAATTCAAATATTAATGCTGTCAGCACCTAAATCCATTAAAATAAAAAAAGATAAAAAGTAAAACAATATATATATATATATATATATATCACCTTACAGGTAGGAGAAAATGCTACGTGGTCTTTTCTTGTTTTAATATTTTTATTGTCAAAGCATAAATGACCCAAAGTCATTTTGATGACAGAGAGAATTTACAGAAGTGCCTAACTACACTCAACCCCAAGTCTGATTTTTCACTTACAGAAAGCACCCATCAGCATTTTTATGACAAACTATTTCTGTTAACTGATTTTATTTATTTTTGTTTAACTATTCTTATATTATTCTATTCATTAGAAGCAGATAAATATATTTAAGAAATGGAAGGATCAGTATGATCATCTAGTTTGGTTTATTTGTGCCTCCCAAACCTATGAAATTTTTGATTTCTAAACTGAACGCAGAAGCCTCTATTTAATGTGCAACAAATGTTTAGAGGACAAATGGTTTTACCTAATGATAACAATAACATGTGATAGTGATCTTGAATTGCTTAATTATTCTTACATTTAAAAGATAAATGTTTAAATGAAAAATAGAAATTCTCAAATGCCCTTTGAAATAGCTTTGACCTTTATGTTAAGCAGCCACTCAAGTCACTATCAACGTGAGCTGAATCGGAAATGCCTCCTGCCTGGTGGCTAAAGAAAGGCTTTTATGAAATTATTAAGTTTTTTCCTATTTCTTTAGTGAAAGAAGTCTTAATTTTACTGTGTTTTATTTGTATCTTACTATGACAAGAACACTTTTTTGAAGCAAACAGAAGAAAATGGAGATTTAGGTAGTGCAGTCTCAGGGAACAAAGTCCCGTAGTTCCAGACTGCTTCTCACAACCTGAAGCAATGTTTAACTACCTAGAACTGCAGTATCATTACCGGGAAATATTTATTTCCTTCACATAGCTTCATTTTGAAATTAACAAAATATATTTCCATACTCTTTTTATGCTTAATTTGAACTGGAAAACAATTTTTATGTGACCTGAAAGAAGACTCCAAAGATTTATGAACTATATTATATACTTATTAACTATATTAACTACTAGCTATAAACATTATCTTTGATAGATCTTGAGTTCTGTATTGTTTGTATAAAACTTTGCATCCATGCAAATATGCCTTGAGTTAATAATCATGACTAAAAATATTCTTAAGAGAATCCTTCATTCCCTGAAAAGAGTAGTTTCTGAAAGAGTATTCTCAAGGTTATGTCAAAAGTAAAAAATGAATATATTTCTATTTCAATACAATTAAAAATTATGGGATAGCATTATTTGTAAATGCTAAAATTCTGTCAAAGAGAGCTCAATAATAAAATATTGTAAAATATACAGATATAAATAAAATATAAAATAAAGATAAAATTAACATTTATTGTAGTATATTTAATAGAAAATTCACAGTGCTGCAAATTGTCTTCATAAGTCCCCTACTGTTGATTTTACCTAGACAGTACTTCAAACATATACTACAGCAAAAAGAAATTTACTGAAATTTGAGCAGTCAGCCTAGAAATTACACTGAAAATTCACAAAAGCTGAATCACCTCCAAATTCTCCTTCCAAGTTGCATCAAAAAACCCAGAACCAGGCATATAAAAATGTGCAGCTAGGATGAGTGCTATAATATTGTGACTTGAGCATAACATGAGATATTTGATTTTGCTAAACAACAAAACAATTTGAGAATGATACCTCATTTTAGTTTTTCTACGCAGGTAAATTCATTAATATATCATTGAAATGACAATTCTGAGCATCTGTGTTTTAAGAAATCCCTTGCCTTAAATATAAATTCAGTAAATATAAATTCGGTAAATATAAATTCAGTAAAAACAATAATAGTAATGATTATGATGATTATGATGATTATGATGATTATGATAATAAAAAATAACAACAATAGAAATAATAATTATAATCAAACTGTTATTGTCAGGGGGCTAAGATAAGGATTCATCAGACCAAACTCAGTAACCCACAGCATAATTATCTTCCCATGGGTTTGTTGTTTAGTCCCTCTCTATATTAAGGGGAGAGCACAAATGTTCTCAGGAACGTGATTCATCTCATCCTCTGAAGTAGCTGTCTAAAAAAAATCTCTGCCAGGTCCAAGTTAAAACACAGCTAAGTTCAAAATCAGAGATTGCTGAGGGCTTTGTCCTGTAGAGTTTAGTGTACCTTCATGGATGAAAATTAGGAAATCTTTATAGAGAGACCATTCCAATTTCTGACCACTCTTAAAAAAATAAAAATCAGCTTCATAATTTTCACACATTCTTGCTGTAGCACATGTGTTGCCTCTTCCCTGTTTCAAATGTGCCTCAAATAACTGGTACTTTATTGTCATTCCTGTTATCCTATCATATATATCTTTGAACACTGAATTAATTCATTCTGGGGACAGCTGACCCAAGTATTTCATATTCTCTTTAATGCCTTCCTATATAAAAGTTACAGTCCTTATTATATATTTATTTATGCACCTAAGTATTTTATTTTTCCCTTTTCCTTTGAAAATTCAAAATTAATGTGTTCTTAAGAAATTTTCTTCATCTCTAAAGGACTGACAGGACTTTGTTATTGAGCATTCCTACATTCTACAGATAATATTTATTGTTTCCTGATATCTTTCTAGATGAAGCTATTTACTCCACTTTTTTGGGAGTGGATTTTTTCACCTCTCTTATATTTAAAATAAAAACTTCAATTAGAGTTAGCTCCTTCAGTTTAACTTCAAAGGTTTCTCCAAACTGACCCCTACAGCTGCCAAATTGAGGAAACTTCATTAAAAAACCCACATACATCATCAGAATTTACAATTTTTTTAAACTGTTGAACGTAAAGATCTCTTCTAGGTTGTGTTAACCAATAATCCACTTCCTTCTGCCCCAAGCTAAAAGCTAAAAACTCGTCCTGATATCAGATTGTTGCTTCTTTATTTACCCAATAGAAGAAATTACATTACTCTGGTATATCAGTAGGCAAAAATACCCATGTGGTGTGGCCATGCAGCAGCTAGAAATCCAAAATGGCTTCATTGATATTAAAGTCAAACATGAAATACCAACTATCATGATAATCAATAGTGTTATGGTCATAGTATTCAGTTTTGTATCTAATCATTATTTTTAAGAACTAAAAATTGATCTAAAACAGTATCTTAATTAGTACTGCTGAGAATTTATTTCTATTACCTAATACCAACAACAGTGTCACATATCAAAAGTGTCCTTGCTCTGATTCAATGATTTTAATCACCTAACTTAGAGATTTATTTATATGTTAAGTCTCAATTTACATATTTTTTATTTAAACAGATTGAATAATTAAAAAAATCTGATAAAAGTCTATTTCTTACTATTTCTGACTATTTCTGACAATCAGACCTTGTAAGGAAACTTCATTTTCTGCCAGAATCAACTCCAATCCAGTGCTGCCTCAGGTTGGTTAACGACTGTTTAGTAAGAAATGAGAGCAATTACATCCAGGGTGAGCTGTGCCCTACAGCATTAGCAGCCTTTCATTCCAATCAGTATCTCAGATTTTACATCCCCTTTATGACAGAATTTCTGACATGATTTGTTTTTCTAACACCACTGAAGAAATCATTTGTCTAACTAAATCTCAGTCTGACCAATCTACTGTAGATTTCTGAGCACAAACACAGAACAATTTCTTATAACCATCTTTTCTCAAAGTAATTTTACTCAAAACCAATTTGTTTAATGCTGAAAGGTACAGACAGTTCTACCAGCCCCAAAAATGGGACATTGCCCATGGCAGTCAGGTTTGCTTAGCTGAGTTAAAACACTTCAATATGTAGGTGGTGGTTTTTAGTTTTTTGGGGTTTTTTATGTGTATGTGTGTGTGTGCCAAGACTTTCTTTATATACTTATCATTTTTGTTAGTTAAGTCATTAAGAAAACTAATGTGCTGAAATTAGCAAGATTTTCCTATGTAGTGCACATATTTTACCTGCCTAAATCTACTTTCTGTTTCAAATAAATAAAAAAATGAACTGTACTGTCTGTGTCATCTTTTTTTCTAAAAAAAAAGTAAAATTATTTTTACCCCTGTGGCATGTTTTATAGAATAGGAGAAATTTCAGACAGTGAGAGTACAGGAATAGGTAGTTTGTAGCTTTAGTGTCACTTTGGCAGGAATTAACCCACACACCCTGTTGAGAGACTGATGCATTATACCATATATGCAAATTAGAAGGAAGTCTTGGATACAAGATCTGAAAAAACCCTAGGAGTATGGTGGCATTTATTTCTTTTTTTAGCTGTGTGGGGTAGAATGTATCTTGCATACTTAAGCGCATACTTACAATCTCAGAATTAGTTCCAAGTAATAAGTGACATCAAAGGCTTTGTCATTCGTTTGAAGAAGTCATGCATCTGGATAATATTTCCTGAGGCCTTGTAAGTCTGCCACTAAAGGAAATTTCTATGCAGATCAGGGGCCTGTTTTTAAATCAGGCTTCCCATTCTTTTTTTATTTACTCAGACTTAGGAGAACGTCGTCATGGGAGTCATGCTTGGAAAGAACCATGAAGTTAAAAGTTACAAATCTGATTCTGAGTACCAGTCTGTGCTCACCTGCCTGTCCCCACCAGGTGACCTTCAACATGGAGCTGCTTTCTGTCTTGTTCTAAAAATCATTGAGTTAAAGACCTGTTGAAGTAAAGAGTAATAACTACTAACATTACAATATTTACCTGTTATCCATCAGAAAGTATCTGCAGTACTGTTTTCATCAGTTAAGAGGCAGAAATAAAATTATACTTAAAAACACATATGGCATTGTGTGCTTTGTAAAGTAAAACCCAGCATTTTCTCTATGATTTACACGGTCTCGTCAGATTAATGTGAGGTGCTGGGGCTGACTAACACCACAGCATTTCTTTAAGGAGCTGCTTGTATACATGCTGTTCAAATGTACATTGTGTGCATCCAAAATTCAGCCAGAGATTTGTTGGGGTGGTGCTGAGGTGCTGTGGGAGCACTGGGGGGTGGATGGGACTCTGGTGCTGCTGGTTGCAGCAGCCAGCAGCCACAATTAGGGCTGGTGTGGCTGCAGGGTGGTTCCAGGTGTGTCCCAAACACAGAAACAGGCTCAGGGGCAATCAGACAAGTGGTAGCTGCAGGGACAGACACGCATCTCAGGGACCATGGATGGCCCAGAAAGGCCAGGGACCCTCTGATGGGCCACGGCAGCATGGGTGTGAAACACTCCACCGTCTCTGGCCAGGGGCAGGATGCAGCTCAGCATAAATCTGGCTTGCAGGTGGCTCAGCTGCAGGTGTTGATGGGCTGCAAGTGGGAAACAAGAGACATGCCTCCCAGGAAAGCTGCCAGGGTCAAAACAACACACAGGAGCCAAAACTGAGGAAAACAACCTCTTGACAAGATGATAGGTTTGTCACTCAAAGAGAAACCAAAAATAAACAATAATGAAGTAATTAATAGGTAAATGAAGAAAAACGGAGCATCAAAAGACAGTGTTAAAGTACAATGAAAAGTGGAATACTGATGCAACAGCAAGTTATGTATTATCAGACAGAAAAGCTTCTTTAAAATGCAGCGATGATCTGACAAATGCACACCACCGATTCTTTTTCACACGAGTCACTTTCACAAATCCCTTTTCCCCAGCATTTCAGAGGCAGCTCCGGGGCAGGGATGCTCCCTTGCATCCCTTAGGACGGTGACCCCAGGCCGGAGGCTGTGCCTGTGCCTAGCACCATCTAGTGAGCTCCTCCTTCCACTCCAATCAAAACACTAAAAGTGACATCCCTAACTTTCAGCCTGCCGGAGCGTTTGGGGAACTACGCAGATTCCTCTGACGCTTGAATTTAGAGGCAGGAGGAAGACCTGTTCCAGGTTCTTCTTCTGAGACCTTCCCTTCTTTCAAACGCACACCTTATCTGGAATAAGGAGCAGAGCAGGTGTTATAACAGCAGGGTGGTTATCAAGATGTTCCTTAGATGTTAAAAACCCTCTCTTTACAAATAACTTTGTCTAATAAGCTAGCTTGAGTACCTGTCCTTTTTTTAAATATTATTGTTTAATTAGATTGTTGATTAAAGTAATATTTAGTCTGCTATTATTATGATAATGTTCTTCACTCCTTAGAAATAAATCTATATTCTACATTCCAACCAAGATGAAAACTAATTTATAAAATACAGTAATCAACATTTTCCCGGGAAACAAAAATTTTTTTGTCCCTTAAACAGTTGCTGCAAAAGAGCAGAATCAGAAAATACTATATTATAATAATAATAATTAGTACAATTTCCATGCACTTCAGTCTTCAATACTTAGTGAAATTTAGGTGCATTTGAGACACATTTCACTTGTGTCATTAGTATTCATAAATACTAAAAGGTAGAGGAATAAGAGGAAAGGTAAAGTCCAGCAGACACCTGGAGACAGAATGCAGTGATTCTTTCATGAGATCCATTAACTGAAGCACAATTAGAGGAGTATTGATGTTATTGAGGCTCAACTTGTCTATGTTGCTTTGTGATAACAAGATTGTTGATACATTTCCTTCACTTTCTTTCTTCCATGCCTTCTTGCCCTCTCTAAAACACTCCACATTCAGTAAAAAGTGTGGAGACCTTAGGGGCATCCAGAGTTTTGTATTGTCTTTGAAAATTAGTTATCCTTCAAGCTGGGTTTATGTACTATGCTCACACTACCAATCTGTCTTCAGGGCATTCAGGGAAGAAGTGGTGAAATAAAAAAAAAAAAAAGAAAAGAAAAAAGTCAAGGAGAAAATTCAGGTTTACAAATGTTTAAAGTAGTGTTCAGTACTAAGAGATTAATAATGATCTAGAGGTAAAAGTTAATGATTTTTGGATATATAAGTATAAATGACAAGTATAAATGACATGGTATTAAGAATTTACTGTTTTCTTAGAGAAAATAAGGATAATTTTGAGAGATATTTTTCTTTCAAAAAGTGTTCCATCAGTCCTTAAATATCCTACTCATTAGTTGTTTAACATACTCTGACTACATAAATGTAGGTGAAGAAAATTTAAATAGAAAACTTGTCCCCAGGGAAATCAAATTAAGTGTGCAATGGGCTTGAGGGAAGCCAGGGTCTAATTTAAAATTAGCAGACATAGCTTTATCCAAGATATATATATATATATACATATATATACTGTCCCTCATGTAGTTTTCTCCAAAACAACAACAAAAAAAACCCAAACTGAATGAAGACAAAACAAACCAAAACAACAAAAAAAGAAAACCAAAAAAAACCCACAAAGAAACCCAAGCCCAATAAAACAAAACCCAAGAAAGCAAAAAAAAACCAAACCAAACCAAAAGTAAATTTGGTATTAAGATAATACAGCTCTACCTAGAGGAATATTTCTTCCAGTTAAGAACAAATTACCTTCTAAGAGCCTTGAGGCCACCTGGAATTGTAATGAATTTTGCTACTGAATTGTAGATTACAATTTTTACCAGTGCTTTTCTATTTCTTCTGTTTTTGGACACTTCAGGGTTTTGGTTTTTTTTAGGGTTTTTTTTTTTAGGGTTTTTTTTAACTGAAATAGTAGACCATCATTAAACAAGGTTAAATCATTCAGAGGATTATTAATCAGGTCCTAGGCACCAGAATTTAGTCAACAAGCCTTGAGTAAAATCTTTAAGACTAGCTGACAAGCAGAATTTCCACATTCTTGGGTGGGGGTTTTTTGTTTCTTTTAAATATAGTGTCAGTTCAAAAGGACCTGTTTCTCTCAACCCCCCAAAAAAACAAAGGAATTTGAAAAAAAATACTGCATCCTATTTTCATATGCTTATTTTTTACAGCTTCCAGTGCTCCTTCACAAGAATAGAGCTGCTGAGAATCTGTCACCTTCATGAATCTTGCCAACTAAAAAGGCAGTTTCATTAGGCATTGAAAAAATCTAAACCAAAACTTTGAAGCTGGCTTTGATTTATATCTCTGAGTTAAATACCTAATATTCCTTAATCAGTGCCTCGAGGGAATTAAGTACCACAAAATAGAATTCACTATAATTTCCTTAGTAAGTAACATGAAGCCTAAATCAGGGAAATCTGGGAATAGTGGAGCAAAAAGTCTTTTTGTGGTGATGTGGCAGCTAACTGAGGATTAGAGGGGGATTCCTGTGTTGGACTAAAATCAGCTATAGCTACTCTGATTCTCAGGAGTCAAAACCACCACTTTTCAAAATGTGGAGCAATAATTTTTATTTCAAGTTTAAGGGGTTTAAAACATAAACCCTAGAACCTATAATAATGAAGTCACTTGCACAGGACTTTAAGCACTAAAAAATTATTTTTTCATAGCTGTTTGTATACATATTTTAATTAATTCTTGGAAGAATTAGAAGAGACTAGAATTTTCTCAGTTGTGTGCTCCTGGTCTAAGAGTCTCCATGAAAAAGCAGATGTGTTTTTTCCCTGAAGCAGAAATATTAGATTTTGGGTACATAAACCCAACCTCTAAGGAATACTGAGTAAGTTTGCTGGCAACACTGAATTACAAAATGCTGTCAGAGCAGGGAGGGCCTGCAGTGACACCCTGATGATTTAGAGAGATGGGCAATCACCAACCATATGAGACTGAACAAGGGCAAGAACCAGATTCTGCAGCTGGGGTGGGCATGTGTGTTCAGACAAGAGAAAAGAGGCTGGAGAGCAGCTGCAGAAAAGGACCTGGGGATCCTGGTCAGTGTCAAGCTGAACATGAGCCAGCAGTGCCCTGGAGGCAGGAGGGCCAGCCCTGTCCTGGGGGCATCAGGCACAGCATCGGCAGCTGGGCAAGGGAGGGGATTGTCCTGCTCTCCTCTGCACTGGGGCAGCTTCACTTGTGTGAGTGCTGGGGGCAGTTTTGAGCCATAATATAAAAAAGAGATTAGAGAGTGTCCAAAGGAGGCCATGAGGATGGTGAAGGGTCTGGGGAGGAGACCTTATGAGGATTGGCTCAGGTCACTTGGTTTTCTCAGCCTGGAGGAGACTGAGGTCAGACCTAATTGTGGTCTTCACCTTCCTCATGAGGGGAAGAGGAGGGGCAGACACTGATTTCTTCACTCTGGTGCCCAGTGACAGGACTAGAGGAAGTGGCCTGTCCTAGTTTAGGGCAAATCAGGAAGGAAAACTCTAAATGGGGATTTCTACAAGGAAATGCCCCTCCCCACCAACGGGTCCGGGAAAAAGGAAAAAAAATTCCGTGGAGAAAAGTGGAAAAAGCTGTTTATTTAACAGAAATTGAGTAATATTAAATAATAAAACTTCTTGCTGTTCGATGGGATGGTAAGTCTAGGAAGAAAAGTCTTTTTTCATGTGGTGTAGCTTGGCTTGCTCAGGTTCTTATCAGTCCCTCCGGCGCTGGAAAATGCCGAGGCCCAGGCCCCGGTGGGCCACAGGCGTGAGCTCCCGGGGTTTGGCTGCGTGTTCAGTCCAGAGCAGGCTAGCACAGATCCAAGAAAATTGGAAAAAAAACAAAGGTCCAGGGAACTCCTCTGCCTCAGCTAGCTAAAACTAACTAAAAGTCAGAGAGAAGCTCTGTCCCGCTGTCTGTCCGTGCTGCAGACACCACAGTCCAGGAGCGACGTGTGTGGGAGTGATGTTTTCCTTAACACACTGCACACTTCTTCTTCCCCCTCTCTTGCTCTCAAAGCCAGTCTTAAAGGTGCAGAACTTAATATATAACATAAACCAGATGATTGGGGATACCAGTATCATAAAGTCACCCCAGGACATGGCCTAAAGCTGAATCAGGGGATATTATGTTGGATACTAGGAAAGTGTTTTACACCCAAAGGATGTTTGGGCACTGGAACAGGCTCTCCAGGGCAGTGGTCACAGCACCAAGCCTGACAGAGTTCAAGAAACATTTGGTGTGATTGCAGTGTCCTGCAGAGGGTCAGGTGTTGGGCTCCATGATTCTGATAGGATCCCTTCCAACTCAGTGTATTCTATGATTCTATGACTTCACCACAAAAAAGTCAAAAGCTTTTCCTTAGAACTGGCTGCTGGTAGGGCAGGAGTTGCTGAGAGTAGAGGGAATCTGTTTTTCTCCCTTTAACCTGGAACTTTTGGATTAAGAGGTGGATAGTAAACATCATCTATATGAAAATTATTTGAATAATTATTTGAAAGTGGTTTTGTATAGAGCTTAATACAATCATGACATAAGGTGAAATTTGAGGACAATTAATGTATTGATCTGCTTAGTAGACAGAGAAGCATCCAGTTTGGAGCTCTTGAACAAGATGGAACAAATGTCGAGCTGGTCATGTTTACAAAAAAAACCCATGATTTTTAACCACATATAGAAGAAAAACTGTGAATACCTTTAGAAATTTAGTAGAGAAAAGCAGGTTAAATTCAGAGTATTTAACTTGTAAATATTGGAATTTTCATTGTAGGGTGGCTGGAGACTTTAGCATCTTAAGTTCTTTGAAAAACCAATTTTTTTTAAAATAGAATTATAGAATGTCTTGGGTTGGAAGAGATCTTAAAGACCTGGCATGATTTCTGAAGGCTTGATCTTGCAAGATGCTATACCTCCTCTGGTCTGAGTAATATCACTTGCAATGTTGTATGACTGTCTCCATGACAATAATGGATTCTAAAAAAAGATCTTCATCTTGAAGAATAAAATCAGTGCCTAGAGCTTCCAAGAGTTGGACTTAAAAAAGGACAAAAGAACATCTAGCTAAAGTAAATATGGCAGAGAAATATAATTCCTGTGTTACAACGTAAGACCTGCAAAATAAAGACAGATGGGTAAATGGCCTGACCAACTCAGTCACCCCACCCTATGTGCTGTCCTGAGAATAAATAAAAGGACAAGTGCTACCATATCACTTCCTCATTCCTCATGATATTGTATTTATCAAGTGCACTTTATATGTAGCTGCAGGTGTTCTCTACATATGTCAGGGACAAGAAAAGTGAATGAGTAATCGGCCAGCCTAGCAGCAATATGCTAGTTAAAAGCATCACCATTTCAAAATCTATTTATGGGAGCTGAAATTCAACATTATATAAACAAATACAGCTATGTTCTACAGCCATATCTCAGCTTGGTTTTAAGATTGGATTTCAATGTATGGCTTGTGTTAGATAAAATATTACTGGCAAGAGAGATACACTGCATACATAGAATTGAAGCATGAAGAATAATAATGAATAAGAATAGCAAGAATATAAGAAGAATAATAATGTTCTGAGAATAACTTAACTAATAACTGATATAATTTAAACTAATTTTTAACAGTCTAAACCTCCAAATTATCTAGTTGAAACAGAAATTCATATTAACAATACACTTAAAATCATTACACAGAACACATATTCCTATATCCTAAAGTCCTTTTTCTCTTACATTGTGATCCAATGCCCCTCTTGTCATAAGGCTGACAGTTGTAGTGTTCTTCAGGCAGGAATCTGGGTGATAGCTGGCTGAGTTGGCAGCCTTTGTTTGTTATTTATGATGAACTGAAGTAGGAATCAAACTGAGTTGAATAGAGAGAATATTTGCATTGGATTGGGTGTGCAATGGTCATCCAGTCCAGCTGCCTGACTATTTCAGAGCTGACCAAAAGCTAAAGCATATTATTAAGGGCATTTCCTCGTGAACAAAGGCAGGCTTGAGGCATTGCCCACCTCTCCAGGAACTTTGACCCAGTGTTTGACCACCTTTCCACAATAAATGTTTCCTAATTTTTACTCTGAAACTCACGTCCTCTCCCTTTGTCAGTGTGATGTTCACAGCGGGTAAGAATTTCTTCCTTATTCCTATTGGGGTCCACTTAGACTCATATTTAAATATTTTCTTGTAGTTTTCCCCTTCATCACTTACTCCCTTGAAGTCAGAAAGTCTTCTCCCCCAGCCCCAGCTGGTATCAAGGACTTCTTGCAAGTCAGTGCCTCTCCAGGTTTGCCAGACCTTTGCCATTCTTGGGTTCACAAAGCTCCAGCTCATACAAATATGAAGCAATAGTAACTTTGCCACCAGGTGAATACAAAACTCAGCTGAAACGAAGACAAAGACAGACATGTTCTGACACCCTGCAATACCACATAATTTCAACTCTTTTTCTGGTTATAGCAAAAATCATATTTCCTGGGTTACACAGCATTTTTGACAATTCCTGACAATTTACTTTTTTGACAATTTTCATGATCAGCTTTTTATTTACTCATCAAGATAAAATATCTGATTAGTAATTTACTATGAAAAGCAGTCTTCAAGTTGAGAAAATGTTTCTCTCTTGTTCAATAGGCACATTTCCACTATATTGTCTCTAGCCCTCAGTGGGAGGTCACTGGGTCTAATAACGTGGATGTACAAAAACTAATGAGTGTGGATGTTAAATGTTAATAATAAGTGTCCAAGATTGAAAATCAATAGTACATGTGATGGAAATACACAAAATTGCTGACTGCAAACTGAAAACACTCCTCAGTTTTTAAGCTCTTTGAGAGGAGTTTCTAATCAGCAGCAAGGGATAAGATGTACTTGCATATAAGTGAATGAGAATATAAGGTCCATTGGGACCTTATATTCATACATTCACCTTGGGACTAAACCAAATTCTCCTAATATGTGTAAGAGTCTAAAGATAGCTCAGATTTTCTGTGGCTGACTCAGATAATCTGGTACATTAGCCCATCAGCACTGTATGTATTGTCTTAGACCCTATTCATCGGGCTGGAAGACAGATCTGTTAATATATATTGATTTCCCAATCAGTATACTCATCCTGAATAAAGGATAAGGTATCAAAACTGGAATAAATGAGCTGCATGGATCTTATTTCTTCAAACTTCTACTTCCACTGTATTTATAGTAAGGAAGTTATTAAGAAGTGTATATTGGTACCTTTCACTGAGTTGTCTTTTACCTTCTTGAATAAAAAAGTGCATTTTAATTCCATCTGAGTACTAAGATCACTACTCTTGAAGCTTCAAAGACAAAGTCAAGATTTCCAGCTGATCTGGTGGGATGCTGGGGAGATGGCAGCTCCCTGGGCTGGGGGCCAGGGATTTCAGGGGTTCCCAGGTCAGCAGGGCACAGCAGACAGGGTCTGATGCCTCAGCCTGGGTAGGGCAGAGCATGTGAGGATCAGGCACAGCCTCTGGCACCAGGCTCCTCCCTGGGGATGCAGCTTGTCTGGGACATCAGCTGGCTCTGGGACACAGGGCCACACATTCCTATGGCTCTGGCACTGCAGGACCTGAAACTTGGTGTGGTCAAAGAGTAGAGGCTGTGCTGGCCCTGAGACACACCCTGACAGTCTCTCTCTCGTTAGCCATCTCTTTACAGTCTCCACACTAGTATTTTCCTCCCAAGTTGTAAGGAGAGAGAAGACAGTAAAACTCCCAGCTGTTTGAACCATCTAAACATCTGTTGAAGCCTCTCTGGCAGAGCTCCACTGCTGAGGTGAGTCCCCTCAGCAAAGCAAAGCTCTACAGAGATGGCATTTTGTCACTGGTATTTGCAGCTCATGTAAATGTGCCCCAAGGCTGCTGAGCTGTGAACAGCCTCTTTTACTGACATCAGTCCACTGCTCAAATGAACTTAAAACAAATAATCTGTCCATATGTACCCAAATTAGCACTTGCAGAACTCCAGCCAGACCATGGCAATAATTCTCATCCTGAAACCGGAATTTTTACAAGTAGATGCTCATAAATAATGTTCCCATTTTCAAGCTGTGCCAATTGGACACCAGCCACGAGGCATATCTTTCTTTTGCCCATTTTGTTGCCAAATGGGCTGCAACTGTTTGTGGGTATAAAGTACACATTTCACACACCCACTAACACACAATAAAGTAGGATAATTGCACAACTTACCTGTTAGCAGAATCAGAATGTAAACACAGTGAGGACAAGAATTATTTTGAGCCATGTAAAACTAGTATTGAAAGATTATTTGTATTAGCCAACATACTTTTCGTCTCCATTTCTAAGAATTTATTCGTAAGCTCTTTTTTATTGTTCATGATCAAGTCCTATACCCTCAGTATCTAATAAAATTAGTGAGGCAATTATTTGGCAAGTAAAGGTAACTCAGTACCTTGTCCATTAAGAGTAGTCTAATAAAGTCCACAGCCTGGACTTTGTTCAGCATAAACTCAGACTAAGTCTTTAAGAAACCCAAAAAGACAATCCTTGAAGAAATTAACCCAGATAACACTCTTTCCATGACATCTACTTGTAGCCACCAGAGGAATCAGGACACCAATCATTGTTATGAAAAATCTACTGAAACATTATTCCAAAAAAGTTATTAGTTTAACATTAAGGTATTGGATCTAGCAAGTGTGAGCATAAGAAAGTGCAATTTTAGATAACAGAAATTGAAAGAAAAAATAAGATAGATATGCACTCATATCCATACAGGAATCATATCTGAGGAAGTCTCCTCAGCAGACCTCTATGTCAATATTCATGAGCTGGCATAGCTAATCTAATCAGAGCCTCCTTATTTGTTTCAGGATAATAAACAGTTCCTTGGACACTGACCTCCAGTTTTAAACAGTTGTGAGGGAGTTGAAATTAATATAACCTGTATTTCCTGTATTTTACCTGTCCTCTCACTTTTCACAATTTGTGTCTCTTAATTCTTACTGTTACTTTTCTTTAAATTTCTTTAGACTCAGCACAACAATTTTTTCCCTTTTATATCCATCATGTCCTAATTGCAGTCACTGAAAGTGAGGAATCTCAACTGGTTGCAGCAATTCTTTTTCTTCATCAAATACCCCTCTTCTTCCCCAGTGTGTAGTTCATAGCTAAAAATAACTCCCAAAAAGTCATTAAATCATTCCTGTGATTACCTTCCAGTCTATGTTTACCAAACTGAATATAACTGGGGTTAATAGTTTTGACTACTGAGTAGCAACATATTCACTTTTGGGACAAAAAAAAAAGGAAGAGAGAAATGGTGCAAAATATACACTCTGAGTCTGGGTGCCTTAACTTAGAGTCTTGGAGATGCAAGAGCCCAAGGAAGTCAATTCAGGCTGAAAATGTTGTTCTTAAGTCATCTGGCTTTTTCTTTTTTTTCCAGTGACTTAGAACAGATGGTCAGCCTCAACACAAAACTTTTCTGAGTTTGATTCAGCCCTACAGTACAAATTGTAAGTCATGTTTCCTGATTAATTTTAAATATTTTGCAATGGAAGAATGAGCTTAGATCTGCTTTCAGGACATTTGCATCTTTTGGATGGTTGCTTTTAGACAAAATGTAAATTGATGCTATGCAGGATAGGCTATGGTAATTATGATTATTGTAATTGGTTACAAAATGTGAAAAGAGAAAAGTGGGAGTGGGAATTAAAAACTAGAGCAAGATGGATAATCTCAGCTTCTAATGTTATAGATACAGAATGTGCACTTGGCTTGCAAAAATTTCCAGATGCTTGTCAAAGAAAAGTGAAAACAGGAAATGAAAAATCTGGGATAGCTTAAAGATAGATGTAAACAGACTGGAATTTGAAAATTAAAAGGATTAAAACTATGTGATCCTGACAATTTTGGCCATCATATCAAAAGCTCCTGAACAGAACACAAGAGACATATATCCTATAAATAAGAGTTTCCAGAACCTTTATGGACTAATTTGACTCAGGTCTGAAAATGCAATCAAAATGTAAGGAATAGCTTCTCTTTACTTAAGTCATGTTTCATACAGACAGATTTCCAGATTAGAGATGTTTATTAAATAATGCTGCCTTACACAGATTCACAGACTAAATCATGAACTTTCAAGTACAAAACTAGAGCCTGGATTTAAAATAGTAGGCTTTAAGAGCAGTCTAAAAGTACTTCAAAATGGAAGCAAACAAGTTTATTTTCTGCATCAGGGCAAAGAGGGGAAACTATTTTCATGCTTTTATCTAAGAAACAGCTTTGGGTTTTGGATTAGGAACTTTTTCATCTTCCATCTTCAATGAAACTGATGGAGAGAAAAGAGTTCACCACCTACTGTGCAGGAACTTAAGGAAATATGCTAATTTAGCTGCCTTTAGTCAAGGGCTGACTGAGGGTCTTCTCATGGACACCATTTTTTAACTAATCTAATCACTAACAGTTTAACAAAAATTAGATAAACTGCAAACAGGCACAGTTTGCTAAGTCTGTTTTCTTTTTTCCAACTTTCTTAATGTGGATTAATTATGAAAACTGAACTATCAGAAAGCCTAGAATGACTATTCTTTGTGTATTGAGACATCTTTGGCACATGGAGTTTGATTATTGGTCAGGTGATGGATCTATGGGGAGTACAACAGCTGTATGCACATCTCAAGCCATAAATACAGTGAAAACAAGGAAAATCCTTCAGAGTTGATATGAATAATGCAATTCAGAAGACACAGTAAAAGTAAATGACATTCATTGTCAACACAAATGTTTTTTGGTTTATTTTGTTAGATAGACTTACAGGGAATTTTCTTTTATAAAAAACTGTTACTTAACTAACCTTCCAATATGATAATAGGATGTAGAATGCTAAAATATATAAAGAATCACACTGTGATTTCTTACCAAGAATATTAAGGAGCAGGTTTGCCAAATTTTCTCAAATGTACCTTTGGGGTTCAAAAAATTTAATTTATATCTTGCGGATACGATTTGTTTGATCTGCGCCTGATATTCCTTGGGTGTAGTCAGTCACTTAGAATATTGCTGGAGGCTCTACATGAACCACTTTCTTTCACTACAGACACTGCAGTCTTTCAAACAATCCAAAACAAAATGAAAAACTGCTGTCGTGAGTCCCTGGAGTGGCCTACAATTATATCACCTTTCCCACATATATGTTTATCTTTATTATTGTTATAGGCCTGATTAAGTTTCAAAAACATCACATTGTTAGAAACATGAGAATAATAAAAAGCTTTTTAAAAATGGACTATGAAGCTGTTGGTGATCTCAGGTAAGAGAACTCAAGGTTAAATTAACATATTTAAGATACTGTTCAAGTACGTAGGCAGCTACATCAATTGGAAGGTGCAGGCTAATGGAACTTGACATTTAGTTGCCTTTGCTATTTTATGTTATTTTTTTTCATGACACGGAGAGAGCTTTCCATGCAAGTTTTCATCTGTCCCAGGCCATCACCTGATACAGAAGTCTCTAATAAAGCTGAGTCCTAAGTCACTACTTGGAAGGTGGTGACATTTTGTCATCCCCAGCTCCACCATAGGAGGATACAAGCCACCTCCATTCAAGAGGATACAAGCATGAATTTACACGTTTTTTTCTGAATCAGATTGCTTTTATGTGTCAGGAACTGTAAGTATAATTTAAGTCAGGTTTCTCAATGTGAATTTAGTAGTGCTTATGGGGGAAGAACCAGAAGCCTCTTGCACTTCTTTGAAAATGGAGTCTGTTGGAGAAGACCCTAAATCAAAGGGTCTGACACATCCTGCCATGCATGTGAAATAATCCTCTGCCAGAATGCATTAGTAGAGTGATGAATTATGAACCAGTGCCTTCACTACACCTAAATTAGAGAGACATTCTTATTCTAGTTTCATATATTTTTTTCTTCTGGAACAAAGCCCCTACTTTTCCCTCCTTCACAAAGCCAAACAAATATGACTTTATATCTGAGTTTGTTTTTTTTATTTCTTTCAGGAGTTCTTATTTCAATCCTAGATTAGTCTTTTTGTTTTAGATACTAAAACAACTTTTAATTGCAGCTGTTATCTGCACCAAAAGCATTAATTAGTAAGAATAGTATAGGGAAATGTGTGAAGGCAGTCAAAGTGCCTTTACCTTTAAAATAAATTCATATGAACACACTTGTATGTCAGCTGGTTTCCATATCTAAAAGCCCTGGGGTTTCATTCTGAGGCAATTGTGAAACAATTCCATCAAATAAATTTCACAAAAGGCATCTTAATGGAGAGGCCAGTAAATATATTTATTACAGGTCTTTGTTCTATAACAGAACTTAAAGGCTGAAGCTGAGAAAGGGGAAGTGCTGTCCTGAAAAGCTAATGAAAAAAATTATGAAAGAAGACAGAAAAGCCCAAAGCCACATGGAAAATTTGTAGCAGACTAACAGATTAGAAGCCCATTTTTCTCACTGTCCCTGTCAGACTCTTTCTAGTCTCATGAACAGAAGATCATAAAGATGATGTCAATGGCCTGACTTTAGCATTTCTAGGGTATGTGGTTTCCATGATGGAAATGGAAACCCCTTGAAATAACCCTGTGGTCTGGGCAAAGTATTTACACCTCACACTGACACAGACACACACACTGACAATCTCAACATAGAGCAGCTTTTTCATGTTAAAGAATAAAAAATGGATGCAGAAACACTTTGCTATAAATTGGAGTTCCAGCTCCCATCGCCCTAGTGACACAAATAATGTATCTTCTGTTATTCCACAGACACCCATCTAGCAGACATGCAAAAAAGGGAATAATCTCCCTATTGCTGCTGAGTCACTCAGTGTAGTTACTTGCCTAGGTATGTGATGAATCACAATAATGTGACATGAGGGCAGCGCTACAGGGGAGCAAAACGTGCTGGGGATAACTGGAGGTGGGTGTGTGGAAATAATGCTGCTGGGCATCTTCCTGAAGGGGATGTTTCAACTCTGACATAGAAAAGGGGAACTTACCAGAGCTAAGAAAAGTCATTCATCTGGTTGGATTCCATGGGTGGAAGTTCAGCAGCTAATTAAAGCTAAATAAGTCTGATTCAAACCATGGGACACCCCTGTTTTTTGCAGTGTGGAAAAGGGAAGGACTGAGAAAAAAAAACCAGCAAACCCATCCTTCTGAATTAGGTATTGCTGAAGAATATGCCCCAGGAGACAGTGCTGTGTTTTGAGTGAGACTGAGTGACCTGGCTATTCATTTTTGCCAGAAATACATTATGTAGATGTTCGTGACATCTTTAAAAAAACAGGAAAAGGACAGGCTTGGATGATTAGTTTTCAATTTGGCATATTGCAGTGAACTGGTTGTTTCTGCCAGGTGTACCAAGCCTGTGTGAAAAGGCTTGCATTGGCTACTTGGGCAAGAAGTTCCTGTCAACATCATGCACTGTGGCTTGCTTTGTTTGCCTTTCAAAAGAGACTCTTCTTCCTGCAACTCTTAAGTGACGTTAGAGTTTGGAAATGCAGAAGAAATTATTAAACAAGCTGTAAATAGAAAAGTATCTGTATATCCTGCCTTTGCTACTCTCACTGAGACTAACATTGTGTTTTAAAAATTAGCTGAGCAAGTATATAAGTTTTTCATAAAATGAAAGATTTTCAATGTCTTTATTTATTCCCAAACATCAAGAGTGAAAAAAACAGACATTTCCTGAAAGAGTGGCTTGAGTTCAAGTTCAGAATAACATGAAAACCTCAAAGTGAAAAATTCATTCATTTTAAAATTTCCCTAACGTCATTGTTTTCAGATAATTGGGTGTGACAATAGCCCAGTGGGCAAACAGGACCACTTGGCAATATACATTTAGCCCAAAATTCAAAGAAAGGCAAAGCATAACTATGCTCTTGAAGGTGATCCTGGATTCTGGACTGCATTCACAACTCTGTCCTGTATTTAACATTAACACTGTCATTTTAAAAATTAGAACAATAAGGAATATACTCAGCTGAATTGTGTTTCCAATGTTGCAGTGACCATCCATCTAGTGGAATTTTTCCCAGGTGTTCTTGTAAACTTTTTGGGCTAAGCTGCATTAATATGTAAATTGGGAAATACTTAGCCACTGTAAATGAAATATGGGGACATGTGAATGTGCCTTTTTTTGTGAAGCAAAGTGTTTGTTACTGTAGTTATAAAGCCTGAGAGTCTTGAAATAGCCCACATATTTTCCTCTGACAGTCTTGCATTAGACGAATGACTTTCAAAGCCAGGGCATTTTAACTGCTGGACATAAACTTTGGTTGTTTGCAGTACAGCTTTTTTAACAAAACAAAACAGCACACAAGGTGTAACCTGGATGCTGTACCTGTCAGAGGTACACTCAATAGGAAATAAACAATCAGGTAGAATGTAAGGGAGGGTTAGTTTTTTAAGAAAGTTAACATGTATTAAAGGAACTTGCTTAGAATTAATACTAATGAGATGGGAGAACTTAGAAAATTTTCTTTTACATTATATCTCTTTACTTAACTTGTATTCACATCCCAGATATTGTTTCCTGGTACTATATGAACAGCTTATTAGCAATGTAGGACAGTGCCTTGCTCCATTGAAATAACTGAAAAAAAATCCTGACTATCACCTCCAATAATTCTAAAATCATATCTTGGTAATAATTCTGTTTCTTCATTTTGCTATATTTTTGTATCACATCTTGGATTTTCAACTTATTTTACCAAACCTAACCATTTCTTTTTAAGGTAATTTTTTAATACTATCACTCACAAATGCTTTGAATTTACAAGGCAACAGAAGAGCACTGCGTGCAAATACAAGTTTTGCCCAGCCCTGTGTACAATGAGGTTTCAGAGCTATCCTCTGCTCAGCTCATCAGGCTCCCTCTCTTTTCAGACACCAGATGTTGCAGAGCTCAGACCGCTGTAGGCTGCCTGTGTAGCCAGACAGGGACTGACAACAGGAAAATACGTAATAGGTGCACCACGGAGAGTTATAAATTAACATTAACAGCAGTTCCAACAAGAGGTGACGAGCATAAGTGTCCTCAGCCTACCCATATGCATTATAAACTTAATGCTTACTTTTGGAGTTAGGACAGCCAAAGATTTGTCTGGTTGCAAAATCCAACATTTCCAGCTGAGTTTGGCATCCACTGATCAGGTGGTTATATACAACAGGATTGCCACATCAAACTGATTTTATACGCTTTGCCTTTCTGACAGTCATTGAGTCATAGAATTGTTTAGGTTGGAACCAACGTCTAAGATCATCGAGTCCAACCATTAACTCAGCATTGCCAAGTCCACCACTAAACCATGTCCCCAAGTGCCACATCACATCTACTACACATCTTTTAAATACTTCCACAGATGGTAAACTTGGTCAGCCTGATCCAATGCTTGACAAGCTATTTGGTGAAGAAATTTTTTCTAATGTACAGTCTAAACCCCAGTCTGATGCAACTTGAGGCCATTTCCTCTTATTTTACTGCTTGGGAGCAAGGCTGACCCCCACTTGGCTACAATCTCTTTCAGGTAGTTGTAGAGAGAAACAAGATCCCTCAGGACCTCCTTTTCTTCAGGCTAAACAATGTCACTTATTAAATATGTTAAAGGCATAAAAGCATTTTTCTTCTTAATCAAATTTGTGTGCAAATATACAAAAGGCAGATAAAAAAGTCATTAAGGGAAAAGAAAATCTCACAACTAGCTCAAGTGAAAGAAATAAAAGTTAATTAAAAATTCACAGGAGAACCTGGAAACACAGCTATTTTAAATGGACAGTAGTTCATAATGTTTTCTTTGTGGTTCATTTTTTGGCTCTTGTGTTTGGTATTGCTTTTTCACATCTTGCCTAAACAAGAAATACTGAATAGCTTTGTGCAGTTGCAATACCTGAAGGATTAAATAAGGGCTTCTTCTTCAAATTTAAATAAGCATACAGTGAAATTAATGTTCATTATTTAGCAGTTAGAAACGTGGGACTGACCTCCTACTATCAGAAAAAAGGTAGGTAGATAATTTACAAAATTATATAGTATGTGCTTGCAACAGGTTTATCTGAGCATGTCACTAACTGCTTGTACTGTTGCTTGAAGGAAAATCTGCTATAAACCTCTGGCCATGGACAGCATATACTGGATCCCAGTAACTCACCTGTGTCTGGAAGTCTCAACTATAACTTTGCCAATGTAAAAGGAAATAGTCACAGTAATACCCTTGGGGGTGCTTCAAGGTTAGCTGAAATTATTGAAAGAAGAACCACCAGCTTCATGAGATTTGCTTTTAAGTGACTGGGTTCCATGGGCATATTGGGCTCAATAGTTAAAAATATAAATCATGACAATATGATATTCAGTCATTGTATAATTATTTAATTGACAGTCCTATAATTATATGGTGATCAAGGCTAACCTATGTCCATTTCTCCAGTGCTGTTTTTCATTTTAAAATTTAATATCATCTGTACTTTATACCAAAAAATCCAGTTAACTCTGCAGTGAGTAAAATATGAAAACTCTAAATTGGGTAAAAATGCATCTAAGTAGACCCAGCAAAGCTTATGTCTGCTCTCAGTCATCCAAGTGACACAAAATTGTGCTTGAAATACAGTGTTCTAGTCCACCACCAAGGTTAATGTGTACACTCACGCCTCACCTGATTTCAGATGTGACTGCCTCTACATACTAAATTATAGGTCCTTTGCATTTCCCAGGCATTACAATCAATCACATCCAGCTCTGCAGCTCACCTTTGTTTTGCAAGCCAACTTGACTCTTAGTTGTGTTGTTTCTTTATTTATCACACCAGTTTTCAACTCCTTAGGTACAGATAACATTGATAACCGTGGCAAAAAAAAAATATTATTACAGAGAACCAAGAGAGAAAAATCCATCTCAGAAAGATTGTAAGCTAAATATTAGTGGTTGTTATTTACAGTTGTCACCATTTAATAATTTGGGAACGGATCCTGGTTCTTTTGCACAGTCTCTTTCTGCTACTCCCATACACTTCCACCTTTATGTTTTCTTCCATTTTCCAGAGTGCAGAACAACCCATAAAACCACCCATAATTCCGTTATCACGTGGTTTGGGTTTGTTTGTTTTTTTGTTTGTTTGCTGACCCATTGTCTTCAGTGGAGAGGAAGGATTACTGGTTTTGAAGAATCACATTGAAATCAGTCAACTATTTTCTGATCCCTGGCTAAAATCTTTGTTTATAATTTATTCATAGTGGCTCCAAACCAGTTCCTACCTCTGCCAAGTTCAGAGAAATCATGAGTGTTTATCTGTATTAATTTTCTTCTGGCACTACTACCTGAATTGAGAAAAGTTCTTGCCTGTGAACAAAATCACACAGAAAATCATTTAAAGATATGTTCTGAATTCTAGTCATAGTTGAATACAGCCTTTCACGAATAAGACAACCAAGTGAAATACTCTACTTAAGAAAATCAAGAAAGAATATAGCTGGATTGCACTGCATAGCTTGGAAATAAAAGTATCACTGAATATATGGAATATTGTGGGCCTGGAGAATGTTGGGACAAAATCAGTCTATCAGTTTCTATTTAGCTGATATTTTTTAACAGTCTGGATCAGAAGTAGATGCAAGGCTAGCAATCAGATATTTTTGTGTGCCAGTCGTGATTCTAACTCTTGGCAGGTAAATTGCCTGTGACTGTGATAATGGCCACTAATTGAAAAGAGCTGTTTCCTTACTTCCCTGGGATAAGTCTGTTATGTATAGAGAAGAGCAATTACCCTGCATTTTATGTGAGGAGTGGTTTGACTATAAAAATATTCTGTAGGTGATGCTTAATATGAAAGAGCTCAAAAGCAGGTTTGAAGAAATCAGATCCTATGTATAACCAGATGTTTAGTGTCCAAAAAATATGCACATGTGAATATATGAAAAAAGGTATTTCTGTGGTTTGGCAAGATCTATAAATGGAGTACTGAGAGGAAAAACATGGAGATGAGTCAGGAAAAAATTTGGGAGGGAAAAGAAAATGTATGAAAGAGACTGCATTAATTAGATGGCATTAAAAACCCAGGAAGCTATCAGAAACATAGGATTGCAGATCCTTTATATTTCAGAACAGCTTTCTTTAATATTTATGTGGTACAAAAGCTTTTCAGATGCTCTTGATAGCTGGATCATAGCATTTGATAGTATTGGGTGAGGCTGGGATGGAGTTAGTTTCCCCCACAGCATCTCTCCCACTGCTGTGCTTTGCATTGGTAGCCAGAAAAGCATTGGTAACAATCAAAAGTGTTGAGATTCTGCTGAGGAGGGTGGGCACAACATCAGCACTGCCCCTCAACATTCCCCCTTCACCAGTGCCCTTGGGGTGGGCAAGACCTTGGGAGGGGACACAGCCAGGACAGCTGAGACAAACTGACCAAGGGGATAGTCCACACCTATTATGGTGGTGGTGGTGGTGGTGGTGGTGGAGCAGGCTGTGGAGAACCTCGTGTTGGAGCAGGATGCCCAAAGGAAGCAGTGACCCTGTGGACAAGCCAAGCTGGCTCAGGATCCCAGCTGGACCTGTGAACCTGCACAGAGAGAAGCCCACACTGGAGCAGGTTTGCTGGCAGGACTTGTGACCCACCAGAGAACTCAGCCTGGAGCAGTTTGTGAAGAACTGCAGCCCATGGGAAGGAGTAATGTTGGAGAAGTTTGTGGAGGACTGTCCCCTGTGGGAGGGACCCTGTGTTGGAGCATGGAAAGAGTGTGGGCAGACCTTTCCTGCAGAGGAAGGAGAGGCAGAGACAAGAAGTGATGAACTGACCACGACCCCCATTCCCCCTGCACTGCTGGGGAGGATAAAGTAGAGCAACTGGGAATGAAGTTAAGCCTGGGGAGAAGGATCAGGTAGGTGTAAGGTTTTTTTAAATTTTTTTTTTTCTTTTTTATTTTCTTATTCTTCTGTTCCCATTTGATAAATAATAAGTTCAATTAGTCTCCCCAAGTCAAGTCTGTTTTGCCTGTGACCATAACCGGTGAGTGATGTCTCCCTGCCCTTACCCCAGCACACACAATTTTTTGTCCTGCTGTGACAGAATGACTTTGGTGGGCACATGGCATCAAGCCAGGGTCAAACCACCACAACAGTGCATGTGGGGTCATGACCAAAGTCACCCTGGAGTCAGTTTAGAGGCAACAGTAGGTTCAGGGGGTTTTATTTTTCCACTGAGTGTGATTTTTGCATTTCTTATCCAAAAAGAGTTGCATCAATTCCCAGATAATTTCACTCTCCATTTCTCCTGCACCAATCACATTGACATGGTTCCACATTGACAAAAACTGCAATGAAACATCAATTTTTTTTAGCTATTACTTCAGAATAGTCACAGAAAGGACATTTTGAATTAATAAGCAATAGCATTTATTTTAGAAATATGATTCTTGAAGTTACATTTTAATATGCAATCAAGGAAAATTAAATTAGGCATTCGAGTATTATAAAGTAATGAGAAATCATGGATTTATCCTTAAAATAATTAATTGTTTGAAAAACAGAAACATTTAAATATTTATTACCTACATTTGCTTCATACTTTCTGAAAAACATCTTTGAATCCCACATTTTCAGATTGTTTCAGTTATATGATCCAAATCTTCATTTTCAGAAACATATTAAAAGTTACAGTCTAAAATAACTTGATTCTATGATCTAACACTTTAAAATGGCAGACGGTGGTCCTTGGAACACTTATCAGAGGGTCTCTGAGTTTCTCACAAACAAAACAAATCAAGAGGTATTGTATAAGTAATTTACTGGAATTTATTTCCATTTATTTTTAGAAACAGACCAAAAAGCTCTCAAGACTGTTCTTACTGCTAAACTGAGTATGAGAAATGGATTCTAATTCCCTCATGACTCATGAATTATTAGAGACTCTCTCCCCATAGCAACATTAATACATCTCAATTTGTGTCGCTACCTACCATCCATGTAGCCTGGTCTGTAGCTTTTTTAAAAATTACAAAGCTTATTCCCCACCCTCGTAACTCAGTTGTAATGAAAACTGAAGAAAACTAGATGATTACGAAGTATCCCCAATTCACTACTTTAGATAAAATCTACCATTATTCTGCTTCAATGTTGTATTTTCTTTGTAGTCATATTTTAACCAATGCTATCCATAGTTTTCCTTGAAAAAAAATTTAAAAGCCAAGGACTGTTAGAAAGAAAAGGAGCCAGTAAGATATAAGGACAAAAGGAAAGCTTTCCAAAGCCTTTTCTAAAGTAAAAGCACAGTTAGAAAACTTACAGCCTCATCCCTTTTTATTCTTGCACCTCATTAAATCTGCAGGGTACCCAAATCCTATATCCACCTTTCCTAAAATCAAGATGTGTGCTACCAGTCAACTTGGAAGATGGGTTTCAAATACTAAACTTTTCTAATGCAAAATGTTTCATTAAGGAAACTTCCCAGTTTTATTATTCATGAGCCCCTCTGGAAATCACACTCCTAAGACAGAGACTGTCACTCTTGGGACTGAAGCTGCTTCACAGTGGTGGCTCTGGTGACCCCAGTGGTCCCTGCTTGGCTCCCCATATACCCCACTCACACAGTCAGACCAATTTCCTTGCTGGTTCAACCCCAGGTCCCCAGAACAGAGTATCAGATGATTTGCTCAATAAAGAAGTTTATTAACAGTATTGTAACACAGAAACAGCTGAGGGACCCCTAACAAAAGAACCCCAGGGCTTTTATATCCTTGCAGTCCCAGCAAGGAAAGCAGTGCCATGGAAAAGGCACTGGGGCTCCTGGTTGATGTCAGGTTGAAGGTGAGCCAGCAGTGCCCTGGCAGCCAGGAGAGCCATCAAGCACAGCATGGCCAGCCAGACAAGGGAGGGGATTGTCCCACTCTGCTCTGCCCTGGGGCGGCCTCACCTCGAGTGCTGGGGGCAGCTCTGGGCACCACAATATAAGACATGAAGCTGTTTGAGCCTGTGCAAGGAAAGCTGTGAGGATGGTGAAGGGTGTAAGGGTGAAGCCATAGGAAGAGTGGTTGTGGTGACTTGGTTTGTTCAGCCTGCAGAGGAGGAAACTGAAAGGAGATCTCTGCAGGCTGCAGCTTCCTTGAGAGGTGCAGGCACTGACCTCTTCTCTCTGGTGACCAGTGACAGCAGCTGAGAGAATGGCCTGAAGTTGTGTCAGGGGAGGTTTAGGTTGGAATTTAGAAAAAGATTCTTCACACAGAGAGGGTTGGGCACCAGAACAGGCTTCTTAGAGAAGTGGTCACAGCACCATGCCTGACAGAGTCCAAGAAGTGTTTGGACAATGCTCTCAGGCACAGGGTGTGAATCTTGGGGCTCTCCTGTGCAGGGCCAGAAGCTGGACTTAATGGTCCCTGTGGGTCCCCTACAACTCAGGACATGCTGTAATTCTATAATATCAACGATGTCAGCTTCTTTGTGTCAAGCTGTCTGGCAGTGTGGGAATAACTGAATGCCAGACTGTAACTGCTGTAAGTAAAGTAAGCAGCAGGTAAATACAGCAGGTAATTACAATTTTACTATGTTTTTCATTTGGTTGATGAATCTTGTTCTTCCTTCTTATAATTCTCCAATCTTTATTAAGCAAGGCCCAATTTTAATTGTACTTCTGTTTTCCTGCTAATCTTTACTTTTAAATTTGAAAGAAATAAGCAAAGCTGAAAAACATTGTTATCCTGCTGGAATGCAATTTTCTGTTGCTATGGGCAACAAAGCTCTGTTTACCTAATGGGTTGTTTTGCTACAAAGGGGAAAAATATCCCCTGGGGAGCAACAGAGATTGTGTCCTCTACTGTCACGTTTTATGACTAACAGAGGCAGAGAAGCTTCCAGAGGTTTATGAGCTTCAGTTGTCAGAAGGGGTTAATTTGTTCTCCATTCTCTTCTCTCCATCTTCCATTTCCTCACAATAAGCATATACAAGTTTCTTCTTGTACTGCAGCATGTTTTATCACAATGCTGAGTTGTCACTGAAGGCTTTACTGACTGGTGTATTTTCCTATTATACTGTTTCTCTAAGAAAGTTATTAATGAGACCAGAATATTAATTAATTATAACAATGGGAATGAGACACAGCACATTGTCTTCCCATTGTCTTGAAAATGGGATGGGGTAGATGGAGGCCAAAAATAGCTTGAAATGTCCCCTGACAATGTGCTGAGCAGAATGAGAAACAAGAAATCATACATTACACTTCATACTGCTCTTAAGGCCAACAGTGGCAGTGTTGTGAAGAGATGACACACCAACAATTTGCTCTTAGGCTGTGGCTATGTGACTAAGTGTGACTTATAGCAGCTTAGCAACTTATCTCTTCACAGCTGTGCTACCTTTCTGGCCTTTTTGACATGCTTTTCTCTCTCTCATCTATGAAATAGGATATCTTTAGGCTCTCTGACAGCTGCACAAACCCACCCTATTTTGCCCCACACTCAGAAGGAATCAGGAGCAAGAACTGAATCAGACCCAGAATTTCAGCTGATAATGGGCAACAGCTTTAACCATTGAGATTTCCTTTGCTTTGCTATCTGCAAAATCACAGCTAGTATCAACAATTAGATTTGTTTTATCCTTTGCCATCACTGAAATAGCAGCAGAGCTGTATCTGCAAAGGGGCTTGCTTATATTTTGGTCGCCTAGTATGTAAATCTAGGTTTTCACAGTGATTTGGCTTTGTAGCTCCAGCCTGCAGTCTGTAGTTGCAGGTTTCCAGCTATGCAGCTTGAGTGCAGAGCAGGAATGAAAAGGTATAGAAGCAGAAGTTACCTGACATGCCTGAGGGCTCTTTCAAAGCAGGGAATTAGGACACACTCTCCCATACCTTTATGCAGAAGCATGGAAATCTGGTGTTTTATTTGATCTGTGGTGTGTTTAACCCAGGAAAATAGGTGGGGGCTTTCTATAAACTGCTATATAACTTAAATTTTAAAATTTGGGGTTTTTTAGTACAGAAAAGTGATTTTTTTTCTTATTACTGTTCTTTCAATGAATTTTTGGAAGGATTCTCACTTTTTAACACCACTACTCCTTTGCTCTAGATTTCATGGTGCCTTGTTTTCTGAAGGTTATTAAAACTATCATCTGTTTATTTTTCACAGGATTTGCATGATAGAATTCTCATTATTTTTGTTGTATTTATAATTGTTCATACTTCACACACAGAGTTAATGATTAAATGGCTAGAACAGGGAACAGAATGGAGGAAATCAATATTAAATCAGAGGAGTAAAATAACCTGGGTAGCTCACAAACACAAAAGAAAACAAGCACCCAGATGACCTGATGATTAATACAGTTTAATAACACAGAAAGAAGGTGTGGCTTATAGCTCCTTGCCCCACACTCCAATTTGCAGAGTTAGAATGCTGTGGCTTTGCCTCCTGAAACTGGAGCACTGCTGCAGCAGAGGATGGGGTTCTCAGTGCTAGTCTGAAAGAAATGCTTAGCAATTACTGAGCTGAAGCTCCTCTAGCCTCCTCTCACCCCATAAAAGGAATGTTAATTTCTGCCCTGTGTGTGTCCTCAGACCAGACCAGCTCCTAGGATATATCCAAGCAGTTGTGATTATTTTGATGTTATGCTTGACCTCACACTCAAAAAACTGAAAGCAAAATAATCCAGGTTTGCATGAGAAAAATCACTTCTGTCTTACTCCCCGGCCCCAAAATGAAGGGCTGCATTTATTACCTTAATCAGCAGGCTACAGGAATGCTAAATCATCTTCATATTGTCCCAGTATTAGAAGAATTCACAAACTAGATGTATGTAGGAAAAAAGTAGCCGGGAATATATCATCAATTAAAAATGTCCTCCTGTTCTATAACCAAAAAATACAGCAATTCACACTTACACACATCTCACTGTCCCAAAAACTCAAACACAAAAATATGCTATCATAATAAAGTTAAAACTATTTAAAAATCTTTAAGATGTTCAAGGGTTAGCAGTGTCAAAGAGCATGAAAAGTGGTTATTTTTGAAAAGTTTCTCAAATTCTCATGATGGAAGAAAGTAATCAGAGAAGGATAAAAGTTTTCAACAAATTCAATATGCATGACCAAGCCCTTCCCATAGGGCTATCACCTGTGACAAATTGTGCATCACAGGTTTCAAGCTACTTTTTAACATTTTTGCAACTATTTTAACAACTTTTTAAATTATTGATATAACTAGAAAGATCATAGCCCTTCAGATTTTCAATACTACCTCTTAGAGGTTGTCACTGGTGTGTAAAATACAGTGCTGTAAATATTGATGTTCCAGTGATAGAAGTGGATTCCTCTTACAGAAAATTGCACTCCTTGATTTTCAAGACTGGATTGAAAAGGGGCCCTTTTGAGGAAAAGGACAGTAATGGTTAATTGCTTGGATCTTTTAAAACTTAGACAAAGGAGTGATTATTTTATTCTGTCAAACATTACATATGGGCCTCTATAATGCTGAAATAGAAGATTGTCCGTAAATATTCCAGCAATATCAGACTGTGCTAGGCATTTTGGGCATCTGTTTTGGTGTAATTCCCGTTTGTGTCATGATATCAGCAACACATAACTATTCTAACAAATACTGCCCTTAAACTTTTCAGATACCACAGAACAGGAAAAGGTAGTCACACATATCAAATAATAAATATCGGGAATGATGTGATGGCTTAAATTTGCTCTTTTCCAAAATATGAATTTTATTATCTGTTCTTATCTCGGAAGTATCAAAATGACTTCATCTAGATCTGTTCACTTTCAATGAGTCTCTGAAGTGTGTGCAGTCAGGATACTGCTGCCCACTGCCAAGTGCAGCACATACAGATTTCTGCTCTCCAGGGGCTCTTTGCCAACACAGAGAGGAGCTGTATTTTCCTCTTAGTCCTACCTCACAGTCCTACCAACTCCATGTGTTGTATGGAAAGAGGAACTTTTTTTATATAGGTCCTCACTGTAGAGCACGATTCTTCAGTATTCAGTGACACTTTTATTCTAAGGCTTTTGCATAAAAGGAATTTTAAGTTATTTCCCTTCATGCATTAAATATGAGACTTGTGATTCTTGCTCCACAAAAATCTGAGACACTCACGGAAGTTTTGACAATTCAGCTGTGTAATGTCTGTTCCTTATGTTTCTGTGAGTGCTTCTTACACCTTTAGCACTGAAGATGACTCACCACCCGAACACAGCTGGAGTGAGAAAAACAGTCACAGCCAAGGGACAGAAAAAAAGAATTAAAAATCTGCTTCTCACCCTGCCCAGCTGCAGGGCTGTTCTGTGCTCACATGGTGTGCACAGCTACTTGACAGGACTTTTAATGTGGCGTGTGGCTGTGGTGGACATAACAGATCGTGCCATGCTGTCACGTTAAAGCCGGTGACCTGTAGAACAAGGTCTGTGTCAGGGACCTGAGTGCAGACACTGCCTCTCCAGAAGTTTGGTCGGTGATGTTGGAGGTCAGCTCTGATATGGAGCAGTGTGTAAACTTGCTGGCTTGTTTGAAAAAGAGGTCTACTGGCCCTTTCCTTAGGAGCTGCTTTTAAGTTCAGAACCTGTCCTGGTCCTTGCCTCAGTTATACTTCAAACATGCCTTGGATTTCCTGAGCTTGACTCTGGTCCTCAGAGCTGACTTCCCAGGCAAATCTTGGTCTTGTTTCATTGCCATGGAACTTCTCTGGTCACCTGGACCGCGGGCTGAGCACAGCTGCCGTGCCCAGTCCGTGTCACTGCCTGCACTGAGGTCTTGCTTGGTGAGGACACAGCCCTGCAGACAGAGGTGGCATGTCCCCATCCCTTGCTGCTGCCTTCAGTCTGCTCCTTTCCACATGCTGCTCAAAGCTGCAAGAACAAAAATAGGGAAAAGAAAAAAAAAAAAAAAAAAGGGAAAAATCTTTTAAAATGAAATTCTGAACCATCTGTATTGGAGATAACAGGGACCTGCAATAAGGACTGAGATCCCACAGTTCAATACAATTTAATTAAGGTGGCAAATAACTGCATAAAAATTTAAAATACAGTCCCATGCTGGCTTCTTAGCTAATGCTCAGAGGTCATGAAGCATGTTTGAGATAAAGTGATGCTTTATGGAAAATGTCTCCAGATTATCAGGAACAGCTAAAAATGTTATATATATATACATATTTAAGCTTTTCATGAAAACTTTCTTTTCAGTAAGAGTGACTTTGACTTTTCCTCTGTATCTTTTAAGTATTAATGCCATATCAGAAGTCTTGCAATGAAGTGGTAAAATGAATACTTTGAAGCTTTTCCAAATCAACACTCACTTAGGAGGTGAACACTGAATTTCTCTTCCAAATCTAATCCAGTTTCTCCCCAGAAAAAAATCAGAAGGAAGATTAGGATGAGCAGTGGACATACTCAAATATTAAATTTTCTCCAATAACAGGCACTCATATATTCCATATATTCATTTGTGCTATTTTTTAACGTGAAATTTAGCATTTGTATATAAAAGTCAGAACTTGTTTAATTGATTTTGTTAAAACTATTTGTCCCATCCTGAACTTGATTTTGAGGATAAGAATCTGCTTGCCAAGATCAAAGAGAGGACTTGTCTTCTCCTCTGACTATAGAAGAAAATTATGGAAAATAAATCTCTGGCTCATGTGGTCAGATGGTTATTTAAGGTTTATCTAGATTCTTTACAGACCATTTGAATTATTTTCATAGCTTTAATGTTAACATTTATATTTTTGCTGTTATTATTTTACTACTATTATTATTAGCAATTGAATGCTACTCACAGTGAAAAAAACTGCAGTCACATCAATCTGAAAAATCAGTGGTTTAAAATCTGTTCTGAAAGGCAGAGACAGACAGTTGCACTAGATCCTGTATTATACAAAAAAATTAAAATATTAATTAAAAATAGCAAAATTCAACAAATAATTCCAAGTAAAAGAAACATCAGAATTAGTTAAATTTGGAGGTTTAATTTGATCCTTTCATGTCTAAACTCTATTTACAATGTGAAGAAAAGAGAAATTATACCTCTTCCAACAGGATTCTTCCCATATTTAGAGCATCAAATGAACAATAAGTTAGTTATTCAATATTTTGCTTGTACTAAGGTTATGTACTTACTTAGTAAGTAAAAAAAAACCTCCTTACTACAATACTATTGCTGTATTATTTGAACACATGTCCAAGAGCAAAATTTTTCATTTCTTTGTTAGTCTGGTATCTGGGTGTATAATTACTGCTAAATGATTCATTTCACAAAGACCTGCCCCCAAAGGTAGATGGGTTGTTACAGTGATCAAGAAATCCCCATCAATTCCTTTTTTATGATTATAAGAAAATGTCCCAGGCACTGAGGAGTGGATGAGGGGCAAGTACACCTAGTTCAAGGGTCATTTAAGGCATCTGTAAAGCACAGAATATCTTCCACTATTTTACTGGATGTCAGACTACTTTCCTCCTCTGTCACTCACCCAGGGAAATGACTATCTCATAGCAAAAGGGACCAATCTGCTCATTAGTATAACGAGGAATGTCAGCTCAGCTTCTTGCCTTTTTTCATCATTATTTTTATTTTTGTCTACCTTGACCTGGATTGAGAAGCTTCAAATACTTGTTTGGCAAAAATTGCCTGGCCCAGTTAAGCTCATCCAGGCACAGAAATAAGTGAACTGAGAAATAAGTTTGTCACTATGATCAGTGGTGCAATGATTTCCAATTCCAGGATTAAGTATGCCTCCCTGCAGTCTGTATGGAGGGAATAGACTCTGTCTGTCTGACACAGAGCTTGGCATTTTCAGGAACTTGGACTAAGATGGATTCCCTTCTAATTGCAGAGAGAGATGGCAATGAATATTTATGCTTTATTGCAGCACTGCTGGAGGATTTGAAAAGGAATTCTTTCCCTGACCCAAAGATCTGCTAGGACCAGAGCCCTGAACAGAGCATTATACACCAGAATGTGTACCTCTGTGCCTCAGACACTACATTTTCTTCAGTTTTTATTTTTTTCTCTCTCTAACAGACAGATTTAACTTTTTTGCCTTCCCACAAGAGTACCTTCATTTGGATACTTGAAATTGGACAACTTCCAGGCCTGAGATTCAAATACTCATCCCTTTAAATGGTAAAGAGACAAAGGAGGAAGAAGCATGGTAAAGGCAGTATTTTTTTATGACCCACAGGCTCTTTGAGATATGATCAGAGGGCAGTCAGATGTTCTGCAGAACATGCATGCCACGGTTCCTCATCTGCATGGACTTACACATGGAGTGGGAGTTTTTCTTCATTCAGGGAATCTGTGGTCTTCATATCAGATGACAACCTCACAAATGGATCTCAGCATTCCCACTCATGAATGATGACTCTGCACAGCTGTGCCTCAGCAGCTGCACACTGTGGATCACTGCACACCTGTAGCCCCCAGCCAGGTTTGGAATAGGTATCCTGCCTTCCACCTTAATTCTGAGCAAAGGCAGCAACACCACTCTGCTGCTTTTCACCAGTTCATCACCAGGCTTCTAGGGTCCTTGATAGCTTTTGGTGTTCAACAGCAGATCTAAAATAATTTTTTTAAAGACTGCCAGGACATTGATAATGTTGGATCTTCCTTCAGTAGCTTGTATGATATTTTGAAAAAAATAATGGGATGGAGTATGACTAACCCAATATTCTACATCCAATTTATGACTTTCAATTTACAAGGTGTTGGGTTTTTTATAATTAAAAAGAAAATTAAATTACCATTATTCACAGTCTCCTTCACACAGAAGATACAACCTAACGTATGTTTTGCACAGATTAATTAAAACTACTGACAGTTCCATTCACTGGTTTGCTTTTTGTTTAATGGTAGATAAGAGTAATACATATTTTGGAGTTATCCACAAGAATGAATGCCTTTTTCAGACACTGTAGAAATTTATTAGGACCCCTCTTGACAAATATATATTCAAATATTTTATATAACTGTATATAAAACTATGTTTATACATTTATTTATATTTTTATGATAATATGTCTCAGTAGATAAAATATTTTTTTGAATAATCTTTCTCAAATGGTTACTTACATATAATGTCTGTATTGCAATCTCCTCTCCTCTCCTCTCCTCTCCTCTCCTCTCCTCTCCTCTCCTCTCCTCTCCTCTCCTCTCCTCTCCTCTCCTCTCCTCTCCTCTCCTCTCCTCTCCTCTCCTCTCCTCTCCTCTCCTCTCCTCTCCTCTCCTCTCCTCTCCTCTCCTCTCCTCTCCTCTCCTCTCCTCTCCTCTCCTCTCCTCTCCTCTCCTCTCCTCTCCTCTCCTCTCCTCTCCCATTTGGAACAGTTGTTCATCTCATCCTCTGAGGAATCTTGTTTTGGAAACTTTCTTGATTCTTGTGTTTAGTGAACAGTACATAAAATTAATTTGGTTTAGCTATTTTTCTTACCCTGCTTGAACACTATTTTTTTTTTTATGGTATCATCTATCAGCCTTGTAAATTCTCTAGCAGATAATTTCTTCTGATGTATTTGAAAATTTTCATTATTAGTTTTCATGCCTCTAGCAAGTGCCTCCCTAAAATAATTTTTCCCTTTTTTTTTATTTTTCATTCTCTCCTAGATTCCCTTGTTGCAGTTTTATATCTAACTTGACATTTTATTGTCTTCTGTGTCTTTCTGTTGCAAAGCCTCCCTTTTTGGAAAGTTGACTTTTTGTTCATAATATTTCCTTTGCCATTTAGCCATTAGAGCTGACTTGAGGTTTGGTTTTCTTGGGTTTGTTTTTTTTGTGTGTGTGTGTTCCTAACACATGTTGTTTCTCACCTTCTGATTAGTTGTATATTTTTAATTTAAGTATCTATGAAGACATTTTTAACCAGTTTTTTTTGTTTTTTTCTTGGAAGTATTTTATCCTGTCAGCAGTTCATTTTATCTCATTTTAACTTTTTTCATCCTGTATATACGGATTGCACCTTTAAAGAAGGAGTATCCTCCAAGGGGTATCAGATTTCACTGCTGTACAGCCCCCATTACTCAAAAATGCAACTGCTGATATGTTATTGCCATTTCAGTCTTCTATTCTGACCCAGGATGCTACTGACATAAAAGTCATTTGTTCTTTTGTGAATACTTTTGTAACTACTCCAATAGCAATTTTAAAAAGCAGTTTTTACACCATGTTCCCCATGTTCACTTTGACTAAGGAAGTTTCACTGAAGATTTACATAATTCTTCTTTTACTTCACAATAATTATAATATTTTTCATCATTTTAAGAGCATTTTTCTCCTTTTACAATCTGGTCCTTGAATAACTCTATTACATTTTTCCTAATTCAAGCAGGAATTACAGTCTATGAAGACTATGTGACACAATGTGACATCAAAGTCTTACTTGACTATTATTTTCTGACATAACCCCTCCCCTTTTCACAAATGCAGAACTCTCTCATTCTGATATTATTGGACTATGATAACAGACAGCATAATGATTATTTTCTTTCTATCAGGTTTCCAACTGGAATATTAAATACATATTTTTCTTATAAAAATATATTGTTCATCATAAATGTATTATTCAAAACTGGGTATTTTCATCATTCATGATTTTGTAAAAATATAATTACACAGCAACATTATATGAAAAGTAAGTTATGTAAAAGCAGCAGTACAGATAGTCTAAATCCAGCTGCTTATTTTAATTTCCCTGTTTAACCAAATTTTATACTTTTAGCATTTATTTCCTTGTTTGTCTCAATATTTTTTACTGTTGTTACAGCCTTCTCTTTATAACGATCCTTGCAAGGAGTTATCTCAAACTCTTTTTTTCTTTATCCTTTTTTCTTTGTTTTTATCTTTATTGATGCCTTTTTCTAAAACTTTTTTAAACGATTAAGTGCTAGACAACAGAACGTATTTTCCTTCAGATTCCATGTTTCTTGAAGAACTTTTCCTTGATTTTTGTTAAATTTAAACAATTTCTCTTTATGTGAGGGGACTCTGTCTTTCTGCCTGCCTGCCTGTGATTTGAATTAAAAATATTTCAAAGAACACTGTCCAAGAAGTTTTGATCCAGACAAAAGCCTACATCTGCCATCAAGAACCTCTCTGGTATCTGCAAGAGCTGCCAATCTCCAGTCCCTCTGCTGCACTCTTTAAAAGGCTGCTTCACTACACCTTTTGAATTTTGAGGGACTCTAGAATCAGAATCCCCCTGTATACATTTTTTTTTTAACTTATACAACAGCTCTCCATCCTGTGTTCTGTTAATCTTGAGCCTCTCAAGCACAGATGATAGAGGCAGCAGGAACACAGCTATGGCTTTCTCTTTGACACCTTTATTTCACAGCTCTCCATCTTCATATGGATGCCAGCTTGTGTTCCTTCCCACGATTTGTGCTTCACATTTATGCACTGCAGAACACAACTTCATGTACACATTTGTTGGTTGTGAGAGTAGAGAGTAAACAGCACTCATCATGAAAACACCTGTGGATTCCAGCTGCTCCTGGAGTTTTTCAGCTGCAAGTACCATTTTTCACACCCAAAGAACAGACTGTAAATAACTGTAAGATAATAAATTATTTCACTGTCGAGATGTCTGCAGGCCACTTGTTCAGAGGTAAAAGGTTTTGGAGCAAGCAGTGTAGGAACCAGAGCAGAGGATCTTTCATTTTGGTAAGAGGAGATGAAAACAGGAAGATACAGAGTCACATTTTTTGGATTTTCTATTGGGGTAGTTTGCATTTTAAATATATAAATTTATATGTTCTATTCCTGAACATTTCAGTTCTATGTTTTCCTCTATTTATAGTCCAAGCTGGAGACACATTCTTTTGTATTTAATTGTTCATAAATTTCAACTGCTTCTGACAGATATAAATATGGGCTTTCAGTATTTTTAAGAAAAAAAGTTATTTGAAAGCTGTTCACTCTGATTCTTATTCAGGCTTTTTTATGTTTTAGCTGTACCAACAGAGTCTAAAGGGACCATATGGCAGAAGGTTTTCTGAATTCTCACTTTCTGGACTTTACCCAGGTGTTGCAGCTTTTCCATCTATTAATGAAGGTATTTATGGTGCTCACTCAATGCAGCAGTGAGAGCAGCCAGGCCAAGTCATGCAAGTGTTAGATACTTTAAATTTAGAGAAGTTATAACTTCTTAGGCTTAACTTGCAAACATATATATTCTACAGCACTGTTTCTAAGAGGTCTATTTTGTATGTACATTGCACATGACTACAAAGCCTCAGATATGTCCCTAACCCAAACATGGAGGGAAACATAAGGAAATAATGTAAATAATTCTGGAAATCAAATAACTCTCAAACATATGTGTGAGTTTTATCTAAAAAAATTGTTTCTGATGCAAAAGAATATGTAAAATGGTCATAGATCCTTTCTGAAATAGGAAATATCTGATAAATTCTGTCGTTTGTCTGCCCCCTCTTTCTAAGGTTTGTAGTTGGTGCAAGTGTGTTATGTGCTGCAGCTGTCCTGGTTTGCAATGTCAGGTAACAAAAGTGCCATTATTTGCTCTTTTCAGGAAGTAGGACATATGTTACCTATTTGCTGAGCAGCAAAATTGCATATTAGCCATTATCTCAGCTATGTGCAAAGGAATTGAGCTATGCTTCAGGAATTTTGGAAAAAATATACAGTAAACAAATTATCTGAATGTCCAGATCTCTTTTCTGTGAATTTCTATGGATATTTAAATGTTTAGGGTTGTTTATTTTATTTTAACCCTGCAATCTATCTAAATACTAAATGATGTATGCATGCAACCTATTAGCATGCAGAAAACCTTAATAAAGGTATATTAGGCATATGAGGTAGCTTTCAGAATGCCCAATGAGTTTTTCCCAAACTGGTTCACAGTTTGTGTTTGTCCATGACCAGACACATTGCTTTGTAAATCTAATCCACTGCTGATATTTCTTTTTTAATAATATTAACCATGCCAAGTGTGCTAATAGATCGGTTTCGAGTTCCTCAAGCTAAATCCCTGATCTGAAGAATCTCCCCCTGCTAAGAAGAAAGTCTGTAGCTGGTATCTGTGAAGTGCCTAGCATGGTGTTTGCTTCTAAATGACATTTTGAAGTACAATAATATTTTTTTAAATCTTCACAACAGAAATAAAGGGAAGTCAGAAGACTGCTGCTGCAAGAAAAAACATACTGAGTTAGTAAGAGATTTGAGAACACAGCTCTAGCAGAAAACTTCTAGCATAAAATCCTCATTTTCTGGGAATAAAATGCAGGTTTTCATTAAAAGAACCCAAATTATATATTAGTTTTGCAGGTAACTTGAAAATATTTTAAAATGATGACATAAACAAAAATGGCAGGACTACGAAAATGTCAAGGTACTAATAGCAACAGCAGTTGTCTACAGACACACTACCATGTGTAGTAATTATCTGTTAACTCAGTAGTTCCTGGCAGCTAATACAGAATTACAACTTTTGTCTGTTCTTTCATTAGACCTGGGCAATCTTGGACTCCTTAAGGTTCAGCTCACACCATCTTCAGCAGATTCCTATCATCTTTGTTATGAGCATGAGCCATATATGTGATGTCCCACATACAGTGGGACTATGAATCATAGACCTATAGAATCATAGAATGGTCTGATGTGGAAGGCACCTGTAAAGACCAAGTAGTCCAACCCCTCTACCAGGGGCAGGGACAGTTTTCACTAGATCAGGTTGCTCAAGGCCCTGTCTAAACTGACCTTAAGTGCTTCCATTGATGGGGAAACCAGAACTTCCCCAGGCAAACAGTTCCAGTGTCTCACAAAAAAAAACAAAACCAAAAAACTTGCTTTATTCAATACAAATCTACTCCCTTTCAGTTTAAAATCATTAGCTCTTGTCATGTTGCTACACACCCTAGTAAAAAGGTCTTTCCCCATTGTTATTATAAGCCCCCTTTGCATATTGACCAAAATATTGTCTTCCCAGAGACTTCTCTTCTCCAGGCTGAACTCCAGCTCTCACAGTCTCTCTGCATAGAAGGGGTGCTCTATTGCTCTGACCTTTTTTGTGCCCCTCTCTTCAATCTGCTCCAACAGGTCTTTCCTGTGCTGGGGACCCCAGGGCTGGATGCAGTACTCCAGGTTCTACTAAACAAGAGAAGAGTAGAAAGGGATAATCACCTTCCTCAACCTTCTGGCCATTCTTCTTGTGAGGTAGCCCAGGACAGGGTTGACTTTCTGAGCTGCAAGTCAACATGGCAATGTCTCATTTAATTTTTCTTCTCCTGGTATCCCTAAGTACTTCTCTCAACCCAGTCATGCCCCAGACTCTCCTGATAGTGGGGTTTGCCCTGACCCCAGTGCAGGGCCTTGGACTTGGCCTGGCTGAACTACATGAGTTTCTCATGGGCCAACTGCAGATCCCTCTGGATGGCATCCCTGCCCTCTAGCAAATTAACTGCATCACTCAGTTCAGCATCCCTCACATGCTGAGGGTGCATTCAGTCTCACTGTCTGTCATTAATAAAGATATTGAAAGGTACCAGTCTCAGTCCCCTGAGGGAGGTCATTTTTTACTGATCTCCATTTGGACACTGAGCCATTGAGTGCAACTCTTTGGATGGAAGCATCTATCTAGTTCTTTCAGGAACTTCCCCAGGAGAAGATGGGGTGTGTTTGGGTTTACAACTGAACGAGTTGTGTAGGGGAGGGCCATGATAAAAAGCATCATCCCACCTTTCAGGATCTGTCTCTTATTGGCCTCAAAGCCCAGTTTGTAATCTCTGGTAGTGATTGTTCACCCCATTTGTTTTATGCAGACCAGAGTCTTGCCATTACACACCTGGCCTCAGCAAAGCACCCCATGGAGGTTTTTTTTGAGTCATTAACATTTTAGAGTCTCACAATAACCAGCTCTTGCTGAGAGATACAAAATAGTTTGTCTCCAAAGAAACTAAGAAACTTTAATTCTATTGAAAAGTAGCTACTGATTTCAAATTCATCAGAGTGGTTTTACTTATTTCAGGTAAAAGTCTTGTATGCATTAAAGAAAGACACAGCATCTGTGCTGCATAAATCACTGCCTTGACTATGCCCTTACTTATTCAGACCTTGGTCTCTTTGCCTGCCTAGACCTTGTGTGAGGGAACAGCCTTTGTTATGCTGATGACAGGAAGGTTCAGTTTCAGGTAGGAAGAGATTTCCCACTGCATGGCTTTTGTTTATAGCTACAAAAATAGACTAATTGCTTCATTTGATACATTGCTTTAATGTGGCTTAAACCCACCAATTCTTATGTAGGAGATGGACTGAATATGAGACTAGAAAGAGATCAGTCTCTTTTTCATCTCTCCTTCCTTTTAAGTCTTTTATAGCCTTATGTCTAGTGGAAGGGAAGCAAACCCACTTCCTCTGTAGCCTGAATAGAATTAGGACTAATATGATTATTCTGCAGCCTTTGAAAGTGTAGCTCATGCTCACATTCAGCTCCTACCAAGCTAATAGATTGATATATTCTCTTTTCCTGCAGCCTTTGTGTAATTGCAGTGTTGATGGCCCTTCTCTGCAGTTGCTTTGCAACTGAAAGCTCAGTGGAGCATCTGCTGACCAAAGATGCCATTCATTTAATTTTAATTCTGTGAATCCAACTTTCCAAGAGGGAAAATTCAAACTACAGAAGTTGCTAACAATGATTTCTTTTTTCTGCCTCCTTCCCCTGCATTGAACAGTATCAAATGCAGTGAACTGTGAATGAAAAAGGCTTCCTCACATACCAGTCATCCCACAGCACCCTTTGCTGCTGCCATGTGGCTTTTGCAATGTCCCCCACAAGCCTTCTCAGTCCATGTGCTGTCTAATGGCTGGATCAGACCAGAGCACACTGAAAAGCAACAAGAATCATCTGTTTGGGGATGTGCTCCCTGGCACAAGCTGTGCATGTGGCAATCCTCTCAGCAGCTTTAACTCCACTGGCAGCTGTGGAAGAGCACGGAGGGGGCTTCAGTTCATGCTGACCCTACATTCACCACCAAAGACACAGACCAAAGTCAGGAGAACCCAGAAAGGCTACTCTTGCAACTCCTTTTCCTCTATGGTTTCCCAATTTGTACATTTTAGGTGCTTTGAAATGGATGCATGGGATGGAATTTATTATTTTTTTTAAGCAACGAAAATATATTTCTGCTTTTCTGGAGCATATTCTCTTTGCCATTAAAAATTTCTCTGCATTTCATAATCTACCCAGGCACAGGAACTATTATAAAAAAAAAAATCACAACTCAAGGTCTTTTATAAAAGCTTTTGTAGGTGAGCTGTTCTTATATCATTATAGACACTAACTTCACACCAATATAAATAACTCACAGCCACATATTCATCTGCCAGCTCACAATTCCCTGTGACAAGTGCAATATTTAATGGAATTCAGAAAACAATACCACAAACATGTGGAAAACAGTCAAAAAGAGCACAGAACAGACAAGGTAATGTTCTAGGCTGGGGCAGACATAATTTTATATAGTGGAGGTTAAATGGATTTTTTTTCATGTACAAACACAAAAATGGTCAGAACACATTAAAAAAAGAATACCATTGTTTTTAGATGATAAAAAAATCCCACCTCTGATCTTTTCCAAAATGATTAAAAGGCAGAATATAAAAAGGCTTATATTATTTGTAAGTTATATTTCATGTTCATGAATATCTCTTTTTTACAGAAATGTGGTGTAAAATTTTGTTAAAACTTAATTCCCCAGATTCTAAGCAAATCTAAATAAGAACAATATTTAGATAACAATAATTTAGATAACAGTAATAATAATTTATTAAAATTAGTCTCTAATGAAATATGACCTGTAAGAGATTAGAGTACATTTTAAAAAAATATCCCTCTGAACAAAACAGATATTGCAGGTTATATTTTCTTGTTAAATGCTGTCATTGTCACAGTCCCCAGTGACTTTGTTTATTAGTTCTCTTAGGCAAAATTGCTGAGAAGCAGTTACCGTATTTTCATATATGTTGATAGCTCTAATATTTTGGAGCATTTATTTTGAGACAAAAATCAGCTTGAAATATTTTTTCTGATTACCTGAAAACATCATGATGGAGTTAATTTGATGAATCCTCTCATCATAATGAACACATCTTAAAAGGATAAACTGCTGTTTAAAAAGTTTATATTTCTTTTTCATCAACAATTAGAATGGAAAAAAAAAATTAAAAATGCAACCCCTCAAACACACAATGAAATTCTAATACCCTTTCCTTTTATCCCCCACCAAAAAAAGAAAATAAAAAATAAAATTAAAGAAGCCTGAACAACTGCTGGTCTTGTGCTTCAAATATTAATATGGGCTGTACTCTGGACTCTGTCTGACAAGACCATGAATGGACACCACTGTAGAAAGAATTTATATTCCTTGACAGACTCACTAACCTCTGATTTTTCACTCTGACCCTCTTCCAGAAGCTTCCACTCTATAACAGGAATGACTGAGGAGGTTATGTTAGACTATAGTACCAGAAACTAAAGCTGTCTGTGAAAAAAAATATCATTTTGGACAAAGATTCCCTCACTCCCTGCTTTTGGAGCACTTTTGGGGTCCCCCTGATAATTTAACTTGCCTGCTCACCTGGCCCTGTTCTTCACTGATGCAGCACAACACTGCATTGTGACATGGGGAGCTCTGGCCACAGACCTTTTCTGATCCTGTAAATAAGAGATTAGAGGATGCAAAAACATATTTTCATCCCTCTGGTGGCTATTGTGAAATTAAGCCAATTTCAAATGTAAAAAACACTAACAAATGTTATTTTTTTTTAATGATTGAAGAGTAATATTTTATCAAGTAAAACATTGAAGACAAAGGAAATGCAGTAAATTAAATACTAATGATCTGTATGCTTGAGTTAAAGCTACAGGTGGAATATTTCCATTACTTTGATTACGATAAAGTCCACGGTGCATTCTTCAAGTTCTGATTAATAGCACTTTTTAATACACCTAGCAAATTAAAATGCAGAAAATGCTCATGGTGCATTAATCATGCCCACTGCCTTGCAAATTCCAGCTCTTATTTCTGGGAAAGGGAGAAGACAGTGAATTACAGCTGTTGTGGATTATGATGATAATGATGGCCATTGACATTATTATGTGCCTTCACAGACATTCTTGAAGTCCTGGTTGAGAGGACTTGGCAAATGTGATTCTTCAGAGTGAGAAAAAATCATCATGAACTATCTGCACGTATGTTGGAAATGCTGAAACTCAAATTGACAAGAGATATTCTGAGAGTTCACAGTTTAGAAGCAGCAAATGCAGCCATATTAAATGTAATCCTAGACTAGTAATGTAATCCTTCTTAAAACATAGCTTTCCAAAGATGTGCAAAAACACTTTTAAAGGTATGAAATTCTACTGCTGAATTAACTGACATTGCAGGTAAAGAGATGTTTTGCTTCAATGGAGTTTTCTGTGTGCTGCCATTGGGGAAATCTACTGAAACAAGTTCACAAAGGCTCCTTAGCCCACAGGTGTTGTGAAACAGGACTTGTGCTGCACCAAACCATTCAATGATCCAGGCTTCTCCTCCTGCAACTACATGTGCTCTTCTCAGATAGGTATAAGAACCTCAAGAAATCTAGAAATTAGGCAGATAAGGCTTCCATGCTTCAAGTTTGTCCAACTGTGCTCTGTCCTGCTACTCTCACTCCAGCAATTATGAGCACATGTGGACAAACAGTTAATGAATTAATTGAGAGCTGTATCTCAAAGCAGCAAAGCTCTTTTGTGAAATGCAGTTTCAGTAATGGATTAGGTTGATGTTTGGCAAATGCGTTCTTCAATATGTGCAATACTGTAGAAAGCTGATTAACTCATAGTGACAAGAGGTTTACTTGACATTGCTAGCTCTGCCATCTTTCTCTTTATAGTGCTGGAAAGATAACTTATTGCCTTAAAAAATTAAATTAATAATAAAAACATCCCTCGTTGCAAGCATTAAAAAAAAATATCACCCAAAGGGAAAACTTGCCAATCATGGCTTCATTTACAATAAATACTCATGTCAGCTGGACATGAATTCTCCATTAAAAACAGTAATTTGGTTAGGTGAACAGGATTCCAGGGCTGATAGGAATTGCAGGCATCCTGCTTGGTTACAGCTGTAAAAAAGCTCACTTTCAGTGCCTCTTATCTGGACAGTGCAGCTTTCAGAGGCATTTGTGCCTTCTGGACTCAGAGATATAAAGTTGCATAAATAACTCAGTGCTCCAAGGTAGAATAAGGAGATTACTGGTTCTTTTTTTAAAAAAGAAGGAAACTGACTGACCGACATTTAGGAGAAAATTGATTTTTTTTTCCCCTCCTGTCAGGGTTAAGACCCAGCCAGCAACCAAGCCCCAGTGCAGAAACTCACTCATTCCCCAACCAGCAGGATCAGGGAGAGAACTGGAATGGTAAAAGAGAGAAAACTTGTGAGATGAGATAAAGGAAGTTTAATAGGGAAAGCAAAAGCCATGCACACAAGCAAAGTAAAGCAAGGAATTAATTCACTGCTTCCCATGGCAGGTAGGTGTTCAGCCATCTCCAGGAGAGCAGGGCCTCATCACATGTAACAGTTTGGGAAGACAAACAAAATTACTTCAAATTTCCCCCCAGCTTCCTTCTTCTGCTCACTTTATAAACTGACCATGATGTCATATGCTTTGGAATATTTGTTTGGGTCACCTGTCCCAGCTGCATCTCCAGCTCCATCTCTCACATAGCCCCAGATCCCTCATCAGTGTGGCAGTATGAAAAACAAAGGCCTTGGCTCTCTGTAAACCCTACTCAACAATAAAAAAACCCTCTCTGTATATCAACCCTGTGTTCAGCACAAATCCAGAACATTTCCTCACAGTAGCCACAGTGAACAGAATTAACTCTACATCAGCCAAAACCAGCATACCCTTGAAATTTAAGAGGAGATAGAAGAACAAGAGAAACTCTATAACTATATGTAAATTTTCTTGATTCAAGTACTTCTTCAAATTTGACTGTTACTTCTGCTATTCAGGTACCTGAATAATTTCCCCTCAGGGCAATTCTTTTTCTCGATTGCCTACAGAAGGAGATCTGTTTCATGCTACAGAGCAGCAGTGTAAATCCTAAAATCCTATTTTAATATATACAAGCCAGGAATTGCACATCAGGTTAACACTCTCCTGCCCTGATGTCCCAAGAGAATCTGAGAGCACAGTAGTTTGTACAGGGTGACAGTAATCTCACTGACAACAAAAGAATAAGAGCAAAGCAAAGGAAGGGTTAATCCAAGTGCTCTGGATTTTCCTTCATCATGAAACAGGGTAGAGTCCAAAGCTTTGTCCAGATTGTGGCTTCTCAGTGAATTTCCATCAGTTAGCATCTTCTGAGCTTAAATAACCATGTTCCAATCTCAAAATACATTCATGCATCAGATAGACTGAATCTACTCATTACCCTGCACCACATTTCCCATTTGGCAACTCTGTACATATATCTTTCTGTCCTTATCTGTGGTCTCTGTTCATAAAATACATGGTGAAGGACACCTGTAATTAACAATGTGTGACTATGTGTATGTGTAACAATGTGAGCTGCAGATAATCATGCTGTCTAGGAAAAATAAATTATAAGAAATAATACAGATTATTTCAGGCAAATATGGTTCTTAATTATATTTATAATTTGACCACTTCATGCACATACAAAATACATCAAACTCATAATGATAAGAAGCAGACAATGGCCCCCAAATATACAGAGAAGCATTTTAAATAACATTGTGGTAAATGCACATTTGTGCATATCCTTCCAAAATACATTGTCACTCTTTCTCTTCTTCCATAGATGTCAGATCACTCTTTGAACAAGACCTTGTAGTTCTGAATTCTCATAGGCATCGCAATCATGAAAGGAGCAAGCTGTAAGCTAAAAATTTAAGTTTTAAAAGGCAAATAAAGAGGTAATGCAATTCTCCACATGTAAACACTAAAGGGATTGGTCGCTAAAAATATAGTCTCATATTAAATCAAGAATCCTGATTTCCATATAACATGATTTCTACCTGAAATCTCAGAGAATGAGACACAAAGTTGTATTTGTTCCATGAGGCTGAGATGCTGTAATTCCTTTCTAATACTTCATGAATGATACATTTAGCACTAGATACTTGCAAATTAATCAAATGTAAAAAATAACTCCTGTGGTTCTTTAAAAGAAGGGGACTCCATATTTCATCAGAAAAGGATATTAGTAGTGTTTTAAAAGCTTTTCACGAAGGCTGTCGAGGTTTGTATAAAGGATTAAGTTTAGATCAGGGATGCTTGTTCTGTGTGTGTTCTCTGCCACAACTCTCAGTGCTGGTGGTTTCCATACAGCTGTAAACAAGATCCTAAATGCAACTAAGTTCCATTAAACTGTCCCAGAAACATGAGTTTATCCAATCTCCTCCCTCAGACCAAAGCTAGCAACTGCATGGATTCATGCAAGGATCTGCAGTGTCCAGTCCCATCTCTTAGGGACATACTGCAGCTAAACGAAGTGCAAACCCTCAGACACACGGATTCCCTTAACAGGCTGATGAAGATTCATCTCCTGCTAAACCCACACCGGATGAAACCCCATTTTCCTTGCACTCTGGTTGCTGGCAGTGTGCCATGTGCTCCTTCCAAACACCAGGTCAGTCTCTGCTCCCAGAGGAGCCCAGCAAAGCCCCCTGGTCCTGCCAGCAGCTGTGAGTTCCTCTCACAAACAGCCTGTTTGGTAACACAGCAAACCACAAATCCTGTTACCCAGGCTGTTAATTCCCTCTCTTCCCAGATTAGAAGTTGAAGCTCAACATGAAACTCTTTGTAGGTGATGAATCCTTTGTATATTTTCTTCATGGCTTAGAAATTTGGATCAGCTTGGCTATTTCCTATTGGCATCATTTTCTTATTTTAGAAGTTAACTCATTTGTGACTCATTTGTGTTTACATTTAACTTGTATTGAAATGCTACATTTTCTGCATTTTCTGGATCTGGTTTCTTAAAGAAAGTTTTCTTAAAGATATATATATATATATATATATATATATTATTTTTTTTTAACTCAGTCTAGAAATACCTAGATTGTAAGAGACTTAGTTCTTTTGATCTTCTTTCCTGGTATTATTCACAAATGATCACTTCCAAGAGGAGTGAAGCAGCCCCTTCAAACAGAGATCACACCTCAGAAAAAGGTTTATGTGGACTAGATCCTGAATCTATAGAAACACAGCTGCATAATGCTGGTTTTGTTTTAATCTTCATCCTAACTTTTTATGAATGCATTTACCCCAAAAACAGTTAAAGTATAATTTATTTAAAATGCTGCCTTCCCAGTATAAATTACTTCCAACATTGCCTTCTACATCTGTGGCTTTAGCATGTGGAGTGTCTGAAAGTGTCTGCTGAGAGCAAACCAGCTGGGCATCTTGGTAATACTTCTTTGCTTATACATATTTCTTCAGAAAAGCAATTTAAATATCGAGTTTTGCTTTCTTTTGCCACAAGAGGGCGATCCCTTAATTCGTGTCACCACTAAGGCAACACACAGATGCAAGATGGACTCGTTTTCCATCTAAACCATTTTTTCAACTTCTTCTATAGATAAACTGATGAATTTCATTCTGCCTGTGTTCTCAGCATGCATGTGGCTTACATGAAGTTACTAAGCAATAATATTTAGCTGTGGGAGCACAATGTGCTTCATAAATGGCTGATACTGAAAAAAAGAGGTGGGAAGTAAATAGGATTTCCCTTCATTATCTTTAGAAGTAGCAGTACACTGTATGAACACAACTCATTGCTCTCAGCGATGAACTCAGACAGGTCACAACCAAAAAGAATAAGATCTTAAGACGTGCTGATTCCAGAAGCATGAGAAATTTGTGAAACAAAGAAATGTGTTATACTTTCCATCCACTTGTGAATGTTTAGCTATTTGGATTTGTTAAATATGCCATCATGTGCAATAATATACAGCGCAAGCACGATCCGCACAGAAAACTGATTCAAGCACTCAGAATCTGAAGATTGTCACATCCTCCCTAATGCAGAACTCTGATTGGATTTACTTACTTAGAACCAGATACTAGGGAAGATTTTGTTTAAAATGCTTCTAAACAGTCATCATGAGTGTACAATATAACTTACCATAGCATTTTTGCTTTCAGTCCCAATATTTTACATATATAAACCTGTGAAATTTACTCAAACCAGGAATGATTTCTCCCTCTTAAGTCCAAATAAAATTTTGCTCAGAAACAGTGGATGGATTTTGTCCATCAAGAGTCAGCTATGTTCCTGGGCAACCGGTAATGCTCTGATCTGATCCTTGCCTTCTTCTCCTGAGGGCTGGCATATTTCCACTTGGATGGAGACATTTTCAGCTTTTTTCTCTTCTTATCTGTACACCACACTTTTTCACAGTATTCTTCCACCCTCTGGAAGTTGCTGTAACCTATCAGTTGAAGAAATTCCTTATACCATGGCTTTGAAGCCTGAGGTATACTGCTCTGCATTGGGCATGGCATTTTGTGAGGGATCTCCTCCTCGTAGTCTTTATTGAACATTTCGTCTACACGTTCCTCCTCGACGATTTCCAGGGTGATTTTTCTGACAGTGTGAACAATGCTGTGTTCTACTGTCTGACAAAAATAAGTCCCTGCATCCAGTCGATGCAGCTTCAGGAATAAAAGGCCAAGGTCCATTTTTATTATTCTATCATCGGTCTTCACCTGAAAAAGAACCCATAAAATGCAGTTATAGAGCACAGGCCTTTGCTATTACATTAAACCAATGCAATTATTTCTGAAATGTACTTTCATGATTGTGATATTAAATTTTGAGAAGAATATTAGAGATCTACAGATTTTTAATTCACAGTGTTTTTGTAATAACATAAATATTTACTTGAAGTAAAGAAGAGAATGAGTTGTAAATGGAGAACAATCTAAAGAAACTGGGAAGCATGGAAGAATGTAGTGGAGCAGACAGATTCCTGTTTTAAATTGCAGAGGGAAATAAGTTAGAAACATGGAAATAATCTACTGGGTGGAAAACAAAAGGGCATTTGCCAGCTGACCTGTGATAAGGATCCCTGTGAGTTCTCTTATAGACTGGTATGCTTTTGAGGAGACATTCATAAAAGTATTTGCATTTCTAACTGCAGGACCACTGTGATCTTAGTCTCTGTTCTGAGTCTGGTGTTTGAGTTCCTCAAGGCAGCACTATTGACTACGAGACATTCACAGACGCTGGCAAGCAGGGAGCACTGAGCTGTCTAATCCAGCAGCAGGAGTGGCCAGGGAAATGGGATCCTCAGCTTCTCATTTGACAGTAAGGTGATGAATTTAAGCAGAAGTACTGAATGATGAAGGGATCAAAAGCAGCCCTGAAGAGGATTTGGGGGCACTGAGGTATGACGAACTGGATGAGAGCTGACCATGTCCACTTGTAGAAAACCATCTGTATCCTGTGCTGTATAACAAGAAGTGTGGCCAACAGTTCAAGGGATGTGATTCCCTTCACTCTGCTCTGATAAGCTCCACCTGGAGTGCTGCAAACAGCTCTGGGACCCTCAGCACATGGCAGAGACATGGACCTGTGAGAGTGGGACTGGAGGAGGGTCCCACAAATGAGGAGAGGAATGGGGCACTTTTATGAAGAAAGAGAGAGCTGGGGTTGCTCAGCCAAGAGGAGAGGGGGTTCCTGGAAGACCTTATGTTGACCTTTCAGTACTTAAAGGGGGCTTATAGGAAAGAAGGGGACGATTTTACCAGTCTCTGTAGTGACATATCTACACTCTAGTGATAGCTACAGTGATGCATATCAGAGAGATATTGAGGAATAAATACAATAGCATTTATGAAGCACTTTCATAATGGTAAAATACATGTAAAAGAGGCAGAGAATCCACTAATACTCATTTGCAAAAAATTCTGTAATAAAAGGGTGAGGCAGCAAGAATGAATAGAAGTTAAGCTAGACTAACACTAGAAATAATACACATTTCACCCCTGCCAAAACATACCAAGAGAAATGACGAATTTTCCTTTGTTTTGAGATCTTAAATTAGCTTCACTACATGTTCAACATCTGCATTCAAGATGTTGAATGCAAACACCAGGTGAAATTCTCAGGTCTATTAATTCAAGACACCAGATGAACATGGTGATATTCCCTGACACCCAGTTCAATTTCAGCAACTGGTGGCAAAAATTCAACTAAGATATAATGTTTCTAACAACAGGTTCTTTTATTGCAAAAAGTTATTCTAAAAGAATAGTTACTTCTTCCTTCTTAGTTTCATGTGCTCGCTGGACAAACCAGATGACTTTTGCTTGCAAGGTCCGAGGGGTGCACTCCAGAAGGGTGCTGTTGTACTCTATTCCATAAACAAGTCGCTCCTCAGTCTTCTCCAGAACTTCACCTGGAAGGGAAATAAATGTTTCAAAAATGTGTTCCTACACGTACTTGTTACACTCCGTGTTCAGGGTATATTTACTTTAAAGAGTGAAGCTTAATTCAGATCCAACCAGACAGTGACTGAAAGGTAATGTCTAATGAAGATCTGACCTGATAAATGAATTTTCCCATCATCCCAAGCTTTAATAGCATCTGACCAAATTGTGCTGTGACTCACTTAAGATTATAGAGAAACAGATCTCAGCCTTTCACACTTGTGATTGCTTGTGCCTGGTTCTTATGAATAGTTAATTTAATTTTCACTCAGTGAAAGAGGAGGATTCAAAACATGTTTAAATATAATAAAAAATTCAATTTTTTAGGGATAATAACAGCACATAACTGCTTGCAGAATGATACTATAAATACTCTAAGCAATATTATACATATCCATGCTATACATGTGTAAATTGAATGTACATTTTGGGTCCAAGGGTGCTAATAAAAACAAGGTGAAGGAATTAAATCAAAATTTAACTCTGGTTTTTAATCCAACAAAACATCTGGAGGAAGATAAACCAGTTGTTACACTGAATGAAACCAATTGCCTCATAAATGAAATCATCTTATTTCATAATAGTAAGAAAAATTCTTAAGCACAAATAGCTTTATATGCTAAAAAAATGTACTGTTTTATATAATTGTGATTTCTCTGCTGTATTTCAAACTTGTGGAAGAACTAGCACTTAATATTGGAATATACTTTTGCAAAACATACAATATCTTCCAAAGGAATTCAATTTTAATGAAGCTTTCTCTGATAAAAAAGGAAAAAAATTTAAAATATTTATATATATATGTTTATATATATTTATATATATAATATTTCTATATACACTATTTAAATATAATATAATATAATAATATAATATAATATAATATAATATAATATAATATAATATAATATAATATAATATAATATAATATAATATAATATAATATAATATAATATAATATAATATAATATAATATAATATAATATAATATAATATAATATAATATAATATAATATAATATAATATAATATAATATAATATAATATAATATAATATAATATAATATAATATAATATAATTAATATAATGTAATTAATATAATATAATTAATATAATATAATTAATATAATACAATATTTAATAGAGTGTTTCTCTGGATATCATTCTAGAAGAATCTTTTACTTTTTTCTTCTATAGAAGAAAATGTTTTGTATAATATCCTGCAAAGTACTGAGGATATCCAGGCAACTGGTTTTTTTCTGTTTTGCTGTTCCAAATACCCATGTTTGAAATCCTCACTTTCCAAGGTTTGGATAACAACATTAGACACAATATTCTATCTTTTTTTATAAGAGAATACTTGATTATAAATACACATTTTTTTTCTGTCATGTCATTACTCATGCTAGTGCTTAAATTCTAAGTGTCCGGACTATTTCATACACATTTCAGGATGCAGTTTCTTATCCCTGAGTCATCTTCCTACTTTTTTTTCTGTTGGAAGCCATTGGGATGCATTCTCCACATCTTTAGTCTGAATGTCAGTGCTGCAGGACCATGTGAACATTTTGGGATGCACCTGACCTGCCACTGAGACAGTCACTGTTAGACCTGGAGGGCAGAGCTCAGCCCCATGGCTCTTACAACATTATAGGGACATGGCAGTGAAAACCAGCAGGTGAGATCATGGGCTGGCTCATGCTCTTGGCAAACTCTGTGCTGGCTGTTCCAGGCCTTTACAAGCAATTTGTACGTGTGTGAATAGATTACCAATGAACTGCTGGCCAAAGCACTGCTGCGCCGCATTTCCGTGCCGAACATCTTGTCTGCGGAAACGTCTGGAGGGGAAAAAGTGGAATTATTTGAGAGAACACGTTTAGCTTACATGTTGTTTGGTTTATGCTAAACTAGCATTCATTAAACACTTAAGGAGTTAAACCTTGATTGCTAACAATTTACCATTGTTGTGAGAAGTACTCATTTATAAATCAGTATTTTGTCTCTACTCAGCCTACTGGGAGTGTGTCTGAAAAAAAAAAGCGCTTGTGTGGAGAAGAGAATTTTGTGTCCATTTTATATATAACTATACTGATGTTATAAATACTTAAACAAGATCCTTTGAACCAACAGGTAACATTCAGACATAGGGACCTTTAGCCTGTCTTTGGGTTCTCTCTTTCTCTCTCCAGAAAGGAAGGAAATTTTCCTTTTTTAATTTAGAACACTTTCCTGTGTATGTGAATGGTACTTCTTTTCTCCTTCACTCTCATGGTTGGTTTTTGTGGTGGTTGTTATTTTATGGTTTTTTTCACTTGAAAATCTCAGCGTGTGGAGGAAATACTTTATTTTATTTCACCTTTGTAGCAGACAGTTACTGAGCTCATTTTTCTCAACAGGAAAACAGACACATTCATGAATGCCCAGGCCTAGAAAGTGAACTGGTGGCAGAATTGTGGTCAGAACCTGTGAGCCCTGGTTTTGACCTGGAAATAATACAAATGCTTTTGAAAGAAAAATCATTCTGACTTTTAAGGTTTGAGATTTTCATTGCGTTTACAGAAAAAAAACCCATTAAAACCATGATTATATGGTGCATTCCCAGAAGAACTGTGTTTTTGTACAGCATTTTTTTTTCTTTGAGTTTCTTGATAAATAAAATTAGGATTTAGTTTTTCTAAGGATTCCTTTTATATATTTGCATAAAGAGTAATTCTACACAATATTGCCAATGCCATACGTAACAGATTAACAGCAGAAACATGCCGTGCATCAAATCTTACACAGTAGGTATGTGTACAGTATAAATTATATTAGAAACAAACAAAGTCAAAGAGTTCTGTTGTTCTTTGCATTTACTAGTGAAATAAGGTTATTCTCCAGTTCTATGTGAACCCAAAAGACAAAATTTCAATTTGTCACAAATAGAATTTACAGAAACTATTTAGATTTACACCATCTCAAGGTTTTTTTTCATGGATGTTACTCATTTATAATTTTTGATTTGGCTGAAGACAGTGATTATTTTCTGAGTTCTGTCACCCACATGAACTCCTGATCCAGTGTTCTTGGTGAGTCAAGGTCACAGCTTTAATCTTCACTGATATTCAGAGAACCATTGGTTTTCCATTTTTCTTTCAGGGGCACCTGGAATTTCAGTGGAGAGTGCATTGGGCTTTTAGGGAGAAATGCTAATACTTGCATCCTATTAAAGAAAAAGAAATTCTGAGCTAGCAGCTGGGCCTTATTCTGCCCTGGGTGTTGTCATTGCAATGTGTAGTGTCAGTGGTGATAAATGCTGTCACCAGCTTTGCAAGTCTGTGTATGTAGATTACTCAGAAGAGACATTCTCCTGCACAAATATACATAAACACTATAGGATATGCATTAGCCTTTAAACAAGACAAACAAGACCATTCTGCTGCTGTCAGGTCCAACAGCCCTATCTAGCAGGAACAGGACAGGTAGCAGGCATGTTCTATTTACTCAGCAGTTCCTTAAGACCATTGTAAAGCTAAAAAAATCCTAGTTCTGGAAGACAGGGTTATTTCTCCAGTTGTCAGAATCATTAAAGAAAAAGAAATGTTTGTTTGATGGAATTTTTACTGTTGCAACTGTGAAGACTGGGGAAGACACAATTATCAGTGCTTCACTTGCTATTTTCTCCAATAGAAGGAAAAAATGGAGACAGGTGCTGAAAGAGAGGAAGATGCTGCGAGATAAACTCATTTCACAAATACTGACATAAGCCTGGTATTGTTTTATTTGTTCTCAGAAATTATTTTACTCAGAATTATGTGAATAATAGAGTATCAGACAATCCCTGAGATAAATTACATTATGGAACAATTTTCAGTGATTAACAAATGTACTGAATGTAGGGAAGTATCTTTTGCAATCTATAACTTCATTAATTTAGATTTCAGCCCTCAACTCTATGCTTTCAGGAAACTAGTAAAAATGATCTGCAATAAAACAATACAGTCATCATCATCATTACTATTAACATAATTTTCATTTTTCTTTATTATTTCCCAGGAATTTTTGAGGCAAAATCAGAAAGTCTTGGGAAGAAAAGGCACCACTGTGGTTTACATAGGTTTATCAGTAGGCTGTGTGCTTACTGGTGGAGTGGGTGATGGAGAAAAAAGCCAGAGAGGGAGAGGAGGCAGGGGAGAGACTGTCAGCTTCTAAAAATTAGCTAAAGAATCATACTATGCCTACCAAATTCAAAGACATTTTTAAATTACTTCAGATCTTTTTCAGTCTGGATGGTGAGCTGGTACAGCAAAGATTCTCACTTGTAGAATTTAGAGCTTGTTTAGATAAAAATTGAACCTGCCTGAATCAGATTGAAGAGCTAATAGTGAACTAAAGCATTTAAGTCCTGCACCTCTGCTTTCTCAAGCACACTTCATGAAATTTGAATGCAATAGAAATTCTTTCTGCCATCTGAGGTATTTGCAGTATTCAGGAGCCACACACCTGTAATTATCACGGAATTGTGGTGTGCTGTGCTGCCAACATCAAGATACGTGATTTTGGACACAGTTTTTATAATTTTTCCTTAATTAATTTAATTACATTTAATTATCTATCCAGGATATACATTCACAAGGAATTATGGACTTTCACAATTTAAAAATTAGTACCAGATGCCAAGCATAGTGTTTTTGTATTTATGCTTCAGTTCTCTCTAAACCTGTTACATGCCTTAGTATACAGATTACTACTTAATGATTCTCTAAGCACTTTTTGTACCTTGGAGGCATCAGGATCTAAAGCAGACAGTATTTGGATCAAAGTGGGGAGGACACATTGTACATCCCTGCCCCAATTCAACTCTTCACCGGTAGGACTGGAATTAAGAGCTCTGAGCAGCATTTACCCACTAGCAGCACTGCTCTTACAAATCAAAAGCCCACCTAAATGCACAGCATGAAGGCCACATTTGGCCAGAGATAGGTGGTATTAGGGTCAACTCAAGCATGTTGTAATATAAGGCACAACTCCATGACTCCAATGAAGGACAGATACCAGGAAGAGGAGAAGCAAGTGCTCTCCAATGTCCCTTGCACTCACATTACTTGTATTACCATGTACTGCTTGAGCAGAAATCTGGAGCCCTGAGACAAGGCCAGACTAAGACATGGATGTCCTGGGGTGTGGCATTAATTCTGTGTGGAGTCAAATTAAGCCATGTCAGGGTTATCAGCTGCTCAGTGCCACCTGGTATCAGAAAACTCCACACTGTCTGCCAGGACCTGCCTTTTCCTGTAGTACTCTTCACATGATATCTGACAGGAAACAACCTGAATCAGCTTCTGTACACATGTCCCTAGTCCCTCTCCCTGCCTGTCCATGTACCACACAGTTAATGTAAGGCCTTAAATTTGAAATGCTCTGAGCTTCAGCTGTGACCTAAAGTGAACAAAGCAAATGCCATTCCTGCCTCTCAACACTGTTAGTCTTGCTGGCTGTCCCCCAAACTCTGATATGGAAAACAAGTTTTGCAGACTTCAAGAACATTCAATTGAGTGTAAATCCCTTCTCCACTGCTACAGTGCTTATCTTAAGAGAAGGAGCAAGATAGCAACAGTATTTTCTTCTTAGAGAGGCTGACCTGCTGAATGTTGAGGAGGTAAGGCACAGGAAGGTGCCTGGGGTGCTGCCCATACCACTCCACCCTGGATAAATGTGTTTTCAGGGAACTTAAGGCTGCTGCTCTGGAAATTGTCTTAAGGAGAGAAACATGTACAACAAAGTCCAGGCCTCAGTGAGTTTCTCTCATCCTAGACAAAAAGTAGCCTGCACAACATAAATGGTGATACTCCTAGCAAGCTAGAAGGCTGCTGGAAAATTTTTACCACCCCCTGCTTCCTTCCCAAATGACTTTTACATTGTTAGATGAGTAATCCATATGCTTTATCATTATGATAATCCAATTTCTCCTTATACTGTAGGACATTAATCTCCCTGGCCCATTATATAGCTGATCATCTTAATCCGGGGCCTGAAAATTTTAACCACAGTCATTTCACCATGAGCAGTCAGCCAGAGCCCACCTCTTCCCTCTCAGTCTATTCACAAAAGGCATGAGAAACCTATGCAGTCCTGCTTGTAAAAGCTGTGTAGGTTTCTGCCTTGGTTTAACCTATGCCTTTGTGCAGTAAATCCAAGAGATTCTTAATTATGCTGAGTCACAGACTGTGTTTCCCATTTGTACTTTTAAATGTGCCTTACCCAAAAAGTGATGTTACTAAATATAACATGACTGTATTAGTTATCTTTTACAAAATTTATGGAAATGTCTGGTATGCCTGACAATAGTCAGCCTGCATTTGAGTGTATCCAGGTTCATGGAAAGATATAATATGCCAGATGAAAAACGAATACAAAGCCCCATATTCCTGATTTTCCTTAAGAAACAGTAGTACATTTGAGATACTATGACTTGTTTTGGACTTAACCATCTCCACCAGTTTTCAGAACTCTCTCTGGAATTTATTAAATGTATTCCTATAGTCCTTGTGGGTCTAATATAAATAAGCATATATTTTTAAAACAGGTAATTACAAAAAAACCCCACAGTAATTATTTGAATTATGCAATACCAAAATTTTGCTGATTCAGATAAGAATTTTCTCTGTCTAGGTGGCAAAGCTGACTAATTTTTGTGAAAAGATCTGGAGTAAAATATGCAAGCTCTAGATACTTGATCTGCATAGATCTGAATTGCAGAATCTATGTTTGAGAGGGAAGGGAGGACAACGGGTCCCAGGGAAATGACTGAACAAAAGAATGAAAGTCAAGAAGGGTGATACAGAGAAAGAGTGTCCACAAGGAAGAATTAAAACACCAAATCAGGTTTGTGCTTAGAGCTTGTCTCTGGGGTAACTTGCCTTTCAACCCACTGCAGAAAATCTAAACCAAACTTTAGCTTTTGCAGAAACTCTGGTTTTATTTTGGCTGGTGAAAGTAGATGACTATTAAAAAAGATTCTTCTTTGCTTTTTTTTATAAATTCTGCTGTATATCTTATTGCAGTGTGATGTACTTGCTATGCAATACTACCAAACTAGGTCTCTGACGTTGCAAAGACTTGAAAACACGTTTAAGGAAATTAGGCTTTACAGTGTGATGTAAATAATTACAAAGTGACTTAGATCTAGTCATAAAAATATTCCTGGTAGTGCAGTTTATCATCATGTGAATTTGGTTCCTTGCCATCCCCTAAGGCTATGCTGAGAAATTAGCAGCTGCCATCTCACTGTTTGGTTACGTCTGAGGGGTGATGCGAAGCGCTCTGTGTGGCAGCAGAAACTGTTGATGTAGTTATTTTGCAAGAAGTGTATCAGAAGCAGCTCCCACCTCTTTGCCTGCACTCCTGTGGGGTAGTACCGGGAGCAGGAGATCCCATCCCAGGCGCAGTAGGGATCCCGAGCCAGGCAGCAGTCGGCGCAGGCTGTGCCGTACATGTCGCACTGGTGGAACTTCACTTGAGCTATGACTGACTCGGATCCCACGTAGAGCTGTTGCTGAAAAAAATGCACCAGACAGGATTTCCACAATGTCCACTAAAACATCTCTTCCCAAGGCAGCTATTGAAATTATTAGATTAATCGTTGCTTGCCGGTTGCGCCTCCAGCCTGTGACCTGAGGGAGGCAGAGTTACTCTGCAGGAAAATATCTGATTACAGATTAAACTTTCCCACTGAGGACAGAGAAACAGAAAGGTAAAATGAACAAGTTTATTTTGGCATTTCCTCGCTTCTGAAGTTTCAGCTTTGTGTTTGGATAGGCAAGGGGTTACATTTCTTTTTCTTCATCAAGATATTTTCCAATGCCTCCCTCTTTACACTTGTCTATCATCTAAGTGATCTGCAAAAAAAACCCCAACTTGACATGAAAGACTTTAAACAAAGAAGTTCAAATATGAAAGGGTTATAGGCAAACTCAATTTTAAGATGGGAGTTTTCATATAAATTTAACTCTTGATATGGCTATAATATGGTCACATATTTACATGCACAGTAGTGTTATGATTTGTATAATCCCCCAGTGCACAGGAGATAGATGATAGTCAGATAGATAGATAGATAGATAGATAGATAGATAGATATTTAATTGTTTTCCTGTTGCTGTGCAGTCTTTCCTTACACATTACCTGGTCAATTATTTATTAAATAAATATTAATATTTATTTGCAGGGTTCAGGTGGGGTTTTTTCAGCATTAGCACTGAGTGTTTGAATCTTTTGATCCCACATAGATGTCTTTTTCAAATGAAATGACCGATAATCAATTTAATTCTTCAGATTATAGCACAATAAATTAAGAAAATAGCTTGAATTGAAAGGAATTTGAGAAAAAGTCTTGTTGCTGATGAATGTAAATTTTCTGAACACAGAAATATGCATTGTGCACTGCAATAGAAATTACTTATGCACAGCTCACTTCTGCAGTTTTGCCAGTCAGAAAAAGTATTCCTTGGTTGTGCCCATCCTAATGGCCAAACTTAGTCCATAATTCCTACTCTTTAACCAAGCTGCCAAAATCTGGTATTTTAAAATTACTCAAAGCTGGGAAATACTGACACTTCATGTAGTCTATCACAATATATAAATTTTAATCCAGATAGTCTGTTCTTGCTCCTTATTATATCTCCCTACATCTCTTTAGAGCATTGAAATTTAACTTTCAGTGATGCTAAGGGAATAAACTAGGAGAGGCTGGTAACAGCAATGCTTGAAGAATTTTTCTGGTGAGATAAACCAGATGATAGTAGCAGGAACTCAGTCTGCCAACTGGAATGAAGAGAAAACTTAGGATACTTGTTTGAGGGGAATTCTTTGTCTACAAGTGCTGCATGTGATTGTCCCAGAAGACACTAACAACACTTTCAATGAGACATACAAGATGAGATTTTCTCTTTTATCTTCTAGCAGGGGCAAAGCTTTAAGTCTTGGTAAATCAGAGGAGGGAAAAGAAGCATCTGATATCTAGTCAACTGAACATCAAAGAACATTCTTTCCCAGTCTCTGCAGATAACAAGCTCAGACCTGAAATGCGATATTTTATTGTATCACTATGACTTGGTGAAGACTGGTCAGTGTTATAAGGATATGGAAATGTAAGTAGCAAGGAGTCTCCACAGGGTCAGTAATTCCAAGTTCAAAAGAGATTAGTGAAAGTGCTTGAGATACAAAATTTTTTCACGTATGCTCAACTAAGTTATATTCCTGATGACTTTAAAGACAAAATTACTTGGTGACAACTGTGTCACTAACACATATTCCAACATTTTTCCAACATTCCAACAATTTCCAATTGTTCTCAGTGTCGGAAAATTGTATCCTATTTCAAGAGTAAGTACATTCAATAAGCTGATCTTGGTTTCTTAATCTGATATTGCTTTGCCATCAATTTTTAAGAATCTTCAAACACAAAGTAAGAAGTCACTTCACACAGAAAAGTATACATATGACTCTCCTCTCCTCTCTCAGTCTTCTTGATCTCTTGAAAAACTAAAGCTACTCTCATTTCTCATGAGAAGTTTTTTTCTTCAACTACTGGGTTGCCCTGGTGGCTTTTTTACAGTTGTCTCCAGATTTTCCAGATATGCCTTAAATTAGTTGAGTTAGCAGACTTCTTGGGGGATGAATATAATGGAAGAATGTTACTTCAAATTTTCTGGCATCTCCTTTTTACTCTGCCAACACAACCCTTTAACCATGACAATTCATTGAGAGTAAAACATAAGTCAAACATCTGAAAAGACACTGAGTTTTTCTCCCAATAATCACTTATGTGCAGTGCTAGACAATCTAGTTTCCAGAACTGTTTTCACAGTCTGTGGGAAACGATTGAGGCAGGAAATAATTCACAATACTTAGACCCAAATCCTCCTCTGAATTACCATCACAGGACTTGGACTTTGTGCATACAGGACAAATGCAAGTTGATTAGACACCAGGACTCAACTAACCCTTTGGGGCACAGTCACCCCTCCTAATAATGCAGTTTTGGTTCCTTGTAACTCGCGTTTCACCGTGATTATCTGCACCTACCCTGCACCGGATGTCTAACTTCACTGTTGGACATGTTTAACATTAAGATAGAACTATCCTTGGATGTTTATAATGGCTCCATGCTGAGATGATATGATGGTATGATATGGGTGAGAATCTGCCCACAAGAGTAATAAATTGGGCGTTCATATCAGCAGAAACTTTCAGAAACTCAAAAAGAACACAGATCCAAACAGTCCTACAGGGCAGCTGAATATGTGGGAGAGCCAGCAAGGCTCTTTTTGCACTGATATCCCCATGGGTCTGAAGTCTGTCTGCATTTATCAACAAAGAACTTTTCTGTGAATTGCCATATCCACCAAGCTAATCCCTACTGTGATTAATACAAGAGTAATTTATGAAACAGATTGGTTTTTACTTGCTTTGATATGCATGGTATTGTGAACTAAGGATGTTTAACACTAGAATTGAAAAACATAAATACATTATAAAGAAACAGAGCATATAACCATAAGTTTTTTATACAGAACAATTACATGTATACAACCAGATCTCATTATAGATGATGTACATCTGCCTGTCTATCTGTGCATCTAGCTCTGTGCAGTCTACAGCTTCATTACATTTGAGTCACAATTGTCATATTTCAAACTTGTAAAATACTTACTCTTTTTGAAGAGATTTCCATAGAAATAATGGGAACTGGCATCTGAAAAATAGGAAATATTTTTTTGCTTAGAAAAGAATATCTTTTTGTTATGAAAATAAATCAGGTAAAATAGTATTGGTATTTACTTATTTCATTCAGCTTTTCTAGATAATTTTGACTTCCTTCAAGACAGATGTGAGGAAATTGTGACTTTCAGAAGTATTACTTTAAAACAGTTTATTTGGAAACAAGCAGCTAACACTTAATTCAGGATTATCAGAGCTACAGGAACACTACAATTTCCCTGTCAAACATGACATTAACTCTTGTCACCACTGAATGTCTTTTGTCCTGCTTGAGAGTGATAAGTGGAGTGTTCTTCATAACAAAACATTCATTGAAGATAAGACAAAAATAGCAGGAATTCCTTCTTTTACCATTGTCCTCTCTGCCCTCTACTCAGATTTCTTGGAGCAATACATAGCCCCTCATAGCTCTTTTGAAAACTAGCTTTATCAAGAGGGGCAAATTCTGTGATTTCCTTCCAAGGCAACAAATCAATAGTTACACTGCCTAAATTAAGGTACCAGATATAAATGTCTAACTCTTGATATATTTTCCTGTGGTTTGAAGCAGGTTAGCCTCCTGCTTTATTTGACTAACATGACATGATGAGAATACTCACTAAGAGAATTTTATTATGTTAGCTTTATCACATGTCAAGCCCTGAGCTTTAGTCATAGGTTATTCTTTAGGAGAATGGAGTTCTGCCTTACTAGGACCCATGTTTTCCCACTGTAGAGAGGTTAACTGATTCACTCTTTCTGAGTGGACTTCTATCTGGATCTCATTAAAGTTTCCCAGATTGTAGTAGGCACATTTTTATGTCTGCAGTTATACTTTTTTAACTATTTAATTGGATATGAGGGAAAATTAAACAAAATGCAGTAAGTTTCTAACTAAAAGTCACATTACAATGTCCAAGCACATAAACAGAAAGGCAGTAGTCTTGATTTGCTTCAACCTGCTTTGGTACTTGGGACATTAGATAAACTTCATTTAAAAATGAAGGTTTCCTGCCAGGAAATTTCTAGATAATTAGAAAATTTCTTGCACACAAGTATTACATTTTTGACTATTTAATGTGTTTTTTTGATATTTTAATTCTGCAGAAAATTCAAGACTTGTGTATATACTTTGTATACAGCACAGTTCACCTTGAATACTTGCAGCTCTTCAAGAATCACTTCTTCCATTGATTCTGTTTCTTGATTGTATATTGTTATGACTTTCAGCACAATTCCATTATCTGGACACAAATTTAAAACAAAACAAAACAAAAGCATAGGTTATAATTGGTTGAAAAATTTATATGTTCTTCAAATACCTGAAGTGACTTCTTCAAATTGATAATGAATTGAAATTTATAAATATGAAAAGTTAGTTGTATTGTGCTGTCATTGAGGAGGATTCTTACCCTTAGAAAATTAAATATATGACTATTTGTCCCTGGAAAATAAGAGCCAACTCAGACACTTGTAAGATACAAAATTAATTGTATTTTTCAAACATTGGGTCATAACCCATTGTGAATAGCAAAAGGATCATGGAGGGTAACTGTATTTCAGAAAAAGAAATGAGAGTATGTGGAAGCCTAGTGTATTGAGGCAAACAAGTGTAAAGTAGCTTTAATTATAGGATCTAGTGTTTACACTAGATAGGAAACTACTAATATCCTTAATTGCTGACAGCAGCTCCATTCCCTCAGGCAAAAGCACAAAAAACTTCAGGGGTTCATTGTGCACAATTCTTACCCTTCTCTAAGGAAACACTGAGCTGCTGTTGAGCTAAAGGCGTTAGTCAATGGGAGATGAATCAAAATATAAGATGCACATTCAAAAAGACTAAGGCACATTGGACTTAGATTTATCAGCATCTATGACTCTGCAACTCTTGCAGGAAAGTAAAACACACAAATAACATCTGGTCTTCCACCACTTTGGTTTTGCCTTGCTGGCTATATATAGAAAAGCCTTGCTCTCCTTAATCAGAAAATCTGTCATCAGCAATGGCAAATATCACTTCCTTTCTTCTGTTACTTTCAGTCACCTTTGATTTACAGGGGACATAGTAAGCAGGGCAGCACTGGGGAAAATGTTCAGCAAAAGATCAAAGGGTGAAACAAAAAGAGGAACCATTGAATTTGGGTCATACACCATTTTTCAAAGGGAATATGTCATCAAAAGCAATCATTTTGTAGTAGAACAGTGAAAAGAATTTGTATTCTGAGCTCTGATTTTCATAAGCAAGTCCCTCTTCAAATCCTGCAGACAGATATGTGAAAGCTCTGATGTTCAGACTTTGCCTCTGATGAACCTTTCTAACCTGCACTGCTACCCTAAGGAAACTTGCTCAGCTGTAAGATTCTGCTTACTTATGTTACACAGCAGGTGTTGGACTGGGACTAAAAAAAATATAGCAACCCTTCCTAACATTATGTTGCCCAAAGAAACAGGGAGTTTTCTGATGGGAGCTTTGCCAGAGCAGTGATTGCAGGTTTCATTTCAGACTTTCTAAAACCCAAATTCTTTTGCTGTAATTTCATGTCACCTGAGATCAGACAGTTTGAGAACACTAGGCAGCTGTTGGGGGCCAAACCAGCACAGCTCTAAAGCACACACTTAAGCCACTTTGCATTCAACTTTGCTGAACAAAAGACTTGTGTACAAGAATGTTTGATGTGGTCTCAATTAGAAATGCAAGGAGAAAATATGAAGGATGTAGGACCCACTGTAAAATCTGCTGTACAGAAACAAGTGACACATGATACCATGTTTTACAGACCTCAGTTAAGTTCATTAACAAGACCACACCAAGGCCATTTAAAACCTTAGAAAGCAGCACTAATATGAATAGGACTTTGCTATTCTGTGAACATGCCTTTTTTGAATGTTCTCAACACTGAAATGTACTTATCAGAGGAATTTCATTAGTAAAAAAATAATTCACTGGAACTGCTTTCCTAGACAAAATGGTCAAAATGATTTGTAATACCACTCCTGTTGTTAAATTGATCAAATGTGAATGTAAGAATCCTTGTTTTTTTTCCAGACAGATAAGATGTGACTTAAGTCATATGTAGTTCCAGCCTTTCCTCTTGTTTTTTAAGTTTTTCTATTTTTCAAATACCATTAGGGTATTTATTTTTGCTCTTCTTTCTTAAACTTAGTGTGGCTATATGTTATATTTTGCCTTTATTGTGTTTGTTAGGAGGATGCTTAAAAATTATTGTTAAACAATCTCTTTATATTTTAATAAAATGGCACAGAAGAAAGACAAGAAAACTTAGCAGGAAACTTCTAACAGGTTTTTTTGGGTTTTTTTTTAATTGGGAATTTCCTCCTTCCTTCCTTGAGCTCTGTTGTAACCCAAATCTGGAATCTGGGAGGTTTTTTTAATGGTATCAGCCAAGACTTCTTGTCTCCAAAACTAGGGAAAAGAAACTGTGGAATAAAGCCAATAATTTGAAATTTTATTTTTGGAATATTTTGAAGATCATATCACCTTTATTTCTCTCAGGTCTCCAAGTCTCAGCTCAGATACAAAACAGTGTACAAAAGAAAAAGGCTGGTTGTTCTGCAATTTTTATTTTTATGTTCTGTTTTGAAAAGAAAAGAAATTAAAATGGAATCCTATATTTGTTTCTCTTGCTAGTCTTTAAATGTTTCCCTACCATTATGTTTCTATATAATGTTAGCATCACAGTGAAGCACAAGTCTAGAATGACTAATATCCTCTGTAAGATGAAGACTGGAAGAGACATGAAAAAAAAAGTTGCTAAAAAGAAATGTTGTATTGATTTGCTTCATCATGGAGAGAAAAGAAAAACAAACCAAAACAAAACCACTTACTAAATCATAAATGTAAAAATTCTTTCTTGCTTTCTTTATTTACCTGTGCCAATGAACAGAACATCATATTGCCCATCTTCAGCTTCCACTCTGTCCACTGCTATTTGTTTAAGATTGTACTTTCCATCTGTTTTAACTAGTATTGGCTTCTTATGAACAGGCCTGATGGGCTGATACATCAGTGGATGACTCCTGGCAAAGTGGACAGCTTCATCAGGATAGTCTTTAGTGGTAGTGTATATCCCACCATTCACCTTGCTGGCACACTGCAAAAACAGAGAATGCAGATTATCCTCAAGGTTTGACCAAGAAATTGTCAGAAAAATATTTTCAGGGATTAAGTCTACAGAAAATGAAGCACAGAAGACCCTAGGGGGAATTAGGACAGTGAACTCTGTACTTTATGCATGTACATGATTATTAATCACGAGAACAAAGGAACTGCTGAACAGTGCCTTGGCATTGTCGTGTAGAAAGAAGGAGTTCATCCCTCTTTGGGATACTAAGACAGAATAAAGAGTAACACTTTTAGATTCTAACAAAAGCCACAGTGCTTATGTCTTCCCCAAATTCATATTGAAGATGTAATCAAAATGGCCATGGACAGAGTAAGAAAAAAGGGTTTTTCTATCCCAGTAGAGAAATAGCCATGCAAAGTCAGAACACTAATGCTTGAAATCAACCTCCAGTCGTATTATTTTTTTGATTGCAAAATGCATTACCATAAGAAACTAAGCACATTTAAAAATTATGCCATCAGCAACAGTAATTCTAGATTTTAGGCATTCTAACAGTATTATGTTTGATTCTAATTCCTGACTCTTGATGACAGTATTCTATATCACAGTTTAGATTCAAATACCAATGTTTGCACTGATCAATCTACCAGTTTGCAAAGCAAATAAACTTTATGTCAATGACTGATTAAAAGAGGCTTACTCCTTCAGTTAAATGTGCAATTAGAGATAATTTAATGTGTTAAAGAGAGAAGTTAATTTTAGGATGCTTTGTGAACGAGAGAGTGTTTCCCAACTGAACATAGATCTTACATTTCCAATTTGCTTCATGATGTCTAATTGAAACCATTTATGATCAAGCTGGAAATATCTCAGTAACCATTTACTTTCTTCAAATATTCCTAAGACAGTGTGGTTTTAAGAAACCTTTCAAGCAAAACCACAGTAGCAGCCTTTCTCTATTTAAATTGGATTTTCCAATCAATAAAATGAAATAAAATACTCCTTATGTTTACTGGACACAGTAATTTTAAACTTGTGGTCACCTGTAATTGACAATAACAAACTCCTGCACTTGTCAAGGGCAATATTTGTTTCCACTTTTTGGGTATAGCTACAGGAATGTATTTTTTCAGTGTTGACTTAAAAGTTATTGTCTAATCAGCCTAGTGATGGAATTTTACCAGCTGTTTGCAATAAAGAGACAGAGCTGGAGCATGAAGACAGGCTAAGCCTGTGCTTCCCATGCATTGCACAGCATATCAAGTGAATAGGCATTGCCAGCTTTCCTTTGCAAAGTTCTAGTCCTGGAGAGATTTAATAAAAATAACCATTCACAGGCTTTTCATCTTAATTAAATAGAATCAAGTAGTCTAGAAAGGAAACAGTAGATGCAGCTGTCTCTGAAGTCTCTCAACACTACTTTTGATGTAGCTGATGTCACTTCCAGAAGCAACACAGCCTAAATGAACTAAAAAAACCCAGCAGAGATTATGGCAGAGGGTTGCAGAGTCTGTCAGAACCTGTGTGACTCTTAACAGTGGCTTTCTGTTTATATAGCTTTAAGCTCTACTCTCATTCCTCATGGATTTATTCTTTGTTCATTCAATACCTAAGATCAATGATTACTGACTCTCAGAGATGCCCATCAGTAGGTTATTTTTTGCCTCTTGTCACTGTCACTCCTGTGATAGGAAATGTAGTGGGATTTACTTTACCAGCATGCTGCACATTGTTTGGAATGCAGAGCCTGACACTTGGCTACAGCCTGCTACTCACTTTCTCTTTATGCTACTGGATAAACATTGAAAAGACCTCTAAACTGTGCCCTAAATGAGTAGCTATAAAGGAATAAATTAATGCTCTGTTAGCTGACAGAGCCATCTATTTCAGCGTCTGGTGTGCTCTGCAAGATATAAAGAAAATCACAATTAAATCTATTAGCACCCAGGACAGACCTGCTTCCTCAGCTGATTTTTCCCTGATATTGGGAAATTGCTCTCTTCTGCTCCTTTTTCTGTTCCTATGCCTTGCCTTTCTGGGGAGGTGACACTCTAATGTGACCCAAGCATGGCCAAGGAAGAGAAGCATTGAAAGCAAGTGGAACTTAGGGCAACCTTCCTTTAAATCATTGTCAGCCTTGCTGAAGCACTGGCTCTGTGTTCTCTCCTTCATGCCAAAAAGACACCATTTAATTTCAGTGCTAGGAGATATCAGTGTAATAACTGCTGTCATTAATACTGAATTCATGCCTGTGTTTAATGCTAGTCCAAATAACATATGTGAGGTGTTCTACTGCCTGGAAGAAAATTAATACAACTTAAAGAACTTGGATTGTATCATCTTTGCAAAATATACAGCTATTCTGCAATCTATGCATAGTACAGTCCCATTATTTGGTAAAACTGCAAAACCCATGCATTTTCTATAGAAAATATCAAATAGGAAACCAATAATTCCTTTCAATTCAATCGTTTTTCCTAAAACATGATAATTTATTTACCTGGTTTTCTATCCTGACTCAATAGTAATGACTTCAATTGATGTCAAAAAAAAAATAAAATATTTGGTATTGATTGTAGCACTGCTACAAGGGTAGCTCATTGGCCCAGATGGTGAAATCATATTAATAATGTTTAAATCCTAGATAATATCTTTTTTGGAGTATCTGTTTCTGAATTTTGACTTATGTCTGTAACCGCAAGAGAAGTAGACAAATAGATTAATTTTAAATGAGAAAGAGTAGGCATTTGAAATCATACTACAGGGAGAAAGGTGTCACTGGAATAGCAGACAAACTAATAGGCCTTACCACCTCTCATTCATGAGATTCAGTGATAAATGAATTGTGTGAAATGATTATTTCTGGAAATGATTGCACTTAGTATAAAAGGGAATATTGATTCAGTTAACAAAGGGAAAACAGCAGAGAAAGGAACGTCCAGCAACTATTTATTCCACCTTCAAGATCAAGAGAGTGAGCCCCTAGCCTGAGAGGGGATTAAGAGGCCAAGTGTGAAAACTGAGGGTGGATTTAGCCAAACTAGCTGTTAGAAATGTCTTTGCTCAGAGTTAGAAATCTGCCCCATGACATGACAATGTCAATGTAGACCTCCATGAGTGTAAACAAAAGCAGCTTTGCAGCACATGACAATTGCCATGGGTGGGTGGGTAGCTGTAATCCCAAAGGGTACGGGGCAAAAAGAAATCCTGGATGTTGTGCTTCCCTGAGTTAGGCTGGCACTGCCTGCCTCCACCTGGAGGCTGTGCCTGCTCTGTGAGATGCTGACAGCCCTGCAGTGCAAGAGGCACCTTGGAGCTGCAGCCACCGGTGCCTTCGCCCCTCGAGAGGGGATGTGAGCACCTGGCACAGAAACTGCAGAAACACCCAAACAGACACTGAAACAGGAAAAGGGCTTGAGGTGAAGATTACTTGTGATGGCCTTGAGAAAACAACATGGGAATTCCTTGTTGAATTTAATTACTTGTCTCTTAAGTCATGAGTTTGTGATTTCCTCCAGAAATCTAAGTACCAGACAGGAACAACTCCGTACATGACAGCACCTCTATGGCTGCTGAATGCTTACTACAGTAATTGCATTTTCAAAATAAGTCTTGTTTCTTTCTTTCAGTTAATAGCCATTGGAAAACAAAACAACCAAACAAAAAGGGTTTATAAGGAAATTTTTGAGTAAATTAACAAAAAGTACAAGTGATTTTTCTGAGTTTGGTTTTTTACAGTGTTATTTTAATATTTTTATATTCTTTGTAAAGGGTACGGAACAAGAATGTTGATAAGATCAGGAACCTGATTGAAGGGTAGTAAAATCTCACTCTGTGATGTCTGAAAGGAAATCAATGAACTGTGAGGGTGCCAGACCATTACTTCCAGAAAGAACCAATCTTGAGCAATGGACTTTGAATGATGGAGAATTTTCTCCTTATCTTCAAATGCATTTATTCTGATTAGTTACTTTTATTAAAATATGCCTCATTTCTAAACTGCTCATTGGTCTAAATTACAGAAGTATTTAAATTTTATCCATTTGGAAAATGGGGTGGAAAAAAGAAACAGGAACCACCTGACATTGAAGCAGAGAATTCTCTTATTTCTAAGGATGTTTCCATCCTAAGGATGTTTTTCTTTGTTTGTTTTTTTTTTCTTCCTTTAACACTTGTTAAATATCCCAGTTTCGGCATGCTAAAGAAAGAAAGGAAGAGAGGTTCCTTCACAGGTAATGCACTTAATGATTCTGAATGAAAGTGAATACATTTGACCCACCTTCTATATCTGCATCTTTCTATCCCTTTTGCCTGCAGTTCTAATTTTGGGACCCTTGGACCTTTACAAAATGTTGATAAAATCATATCCCAACAGGATTTTGAAAAATCTTATATACTTAATCCCACTATTTTCTTTTGGAAAATGTATGGCTCTAGTGCTTGATTAAACCTATTGCTGAGCCATTCCACACTTTTCCAGGAATAGCTGGAGTATGTAGATATTCAAAGAAGGACATCCTGGACTGTGAAAACAGGATGGTCTGTACATTAGCAGCAGTCTGGTTTTTCTTTCCAAAATAATTTACATAGCAAAGCAGTGGAAAATAGACTTTACTTACTGAACCAGGTCTAGGATAAGGTACTTTTCTTTCATAGAGAGCCCAGTGATATTCAGGTCCTTCTTTATGAGCATATGGTCCATTAAAAGCTGCTCGGACACTTGCCATGTGGTAAACACATACAGCATATCCTCTAAATATATTGCTATGAAGTAAAATTTAAAGACATTATTACAGCAATATGTCACATTCTGTCGAGATAATACTGGTGTTATGTAATTAAAAAACAAGTCACATTTCAACAGCATTCAGGGAGAAAACACTACTAATTCTTTTCTATATGCTTTTAAGTAATTTATTCAAAGTTCTTTAAAAGTCTTCAATGTGTTTATATTCATAGCATTTCTCCAAGGCAGCTCTGTGTTGTTATGCCAAAGTTTGATGCTGGTGTACACCAACTCTAAATTACCTGTTTAGAAACACAGAGAAAGCAAAACTGACTGAACTCAGGTCCTGTGTGTCTTTGATTAGTGATTTAAACAGTTTTTATTCTTTAATATTTTTACTACTGTTGTTTGCTTGGAAAGATGGGAACCAACTAATTCTGACTAAAATAAATAATCCTAAAATGAGTCCTTTTTGTATTAAGTGGGGATGTTGGTTGGTATTATTATTTAGAAAAGATCACCTTATGTAGAACAATCCTGATAAAATTTTCTATTTTATTTTTCAATTTTATTTTTCAATTTTATTTTTCAATTTTATTTTATTTTGTTCCAGAAGAGCAATTATTTTTAGTTGCCTTTTGTTGAGGGTTTGTGTTTTTTTAAAGCAGCATCAGTGGTCTCCACAAGGAAATTATTTCTGAAGACTGCAAAAGGTGATTCAAAAAATTTCAGTTTGGTGCCCAACTTTCTCTATTGGCATCGAGATTCAGCAGGAAATGCCAGGTGTCTGCAACCCTTGAAGAGCAGACCTTGCTTTTGTTATTACAAAAAAATAAATCCGGAGAAAGTGGCAAAAGTGTGGGTGCTCTTTTTTACCAGTTACATCCTAAATGAACAGTCAGATTTCCAAGCTGGGAGTCCTGTGTGCTTGCACCTGAGCTATGCTGCAGTGGGAAAGGAAAAGGAGGCCACCAGCAACATTGCAGTTGTTGCTTTAAGCTTCACTAAGAAGTTAGTAGGAATTAAAGCTGCTATCTACTTAACCTTGAATTACAGTGGAGCTCTTAAAGGAAAACAGGTGGCTCTGAGACTCTGTTCTTATAAACATGCAGATGTGCATATACTTTGACATAGGAAATTGTCAAGCTGAGAAACACTTAATTAATTTGTAATCCAGATATACTGAATCACAGAATGAGACTTCAAGCCCCTGAGTGCTATAGAGAAGTTTTTTACATTAAAAAGGAAGCCTGCTGTGAATAGAACTGAGATTAAACTGTTTACTATATAGTTGCTAAGGGATATGTATCATCCAGCTTCTATCTCTTTAATATACTGTTCAAACATTCCTCTATGGCTCCTATTATTTCTTCTAGTTGTTTACCTTGTCGTGTTGAAGAGGCCAAATATCACTGGATTTTTGTTATCACGGGTTTGCAGCAAAAACACATCCTCTGTAAAATTTAAATGCAATGTTATTGTTAAAAACTTACTTTTCTCAGCCTGCCAAAAAAAATACACTGATTCTTAAAAGCATAATCCTATCTTACTCATTTATTCCATTTAATTTTATGCAGATTTAAAAAAAATATTTGAAAACAATGCAGTATATAAAGGAGTAATTGATGTAAGTGAACTCCATATGTGTAGAACTTCATATACTTTGGAAACACCATTAACCACCATTCCCTGATAATGAATACAAGTGCAGTATTTGACAGTAAGATGTGTTATCATGAAGGTATATGTTTTTTCCATGGTTTCAAGTTTGTTGCTGTCTAGGATATTTACCTAATTCATCAAAATGTGTATCAATTCCATTTCTCCCAGGCACAGAACAAACTAGTCTGGCTTTGAGGAAAGTGGTCCATTTATTGACGAGCATTCTCTGGCCTCCCATGTCATTCTGTAGAAAGAAACCAATGCCAATGGTAATATGAATGAGTAAGTCTAGAAGCACAAACATTTCTGATGAATTAGCTGCTCATTATATCTTCTAATGTCAAAATCATCCATTTTCAAACCACATGTCAATTACTAGAACCATTTCTCTGGAGTCAGTTTTCAAGTAGGATTGCACTGATTAAGTCCAGGTCTCATTAAGATCTGTGGTTTCATAAGAATTTTTTAATTCTGTACCACATTCCTGGGTAGTTTTAGCTATACAGCTGTTGTAAAGTTTTTTTATTGCTCATTTTTGCAAACTAGATATACTGAGTGCATTAGTGAAGTTTAGCTTTGCTTTGAGAGCTCAGTGCAAGGTTAGTTCAATGTATCTGGAAATTGAAGCCCTGAATCTATCTATAGACTTGGTGCAGCTGGGGCAAGTCTGAGGCAATTATTTACATGGTTTTCTAACAGTTTCAACAACTTTAAATAACACCTGCCTCGCTATGGCCATCTCACATTTTCTTGCTCTTGCAACAGTTGGGACTTTCAAGAAAGGGAAGATTTAGTACTACTTGCTTCAGGTAGCATCCTCAATCTGTGGCCTTATATTCAAGACCTGTGTAAGTGGCTGTTGAAGGCTCTGAAATAGGCTTGCAAAACTCCTCTCACAAACAGAGATCTGTTTTTCTCAGAAAAGTAGAAATATGCAGAGTAGATGCCTCTGTGCTACAAAACCTGTTACAGCTCAGGTGAAAATGTAAAAAGCTGGGGGAAATAGCCAGCTCTTGAATCACCAGCTAGTTACTTTTTGTGTTCACTAAATCAAATCTGAATTATGACATACAGCTGTGAAGTTAATGGCCAGATAAGTTTTGGAGAAGTGGAAGAGAAAGGTCAGTGGGATTTTGTTTTAACCCACAGCTAAAGATAAGACTTTCAGGAGGATATATTGCAGAGTAGTGGGAACTATTAAAATAATCTATCTAGGCATATATTCAGAACATAAACCAGAGAATTCCAGACTGGATCTTGATGCAGGTTGGAATCCAGAAATCCAAGTGGCTTTGTGAACATTAATGTCTGAGGCTGAAATTTGGTACTTTTCATACATCAGATGTTTTTAAGTTATACATGAGTACCTAAGAAAGTTTAAGGTGCAGTATGCTGGTGAGCACACATGACAAATACCACTTATTGAGGTGACAGAAAATAATTGCATCTTGTTTTTTGCTGAATAGTTTTAGCAATCCTCTAAACTATCCCTTAAGCTGTATCCCCAACAGTTAGGAGGGGGAATCCAAACTTTTTTTGGAAACAAAATCAGATGTTAAGAAATAACCTTCTCTTTCTTTCCTTTCATCAAGCTGATGTAGTTTCAGTGTGAAATGGGAGAGCTCCTCTCATCAGCTTTACAGTAGCTGGTTATTAGAAGAGGAAGGCACCCAAAATTCAGTGTTTAGAGAGCACAAATATTGGCAGCTGGGAGATCATATGTTAAAAGTGCATTTTAGGCAGCTGCTTGAGATCTTATTCCTGTGTGTGGGACCAGGGAGCCAAAAGGAGATGAATTAACACCAGGAGGATGGCCTGAGTGAGAAATGGGAAATTGAACAGATTAGTACAGGGAGGCAAAGCCTTTCCTCATGATCTTTCTGCTCCTTCTGGTAAAATCTGATAAGTCTGCCTGTGATAATAATTTCCTGGACAATTCATCATTTGTTCTAGTTTCTTATTGGCACAATCAGGGAAGGGATCTTACCGCACATACACGTCCCACTCTGGTATATATGGCATGAGTGCTTGTCTCAGCTTCCAAAGCTTTTTCAGTAAAGAAGAAATATACTTTGTTATCATCGTGGTCTTCATTATCAGGAATCATGTATGAGCCAACGAATTTTGGTTCTTTAAAAAAAAAAAAAAAAAGGAATTGTGTCCAGTTATTAAAATATTGCCTTATCTTTTCAAGCCTTAAAACCAGCCACCAAATAATAAAACTAGAGGTAAGGGCTGTGTCAGTCAGAGAGCTATCTAAGGACAATTGGGTGATAGAAATAGTAAAAAAAAATTTGGTGGCTATCTATAAAATATGGAATAGATTAATGTGGAAGTATTTTTATACCTCCAATTGACAAACTAATATTCCTTTGTATTTTTACAAAAGACAGTTTTCCATTCTCTGTGTTTTATATATTTTAATTTGAACTAGGCTAAAACCTGACACTAATTAAGCATAGCAATCTCTGTCTGACCCCATGCAAACCAGAAATTGTCCAGTCATCTGAAACATCTCTGGTTCCAGCTCCTTCTCCCTCCCACACCTTTCAGCAGGCGCTCATTGTCAGGCTCAGTGCGAAGATGGGCCATGCGGTTCATGGAGCGAAACAGAGCAGCATCTCTCCCCCAGTAGTCGCTGTAGAGACCAGTAAAGAGTTCACCACCTGCAGACCAGACATAAAAAAAAATCCTTAAAATGAAACAGTTTGGTAATACTCTACATATTACTTCCATTGCACGCAATAGTAACCATATTATAAATATGGTATACGCTAATTATTAGGCTGAGGGGTTTTCCAATCAGTCTGCTGGAACTTTTCCACTTCACCTGGAATAGCCACAGTTTGGGAATAACTTGCTAGCTGAGGGGATTCCATACTCAGTAGGCACAAAAAAAACCAACTTATTTTTCTCTGGTCCAGCAATGATTTGTTTTCAAAGCATTGAAACATTTACCAGCACAAGGACAGAACCTGAGGTTTCATACATCCTCCAGAAAGTGGTGATGATTAGTTCTTGAAAACTTTATGTGAACAAAAATTTTGGTATCATTTTCAAAGGATTTAGATGGTATTCGCAAATTAAGCAAGCATCAAAAAATTTAGAAATAATACACTGAATAACACACACTGTTGAAAAATCAGTATGTATATAGCTACCGTATAATATGTTCAAAAATCAAGCCTATCTCTGATCCATCTAAAATTGTGATATTGCATATATTTTACCTTGGTAAAATGTCATCCATAATTCTTTCTTTCAGTTTTTTTATGGACACTGTTCTTTTTAACTGATTAAGCATTAACAATAACTTATTTCATATGCTGGCAGACTGGGATTAGAAACTTTTCAGGCCCAATTTATTGTCACTAGGTGGCATCCTTATGCTAGAAAATAACACAAAAGACGTTTCAACTGCACGAGGAGAGGGAAATAAATTATTTCCAGTTGAAGGCTAATCTGAGTGGAGGCTTCAGTAACACAGCTTCCTACACCCTAATCAAAATAAACATGACTGATACATCCAAATAACATTTGCTGGCATTTATAAAAGATTATAGCAGAAAGCAAGAATTTTGTTTGCAGGTCTCTTTCAATGTGTGAATTTTGTTTCTTTTAAGAGAGACATATGAATTGAATTGTGCATTTGAATGTGCATAATTGTGAATGAATATTCTGAAAAGTTAATAGTTTGGCAGCTGGGGCTAGTTCCAACATCTCTGCTGAGCCAGAACTGAGCACAGTTTTGCCTTCATCATATACAGAATGGTTATTGCCCTGGAAAATACATGGTCAAAATTTAGCATAAAATATTGGCAAGTGAAGTAAAAAGTCAGTATAAATTATAGCACCTGTAGAGGTGAAGGTTGCCCAAAACTAATAGACAACTTTATTTTTTAAACAGGACAGAGCTGCCTAAACTGTAGACTTTGCCAGTGCCTTTATTTGCTTTAAACAATCTTCACAACCCTAATTAATGAGTTACATTAGTCATATATTCCCTTTGGGAATCCTACTGGAAAAATATATCAGACTGGCTGGTATTCTTTTTAGTTTAGATGATGTGTAATGCAAAACAGGACATTTTATCTTTTCAGAACTATAATGAATTTTGGAAAATGCATCAGTGCAGGGTAAATGATTCATTACATATTGCCAATGATCAGGATTGACATCTGTGAGTCCAGATGTTCTGAAGTTTGAAAATGAAGTCTATTCCTTCTGTTTGACATAGGCATAAAATATTCTAAATAACCTGCTGGTATGGCATTCTACTGTATACTGAAGAAGTTATGACTGATTGTACCTTTGAGACACTGAGAGGAGAAAATGGAAGTTCCAGTCCTGCATAGATATTGTTACATGAAAGATATTTCACAGATACAGAATTTAATTTCTTATTTTTTACACTGAGCTGTTACTAAACTACATATAAGTAGCATGTGTGAGCAGACAGGTTACTTCACCTAACAACAATGGGACAGTACTGAAAAATGTGACTGTCAATAACCTCTACCTTCCAGTGAAAATCAGCTGAGTAACTTCAGAGACCTTCACTACTCGTCCCTTCTTCCATCTAACCTCAGCTTCATGTTAAATTGCTAAATTTTTGTTAATCAGGTTAACATCCTGGTTAATCATGTTCTAAAAAGATAAAATATTTCTTCTTTTGTTATTTAATCAAATAAAAAACTCCCATGGACCTCAAAGACCAGTTTTAGCTCAAGTGATACACACATACTTTTTAGCTAGCATTTTTTCACCTTTTAGCTAGCATTTTTTCAAGCTAACAAATATATCAAAATTCAATGGTGACTATTTAAAAATACCTTTGTTTTGCCTTTTATTCAAAGCAAAATAGTAGCAAAGTAAAATACAATGTTTTTCTTCTAAGTCCTTCAAGATTCCTAGGTGCCAACCCCAAAGCAAAACAGATTGAAGTGTTTAAATTAAATTACTTCAACAAAAGATTTCTATAAATAGGCTCCTACCACCTTAAAGGTGGCATGTTTTATGTACCTGCATCAAACTGGAAGGTAATGAAAACACAAGCTATTATTCATTGGTAGTCTCTTTTGTGTAAAATGGAAAAATTATTTTATGAATAAAGCATTAGAATGTAATGAGTAGAACATAAACTGCAGCTTTCATGCATTTATTAGACTGTCAGTCAGTTATTACTCACATGACAACTAAAATCAGAAGACTAATTCACATTTTAGAAAATGATACTTTTGGTAGTATGAAAACAGCAAATTTTAAACAAGAAAATCCCTCCTGTTTAACTGGTAAACTAATACCTCTGTAAATTTGTATTTTCTGTCTGTCACTCAAGTATTCTGTCTTTTGTTTTGAGAAAAAATGTATTTTTGTCTAGACTAAAAGAAAAGACACAAATACCTAACTTTTAAAACTGTAAAAGCAGAAAATACTTTTGGAATGGATTCCCTGGATATTAAACTATTCAGATGTAATTTAAGTTTTTCACCACTTGCTTCTGATATATTGCAGGTAAGAATATGTGGACACAAACTAATTTCTCATCTAGTGTGGTCTAAGTTAATCTGTGTGCAAGATCTGGTATCAAAAATAGTTTTGGCTATTGAAAGCAGATGAGGGAGTTCATCAGGAAAAAAAAAAATCCAGAAGTTTTATATACTGTTGAGTTAAACATAAACATTTGATTCAGTGTGTCTGCCATCCAGCTTCCGTTCTGTTTCCTGATGCTGGCAATAAATTAATTGACTGTTCACATATTGAGGAATTCATCACAAGCTACTTCACTAGTGGGTCAGATAACCTATAATAATGCTTACAACAGCACAGACATTTCATTTTAAAGCCAAGTCACGAATTGTTGTTTTCTTGGAGTAGGTATTTTATCTCTTGTGTTGAAACACATAAAGAGATGAAGAACAAGGAATTATCTTTCTTCCTTAATTAATCCAGCTAAATTTGGTCCTAATTGGTTATGGTGCAAATGATCTTTCAAGATCAAGATTTTAAAAGCTGTTAAAACTTTATGAGAGATATGTAAAGTTTTCTTGTTAGCCTAAACCTCACTGTTAGTCAATGGCCATGCTGGTATAGATGCTGTGTTAATGTGAGGTGAAGAGGTGCAAGCAGGCTTTGAATTCTTTCCTTAGGAGGAAGAAGGTGCTGGGGTGTGCTTTGCTAATGGGTTTGCATAAAACCTGAACCTGCATTCAAGAGTGCCAACAGCTCTGGGATGCAGCCTCCAAGGCCAGGCTCACTTCACACCAGGAGCAGATTTCACTTTCTAAGAAAACTGAAGTGCATGAAGAAGAATTAAACCTCCAAGCATTGGAAGAAGGACTGGAAGATCAGTCCTGGAGGGTGCATGGTGTAGTTTGCATCTCCTGTCATGGGGTAATGTCCATCGTGAGCTTGTCTGAATGAGGGAGCATCTCTTCCTTCTCAGTGCATTTGACATTAGAAGTCTGTCTCATTCTCAAATGTCAGTTAAAAGATTATTATTCACTGTGTTTTCATCGACGTCTTCCAACCTTTTCAGTTGGCTTCCTGCAGTGATAAAGGATATACACCCTGGAGTCTAAGAGGCAGCATTTTATTCTGTGAACTGTGTCTCTGGGTAGTAGAAGTTAGTAGAATAAAATAGAATAAATGGAAATTCAAACTCCTTAAGAAATTCTTCATACGTGTTGGAAGTGTTTAACTCCAGTAGTTAAAAATATGAAATAATAAATAAAATAATAAAATCTTGGAAGAATTTTCTTATGCTTTTAAAATATTGCATGTTAACTTGAAATTATAGAATTTCCTAATGGATGGCTAGAAAAACAGCCTCTAAATAATAAATAATTTGCTAGTTTTGATGAAGGGGTGTAAGTTTGTTTTCTGTTGTATCAGTGATCTGATAAAAATATTATTTTCTCCTGTTAATCTTGCTATAAATTTTTTAGCTTTGTCAGGTTGATTTTATAAGTCTTTGTCAATGGACCTCCAAGACTCTATTCAGCCTTTATCAGGGAAGGGCTTATTTAATTGTTTTCTCCTTCAGATAAAAATATGAGGATCCATAGGACCTCCCATAATTCAGACAAACTCTAAAGCTCAGTGGGACAATCTGGCTTCCATTTAAGCAAATAAAATTCACATTGATCACACAGTAGGAACATGATCAGGTTGATTTATTTACTAAGTTCTGTCTGAGGAAAGGTTGAGAAGGACTTCAAGATTAGACTGTGAGGTTTCAGGCCTACAGCAATTCCATGAGTCTTTGTTCCCAGGCTAAACTGAGACAGGAATCTGTCAAAAACTGTAGAAACAATTTAGAAATAAGGGTGGGATAAAAGCATGGCAATCTGTGCTTCATGGATTTCGGAGGGTTAGGCAAAATACAGTATGTTTTTCTGATTTCCTATGACTTCTTAACTCACTAACTTAAGAATTAGAGCTCTAATTAATGGTTTTTTTAATGAAAATGAAGAATATTTTGATGAACTGCTGCAATGTGAAAAATTTGTCATTACCGCCGAAGATTCTTCCTTTAATTAATTTGTCAATGTAAAGAGACAAATAAAACTAACATGTAGAAATACAACCATCACTCATGACCAATAATTCATCACCACCATGAATGAGCCATACCATTGAAGTTAATCAGAGAATTTAGTTGTCTGATTTTAGGATGTAGAGACAAATGTAAGCATCAGAAAGGCCCTAAAATCCTGTTTTTATGCCTGAAAAATAGAAAATTTATTTAATATTTAATTTCTTTTTTTAGCTTTTTCTTTTAATCTAAATCTCTTTTGAACACTGTTTTTGTTTATGTTTTCTAAACCCAGAAATCACTGTGCTACTCCCTAACTCCATCTAGCTTTTACCATTTACCTGCTGTTCCAGGCTATTTTTAGTCAATGTACAGTTAGGCAATAGTGCCAAGACTGTCTTTGCTTCATCTCACAAAATGTTTTAAGAAACATTTTTGAGGAAAGCCCATATGGTTTGCTATATCACAGCTTCAAAAATCCCAGTCCTATAGTGATACACTTCCCAGCGAGGCACAGAGGAGCACTAGCTCAGCACAGCTTCCTGGCATGGCAGGACTTGAATTCTATTTTTATATATTTTGAGTATAAAATCAACTCTTCTAACATCAAATAACTAGTTTGCGATAATTTTGTTAGAAAGCAGCATTGAAATGAAAAAAAAATCTCAAAACTGGTAAATTATACAATCAATAAAGCTTGATATAAAAACATTTAAACTGACATTTTTTCAGGGTGTTTGTTGCTCAGATTAATCTCAGTAGATGAAAACAAAAGTGGTGTAAATGACTAAACCAGTCATGCTTCTTTGCTTTTAAGGAAAGCAGGAAATTATTATTTCCATAATTACCCAACAATAATTGCATGGCACATGTCATTCAGCATGTCACTTTAGTGAGACACCCTTGCTGTGGTTAATGCTGCCTGGAATGTAATATTAATGTGGGCAGCACCATGAGGATTAAGTCTGACATGTGGAAGATTGCAATGGAAGGCTGACAACACTTTGGTGTGCTGAAAAAGAGACTCAGAATGACAGATTGACAGGACTGTGAAGCTTGTGACATAAAGATCATTACCAATTAAGATGGAGGTGAAGGAAGAACTGGGGTCAAAAGGGCACCTGCCTCGTCCTCTCTCAAATTTGTGCGATTCCAGTTGAAACAGATGATCCTTAAAAAAAAAAAATAAAAGAAATTACAGAGTTACAGAGAACACCATAAACCCTACAGGCAAGGAAACACAGTCTTTAGAGACAAGCTTTAACTTTGTTACACCTTTGTAGAGGATTGACTTCACTAGGGAGAAAACACAATTTCTGTTGCTCACTGATGTACTAGCAAAAATTCTCTGGGTTTCTACAAATCACCTTTCTGTGTGTACTGCCCAAAAAGAATCAGTTAGCAATAAAGTCAAAAGTGAAAATCAGTGAAAGAAGCACAATAAAATTGCACTTATTTCATTTCTGTGGGAGTAGGGAGGAAAGATTCCTCTATCTTTTCTCCAAATTATCTAAACATTAAATAGATATCTCACCATGGAATGTGTTTTCCCCCTTTAAGCAATTTTTTTTTTTTCCAGTAGTTGTTAAATATATTAGACTGCGTTATCTTCTCTTCATACCTTTGAGATGTTTATATATCTTCTTCATAGAAGTATGCTTAGGAATGAATCCCTAGTCATGGTTTTCAGAGCAGATTTGATTTCTTCAGTGGATTTAACAGAATATCATTATAAAAAAATATTGGCAACTTGGTTTAATTTGTCTGTATAAGGCTGTAAAGACTGAGAAAGAATTTACAATTTAAATTTTCATTTGCAGTGGTACGTTTGTCTCAGCTTTCACAGAAAAGCCCATTAATGTCTGATTAAAATATCAAGTGAGATCACAATATTTTTAATTTGGATATTAACAGAACAGCATGCCACAAAACACAGAGACTTGGGAGAATAAAAGGGCAAATAGATAGAAAGCTATGAAAGCTTGACAAAAAAATATGCCACACAGCCATCAAGTGTGCAACTAGCAAATATTTTGATAATTTAGTAGTTTGAGTTCTGAGTAAAGGTTTACTCAAAAGTCCACTGAAATGCAGATTATATCAATATATTGGATAAATGTAATGTACCTGTTAATTAAACTGAATCTCAGGTTCATGTTCCTAATGCATGAGGCAAATATTTTGGGAGGCATAAAATTACATGCAAAAGGAAACCAAATCCCCCAGAATCTGAGAAGTATTTGCCTGTCTCTCAATTACAGAACACATTATGAAGAATGTCCAAGGGACTTTTTAGTGACAAAAATCAGGTTTTATTAGACTGGACTTTTCACATATTTATTAGACTAATTTAATACTAGCACAGAAAAAAGCTACAACATACAAAATTCTCAAGCAAGTGCAGTTGCCCCAGAAACTAAATTTATGTCCTCTTCAGGTGGCTTCATGACAGTTAAGCTCTCCTGCAAAAAAAATCAGCCTAAAAAGACTATCACCAAAAAAGTAGAAGGTGGAAAACTGGAAAGACAATGATGATGATGATGATGATGATGATGATGATGATGATGATGATAATAATAATAATAATAATAATAATAACTTTTAAAGGACAGAAAGAAAAAAAATATGAGAGTTAAAAGTTGTAGAGCTCTTAGTTACTAACTGACAAATAATTGAATCTTTATGTGTGTTTAATTTAAAACAGTTAATCTTGAATTTGTCATAAGCCCAGTGACTTCAAAGCCCCAGATCAGACAAGCTGATGTACCTGTCTTCCACTCTCAACTGCCTAAATCATACATGTCATTTTGTTGCAACTTCTGGTCAAAAAGAAATATTCCCAGTAGTTAGGGAACTATAAAAAATGGGACACAACTTAGAATGCAGTCTTGCAAAAAGAGGATATCTGTTTCATGTGTACTTGTGGTGAAAAAGTTGTAAAATAAAATAAAAAAGGGAAAAAAACATACAAATTTTAGGTAATGGACCTAAAACTCATGAAGCAACAAAGTGTTCATTCATAATCTCACCTCTCCAGAAGCTCCTTTGTTGGCCTAACCCTGGTATATTCGTGCCTGGCTGTTAAAGCTGATGTAGCAGAAAATAACTGTCTTGGGTAGAGACTGATGTGCAGGAATATTGTTTTATGCTGTATCAGCAACAAATGCACATCAGTGGTAACTATTCCCCCTCTGCTGTTGGGTAAAAGTCAAACAGTGAAGAAATATTTCCCTGTGTGTGGAAATCCCAGTCCCACTCCATACTTTTCAAACATCACATACCATGTATTTTTCAAAACTAAATACTGTAACATTTTGAGTCAACAGTGGATAAAAGAAGACAGAGGTGAACTCAAGAAGGAAAAGAAAATCTTTCTGAAGTAATGAAAAAGTACTTGGAAGTCATAATGGCATAAAATCTGATGTAAAGGAAATATTTTAAAAGTTGTCTGAAGTTATATATTCTCTAGTTGGGTATTTCAAATAAAGTTTCTGATGGAATTTCTCCTCTGGGATCTCAACTAAACTATTTGTCGGTTAATTGGTTCAATAAAGATTTAGAAATAAATGGAGAGACAAACCAAGAGTTAAAAATTGATAGATTATTCTGGTCTTCATGCTTTCTGTTTACTTTTCTGAACAATAAAAAGGAAAAAAAAAGGATGTATCCATGCAAGGGAGAAGTAATAAATTAAAACAGATTACAGAAAAAAACATCCTCAGGTGAAGTGATCATGTGTGGGAATATCTTTGTTTTGTTTTGAAACCATACTTGAAGAAGTTGTATTATTCATACTTCCTGGTTTATAGGTTGTGGCTCACATTCTCTCTTGCTTAGGGAATAGAAACTGGAAGTTTTTCTGATGTTGGAGGAGACATGGTGCCACCAGATCATCATAAAACACACTTCATAATTTGGTCTTGCCCTGGTAAAATGCCACTGGTACTCACAGCAGGGAGATGTGGCCAGTAGAAGAACTCTTCTGGATGATGTGGAAGAACTTTTCATCATTGTACACAAAATTGTACCAGCACAATGAAAAATATAATTAACTGATGTAAGTAGCTAACTACTAATGTAGTTAATCATTTCCCTGAGAACCAGAATGAAATCAACAGTAAAGACAAACCCATCTCTTTTAACATTCATAACATGAAAGAGATTAAAACAGCTACGTATATGACTGCTGGATGAAAATGCTAAACAATATGCATAGTATCCATTCATTGACTGGAATTTATGAATAAGGATTGTAGCTTAAATATATAATTTAGTATTAACACTGGGGGTAGACAAAAAAATTTGATTTCAGTGCAATTTGGTGGAATTTTTAAGAGGAGGTCACTAGTTTTGATATAAAGCAGGATGTGTATCTCATAAATGCTTGCAGACACATGTAACTGTCTGAAAAGTTGCTGAAAATGTAAGCAATGACTCCTCCAAGAGAGATTTTCACCTTCAGCTTTTAGGACAGCATGCCAAATATTCCATGGTTGCAATAAGTTATTCTTATCACTGGGGCAAGTATTTGAAGTTCAGGTGTAAGATGTGTCAGCTTCCTTGGGATGCAGGTTTAAATAAAATAAGCGTTACACATTAATAATCAGCTTTCAAGGCTAATTCCATAATTCTAACCCTCCTTGCATTTTTTGACATTGAAATCCCTTGAGAAATGTCAGAGTAAAACAGACAGTTTCCTCACAGATTAAACAGCCCATCAATTCAACATCACAATTTATTTTATGGGAATTTTTCAGTGGTTAGGGTAAAAACTTTGCAAAAGCACATATGGAGGGCTGGAATTACGTGTCTCTACATGAAGCTTGGGAAAAGAAATGGGCTTCTGGGTTTGATTTATGATACCAGTAACTCAGGAAACATAATAAACTTTCAACTAATGTTATTATTTTAATAACATTCTTTCAAAGAAATAGAAGGTATTTTCAAAGCATCAAGAATTTTGCCATTAACTTGATATGAATTGATAATTTTAGACAATGAAGAATAATGTAGGATAAAAACAATAGCGAAAGAAAAGGTCAATCAGAGGCATTAAAATTTAAAGACTGAATTTAACTTTTGTTGCAGAAAATTGCTTTCACTAATGCCAAGTGCTGCTTTGCTCTGGGTCAAGACAACACTTATGCATGTGATTAATTTAAAACATATGCTTACTCCCATTCCTGTTCAGCAAAGTACCTAAGCCTATTCTGAAGATTAATACAATAGCTGTATCTTTTCACTAAACCAGGGACTTAAAAATACAGAGGTTTTAGTTGTGTTTTCCTAAGATATTATTTTTATGAGAGAAAAATAATTTGATTTTCTGAAAGAATTTCTAGTGCTTTGGTTATTTCACTTTAAATTTTATTATTTTCCATGTAACAAAAAAAGTAAAACATATCATACTGGCATTTTTTAAAGGAGATTGAGATAATTTCATAACCTTTAATTACACCCTTAACTGTGTAAGCATTTGTTGCAACAGTACTGACATGGTCTGCTCTAATGGAGGCCTGTGCAGTTTTGTGGTTGGTAGATTTTTTGGTGGGTTTTTTTCTGGAGTGTGGATGTTTTGATTTGTTTTTTCCTTTTTTTTTCCTAACAAGTCCATATTGTCCATCTTGCCGGATATTAAATCATATTTGGAGTACAATGGGGAAAGTCTCTGCAGATTTCTGTAAGTATATTTTTAAACACTGCCCATACTATTCACTACTGCTCTAAAGCACTGGAGAAAATTCTTTCTGAGCTTTAATGATGTCACAGTTCTTCAGCTTAGGAAGAATGATTTTACATGCAAGAGCTGTTTGTTGCATTCCATTTCTAGGTGTCGTGTAGTTTATACTTTTTTGAAGAGAACTAGAAAAAGGAGGGCTCATATGCAAAGTGAATTGAAAGGGAAAGCATAAAATAGAGGTGCACTGCTCATGCAAAGCTATGAAAAATGTTGTTTTAAAATTCTTAATAAAGCCACATGGTGCCAGTATCATATATGTTGCACTATTTTTAAATTCAAGTAAGTCTTAAACTATCAAAAATGGGAGTTTACACTGCACTTTACTTTTTGTCATGATCAAAAAATTTCTATGCATTCACCCAGTATTCAATCACTCACATAAGAAAAAAAATCCAGTTACACCAGTGAAATGCTTTACAAACCTCATCTTGATTTCCATTCTCTTTGGCACTGTAATGGTTTTAGTATAAATTCACATATAAATTTATTTTTTTCCCAAATATTCTTTTGTTCTGTATATTCTCAAAATAGTATTTTTCACTTCTTTTCTCTTTCTTTCATACTTATCCTTACATTTTTATTTCAACATAGAAAAACACACTGAATACACTGTGCAGAGGCTTCCTTTAGGAAGGATGAACCTTGACTTTTCCCCCTTAAAAAAAAAAAAAAAGCTGAAAAATCACAGAACATGTCTGTAAATCAGCAGAAAATATAATTCAAATATAAGTCTCCAAAATGAACATTCAACTCCATGACCTGCCTTAATCTGTACACTTGTCTCTTCTAGATGGCACATGGTAAAAGTGATCTACAGGAAAATAGTTTTTCTTGTATAGCAGCATAAAATAACTTACTGGGTCAGGCCTGAAAAGGTGTCTCTTATTATTTAGCCCTTTGTAATTAAGCAGACTAAATTCTATTGCTAAGAAAAATTTGCATCAGCATTAGCCAGATTATATATATTAGAAAAATATAGTCCCAAATATTAGCTAGGTGTCTAATTGCTACAAGGCAAACAAATTCATTGAAAAATTAAAAATCTAAACACAGTGGAATATAATTGAGTTTATATAAAGGAACCTATCCTCCAAATACTTACAATAATACTAGTAAGTTCCTATTGCAACACACTGCCCTATTTAAGTCACCATAAAATGGGCATGCAGGTATGTAGGTGGGCAAGACAAGGATGCTCCAACAGGGAAAGAAGTTTTCATGTAATATCTTCTTTAAATAATCCAAACATTAATTATCCAAAAGATTTAAGCACTGGCAGAATATCTCTTCTTATTGTCAGAGGATTACTAACTTTTAAAATTATATTTTCAGCATTCAATCAACTTTATTTTCCAAGCCAAATGGGAACACAATATTAGGAATAGAGTCCTCAAAAACTGTCTGCAATAGTCAGGTCTCTGCTATTTGACATAATTAAGATTATTTGGGAGGTAGTATTTCTTCTGAGGATCTGTTTTCAATCCTCTTTACTATCCACTGACATACTGAAAAGATCAATCGCCCTATGGGATGAATGTGCATAAAATATTATAGACATTAAATCCTCCCTAAAAATTCAGATGCATTTTTCAGGTCTGTGCATTTTATTCCACAGTTAAATGATTAAGACACATTGGGCTCCAATCTGAAAATGTGTTTAAAATCTGGAGCTATGTCAGACTGCTGTCTGAGTTTGCAAAAGGATTAGCAATTTGTGACTTGTGTCAAAATATCTGGCCTAAAGTGACAGAAATAATATATTTTCCTGACTTAATGAATGTGAAAAAAATCTGGCAAAAGCAAAAAAAAAAAAAAAAAGATCCCACCACACTGCACATAGAAATCAGAGGCATTTATCCTTAGCAGCTCACAGTATTTCAGTAGCAGTGTTTGCTTTGGTCAGAATTTTAGAGGGGACACCTTTGTGCCACCTTGAACTGGTCACATGAATTCATTAGGGGTCTTATGGCAAAGAATAGAGCCATTAGAACTTCCAATTATATTGCACTAATGTGATAGTTAATATATATGAAAGTTCCAGGGACCACATAAAGGCTCTCCAGAATTAAAATGTTTGAGTAGCAGTATATTGTGATATAGTCTTGTAACCAAGCAAAAGAGAAGGTAAAGACAGTCCACAACTGCTATAAAAAAGTGAAGGGATTTCCGTGGGGAAGAGCAGAGTCTTTACACAGAGCCTCGCTAACCAAGGCTTTTCCTCTTCCATGATTTTGACAGGCTAAACTTGTGCTGAGATTGTGAGAGTCATATCAGAGCAAATACCAAATAAAACCCTCTCTAATGACCTAATCTAATGATTGCTATCATAACAACTGGGGAGAAAGGTCATGAAAAAAATTTTAAAGGAAGGATGCAGCTCTAAGGTTTGAACTTCTACCTAGGTATTGATGAGGAAAGGAGGAAAGAGATGTGTTGGACATAGAAAGAACAGCTACACTAAACTGGGAATGGATTTCAGAAGGACTCAGATACCCTGTTCTGTCTGTCTCCATGTGTGGAGCCTTAGACAGCCAACAGCACTTTTGCAGAGCTTCAGCTGGGGATGTTCATGGCCATTCTGGAAAAAAAGGGCAGAGGAGTGGATCCATTGTGTCCCCAAGACACAGATAAATTGCTAGCAGCACTTCTTTTTACTTTTTAATCTAATCTCATTTTTTCCTATATAGATATCAGTCAAATAAGAAAAATATCAGTCATATATCACAGGAGGATTATACAATACTAAGGGTGCGTCTTATAATGCAAAAGCATTAACTAAACTATTCTTTTTTCTTTTTTTAAATTCTGATTACTAAAACCTTATTGATTAATAAGTCTACTTTTCAAACAATGATATAGACTTCAACAGGTGCTGTCACTTAGAAAAATACTTTCTCACATAAATAAATATGGCAGAATTTAAAATCATTATAATGAGAGTTGGAACATTTCAGTTACCCCCATCAAATTACCACACAGGTGGAAGATTTCTTTCTCTACAGGATAACACTATTATTCCTCTGTATGGGTTCATTCTCATTCATTCTGGACCATCTGTGTTTAATCTTGCAAAGGGCAGGTCTAACACGATGGAAAATTCACTTCATATGGCTGATCAATTCACATACTCTACCAATCCCCCAAACTGAACTTACACTTCATGTATGGCCACATTTGGACAATATTCAAAAGTAATGAATGTCATTCACCTCATTTTATGGATAGAGGACACTGTCAAAAACCTGTTGTCTGTTATAAATGTAAGAATGACTGATAAGAACAACTGTGCTGTTACAGAATACAAGACTTTCTCCAGATCATTTCACTAAGTACATATGTATTTGATAAACAATGTGCATTGTAGAATTGTTAAGAAATACAAACAGTTGGCATATATCAAAGTACAGTTCTTACGAGGTATAACATTCATGAATCCTCTTTTACTGAAGTTTTCCCTAAATTTTATTCTTGTGAGAAAAATGACTTCATAATTTAGCAGTTATTTAAGCAATCATATTATTTCTTTCCTAGTAAAGTTTACAAAAGTACTGAGGAGGCCAAAGTAAGAAAAAGTAAATGAGAGCTCAGGTTATGGACTGCTTGGAGTACTGAGTTAAAGGTCAGAAGCTTGTAAGTAGATTTTTAATACAACCATATCCAAAGTGTTGCATCTTGGCATAGGGAACAGAGTTTGTATCTGAAGTCCATCAGAACACCCTAGAAGATGGTCCTTCTTCAGACTACTTTCATGTATTCGACTGAGGTGCCTCATTTAGGATCTTGGATATCCCAGATATCTTGTTAAAGCTGACACTGACAGGCAACACCAGCAATCTCCTCATTTACCTTACAATACTGATAATTAGATGCCTCAGCAAAGTGTGTAAGCTGGGATAACTTTGTGTTCAAGAGAAGAACTGTGGGTCAAGTGCAAACCACTAAAAAGAGATTTCTCACTGAGATGTCGTGCCAAGAACTCAGCACTTGAGTCCATGAAAGAGGAATTTCAAACAGAGGTGGGGCAGTGACCTTGCCTGTACACACACCATGGACTAGCATGTGTAATTCTAGTGTCCTCACTTCCAGAAGATGTGAAAATACTGCACAGAGTTCATAGGAAGGACACAAATAAGATTGAAGAATCCTGGTGATAGGAGGTTTAATGAGTTGTATTTACTCAGCTTATCAAAAAAAGTGAATAGGTTGCTTGATCTTTGTGCATAGGTACTTACATGAGGAAAAGATGTGAAAAAGATAGTGGGAGCCTTTTCAACTCTTCTATTAAAGGCATATCACAGTTCAATGACAGGAAGCTGAAGTCAGAAAAACTTAACCATGAATAAGTGGCTATTTCCTAACACTAAAAGTAATTAAATATTAGAACAGCTAATATTTAGGGCAGAGAAATAGTGGTGTTACCCCTTTTTCCCTTTTGCAGCACAGCACCTTTGTTTGCTGTGAGCATACAAGTTGTCTTCATGTATTTAATTTTCTGAGTTAGGTACTGTTTTAACCTCTCTTGAAATGTATGAATATTCAACTTCCAGAACATGAAATGTTTTAATCTAAATGAAGTGTGGGATGTATGGATGCTTTGGTGCAATCTGGAAGTCTGTGGTGTGGGCATGCAGACCACAGGATGTAAATGAAGCCCTCTGGTAAAAGATTTTATGCCACATGTTGCCCACTTGGCAGAACCTCATATCTATGTAGTGGATGGTGCTCCAAATGGGGGCTTTTCACCCATTCAGAAGAACACTATGTCTCTAAGCAAATATTTTCAGGGCAAGAATTTGTCACACATTCTATCTAATGAAGAACCAACCAACACCCACTTCTATTTGGTCAGTGAAACCAGATGTTCTTCCTCCTTAATCCTCTGAAAACAGTGTGGAGATGAGGTAATAGGAACAAGCATGGAGAGGGAGCAAATTGGCAAGTCATTGCTTGTTTTGATTATAAAAATACGTCAGAAACAGTTTTATTATTGTAAAATAATAGATATAAATATGTCTACAATTTTGCTTCTTAACAAAGCTGGAAGAATGACGACATTACCACATGCTGGTCAAGGGGAGAAGAATTGAGTCATGTAAAAGTTAAGCTGAGATATGACTGGCACATTCTCTCGTGACTGTCATGTGAATTCACTCTGGTTTGTTAAAGCAAGAGCTGAGGAGCTCATGTTGCCTACATTTGGTTGGTGTAGAGGAGTAAACAAAAAGCTTATTGCACAATTGAACCTTGTTTTGGTTTTGCATTGAGCCACAGAACATATAGAAAAAGAAGTGTCCTTCTCCACACTCCAAAAAATGTGAAAGGCGATGTAGATCAGAAAGAAAAGGTTCCAATTTGATTGAATTGTCCTCCAAGCAAAAAAACATGCACCTGCTGCTTACTAAAGGCAAGTCCTCTCTAACATGACTAAAGACTTAGAATTTAGAGCTGGTCTTCCCTGATAAGCAAAATCATACTTGGCTAATTGAAGAGCAAATAGTATAATAAGGAATACATCAGATTAGGAACACCTAGAGGAGAATCCCAAAAACCACCAGTGCATTTTGTGGAAAGGGTGACTTCGTTGATCAGCGCTCTGAAGTGGAGAAATACAGCTGTAGGCAGTTTACTGAGTTAAATGAAGCACTGAAAATGGCACCCTGCCAGCTACATGTATATATTAAAAATTTACAGCGTGTTATGGAGGAAAAATTCTTCACATTTTTTTCTTTCCCATAAATTTAATTCCCTCAACAGGTTTTGTCAAGCAGAGATGCCTTACTCTCCAGGTATCAGCTCTTTCTTGTCCCCATGTAGCATGCAAAAACTTGGGATATTGTTTCTGCACGTTGTTTTCTTTTGGAATTTCTACTAAAGTCACAGGTCCTATGGAGGCAGAGCAATTTTTTAGCTGAATTTTTTGGTGAAACTCCCATGTGGATTTGTTAAAGGTGCTTTGTGAGTTAGTGAATAAGGTAATCTGGATCATTGGAAGGCCTCCAGAGCACCCCTACGACCTGTTCCTCTACTGAATAGATAACTCATAAAGATAAAATCATTACCTGACTGCAGATTGATCCTTTGATTTATCTAAGGTTCATTAAAACTCACTCAGGGAATTTTGAGCTATACAGAACAGTGCTGGAGTACTCTTTTACTAGCAGCTAGATGTGGCAAAACATAGACTGAGACAGAAAGCACTTCTTTCAGCACTTGTCACCTGCTGACAAAACTGAGAAGTTTATATAGATGCAAAAGGAAAATTCTAAATGCAGGTACTTCCCCCCTTCTCTGCCCTGCTGGCATCAAAGTCAACAAGAGAGACAAATTTCAATTTGGTAGAATCAAAGCAAAATAAGGTGGTTTTTTTCTGAACTTTTCTTCATCATCTATATCTGGTTTGCAGATTTATCTCATATTTTCTCTCTCAGAGTACATGGATGTGCATATGCATTTCCTCGTGAGAAATTTGGGGTGCAGGATCTTTGACTCTTGCTCTCTTTGGGAAAAATGTTTATTTTAATGAATTTGCCTTCATTTCTGGATGAAATACAAAAAAACCCTGGAAGAACTCAATCGTTTCTGACCTGCACTGATTTTTGACATTTGGAAACATTTCCTGAAGTCAGAGATAATGAACTCACTTACTGGCTGGCATTTAACTTGCTTGTTTTCTTGGACAAGACTTTGTAATATGTTCTGTTGCAAACACCAGTAGTTGTTCTGTCTGCAAAGTCAGCACTCCTATTTTTCCTAATTTGTGACTTATTTCTAAATGGCAGAAAAAATTGGGTATTTTGCTGAAATGTTTAAATTTGGAAAAGCAACATTGATCAAAGTAATTAGAAACAGAAAAAGATAAAAAGCTGCTAGCAGTAACTATATGTATATATTTTTAGAAATATAATAACTGACAACAGCTTTATGAAACTGAACAGCCTGGAATCCCAAAGTGAGATCAATTAAACCAATATTGGAATAGAATGCAGTAAACCATTTTATATTTAATCTTTCAAATGGCTATATAGTGCATAATAGAATTTATAAGTAATTTGACTTAGAAAAATATATTTAGTTATGCTCTGGTGGTACAACACAAGTTTGTAGAATTAAATAAAACCAATACTTATTTCTTGTTGATTTTTGATCAACATATTAAGACAAAATGCATGGTATAATTAAATTTCTATAACCACAGAAAGCACAAAAGAAGCTGTAATGTATCATAGCACAATGTCCATGTGAAAGATTTCAAAGTACATTTCAATCACTACACAGTAAGATTAATACCTTCTACAGAGAATGGATGGGGAATGGACATTATTGCTCTGTTTTTCAAGAGCATTAAACATTCTGTTTTTAAGGCAGTTCCATGGTATAATGATCTGCCAATGAAACAATCAAATTCTGCCTACTTTTGGAAATCTCCCTTTGGCTTCAAGATTTGCTGACAAGAGCTCCGTGTTCTGCAAGACACAACTCAGACCTGGTTTTGATATGAAAAGATGAATTTGTGGTTGTATAAGTATGTAAGATTTTATACAGGAGGCAGAATGCTCCTTTTCACAAACTATACTGCACCTCACAAAGCCATGCCAGATCACTTGCCTTACAGTATGCTTGTGATCATGGCTTTGGGAAATTTTCACTGCTCAAAGGAAAAGAAGCAATGCTTCATTTCCTTACAAAATGTCTAATCATCCATCTTTATCATCCATAAATGGATGACTATGCAAATTTTTTTGGAAGCCAACTACAAAATAAATGTCCCTGCAACATGGGACTAGTGAACACCAAGATCCAGAGCCTTAACTGGATGTTCAAGTTCTAACAGGTTCCTCTTTGGCCTGCTCAGTAAATGGGAAAAGGCAACGTTGCAGAAGATACAGTCCTTCTATTCTGTCATGCTTAATTATTATTAATCAAGCTTAAATTTATTATGCTTAAATGCCTCTCTAAAATCATCTCTAGTTTACATTTATATACTGTTAATAACTTAAGAACACTGCAGTTTTTACTGGGAGGATCATATCCTTCCATCAGCTCAGGGAGCACAAATTGAAACTCCTAGTTAAGGTGCCTGACCACAGAGCAAGTATTTTCTGTGCTGATACTGCTGATTTATTGTTCCATATGCAAGTGTGAATCTACCTTCATATGCTGCATTAGTTTTGTATCTGGATACCCAGAGGTTTGTCAAAAAGGACCCCCTCCTTTCCTACATCTCACACCTGACACCTCAGCATGTCTGAGAAGTGCCATTGGTCAAATATATATGAGCCTCATACATGCCTTGTTCTACTCAGACATGAGGAGGTGTAAAGAGATATACACCATATTTTAAACACTGTTTCATTTGCTACTGTCCCTTCCATGACAGTCAGACAGTGAGAAAATGGCAGAGAGATGAGCTGGAAGAAAGAGGGGACAGTAAAGGGGACAGTAATTGGATGTTTTTGGAAGAGGATACTCTGACCAGAGAGATCAGCAGAGACTGAACTGCAGTTTTCTGCAGAAGGATCCTGTCCTTTCACTTCCTACAGTTACACCATGTCTTTATCACTCACAGAAAGCAAGATTACAATTTGCCCACTCAACCACATACCATGTGTTATTTTTAACCTGCTATATAAATGGCACCTTTTTCAGATAACAGGAAACAGAATAGCTAAGAGTGTAGAAAATATATTTCCTGTTGGTCTACACAACCCAAAAAAAAGGGAAATTTTCCCATGATTTCAGTGTGGGTAAAATTTTAGAACTTCAGTGTGACAAGGGAGAATAATAAACAAAAATAAGGGAAGGAAGGACAGTGACAGATAAGGGGATGATCATGGGCCACACAGTCTTATTTATATCATGTTTCACGTTTTTTTTTGGTTGGCTTCTATTTTTATTAGTCTGTTGTTTATGCTTTCTAAAATAGTGTTCCTACATATACAGCCATTGCTTCCTTCAAACTCTTCTGGGAAGCCTGGCAGGAGGTTTATGAGAGGAACAAAAAAGACATGCAAATTTGCCTTAACATTGCTTATTATCTAGTTCCTTCCTTAATTTCAAAAGACAGTGTACTTCTGCAATTCATACAACTCTGAATCTAAGTGCTGTGCTGGAGTCCTAACTTCTGAGATGCTTCTCATTTTGACAGCAGATGGAGATGAAGCATGGATTGGTCCTTGGAGATTGCTTCTGGTGATGTTATTCCCAACTGTTTTGCCAAATGGATGCATCATTACTCAGAAAAGGTTAATCAAAAACATTTGCCTGAAATAAATCCCTTAGTTGATTTCCATGAGTTCACTTTAAAAAAACTTTATATATGAAATTAATATTTATTCAAGACAACAAGCTCCTGGCCATAGGGGAAAGCAAGAATTCTCTTGGATAGTTCTGTAGCATCAGCTTCATGACAAGTGCTCAGTTCCACCAGGAGACATCAAGTGAACCAACCAAACAAAACAAAAACCAACCAGCAAACCTTCCTGACACCTGCCAGTAAAAAACAATCTTATCTTTGGGTTATAGATCATCTCCATCTATTAAGTCCCAGCTCACAAAGTGCATTTCCAGGAATCCCTGGTTCAGTTCCCAAAGCTCTCATCATGTGTGCCTTTGGCAGCCAAGGTTTGATGCCCAAGGAGTTTTACATACTAATCTTAAATGAGAGATTGGTACTTTTGCTGAGTCTTTAAAAAACCTGTTCTAATATAGCTGAGACAAAAAGGATCCCAATTTCTGAGATGTCCAGAAAATTTCTATTTTTGCCTAAGAAATATATTCAAAATATTGATATGTTCTTATTGACTTCTGCAGTACTGTTTCACTCAGCTGTAATTATCATTAAGGAGCTTACATGCACTTGCTGAACAAGACCAATGAAAAGCTGAATTTACCAAAGAACTGTTAAGAAATTCCATCTCCCATCAAACTAACATATATTTTGCTGTATGATGTATTATTTAAGTTTTTTAAAAATCAACAAAAACAACAACAAAAAGCAGCAAACCCAGACAGATTTAGCTAAAGCTCTGCCCAAAAAATATTTTTTCTTCTTAAGAAATACTATATCAGCTTATCCAATAAAAAAACACACCAAAAGACCTCAGCTGAAAAAGTTTTTTGAATTCTTTGCATAATTCTCCATAATATACTTTCAAATATTAGTGAGTTCTTCTGTTCACTAAATTATAGTCCAGCATTACATTTCCTCAGGGAAAATATCTGTCATATAAGATCTGTGAATTACTGAACTTAAATATTTATTTTTAACCACAGAGGCTTTGCTGGAATCTAGACTAAAAGAATCACTGCTGTAAAATAAATTTCTTACCTCTGATGGATGTCCAGCTCTTATAAAAGTACAGAGTGGATCAAAAGCTCCTGTTCCACAAGCCAGAAGATGGGTCCTGTTGTATCGGTGAAGGACACGGATGTAATTTGCACATTCATCCTAGTTTACATAAAAAATAAACATAGGAAAATATTAGCTTTTACTTTTTTTTTTTTTTTTAAAGTATCTTAATGCCTGTGGGCAATGTTCTAATATTGAATCTTTCTATTCTATTTCATTTCATGTAAATAACTGTGCCATCAGTTTCATGGGTGTGCATTTTTACATCAAAAAAGCAATTTTATAGCACTGATTGATCATGTTTGATTTTAGATGCTTAACCAGTTAGGAGTTACTTGATTATAAAAATACACTTTTGTGCTTCTTTAGTCGTGGAGACAGTCTACAAATCTGAATAGAGCTTTAATACATATTATTGGATAGATAAGACATAGACATAAGTTTCAGATCATAAGATGTGAATGGTCAGAAAACATCTTCTCTCTAGAGTTAAATAAACTTTATCTCAAGAAAAATATAATTTTAATTGCACCATTAATTTATTGAATAATTAATTGTTAATCAATATTTGTTATATTGTATCTATGCATACTTTGTCTGTTTCTACTATTTAAACCCCTTTGAAGAAGAAATATTCATTTCCACCAGGGAAATACTTTGGGACTCATTATTGTATTTGCAGCTCCATAAATATTACAATTAAAACATTTTCAAACACCCCTTTGAGATGTGGGATCATTATTCCTGTGCTAAACTAGAAATTAAGACAGTGAGATAAAAGTGTCCCTTGATTTTGAGATTCCTGGGATGTGGTTTTAGATTTGGTTTTTTGGCATTTTGCAATGGTTCCTATGAGTGGAGCAAAACTACTGTTCATTTCAGTTCATTGTTCAACATTTCTGCAACTTAGAATCCTGAGGTTCAAGAGTCATGTCAAGTTTAAGACATTTGAAATGGAATTAATCTGAGCTAACTTTAGGTGTTTTGGCATTTAGACAAGTAATTTATGCAATTCTCCCAGGCTTTTTCAATAGTCAGTGAAGTAGGTCAGACATCTCCAAAAGGCAATTAATACAATCCTGAACATGTAAAACAGAGTGGAGGAATTTCCTTTTCTGAAAATTTCCAGTTCTTCACTGGTGACTACTCTCTATTTCTGGACTGCTGTATTTGTGTGAGAACAATCCTGCGTGTTATTAACCAACTGCAAGAACTTAATGTCAAAAAGGAGGAGTCTGTAAGGGATTCGTGGGCAGAACTCAAAACTTGCAACTCCACATTAGGTTCAAAAATAAGGAACCATCTTTCTTCTTTCTTCAAATCCTTGAATCATTCAGTGTAAGTCTTCTAAATGCTCCAGCAAGTAAAAAAGGAAATAAATCTTCCTTGCTACCTGATTCTCCTTAACTGTTCATCCTCAAGATATATCATGCTAATATCATGCTACAGAAGAACTGTTATGTAATTAAATATAAAGCATATACAAAGGGCAAATCAATCTTTTAATATCTTACTTTTGGAATTTCTTGATTTGTAAATAATTTGTTCCTTTTTTTTTTTTTTTTTTTAAGGAAATAAAAACAAAGTAAGGCAAACTGAGAGAAAAACAGGCTGAAATCAGTAGCATGTGATCCTCCTTGTATGGATCAGCATTCAATGACAGAGGTGTTGCCTTTCTATGTCCATTTCCCAAAGGCTGGCTGACTGGTGGTAGCTAAATGCTATCCCTTAGGTATTTTATGATGCCATGAAGTTTTTGAATAGATGTTTCACTGGGTGCTGATGCTGATGGTTCTCCCTCTCCTCCAAGTATGACCTTTCTGATTTATTCCCTCTGTGCGCTCTCAGTGGTGGTCTGTTCTTTACTGCATAGTTTCCTTTTTTTATCCATATACACCTTCAGCTCTTGATCTTTTGTGGCAAAATCATTTTAGGGATCTAAGATTCTTTTTAAATGGGAAAAATATACACTCTTTTTCTTTCCTGCTGTGTGCCTTTGTAGGATTGCCTTAAAAACTCTGCCAAAGACCCTCAGGATGCGGAAATACCAAACATAGAAGAAAACTAATTCCAAGTAGACTTGATAACTTATAAACAGATGATAAAAGGTGCTGTTCTGGGAAGTGTCAGGCAGAAAGGCATTGCTGATAACCCTACCAATAATGTACTATACACAGTGCAGGGAAGAGATGCATCATCCAAGGGGACATTGAAATAAGACGTAATGCTGTATCAATTAATTAAATCCTTGGCTTGTCTTTAGGATGCTCCATAGATGTATTTATAGATCTGTGGAATTTTATTCATCCGAAACTTCTTAGTGTGGAGGAGTGAGGCACCTCCTCACAGGATTTGACTTCTATATCTGAATGATTTCCAACTCTGATAAAGTAATTCAGAGTAATTGAAAACTCTCTCACCACAGGCTAACAGGTGTGATTCCTGGCACACTGGATGACAGCTGAAGGATTTTTGTTCCTTGCCTTCACTTGAATGAGGAAAGCATGGCCTTATTTTAAGAGTATGCATGTGTTGTTAAGACAAGCCTTTTTCAACTGTCCTATTAAGTCTGTTACAAGCTCTGAAACTGTTTATGACTACAATACTTGCCATTTTACTGCTACAACATGAACTGTTAACTTTTTAAGGTTATACAAGCTTGTAAAAGTGGCCTGTTCATTTATATAGAAAGAGGCAGCAAAATACATGTGAAGTATTTCAATGCTGAGAAGCTTATTACAGAATAATAATAAGAATAATATTACAGAATAATAATAATAAGAATATTATCTGTTCTACTTAATAATTATGCCTTGAGTAATACATCTTTTGCAAAAGAAAATAAAAAAAGAAACAGCATGAAAATAAGCAAAAAAAGTTTGAAATAGAACACTATTTTTCTAGAGATTGTAGTGTGAAAAATAGCATTAAAAAATTAAAATTGTCACCATGCTGATTTTAAGATATTATGCTATTAAGTTAATATTGGTTCATGGCTAAAAATAAAGGAAGGTGGAAAGAAAAATAGGAAGATTTTTGATTCTAATTTAGATTTCTTTCAGTTTGAATAACTTATCTTACTGAATACTGAGCATGCTGATGAAAATTACTAAGGTTTCCCTGATATTAATTAGTGTTACTTGTTCACATAGCCATACATAATTAAGTCTCACGAGGATCAGAATATTTTTTACTATTACAATATTTCCAGCTTTTAAAATTTTAATGCATTTTTCTTAAAGACTCTGCTTCTAGAGTCTTGTGATTATTTAAAAGTTCTGGGGTTTTTTTTCTGTAAAAAAATAGTTACACCAAAGCTTCATGGTGCAGAGAAATGTGGGAAACACATGAAGCTCTTTAAATGAGATTCATTCATACAATGCAAATTTGAGGACTTACAATAACAAACTGAATTGCAAAAAGGTTTTTATTTTTAGGGAAACATGAATCTGAGGGGGCTATCTTTGCTTTGAAACAACAGTACCTGTTTCTGCATTTATTTAACAAAACAAATACTGTCAGAGTATCACAAAATATGTAGTGGTGAAAGAAGAATGGTAGAGCTTTAACTAATAACAGCCTATGCTGAGAAGTTATATCAAATTAAGGCCAAATAATTTTGTTTTGGGATTCATTTAATATGACCATAAAGTTCAGTCACTGTAGAAAACCATAATTTTCAACCAAAGCTACCTGAAATTATCAAGGATATAAAAGTAACCTGAAAAACTACAATGAACTCCTAAGAATCTTCAAAAAGGATCAGTTCTAGGCCAGGTGAATGGGAAGGATTTGGGTTTTATTTATTTATTTTTATTATTATTATTATTATTATTATTATTACTACTTTCTAATCTGATTACAGTGCCTTAATGTGGACAGTTCTCAATCTTTTAATTCAGAAGAAATCTCTATAGATTCCTAATTTATTGGGAATATATGGTGGTTATTGTTGAGGCTGCTGTTTGCTGTGTTTCTGGGGCAGGCTTGTATGTCCCCTCCCATGTCCTACATTCCTGTCACTGTTGATGTAAAACTATCATAATTTTCAGATCCCTTGGTTCAGTGTGAGCTCTCTCAGCTGTGATCAGCTGGGATTTATTAGGTGCACTCTCTGTGTGTTTATGAGGTGCAGATAATGAACCTGGTGCACTGCAAAATTAAAGGGAACTCCCCTCTAGAAGAACTTTCATCCTGTGCTGCCAATGATATCAACTGCTGTGTGTCAGTGAGCTTTCAGGTCTTTTCCTAGGAAATGATTACAGTCAGGGCACTGAATCTCAAGAACAGAACAGTTCTGAGGTTCATTAAAACAGAATATTTTTATTAATAGGACATGAAATCTATAGGACAGTGTAAATTACAGCATATTTTATAATTATTAATAACTGTTTTTTAATGTATTCTATAGAATTAATTTTAAAGTCAAACTGGAATGTGAATAAGAAGATAATCCATGTGTACAAAAAGAAAAGGACATAGAAATGTAAAAAGAGAATTACTAAGATGCCTTCTTTTGATAGGACCAGAAAAAGAATTAGAAGAAAGTGATCAAATGTGATCATTGCCTGTTTATGAGCTGGTTTAAGAGCAATTAAAATAATAATTTTATGTGTTCACAGTAGTTACATGTTTTTAACCTGCAACATTTTATATCTATGCTTTAATCTCTCTTAAATTAGGGATGTCTGAATCCTTGTTTTGGAGCAGCCACTGGGTATAATTACAGTATATTTGATCTGCAATTAGTGGTACTTACAGCATCTCTTCCTTTAATTATGCATTCTTCTGCCTGCAGAGGTGTACTAGGCCAATGGATCTGAGGGGAAAAAAAAAAAAAATTAATTTGCAGTCTGATCATTGTAATCCAGCTTTTCCACTATTTCTCATGTGAAAGATTCTCAGATCAGAAGTACAAAATCATAGAACAGCCCAGGTTGGAAGGTACCTCAAAAGATTTTCTATCACTCTGTCCTAGACATCTTTAAATGCCCCACTGGCAGAAACTCCACTACATCCCTGGCTCCTTGAGAAGGCAGAGCCTCTTTCCTCTTTGAGATGCCATTTAAACACTTAAGTACTGAAACACTGTAGTGAGTTCCACCTGAGCCTTGCTTCCCCTGAGAGAAAAGTTCTTCATAACTGTCTTGATTAGGGTAGGACAACAAACTTATTAGGAGTAAACAAAACTTAAAGAAGTTAATGTATGGAGCATTTTATACAAATTCAGTAGAAACATCTATGCTAAACTCTCAGTTGTTTTCAACATAGTTATTAATTTCAAACTACTAATTTCCTGCCTGAAGTGACACTTTGGAAGGAAAATGGTTTACAGTGAAGTTAAGAAGGGTCAGAAATTCGCCTTATGGGAATAGGATCGGCCTTTCACAGTCAATTACTAGGAGTGAAGCCAAATTACACAAATGCGTTTTTCTTCAGCTACCTACTGCATAACATTTATGTTTCATCCCAGATGCATAATTTATTTGGAGGAAAACTGCATTAAACAATGACTGATCATACTGGAATGATTACTTAATTTCTTACAACATCTAAAAGTGAAAACAAAAACATGTTCACATCAGTGATATCAGGCTTGGCTGAAACCAAGTAAATATCAAAAAACTGATATCATTATGACATTTTTGTCAATAATCCAATCACAATTTTTTTTCTCTGTCTGGAAAACATCTTAAAATTAAATGCTTCTGCTAGGCTTTTTTCTTCTTTTTTTTTTTTTTTTTTTAATTGAATTATCTTCATTTTCCTGAAATAATTCTAATCTGAGAAAATGATAAATTATTAGAAAACTTAATTACAAGACAAGTGGGGATAAATTATAAACTCCTAGATGCCTAGGGCCTGAAAGTAAGAAACCCAATTCTCTTTAGTGTCTTCATTAATGACTTAGATGTGGAAATCAGAGAAATCCTAAGTAAATTTGCCAATGACACTAAAATGGGAGGAGCTGTTGACTCTCTTGAGGGCCAAGGCACTGCAGAGAGCAGGACAAATCAGAGGGCTGGGCAATCACCAACTCTATCAAGTTTTACAAGGGCAAGTTCATTCTGCACCTGGGACAGTACAACCCCAGTTCTGTGTATGGATCAGGGAATGAGAGACTGGAGAGCAGCTGCTGACCTGGGGGTCCTGCTCAGTGACAAGCTGAGTATGAGTCAGCAGTGCCCTGGCAGTTTTTAGGTCTCACACCATCTAAATCCAAGTTAATCAAAACATCTGTTTTCAGTCAGGTGGTCTTATGTCATCTATGAGTGATCAGACATGACTCCCATCTAGTCTCTACATTGCTGAAAGGTACCTGGACTCTGCTGAACTCCCATGAAGGCACTCATCCAGTCATCCTGGTCAGACCATTCCTGGTTCATTCATTGCAAAACTCAGGCTCCACAGTCATTTATTTTAGTCACTAGCCAGGAACTGAATGAAGCTTGGGTTAAGCCTGTACATAACCCAAAACACCTAGAAGTTATGAGATCTCTGTGATCTCTGAAGGCTATAAGTATGAAGCCACAGTTTTCATTTCCCAAAGACATGTTCTAACTAGCAGGCTAAAATGAGAGCTTTTGCCCACACCAGGTGTAGGTGTGTTAGGAACAGAGAAACCACAGAGGGAATAAAACACTTGACTTTGTAACCTGATATTACATATAATGTGTGTAGGTGATTATTTTTGTATTTGGAGACTTAGTCCCAGGGCTGTTGAAAATACTTCATATGTACATTTTCCATTTAAGATGTATGGAATTAAATACATATACAGAATTAAAAGAAAAAAGCCAAAGAGGTAACCTAATGCTCCTGCTTTATCTGGAATGTCAAAAAGCAGCTGCAGTGGAGCTACATAAATTTGGTCCTTGGCACAGGAAAATAGAATAAAGCATGGAATTGCAGAATGGTTTGGATGGGAAGGGACCCTTAAAGACCAGCTAGTGTAACCACCTACTATAGTCAGGGACATCTTTCACTAGATAATGTTGCTCAAAGCCCCATCCAGCCTGACCTTGAACACTTCCAGGGATGGAGCATTCACAGCTTCTGTGGGCAAACTGTTCCAGAGTCTCACCATTTTCACAGTTAAGAAGGTGCTCCTAGTATCTAATCTAAATCTACAGTCTTGTAGATTTAAAACCGCTGTCTCTTGTCCTGTCACTACAGAGCTTTCTCTTCTTCAGGCTGAATGTCAATTCTTACAGCCTGTCTTTATGAGAGATGTTCCTGCCCTCTGACCATTTTTGTTGCCCTCTTCTGGACCTGCTCTATCAGGTTCACATCTTTCTTACACGGAGGAACCCAGAGCTGGACACTGTACTCCAGCTGGGGTCTCAAAGGAGGGGAGTAGAAGGGCAGACTCAGAGATTTTTCAGCAGTGTAGGAACTGACCTTAGATGCTCATAGCAAATTACTGACTTCTAAGGTAAATCCATGTTCATTTCCTGAAGTACATGGGTCTGAGTAATAACTCTAGTAATAGATATATGTCTCCTGAAGAAGTTTTTCTATCCAGAAATTATTTTTAAAACACATAACTCTTGCAAGTCTCTTAAGCTTTAATATAAATATTAAGATTTTTGTCTTTTCAGGAATATTTTAGAATTGAGACTAAATAAATCTCTGCATGTCAGATATAATACCAAATTTCAAATTATCATAACAAAGGGTATGTTTGCACTGCAAGAAAATCCAGATATTAATCAGCGGCAATGGCAGTGTTTAACCTGCCATGTATTACATTTCCTGATGTTTATGTTTTAGAGGTGTGACAATTACCAGCCTTAATTTGTAATTGATTTTCTGCTGGGATTACAATAATTTGACAAGCTATCAATAAGTATTTTTGTAAATCTCCCTGGGTATATAGACTGTGCTAGCATCACACTAGCATACGTTCCACCAGGCTGCAGTCTTGACATAACTATTGGCTTGAGCATAATTTTTCAAAATTTTTCACCACTTCAGATTACTGTGAATTAAATTTTTTAACTGTTCGTTTAGTGATGTTTTCTCCTGTTGTACCACAGTATTGCCATCCTTGAGATATGTATGATGTAATTTTAACACTGTAAAGGGAAAAGATATTTTTAAATATACTCATCATGGGAAAAAATGGAGTTGTTAGGCAGTACAGCTATGGGGAAAACTTTAACTGGAGCTGGAATGTTAAACAGTGTCTCTAAACATCCTCTCCATTTAGCCACTAGCCTTAAAAAACAGGACGGTATCTATAATGAAAACTGATTTCAAGAAATTATATGAGCTTTTTAGCACTTCAGGACAAAATAGACTACTGTGTGTTCTAGTCTGAACTCTAATTTGTGACAGGGAAATTAAGTAATTCAACCAGCCTGTCCCCAGTTTAAGTCAATAAATATTGCTTAATTAACAGATAACTTGTACTTGGCTGAAGCACAAATTCTTTAAAAATATCTGCTGATGACTGGATATTGTATATATTTATCAACAAATACAGGGCCTCCTTCCCTCCTGGAAGGTTATTCCACTGGCTAATCAAACTCACTAAATTGTATGCTTCTTATTTCAATTTGCATTTCTGCACGTTCCTAGACAGTGTTCAAAGAAGACACAAGCTCTTGCAGACTAGTGTTCAGCCAGCTCTGGAGGGAAAGTAAAGCCCCACTAGAGCCAAAATATATGATGAGATCTCTATAATTTATTACAGCAGAGATATAAAACCAAATCTGGAGCCATCTCACGCTAGGTGAGAAACAGCACAATTGAAATGTGCCTGCACAAGCCCATTTACATGAGTGGGAAGATTTCAATTCAGACTCAGATCTTCCTAAGGCCCTTGAAGCAGAAGCTATTGTAAGGAATTTGTGGGCAAATAGAAGAGCAGTTTATTTTTACTCCAACATGAGGCAAAAAGTGGGAACAAAGGTCTCCCTTCTCTATGAGCTGTTTGACCAATGGTGATGAGCTACTGGCACTGGCTCAAGTTGCTGTTAACAAAGATCCTCTCCGGCACCAATTCCAATGAACTGCAAGGGTTTTTAAAACACATTTGGCACCAGATACCAAAGAAAGTTCTCTATCAGTCTGTTAGATCACTACAAGCCTTTAAGGCTTTGGACCAAATCTCAAATATGAGGTTTTATTCCAAAGATGGTGTCAAAGGGAATTAGCTCTTAGGGAAAGTAAAGGTTAAGTGGAATGTGCCTACAAAGCTGTGGCTTTGCACAGGGTTTTGAGTGCTTATATGGCTCTAATTCTCTGTAAACACTGATACTCACATTTCATATTCTCCCTCATTCTTCCTACTCTTAGGGCATTCTTCACAGAGAAACAAGACATCTAAGTAACTGTTTCAAAAAATTATAGCATTATGTGTTAAATACTCTAAGCAAGAATATAATACACTCTGCATGCATTAAATGACAGATACGAAGAGCAGAGTAGAGATGAAAGAAACATTATTTGACAAATAGAGAAGTGAGAGTCTTTCCCTGTCAAAGGGGACATGGAAGGTTTTAGCCACAGTTGAGAGCTCAACCCAAATGTCTGGATTTCCCCACCAATGCAAGAATGACAGTAGTAGTATTTTTCCCTGAAGGCTTTTTTTCTCCAATTTTTAGATATTTTTTTAGTGTATATTAAAATTGGTGAGGATAAAATGTGTTTAAAATAGTTTGGTAGAGATTTATATAGACAGACATTAACTTACATGAAAAAGCTATAATCTACCCTTTATAGTGTTGCAGTGTATTTGAAAGCTGAAGAGAATTGAACCTGAAGAAAACATGTAGTCTATTAAATACAGATTTATAGGGGACATACCTCATATGCATCAGAAGTTAAGTTTTTTGGAAATGTTGGATTACTTTGGCAGTCAACAGGTCTCAATGCAAAAACATTTTATGTCCACTCAGCATTTAGTTGTTTTTCTTTGGGATAACTTCTAATATTCTAGCTGGAACTGAATTATTTGGTCATTTTACAGCAAAGGGCATAAATCTCCAGTTGGGAATGGGTTTCAGTTTGGTTTTTAGAAAGCATATTCATAGTCCAAATTGCTGAGAAAGGGATGACTATGAATTATAAGACAAACTGTTTTCTAGGTCACAGAAGATGAAGACCAATATGAATCTGCCCAAACCTTCATGAAACAGTTCTTTGCAGACAGTGACTCATCCTGGTTACCAGAGAGAGAATAAAACCCAGGAACTTGCCTGCACATATATACTTTCAGTGGATTGCAACTTCTAGTTTAATCAAGCTATACTCTTCAGTCTAAAAGAAAAGGTCAAAGACTAAACAAAACAGAGTTAAAGATAGATTAATTAAGAACTTTGGTAATAATTAATCAACCAGTTTCTCAACTCCAGGAACTTTCTCTAATGTATCTCAGCAATTAAGACTTCCTGTAACAGAAATGTCTCATTTCACACTTTCGCTGATAGAGCTGTAGGACAATCATACTTTCCCCAACTATCCCTGAATGTGATCTGTACTGAGTGAACCCAGAAAAAACACTCATGACATTTGTATTCAAGGGAGCTAGGTCCCAGTGAGATCATGTTTCTAAAAGTGCCAGGCCAAGCTTAATTATTTTCAATTTCTCATCTTTTGCATAAAAAAAGGCAAGAAGAGTTTTTATCAATTTGCTGTACTCTGCACAGGTCTCCAAACATGAGAAGATGGTTTCAGAGTACATGGCTGATATTCCACTTAAAAACAAGATGAGGAGCAATGAACTTCAAGTGTGTACAGATGGGACGATGCTGGTTGGACAGAAGCATGAAGTGCTCTGTCCTGTCATCTTTCCTCACAGATTTACTGCCAAATGGGGAAGAGGAGAGTGGGGAGAAAAAGTTTATTTTATAGAAACAAATGCTGTCTAAATGTCTTCATGTCCCTGAGCTCTACTATCTTGTCACAGGATATTAATAATTTGTATTAAAGCAAAAAGGAATTAACTTATATCTCACTGTTGAGGAGCAAAGCTCAGTATGTAACTCTGCTCCCTGAGGAGTTAAATTCTGGTTTGGTTTTTTTTTTAAATATAGATAAATTCTCAAATAGTTTTTCTGAGTAGATTCATATCCCTTATCTAGAATTGCCATTCCCAAATGTTTATAAAAAGAATAAAGCATATTATATCTGTTCACAGTAGTGGAACACACTAATTATGCTTAGAGATAAGAAAAGATACTTATGGTAAAGTTGGCCAGAGTGCTGACAGAAGAATATCACTTTTAGCAAGGGGGCAGAAAGAAAAGAATTTGAAATATCAGTGGTCATTGCAGTATAGACATCACCAAAAAATATTTCTCCCAAGGGACTTTATTTTATTCGTTTTTTATTCTACTTATTAATTTGCGAATCAGTGAAAATACATCAAAATACATAGGGAAAATTTAAAGCAGTAGATAAGAAAAACACTGAAAATTTTCAAGAGATCGTTTATCCACATTCAAAATGGTTGAACAATGGAACAATGCTCCTGCCAGCTCCCCTTGCTACTGTATGTTTCCAATTCTAGCTTCCAAGGGCAGAAGTGAGTAAGGAAACCAATGTTCACATCAGCTCAGACTCAAACCTCTCCATTTCAGTTGTCAGTTTGCCAATCACTTGTGGTTTCTGAGATGTACTGAGTTCCCTGGTAGGATTATGACTTAACCCACCTTTCTCCCACAGACCACTGAGTAGCCTTCAAATTTCACTTTTCAGTCATTATGTAATAGCACCTCTGGCTCAAACCAATGCAAAATCCAGTTTCTAAAGAAGGCTAAAAAAAAAAAGTAGCTGCAAGGTTTATGCTGCTATTGAAAACTTCTTGTAGTTTATATGCTATTTTTTTCCCTTAACATTTTCTCTTCTGAAACTCCCCAAAAACACCAGGGAGATTTTACTCCTCAATGATATAGTGGAGATACAGACATTGGAGGTCTACCAATGTGAGGTGCTCTAAACATCTGTAACCATGCTGAAATTCAGTGAGAAATATGACCCCAAAGTCTCTTCATCCAGAGTGTGTCTTATGGGTGAAGAGGGAGAAAAATAGTAATTAGTGTATTTTTCTTAAACAGAAATATGGTTTTAGAGTTCATGCACAAAACACCTACAAAAACTCCATTACCTCAGTCGTGCAAGTTCTAATATCCTGCGCTATGTGTTGCAACATGAAGTGACTAATATATATAAATATATATATATATGGCTTTTTACTCCACCTCTCGGTAGTTGTCGCTGATTCGATCCAAGCTGAGGGAATACAAGAGGTCTCTTCCTCCCACGAACAGTCGCTCTTGATACTCATCCAGCAGCATAATATGAAGTCCAAGATATCCAAACGGGCTACGAAAAACTGACGTCCTGTTTAAATCCCAGAGCTCTGAAATACAATCAGAGTGTTCGTGATAAATACCAAACAGCTTAGCTTTCACGGCTTCATTTTCATATCTTCCTAGGGAGCTGGGAGAGAAGTTATGGGACACTAAAAAGCTAATCATATAATCTCTGAGTAAGAAAGAGACACGAAACGTGTGGGAAAAATTTTCAAACTAAGCCAGTTCTCCAGGAGGTTTGTCTCTGGGTCTTTGCATCAGAATCTTAGTGCCTAAAATATGAAATGGGGAGGGATGAAAATCAGTTTTCTCCTGGATATTTTCTGAAAAGGAAAAAGTACTTCTTAGAACAATGACTGCAAATGGAAAGAAAAAAAAGAAAAAAGAATTAATTAATGGAAACTGGAAAAAAATACTGGAAACTGTGTCCTTGTCTTAGAGGTATGTCAACTCCAGGTTTTCAGTGTACACACTATTTTTACCTGGGTTTGTTTTTAGGAGGATGGCATTGTGGGTTTTAGGCCTAGCACTGTCTTCACTCAGTTCACTGAATGTATTGCCTCTAAATTCAGTGAAAACAGTATGAAATCTGTGAAATGCACATGAATAATTTTCCAACATTGATTTTTGTCAAGAAATGCACTGACCTGATATGGGAATCTGAGGTTTAGCTGTACATGATGCAGGCTAAAGCCAGTTCCACTGAGAAAAAGAAATTCATTCTGGGTAATGTTGCAGAAACTTGGATTCAGGCCTCAGGAAGCAAGAAAGAGGCAAAACACAGGGATCTCTCTGCACTGTGGTGCAGAGCACAACCTGGCTTGCAGAAGGTCAGAGAGGGTGAAAATCATTTTGCTGTTGAGAAGCCTCAAAAGGAGTCATTTGAGAGAGTACCCTCGGATTCCCTCCAAAATGACAGAGCTTGGACCAGGGAGAGCAACTAGGTTTGTTCTCATGTCTGTACTGTGGTAAATTGTTTCATTTTGAAGAAATCACTCCTGGTAAAAGTAATTAAACATGCTTATTCTCACAGTTTTCCATAAGCATAATTTTTTCAATTGTTTGGGTGTGGTCTTGAAGCTGACGTTGGAAGAAGTGTGATTGTCCCTGAGCTAGAGAAGACAAATGAGCCCCCATCCAGTTTGGAGGCTGCTCACATGCCACACCAGCAGTTATATTCATTTGTCCACGCTGCACTTTGGCAGCAACATAGAAACCACAGCTGATGGTCTGGAAGCAAGAAACTTAATGCTCAAAAAGGTTATTAATTTAGCCCAACAAATTGACACAATTTCTATTAATTTTAAATTATTAAATTATTATATTTTGTGTGTGATGATAAGCAATTTTAGTAATAGGAAAAATATTTTTTGCTTCATTTACTAGGTAGGCTGAGCTCAGGTCAACAGAGTTTAAAAGTAATCATGTTTCCTTAGATGATAAAAATTACATCAAAGGAGTTATAGTAAAAATTCAGCCTCACATATGACGTCTTTCTCAAGTGATCTTCAAGCAGAATCTATTAAATCTATTAAAGTGTACCTGTGTGTGACTGGCCTCAACAAATGGAAAAGTAAGTCACAGAAAGGAACATCATGATGAAGAGAACAAGAAAGGTTTTTCTCTAAGCATTGCATACTAAGCAGTGGATAGATACACATTTTTTGACAGTGATACACTCTGTGATGCACACAGCTGCACAGCAATGAGGAAATGGCACTTTCAAAGGTTGATCTTGCCAAGCAAATGAGCAGATTGCTGTTTTGGAAGAACATCGCTTGTTTCTGAACAGATTAGAAATTAAATGAAAGCAGAGCTAGAAATACACTTTTAGTCCTAAATAAAGCCACTTTTTATTTACAAAAATTTAAATCATTCAATATATTTTATTTTTTAATCTGTCTTGGAGTGAAAATAATTGCATTTTAAATTTCAGTTATATACAAACAACAAAAGGTTATTGTGGTAGCTTTCCCTAATTTATTTTCATGTTGTCCTGAAGGCAAATTGTTCATAAATGAGACAATATTTCTTTACATAGATCAGAGGTATGACTCATGTTCTCCTAATGATGAAGAACTCTCTACTCAATCACATAAACTGGTAACTGCTCATGTAAGACTCAGTCCTGCAAAGCACACCTGCAAATCTTATTGTCTTAAATGGAAGTTAAGAATACTAAACATCTTTCAAGATTGAACTTGTAAAAAGAGATGTTTCTAAGACTACGTCCAGCAAACTACACAGACATGGGATTGCTGTGGGGGCAGAGACAAGAACAGAAGCAAACCCAACATCTGAAAGGGCTGGAAAAAACAAGCAGTCAGGTTTAGAGAGTAATTTTGTACTGAATCACAAAAGCAGCATTATGTAGATCCTTTGAAAGGTGGTAGAATTTCCCTATGTTGTAGGAGACATAAGATATTAGGATAGTGCAGACAAATGGACTGCAGAAGCTCCTGAATGCCTGGAGAATGAGCAGTATACCTGGGAGTCTGAAACAATTCTAGAAGCCTGCCATTTCCAGGCAAGTGGATCTCCCCACAGTGTGGTTTAACACGGGTTCTGAAGCAGCAGATCATTTTTGTTGTGCTGTGCAAAGCTGGCTGGCCTCAGTGTAGCCCAGCAGGAATGCAGCTCTACTGCTTCTGGACGAGCTGCTGCCTCCACACACAGCACAGCTTTCATGCTCACACAAGTGCAGTCAGTTCTTAGAATCATGGAATGGTTTGGGTTGAAAGAGACCATAAAGATCATCTGCTTCTAACCCTCCTGTCATAGTTTCTCCAAGACCAGGTTTCTCCAAGCCCTGTCCAACCTGGCCTTGAACACTTCCAGCAATGGGGGACCCACAAGTTCTTTGGACAGCTTGTGTCAGTGTCTCAACACCCTCACAGCAGAAGATTTCTAACATCTAATCTCAACCTATGCTCTTACAGTTTAGAAGCATTACCCCTTGCTCTATCACCACATGCCTTTGTGAAAACTTCCTCTCCATCTCTCTTGTACTGGTTAGATACTGAAAGCTGCTATGAAGTCTTGCTAGAGTTTTCTCTTCTCCAGACTGAACAGCCATAGCTCTCTCAGCCTGTCTTTATACTAGAGGTGCTCAGTACTCTGATCGTCTTTGTGGCCTCCTCTGGACTTGTTCCAAACAAGTCCACGTCCTTCTCGTGTGGGGGACCCACAGATCCCTGCACTTTGCAGCGCTGAGCTGCACTCGGTCATTGAAATCACAACACGATTGTGGGTGAGGAACTTGGATTCAAAATTTTAAGCAAATTTCCCCAAATTTTACCTTCAGTTACCTTGAAGAAGATTATGCTCTAAAGGGTCACCTTGTAAATACAGATTCCTTGAAATGTCAAGAATTGCACTCCTGGTCATGCTGATGCCCTTTAATTAAAAAATACAATTTCTAGACAATGTCTAAACTTGAGCATAACCCAAAAAAGAGGTTGTTCCTCTACCTAATACTAGGTTTTAGTGTCCACATTTCTGCTAGGCACATCTAGCACACTTACAAGATCAGGTGAAAGTGCAATTTTCTTCAGTTACCTGGCCAGAGAAAATACTTTACTACCTAACATTTTTAAAAAATTCTAATGGCTAAGTCACCTGAGGAATAGCAGACATGATGTCAATTTCCTTTTCTTAATGGATTGAAATTCAGATTTTTCTCCTTCCATAGAGAGTTCTAATCACAAGTAATTAGCTACTAGATTGGTAGGGAAGAATGGATGCGTTCTTGATTTCCTGTTGAAGCCATGCAACAAAATATTTAAATATTTATTATTTAATATCTAATAAATATACAAACTGTTCCAGCACATGGGCTAGAAACCCTTGGCTTTTCCCTCATGTGGGAGTGACCAAGGGTTTTAGTTGAGCAGAACCCTTCCTTTTACTGAGTTTCTATAGATTTCTGTGGGAAAAAAAAAAAAAAAAATAATAATAATAAAAAAGGCACAGGTTTTCTGTAAAGATCTTGCATAAAGAAGCAAAAAGCCAGAGACACAGAGGATTAATTATTCAGGGTGAATATACTGCTAGTACTCAGCAAACAGAAAAAAAGGACAAGACCTGTTCTACACTTATCTTTTGGTTAAAAATAAATCTTCTGGAGTACTGATCCATGAATTTGAGAAAATTTTATCTTTTGCACTATAGTCCTTTGCCATTTTAATCTAAGGACTCAAGACCATAACTAAACCTACACCATTATGGTCATGTGTACCATAATGCAGTACAAACTGTATTTTACTCAACAAAGAAAGACTGCTTCAATATTTACATACTCCTATAAGGCACTTCACCTGTGAAAGCTTTAAAGCAAGTTCTGGACTGCTGAATTACATTTCATAAGAGAACAAATTTTATTTATTTCTGTTTTAAAAGCTGAGAACAAACCTGATGGTTTGCTATCTGTCTGACAGAGCTGGCTAGCAAATATTCAGACTGATCCTGCTTACCACACTATCTCTTATAGCAGATCTACTTTGGTGAACATATTCATACTGTATCCTGTTTGACAAAATGGATTCTATTACACATTGGTCTAACAATAATATAATATTCCTAATAGGCAATTTCTTGAATATTTTAATGAGAAGTATATAATTCCAGCTTCTAAGATTATTTTAGAACAGTCATTGCTTCCATTAGAAAAAAAAAATTAACTATTTTTTGTTCAATGATTTTAAATATAAATGATTGATAACTTAAGTATGCTTAGAAAATTAAATGCAAAAATCTCAATGCTGCTCCACAGCAACCAGACTATAGCAACATTACATTTATAACATATTCTCAGAATTTAAGCCGATTTTGAGTAATATATAACTTTGGACCTTGAATATAGACAAATATCACTGCAAATTTTTAATCTTTTTTATTTTTCTCAGGGAGTGATAAAGCTGCTGCTGCTCTGCTGTTCTTCATGGCATTACATCATCACAACTGCACAAGTCTTTGCCCTTTTTTGCCCTCATAAAAATCTTTGGCTCCCCTTTTAAATTCTTCAGAAATTCAGTCTCACCTCCCACACTACTTCATGCTGCAGATCATTCTTCCAGCAAAGATGTTTTCCAGATGCAGAGCACTGACAAATGAGTCCACATAAGGTGGATGTTTCAGTGCTGCTTTACAGGAAGAGTTAATGACTGGGGTTGCCTTCTGTCCCCATCAATAATGTAAAAGTCTGATATAAAGTCTAGGTAATGTGAGCACCTGAATGACATCTTATGCTTCAAATTACTAGCATTGTCCTGGAATATAGATACTGCAGTGGAACAAGCTCTACAAGAACTTCATGAGCCTTATGTAATTTTAATTATTTTAGCTTTTTGCCATATTGCTGATAAGTGATAACAAAATCTGCTTAGATGTGACAAGAAAGAGACAGAAACAAAAATGAGGAAAAATAAAAAGAGACATAGGGGAGAGTCTGAAATATCTGTGACAGAGTTTATGAACTACAGGTCAGTTGTAAAACCAGGCAATATATGTATCTTCTGTTTTAAAACACTGGTACTTTAAAGCAAACATTTATTTGAGGCTACAGTAAAAACTCATCCATCACAAGGACAAAAATATAAACTTACAAGTGGTTGAATCTTTTTGACAAGACCTTTAACTGGCAATATTCTTTATAAAATTAGTAGCAGGAGGCAGAAGATTTCTTCCCAGGGAAAACAAATATAGAGAGCAAAATTCGCCTAAAAACCTCAATTCTGCTGAATACGAGATTAACAATTTTTACTTTTCTGTGTTTACAGTCCTCAGTCAAATATAACCCTGTAAAATTAATTACAGAGTCATGATAGTGATTGTCAGGTAATGGAAAGTTACATTAACTCAGGCCAAACAGCAAGGAACTGAACTGGCTGGGAAGTAGAAAAGGGGACAGAGTTAAGTGGCCAGAGGTGGGCCAAAGCAAATCCTCTAGCATGAGATTTGGTAGCAAAATCTGAGCTAAGAACTGTAATATAAGAATTAATTGCAAATAGTAAACTAACTAAAAAATCCAGGGTAGTAGTAATGCTGAAAGATACCACTATAATTCTAAAACACTGTTCTTAAGATACTTTAGTGTTTTATTGGGAGAAGATGAATCAGTAGGAGAGAGGTTTAAAAGTCTGTGGGGGAGACTGAAGTATGAGCTTTCACTGCATGAGGTTTTATCTGTGTGGCTGCCAGGCAGATGCCTCAGAAACTTGGCAGGGTAGGAGACACAAAGCAAACTCCAGTAACAACAAGCAAAAACCCATTAGTCCATAACTACTTTCATATGATTCAACCTCTGCTCTTAACAGCAGGTGAGTTTGGCTGTCGAGCTTTATTTGGAGAAAGTAATTGGCTTCATGAAGGGAGCTGGTGCAGAAAAGCCCACGAATAATTTTGCTTATTTGGTTCTCTTCCTCTAAATGTTCTGGATTTGGTGATGAGGTTTAAATTATAATCAAAACTTCAAACAAAATCTTTCCCTGTCAGTCTGTCCAAATTACAGAGGGAAAAGTTTCTGAAATTAAAAGGTACAGTTTGGGGAGACAGGAATAGTTTCAATCTGTATGCAAGACAAAACACTGTTCTGGCTGTTTTCCTCCCCTAAGAATACTGGAAAAACCTAGAACTGGAACATAATAAATCCTAGGAAATATTTTTGTTTCTTCTAATTCTACTCAGATAATGACAGAAAATAGTCTGTGTAGCTTGAAAGTCCTTAACACAGTTAATCATGATAGTTCAAGTCATAGTCCTTGATATTTCCATTTCAATCTAATATATGTCACATATATACTGTGATATACACATACTCTGTCACATCTAGAAAATACTTATTTTTCCTTCCCTGATGGCAAAATAGCATATTCAATTAGCAGCACTGGAGCTGGTTTGGTTTTAGTCACTAAACAAGTAAATTATTTAGTCACTAAATAACCATTACAAAAAGACCAGGATCTGTGGTATTAGTATATTACATAATAATAATAATAATAATAAAGTGTCCTTACACAGTATTTTACAGTATTTTTAGTTCTTGCTGGAAATTCCTATGGTGTATATCAGTTTAAGGGTAATCACACACCATCTTCATATAAGCTGGGTTTGCAGCCATTTTAAGATACATTTCCAGATTTACATGCTGGTCCAATAAAAAAAAATAAATAAATCTTATATTCAATTTGATGTTACTAATGTTTGAAAAAAAATTAAATTCACTGTGATAAAAACTTGGTTTTTTTGGGCTTTAATCATACTTACCTAGAAATGATAGCTAATTTGAAGACTGTTTTAGAAGAAAACTTCTTTGTAAGTCAAATGAAAGCAGTTTCAGAACCTGCTAAACAGCCATGCATGTTGAAGTGATATTTGTTTTCTGACACTAACACATTTGACCCTACCAATTTCTGGATCTTACTGGTTTTTATTACAGCAGTAAGATAGTATGGTTTCTCATAGAAGGCCTAATCCAGAGCTCTCTGCCATTTTCCCAATTAAGTTCCCAATGAAGTTCATTAATAAATAATAAATAACTAGATGTGGAACAGTATAGTGAAAATAGTTTTCTTTTGCATTTTATTTGAACCTGAGAAACAAGAGATAGAAAATTAACTCAGAATGAGAAGAAATTTTCATCATTTCCATGTTAAACTACTACATAAATGACGTCTACCATTCATTATGCTTTTAATGATAGTATTTCATTTTCAACAATAATAACATTTCCAAATATTTTAAATTAAGCCTACTATATATTTTTTCCATAACTATTTCCAGTTAGAGGGATAATGCTTGCAGAGTGGTGAAGATTTTTTTTTTTATTCATTTCAGTATTAGATAGCAAATTTTGGCACTCATTCAAACAAATTTGCTGTAGTAAATTGATGTACTCATTATACTGTTATACTCAATTATCAAAAAATTTGTTTAGTTTACCAGTGGGATTTTTCTTGGAAAAGGTACATGCATCCCCAAAATGCTATCTGACAACACAGATCAGAAACATGGTTGTGACAGAAAATATCAACCAATTGCTTATACAAAATGGCATAACACTGTGGCTGCTATGAACTCCCAGGTCTCTGTGACCTGCATAATGTGGCTGCCTAAAACTTTCTCGTGATTTCAAATCCTAATGGTCCTTTATTTTTAGTACAGCATTTTAGGAGGTGATAATACATGATAATATTTTGGATAATAGATATCTTCATCAATATTATAGATTTCTTTCCGAATGGTAGACTGTATGATAGAAAGTTTCAGAAATGTGTTTTTCTATTAAAACATTCCAGGAGAAATATAAATTGGATTTTTTTTACTGTGCAATTATTTCAGTCTATGGAAGACACGAGCATCCATGAAATAATCTTTGTGAACTTTATGCCCTTCATCCAATGTACCTCTAAGGAAGTAAGCACAGAAAGAAATGTCCTTTGAAAATTACACTCACAGAAGATGTTTTACATTATGTTTAATATCTTAATAGTGTTAACAAGTGAAATAATCAATTTATAAAACCTGAGTTTTAGAAGGTACATATGGTTCAAATAATCACAGATCTCTGCTGATGAAACACAGACAGTCCAGTCTCTTATGGACCTGATTTATTAAGGTGTACCAGTTACTACATGCTTATTACCACACCAGTCTGGGAAGAGTAGAATTCTTCCTATGGAGAGATCCTGTGTTTTGACAGAAAGAGAATCTGGTGCTTTCATTTAAAATGAAGATGCCAAGAGTCAGGGGTTTATGCTATTTGAAATGACTGTTAAATTGAATTTCCCCTGTAAGAGATGGATTAAAAGGAGCTATCTCATGTGATTTTCAGCGGCATATGCTCTTGGGCAGGATGGCATGTGATTGACAGTGTATGTAATGCTATCTGGAGACATCAACAAGAAAAAAAACTGAATCGAGGAGAAAGAAGGCATTGTAAGAAAAGCAAAAGGCAGAGGGAAAATTGAAATGGAAATAACTAAGAAGATGAAAGGAAATTTTTAAGGTATTTTTTTTTCCTGTGAAATAAATTACTCACAGCATATGCAGAGTTCGAGACAATATGCCATAAGTGAGTTTAGAAAGACTTGCTACACCTCATGCACTGAAATAAACTCAACTTTCCCAGAGCACAGAAACTCTATAAATAGTGGTGAATAGACTTATCTAGAAATGAACACTTTGTTATTCCAAAGTTTGTTCTTTTAGTGGACCAGAATATCTTCTCTGGAAAGATTTAATTCTTTCAGGAAAGAGATGAAAAAGCTGCTACATCAGTGTCTTTGGAACTGACCTCATGTGAGTCAACTGGCACTAATCCATCCATGATTTGACCCTGCTTTTCCTGATGTATCTCAAATACTTTTAAATATTAATGACAACTAAATACATCAAAGGTCTTTTTGTTGCCTTTATTTGAATTATGTTATTTTTTTTTTATTATGACACAGAGCTTTATGAATGAATTCAAGCTCTTATATTACAAGGTGGGATATGTCATATTCAGCTTTTGCTTTGTTCGAAATCAGGTGTCTAGTTTAAGATATTTATCCAGCTGTCTTTTTTATCAGAACGAAAGAAAGAGGCATTCCCAAATGGCATTTTAAAATTCCTTTATAAGAGCATCCAAACAAATATAATCTGAAAATAGTAATTTCTATAATCCAAAATTTTAAGAATGTTATCTAATTTTTAGATATATACATATATATAGATATACATAATGAACTGTAGATGAATTTCACTCCAAAATGTATTCTATAAACAAACTAACGTATTTTATCAATGTTTGGATTTTTAATTACTGCAGTAATGGGAAACACATAGAAATAGCTACCTTTGTTGTTTCTTCTGTTTCTCCCCCAGTCCACCTAATTATCTGTAAAATTCTGGTTAAGTGAATGCCTTAGAAGAAAGAGACAGAAAAAGCTTTATTTGAATAACTTAGGACATATTCAAAAACTTTCAGAATCAGCAATGCTTTGCAAATATTAACAGTCAAAACATCCTTCTGCCATTTGATTTGGAGCTGGTAGAACTCAACACAGTTGGTCTTAAATAGTGTAACTGGAGAATAAAAGTCAATAATAGGCAGCTATTAATGGTCATGTAACTATTACGAGTTGTATTATGGACTGTTGCATATTATCCTCAAACCTTCATGAATATGTCCACCCATCCTCCCTTTCCTTTTTTTTCCCCCACACTATTCAATCATTTCTGACAGATTTTGCAAGATAGAAGGATAGTGCTTGTTTAGAAGTTTATTTTACTTTGATATAAACATTTACGGATGCTAACTATGAAGCAGAGAGCACAGTGCCTGTGGAATAGCAGGCTGCATAACTTTGTCAGTCTCGCCTGAGAAAGTGGCCTGGGAAATCATGGGGAGGAATTAAAACAATCCTCAGAGACAGAAAACAGTCTTGCAGGTGCTGTTTGTCAGTTTCTTGTTTTCTTGCAAGAGAAGGTCAAGGGGTGGTGAACCCCACTGACCAATGATGGTGATGTGTTAGTTCACTAACCAATAAAAGTTTTACTTTTCTGTACTTTTCACGTATGGGTCTATAAAAGAAGATCTGAGGTAACAAACCTCAAGAGAGAGAGAGAGAAAAAGAACTCTCCTGTTCAACTCACAAGAGAGTCTGTGTCATTCTTCTCACCGTTCCTAATAGAGTGACAAACATTATCTTTTCTCATGGCACATTTGATTATCCAACAGTCATACAATAGACTGTACTGAGTCTCAGTTGTCATTTGTGCTCCTAAGCCCTTCAGATGCTTTTAGAAAAATACCAAATAACAGAAGCACCTCTTACATTGAAGAGAATTCTACATTAGAACAGAGAAGCAATCTCCTGATATTACAAGTAACATGTCTATATCCTCAACTGACCCAATAATCATGTAATCATAAAAAACATCCATAAAACTCTCCCATTTTGAAATGGAACATTGTCTCAGTATGACAGTCCTGAATTATTTTGTACAGGATGTAAAAACACCATACACTTATGTGTGTTCCTTCATTAGTTCTTTCTTCACTCTAATTTAGATGCTTGATCATCTTGATGCTTGGTTTAACTCAGGCTTAATTTCAGGTGTTTTGGGGTCAGTCTGTCTTTTCTACTTATAGCTGGCTTTACAGAAGGTAGAACATGAGATAATTCATTAATGTCCTTCCTTTCTCACAAGGGCTACTGATACTTAGATTTATAGACTACACACACAGACATTATAGACTGGACATATACTATGAAAATGAAGGATTGATACATCTGATTCATTTTTTATATACTGAAGTTGGCAGAAGTCCATAGAGATATAGGGATTAAATCATAGACACATAAAGAGTTTTGGGTTGGAAAGCGCCTTCAAAGATCATCTCCCATAGCCCCCTGCCAGAGCCAGGGTCTGTCACTGCTTCCCCCAGCTTGGTGACATCCACAAACCTCCTGAGGGTGGTCTCAATACCACAGTCTGTACTGCTGTTAAAGATATTAAACAGGACCTGTCCCAGGACAGATCCTTGAGGAACACTACTCGTTAATACATTATGTACTGCTCAGAGCTGAAAAAATTTATAGCCCTGGACAACCGTTTCCTCCAGGAATTTTCAATCTAACTGAGAGGCACAGCCAAAACAAAACAAAACAAAACAAATTAAAAAAACAAAATTAAAGAATTTCCATCATAAAGACAGGGTAAATTAGAAAATAATAATTTGAATAGTCACAAAATTCTCCAGGGTTTGAATTTAGCTCTACATGATGTGCACTGATCACTCATCAAGTCTCCATGAAATTGCGGGACAGTTCATATTTTGAATGCAAGTACAATGGGTGACCCACAAGCTACTGTCCTGAGAATTTGTCCTCAGTAAAAAAAAGGGAGCACAACACACAGAAGATACTGGAACTGGGAGAGAACACTTTTCAGACTGAAAGAACTTGTAAAGATTTTGGAAGATGTTTCCATCCCAAAATGGAATAAAAACATCAAATCACATCACAGAGCATTTTCAAACATCAAAAAAATCCAGTTATTTTTCCATGGATGGAATTATTTTGATAATTTTACTTTGATTAATGCAGCCCTCTTTTTTTATAGTAAGTCAACTAAAATTTCAAAATTACATGTTCTTTTAAAAAAAAGGGAAGTCTTAATTTAAAGTATGTAAATATCCCTTTTTTTTGCCAAAAGATTAATCAGTGGGGAAAAAAATAAACTTCCATAATTTCATAATGCTTCACAGAGGAAAAAAATACCTAAATAAAAAAACAAATCTAGAATCTGTACAGCTAGGAAAGAACTTGTGCATATTTTTAAAGCACCTATTACTGTGTTTTCTCTAAAAAGATGTATCTTTAATAAAATTTAGCTATCTCCAAAAGCAGTAGAACTTCTCAAAAAGCTGCTATGGATTTTTTATGGTGGTGACGAGGGATGGAAAGATGTAAAGAAAAATTAACATAGAAGACAAAATTCAGAATCCTTTTACAAAATTACAAGACAATTTCTAAATACCAGGTTCTGAGATATGCTGATTACATCCAAAATGATTGTCAAGTATGAAAAATGTGAAGATATTATATTGGAACTATAGATCCCAAGTACTGTATTCTTAGTCTGACAGCAATGTTTTTTCTAAGAACAGAATAGAAACTGAGATTTATATGCTTTATTTACAGGCATGGGACTATCTGAGGACAAATTAATTTTGTAATACTTGCTGCATATTGCACTAATATTAATACATCAGGATAAAATTCTCTATGCCTGACACTAGGAAAAACATGTAAAAAGAACATAATGAACTGTATGAAATAACTAGTCACAGAATAATATATTTATCAAACTGTCAGAAGTAAGTACACTTAGGAATTAATAGGTCCAAAACATATATTATTTAACTGAGAGCTATTTAACTGTTTATATTATATTTCATAAATAGTTTAAAGGAAAATGTTACCCTTAAGTAGTTCTGCCACTTATTGTTCAAGCTTAACTGAAGTTCAAGGGAATTTTCTCTCTTTAAGAATTAAAGAATTGGGTCCTATTCTGACCCTTGTAGGATATTATAAAATAGTGTCTGATCTGAAGCCAGTGGGGCACATTTCTTTACAAATTAAAAAAAAAGGAGTCAAATCATTAGAAAATACTCATACAGGTAAATGGAAATACAATATATCTGCTTTGTTTCTGCCAGCATTATTCACATAAATATGTATATACACTGTTCCTGATTTCAACAGGCTCTGTTGAAGAAGGATGTATTTATTTCTCAATATGAACATCTCATCTGGCAGCCACTGAGAGACCATGCAGGCCATGGTGTGTGTTACATGTATATCACAAGAAACCCCCCCAAAAAATGGTTTTCATTGCATATTTTGCAATCACATTCACTTGTTGGAATTGAGCATATGATAAGTATCAAATGTTCTCTACCCATTCTCCACTGTTGGAAGCAATGGAAGATAAAGTTGCTAAACCACAGCACAATAATATATATTTGTTCTTGAAAGAAAAAAAAAAGGGAAAAGTAAACATCAAACACTGCAAGGACAAGACAAGGCACTGTGGTGGGTAATTTAACAATAAGGATACAAATAATGTAAAAGTCTATTCGTTTCAGAATAATCTGCAATAGCAAGCAATGGAACTGCTCATAGATGAACCAATTAAAAAAAGATAGGAGGAAACATCTGACAATCTGTTCTAGTTAATACCACACACTAGTGGGGAAAGGATTAGCTGTCTTCCAGGTTATTTTCCCATCTTCATTTTTCATAATATAATTTACACTAAAGAACAAAGTTTTCTACAAGCACAGGATGTTGATACCAGATCAGTAGTTGTCACATTTGTAAGTAAAATATTTCTATGCAGCAGTAAAATAAAAAAAAATATGTATATATATTTACATTCATCTCCTCAGAAAATAATTATCCAAGGAAAATATTCTGTGACCCACAGAAGGTGTGTTTTTGTGCATTTGTGCAGGTATGCTTAGATGCATATAGAAGATGTTATTTCACACAAAGCTCTCATTTTTTTAAGAAAAGTTCCTCAGCATCTGAAAGTATTCTAATAAAGGTTCCAAAAATTATAGCTATAATGAGAATCTATATTTCCAAAAGCAACCTTGGCTTTTTCTTTTTCCTGTTTCCTTTTTCCTTGTTGTTTTCCTTTATTCTTTTTTCCTTTTTTTTCTTTTGTATTTTAAAGTTATCTTTTTTAAAGTTTTCTTTTGAATTTTAAAGTCTCAGTCTCAGTACAAAAATAAAACTCTACTCTAAAATGTGTTCAAGTGCTTATTTATACCTACACATTCCTATGCATGTCTAGCCTGGTGCTGCTATTAATGCCATTTGACAGTAACTATTTTTTCTGTGGTTTCTTTTGTCTATGTCCATCATCATTATCTGAATAGCTTTAAAAATGCTAAACAGCTATTAGAAACAATTACTTTTTCTTCCCTGTCAGATAATCGATGGAATTTGCACTGCTTGTTTTGTTGCTCTACTTAGAAGGTTTTATAAAGATCACAAGACATGTCCTTTAGAAGGATTTATTTTCACTGTGTATCTGCTGCTGGTTTACTGATAAGGATTTACATGTCCTGCTCTAGTCAAGCAGCAATATGGATGCTGTCTGTGCTGGAACACTGGAGCTGTGGTGTTTGCATAGATGTCTTGACTTTGTCAAGGCAGCTGAGGCTTCCAACAATTCAGCTGCCCCTGTTCTTGCATTTATACCAAAAATATAATCATCAGCACCTTAACACAAATTGCATGTCTTGAAATGCCATCCTCTGCTTCAAATACTAAAGACATCTAAGGAATCCACTCATGTTAAATATTTACCTCCTTTTCACATTCTTTTGTCGGAGAGCTTTAAATGAAAAAACCAAGTAGGGAAAGTCTACAGAATATTTATAGTCAGAACTTCTATTGCACCAGAGCTCTAGGAAATTTGGCTTCATTTTTACTTAATCAATCATTTTTGCTTCATTTGTTTCTCAATACAGCCCAGTTTGGGCTTTTAGTTGCAGAGCTCGAGACACTAAATTTCACATCAAGCTACAAGCTCCATGAAGATACAGGCAATTTTACTTGACCAATGTGTCTTTTTTAGGGGAAAAAAATAAAAAAAAGAAAGAAATAGAAATATATGTGCTTAGAGATTAGTCTATCAAACCATGCAATGGAAGGACTCAACATAGGTAATGATTCAAATTCAAATGTGCTCTAGTGTCTCCAGGCAAAGACCACAGCAGCCAAAAAAGGTGGAATGACCACTGTGCAAAAGGTAACGCTGGAAATTGCTCAATGGCATTTCACTTATACCTGCATAGAATCTCATCCTTGATGCATCCTATTGTTGTTTCTGAATTATTTATACAGTCTGCTGATCTAAATTACAGAAGGAATTATTAGGAACAAGAATATATGATGCCTACTACTTAAATCCAAAACACTTTTGATTTGTAAAACAATTTTAAGCTGCATTTAAAAATGTGCATCCAAACCTACCAGTAAAGTTTGGAGCCCTTTCTTTTATGACTGCAGTGAGCTTTAGTGGTATTCCACTAAGAGTGCAATTTTCAGATCAGATGGTTCAGATCCTCATATTTAGATTAAAGATTGCACATTCAGTCTCCTCAGAATGTGGCCTCTCCTTACACATTAATCTTGTGCAATAAGTGACAGAAGCCTTCAAAATGTATTAACACAGGTGGACCTTTGGTGCTTATTTGCAGCCCTGTGGAATAAGTGTGCTTCAGGCTGTTTGTACAGGTCCAGTAGCAGGGTTAGAGCTTGGGAGTGATAAGGTTACCTAAACTGTAGCACAACTAAAGAAAGTCCAGCCATCCAAGAAAATCAAGGTTGATTTCTACATGTCACTTTTAAAAACTAAATATGTGTATTGCCTGAGGAATGCATTTGAGACAGCCAAGCCTGGTAGGAAAGAATGTTTTTAGAGCACTGTTTCAACAGGAGTATTTCTACTGGGGATAAATAAACTGCTGAATGTGCCTCATTTTTTAATGCTCCACAGATGTAAACTGCATTTGATTCTATTGTCTATAATTTAATTTAAGGCTTGGAATGTTGCAGCAATATACAGTAACTGATATGCCCTTTGATTGAGAAACAGCTAGATCAAAAAAGTTTATATTATTTTCCTGTTCTATAGAGCCTTATTATAAAGAAAAGGTTCATTTTATCACGCATTTCTATTATCCAATCTTTATTAGAAATGACATACAGAACTGAGAGCATGACAATGCCTGCTTTATGTGTTATTAATTGGAAAGCTCTTCTGTTCTAGTTGAATGCAATTTTTCTTTGTGCTGTTAATTGTGAACAGTATCTCAAAATAGTGCTTTGGTAGAAGGATTGGCTGACCAGCACCATCATCTGTACTGTGAAATTCTTTTTGTGAAATGCTTTCCTCCAATTTTTTTTTATATATTTTTATCTCCCTTCCTATTAAACACCTCTCACTTAATCTACAACTTAGTATTCCATACAAGAACAATTGAAAGGAATGAAGAAATATTCAAAAGTATTTTTCTCTTTGAAGTATTTCTAGTCAGAGAATTAACAAATATTTCTACTAATGCATGGCACTACACTGGGACTCAAGGTATAAGAGAATTTTAATATTCTACTCCATATTACTTCAGCACTTTTTTAATACATATAAATTAAAAATATAGTTAATATTTATATGAATTTATATGAATACTTTGGTTTCTTTTTAAATCACAATATTTCTATTGTTTCACAGCTATTCTTCACACACCAGGCAGATACACAGTATTACATTTTAACTTTTAGAAAGGGCTAGTGGAATAGCTATAATGCAAAAGTTCTTAAAATAAACAAAAAGTGACTTTAAACATATTTTTAACTATTTATATATATATATACTTTATTTTTTATAACCATATCTTAGTCACAATTTTTTAAGACACCTATCTTAATTTTTCCATAAAACTAGACCTTGATTATCTAGGTAAGCTAGTTACACTGTGTATTAGATTTTGTTCTCCTCATGAATTAATTTTGACATAAGCAACAGAACTTCTAAAATTATGGTTAGTTATGTGCAAAGTTTGCTTCTGACAGAAGTCACATATGAGGTTGCATACATCTGGAAGCTGGTTGAAAGAAAACACATTTAGTGGTTGTTTCCACCATTGAAAATGTGGAATGTTATGAATACACATGGAAAGTGGGAATTACATTTTTGTCCTGTTTATCACTTTTTAAAATGAAAAATAGGTGAACAAACTCATCTATGCACATCACATGGTTTTTAGCACAACTCAGCTAATAGGAAATACATGTCAAGGTCTAGGATTTGTATCAGTTCAACACTCTAATAATTTATTATAAAAAAGGAAAGATGGTGATGCTAGAGTGCTTATTTGTTTATTTTATTGATTTAAAATCAATAGAAATAGCTTACTGATCATTTATTAGCATTATAAAATAATCTACTTCTTTTTCAAGATCTGGAGATTGTTGAAGGCTGAATCACTTGCTGATAAGGATACCTTCCAAATATAAATATTTGCATTCCTTGGGGGATATTCTTCTCCAGAGGAACGAGGAGCACTTTGCTTTGGCTTTATGCCTAACTACACACTTTTAATGTGTGACAATCAAAACTCTTGTACAGCACATTGCACCTAGAGGTTAAGTGTGGCATGTTAAGAGGAGACCAATTTCAATTAAAAATGCAATAATGGCATTAAAATATGCACTGCCATAGTCCCTGCTGTTACTGTCAATAGGAGCTTACTGGGGTTTGATTGGTTCTGTGTGCTCAGGGAATTACATATTTGCTAAAGTTGTGGACAGTGGCTACTCAGCTGCATTTCAGAGAAGGAAAAACACAGCAATTTAAAATTGGTCTTTACATTACGGCACTTCAGCCTACATTCGAAGAGTGTCAGATTTTATTTTCAGGACCACTGAGAATCTCCAGTCTTTTGCTGGCTTACTTGAAAGAACATTAAAAAAACTAAGAGATATATTTGGTAATCTTTATTTATGACACCTTAAATAGCAGAGATATGTTTAAATGAACAGAAGAACCATTGCCTTGAAAATCATTTAATTATAAAGCAACAATAGGTTTGCTGTGCTCGTTAATTACACAGGCCTACACTGTGCTCAGCACAGAAGAGTCTGACATTTAGGCTTCGTGAGCTAAAAAACTCTGAAAAGTATTCCAGCTTATTTAAAAGTTTATCTTGAAAATGGAAACTGATCCTACAGTTGCCAGGTATTTTAATCACCTACAAGTTCAAAAGACAGGAACCTCCGAGCTTCAAGGCAGGGAGAGGCAAGTTGCCTTTGAAAAAACAAGGGGAATAAGGCAAGAAGAAGACTGAGAATAAAACTTTTTTATGTCTGAAAAAGAACATGCACTGACTACAGGGAAAGCATCAATTATTAGTGCCGTGAGCAATAATTGCTGCTACTAACGAGCACCCTCACTTATAGATATGATGACATGTTTTAAGAGACAGATTTGGGGGCAGATTTTTAATGAGCTCTCCTTATACTTACAAATACTTTGTCGCTCCCCCACAACACAGAAGGGTTTAATGTATTTTCTCATGAAACTTAAAACTAAGTTAATTTTCTTACCCTTTCTGTAAAGATCTCTTCCTCTGAACTACTTGGTGAGCTGTATTAATTTTGTTAATAAAGTTCTATAACAGATTTTGAAAAACTCTTAAGCCTTCCTCTTTCACTGTACAGCACACAGCAGATCCCGTGTCTCAGAGTCCAGGTGGAAAGCAGTGATGAGTGGTGCTCCTGAAGGGCTGGCACTGGGACTGGCAGGCTTTAACACATTTCCCAGTGACATGGCCAGCAGGATTGAACACCCTCAGCAAGTTTGCTGACAACACCCATCTGAGTGGTGTCCTCAACACACTGCAGGAGCAGATGTCACCCAGAGGGACCTGGACAGGCCTGAGAGGTGGAATGTACAAACATCATCGTGTTCAACAAGGCCAAGTGCAAGGTGTCACACGTGGGTCAGGGCAATATTGAGCACAAGAACAGGCTGGGCAGTGAATGGACTGAGAGCAGGCCTGGGGAGAAGGACTTGGGGAATTTGGTGCATGCAAAGCTTGCTGTGACCTGCCAATGTGTGCTCACATACCAGAAAACCACCTCTATCCTGGGCTGCACCCAAAGTAGCATGGGCAGCAGGAAGAGGGGCTGATTCTGCCACTCTACTGCACTCTCATGAGACCCCACCTGCATTGCTGCACCCAGCTCTGGGGCCCCAAGCATAAAAACATGGAAGTATTGCAGCAAGTCCAGAGAATCCATGAAGATGCTCAGACATCTGGGGCATCTCTCCTTCAAGAGATGAAATAATGGTTTAAGATAACAATTTTTCTTCTGCTTAAGTGGATATTGACTGTACTTAAACTGATTTATTTTCACACCTTTTGTTTTCCAGCATATATTCAAGCAATATTCTCTGTTGCTGAATTCCGAGGTTGTTTGTCAAACACAAGTGTAGGATTCCACCACTGCTGATGTTGGTCATTATTTATTGTTTCCCTTGCACAAATACTATTAGTGCTTGTATGCCAACTCAAATTCAAATTGTTTTCATTACATGTGAAATGGAAAATAGACCAGCAATGTCTTTTTCTGTTCAAATACCTTGCTAATATCACACTCCATATAAGCTGTAGAATGAAAAATAGTTTTGCCAAGAGAGATGAAAACCAAGTGCGTGGTGGAGAAACCAAATATTATGGCAAGTGTTTAGCGGAAACACTCTCTGGAAAGCCAAGTCTTTTTGGTGGGGAAGTGACAAAAAAGGTGACTAACTGGAAGGATGATTAATCCCCTTCTGTATATAAATGTAAGAAAAAATCTTGTAAAGAAGCAACTATCTACAAATGTCAAGTAATATACACTATAAATGCACAGATTAATCAAAATAGTCTATATTCCAATAATCATATATCTTAAAATGCAATAAAAAGAGCTTTACTTTACAACTTTTTTATGCACTGTTGATGAACTTTATGTATTTTTGTGAAGTAGCCAAACTGTCAGCTTGACAAATATTTTCACGTGATGAAAAACCTCAAGGCGGTGTTATTTCTCTTGCGTGATGACTGCAGGAAAGTATAGCATAAAAAAATTCAGTGTCTGGTCTCAAGGATGACTTTGATTGTCTTGGCAACAAATTTTATGATACTTAAGAAAAATTCATGGAGGAAAGTCACTCTTTAGAGGTAGTCACTCTTAGATAAGACACTTTAGTGTCTTATCTATTCTTCATTGCATTCAATTATGAAATGTAAATGAATAAACAAAGAGATAGATTTCAGAGACTGAATTAACATTTATTTTTACTAAATGTGAACAACAGTGTATTAGCAGATTTATGAATAAAATGAATGAATTATAGTTCCTACTTGTCAGAATTATCTAAATTGCATTCATCCACTTTTATCCTAAAATAAGATATCAAATAACATCAACACCAAAGAGCTGCAGCTGATGCAACTACAACACAACCTGGAGAGGCATGAAGCTGCAACCACCTCTTCTTTTGAAAAGTAGCAATTCCTTAATAGGCCTTGCTAGTGTGAAAGAATATGGTTTCTTTGGCTGCAGAAGTATTACTAAATAAAACCATTTTATGTCTCAGAGGCCACATGGCATACATCCATAAAGCTAAAATGTTCCACTGTCTTCATCTCCAAGCAACATAACGTCATCCAACCCCCTATGTAGAGTAGTCCTTGTTTTGCTTCCTGAACCAAGCCCAAATATTATTTGGAAGAATTCTATTTTTCAAAGTTGCCAAGAAGGACATCAAAAATTTAAATACTAGGAATTATCTCAGGTCAATGCTTCAGTGGTGTTTGTGCTCTGGATTTACCTTTTAAAATTATACATAATTTTTTCCTAAATCTACATTGATGTGTTTGTTTCCATTTGGGTAATTTTTTTGTTTTATGACATGTCTATTCTGTTCCAAAATGTATTCATTATTATTTAACTGATATATTAGAGAAGAGTTGGGAGAACTGAGCAGAATTTCTGTTGTACCAGACATCTCACATGTGTACAATAAAGGCCCAGTCCTTTGTCTTTGAGTTAGACAAAATAGTAGGGAAATATTCATGTGCTGCCTCATAGCCAAGGAGCAATAATGAGCATAAGTCATGTCACCACAGTAATGTTAATGAGCAGTGGTAACCCCAGTTACCATCAACAACAGCTTAAGAAAAGCATATCTGTAATCTGTTAATTAAAATCTAATTAAGAAGCTGCTTTGACATACTTAGGTTTACAACACAGCTCAATATTAATAATCTTGTTTAAACTAAGAAGCATTTGAGTATGGAATTTTAAGAATTAAGACATTTTTTTCATTTGAAATAATCCAAATACCATTTTAGGGATGAATCCAACCCCCAGGAAATCTGCACCATGGGAAAGGTTCTAGGATCTAACACACCTGTTCATTTCACAGTAATGTTACATGAAATAATTGCTTCAAATTATGGAAACTGTAATCACATTGAAGACAGTGACAGGTCACTTTTTCCCAGCATGGTCTCCTCATCAGATAAACACATATTCTACACTAGATACATATTGATAAATCATATTATACTGTGTTTAGGCACAAACTCTGCTACTTAGGGAAGACAGCGAAGTTGCATGAACTCTGTTATTTTTTATAAGTAACTTAGCAACTGCAACTTGTTCTAGTGCCAAGAACAGAATATAAGGTTTGTAGTCAGAATTTTACTTCAATGCTTTTTTCTTTCTATAATCAGAGTCCTCATATCCAGAACTGTAAGGATTATGTACTCCTGATGTGGGGATTCCTCCTTAGAGTAGAGCTTCAGCTACACTACTCAGCATATGAGGGAGCCCTCTACTATGCCTCCTAAGAAATAATCTACAAATTATTGCTATGATTACAAATAGATTATTTAGAATCTCACTCTTTCCTTTTTTTAATGTGTATATATGAATATAATGTATATTATAAACCATAATAGTATAACTCTGCCAGCTCCTTACTCAACTAAAGCATGAAAGAATTTCATTTTCATATGCCTCTACTGACCTTTGGCTTCTCACTTCACTATGTGATAAATCACCATCTTGTTTGCAAAAGCCAGCTTTTCTCATTTAAGAGATGAATAATAAGCTTGAGTGCATTACAGGATCAACCTTCCTGTGCCAATATTTCCTCACTCTCATTTTGCTGTAGGCATAGAGCTATATTTTCCACTCTATAATGTGATTGAATTGCATAATTCAAAAATAAATTATCTAAACCAAAAAAACACATCAAAATAATGCAAAGGAAGGAGTTAATTAGCCCCACAATAAGGTTACAGATATGTCTTCTGCTGCCTCAAGTCCATTTAGATAATTATTACAAAATATTTTTTTGATACTGAAAAGAGAATGCAAGATTAATTCTAAATTATATCATTTGCTAATAGACTGGAAATTTTCTACTGACTCTGGCAAAAATCTGATGCTTCTGGAATAATTCTAATACTGACCAGGTGACATAATACATGTGTTGCCCCACCTGGAGTCTTCTGATATATAACACACATGTAGAAGAATAAAAATGGATTGCTATTATCACTTGTGAATAAGTATGTCAATTGCATTAAAAGTTCAGAGCTAATTCAATCAGTATATTCAGCTGTATAAGTCAAACAATCCATTCCCTAGACTGTTGAAAGCACTTAATCTTTGTAATGTGTTTCCACTTTATGTGAATATTATTTTAAATAATATTGTATATTCATATCCAGTTGCTCATAGTATTTGAGACTTTAAAATCTTCCTCAGCTGTGTTGTTTTACATTTAATTTTGTCTTGTTTTTTCATTATCAAACACTTTTTTTTCTTATGTCTATAAATACATCTATTTGTAGGGACAAAACAATATAAATATAGCATTTAATGTATTTATAAATGCTGAATTTATTTTTTTTTCATTGTTCAACATTCTTGGATTAGAACTTTATAAAAACAGTAAGTATAATTAAACAAAATTATCTCCATGTCCTTCAATAGTTCCATGACCCATAAGTTTGTTAGAAGGCTGAAAAATTGTCATTTCTCTCAAGGAGAGGTATAAATAATCTAAAAACCTTAAACAGTGTTTCTCTCATTTACTTTAATATGTTTGAAGATAATTCTTCCAGGAATAGAAATGAATTAAATTAATTACAAAAACAATAGTAAGAATGTAAATGAGACAGTATTCTGTAGAGCTCTGATGTTTACTTTTTCATATCTTCACTTACCCTTCATTGCTTTAAAATTTGTTACCTTGTTTGAAGCATAAAGGGAATAAAAATACAGATCTAAAGTTGCTAGATGTTTTCCTTTACTTAACACTAGTATTTTCCATTGAGAATGCACTCAAGTAATTCCATTAAGTAGAGGAGAAATTGTAGATATTTACGATAGAGTGTGTTAATTACGCTTACAACCAGGTAAAATATACAGGAGAATTTTGTCTAGAAGCTAAAAACACTAAATACAAACCCAGAGAAAACAGCACCAGCAACAACAAAATATTAAAAAAAAAAAAAAAAAAAGAAAAAAAGAAAAAAAAAGAAACCCAGGGAGGGGAGTTAAGGAAAACAATGACTACAAAGAATTTTATCTCATCTGCTGCTCATTAGTGCACTGTAACTCACAGACTAGATAAGCATATAATAGGACTCCCTGCTGTTAATACCTCATCATTGTTGGATGGAAGTATGTTCTATCAGCATAAATGAGCCTACATTTCAATCTGGTCACACTTTGGTGGCATGTCTATTCTGTATCTTTTATAAGAGCTGCTGATGAGGCATGGAAATGTCTGAAATGGTCAATTTAGGGAAAACTTGACTGTAATAGAATAAATTTGCTGCATAACTTCATTCTTTGCCTTGTCCCTGGATACATTTATACAAAAGTAATTTATTTTTCTCACCAAAATTCGCTTTCTTTTACCTCTTCTGATTATTAGATGGTTCTAATTTCTTACTGTAGAAATTTAGACTTAAATTTCTAAATTTACAGTTTTGTAGCTACTTACTACTGTCTTGCTACTACACAACTCAAAATAGGATTTTCCTATGGCATAAACTGTGATGAGTGGGAAATCATCTCTGTGGAAGGAAAAGGAAAGGGCACCCCACCACACATTCATTCTGAGTTCCATGAGCCACCTGTACCACAAACATGAGACTTCTTTCAGGTCATGGTGCTTCAGCTTTTTTCCACAGTAAAAGTCAGTAACTGTCTCCTGAGCTGCAGCAGAGACTCCATGTGTTCACAGAGCTCTGCTCTGGGTTCTGGCGTCAGAAGTAGGAAGGTGGAGGAGTTTTACAGAGAATTTCTGCCTTCTCACTTGGGAGCCCCAGGCCCTGGGGCTGGTAGGTGATAATGAAACTTGTTTGGAAGCTTGACAGGGGAAGTGGCGCTCAGCATCCACACTGGTGCTGGGCTGGCAGATGTTTGCATCTTCCCCATGCCTTGCCAACAGTGTTTCCCAGTTCACAGAACTCTTGAATCTATGATTTTATGACTGTCTTACCTATGCCTCATATAGTATTTCCCAATTCCACTGGAAACACTTTGCTTAATAGATTTTAGGAGCCCCTCTTCCTTTTCATTACCAATCCCACTGCTTAGCTAATAATCTCTCTGGGATCAGATCTTCCATTTTCTTTCTCCTTCTGGGTCTCAAAAATCTTGGCTGCAGCTTTTAACAGATTCATTTGTTATGGACCTTTATGTTCACATCCAAACATTCAATACTGTTAAAATTTCATTTAGTTTATTTCAGTCTAACACTTCTTTCTTAAGGTCATCTATTTTGTTCATTATCTGCTAATTTCTTTAGCAAATTGCTTGGTTTTCTGCCAAGCCTATAAATGAGTCTATTAAAGATGATGCATTCCATGAATAACCCTTGTGGAATTCCAAAAAAAGCCCTCTCCAAGTCCAGCTACTAGCTGGTTTTTTTCTTAATTTTATTAGGTGTGTACTAATACCTGTCCAGCCCTAACCCTTTGACTAACTAATAGCATCTAATAGCACTATATTAAATGCTTTACAGAAGTCTAAACAAATTTTCTATGCTACATTTCATGTCTGAAGTAATAAATCTTATATTAAATAGCAATATATTAGTACAAGTAATTGCATTTATCTTTGATGAACCTGTCTTCAGCATCATCCTGCTTTCAGTTTAATTCTGTTTTAAGGACTTTTTTCTTCCTTTAAATTGAAGGAATACTGCACCTAAATTTAGCAAAACATAATGTAGGCATCTGGTGTAAAGCAGCCTTTCAGGTTCCAAATGAAAGATGCATATGTGAAGAGTAAATCACTTCATACATTAACACCTGTACATATACATAGACATATTTGGAATTAAATGAGGTACCTATTTTCTTTCTTGAATGAACTAGTACCCATTCTTCTAGATAGCTCAATCAGCCTATAGCTGGACTGAAGAAGGTTGTGTTTTCTGACTTGAAATTGTGAAAACCATTATAGCCTTCTTTCTAAATCAAATAAAGACACTTCACTTTTATAAATATATTGTTAGTATTAATCTGTTTTTTCAATTTTGATATTATTTCCCTCGTTGAAAGCAAATTTTTATTCAGCTTTGGTTCATACTTAGATCATCTGTAAATTCTGCCCCTCCTGAAGAGTAACTTATTATCTTCTTCTCCCTATTATCTCTTTAAGATACCTAAAGTTCTTATAACTGCAGTCATTGTGGAGATTAAGATTTCTAGATGTTTTAAAAAAATATATTACATAAACATATTGAATGTGGTGTCAGGATAAAAAAAAAGAAAAAATAAAACAGATTTTATTCTGCTTTTTAAAGAAAAAAACCCTATTGATTTTAATTGGCATGACTTAATGGACCCTAAGAAAAAAGCACTGATGCTTCAAGTGCCTCCTTGACTAAGAACAGTAGCTGAACTGATAGTTCTTCACTCCATAGGCTTTTGCTGCTGCATTTTAACATCACCACCAGAGATAGTTTTTTCTGAAATCCAGTTGAGGGTGCCAACTCTAAGGATACTACTCTGAAAATAACGGGAAAAAAATCTACTTTGCTATAAACATAACTATATCCTTATGTCAATGTTATTCTTTGTGCTTTTTGGTGTCAAATTGGACAGCAGTGACACAAAGCCTGTAATATGAAGTAAAATGAATTCCAGATGGATTGCCCCAGTTTGTTATTTCAGTAGCATTCAGAACAATTTTAATTTATTTTTACTAAAAATTGTAGCTTACAAAGATGCCTTTGATGGTTTAGCTCAAGGGTGTAAATACATAAATACATACTTGTGCTTTAAAAAGAAGACCACAAAGTCCTTAAATATCAGTAACTATAACAGCTAGTCAGATGTTGCAGCGTATGGAATTTGGAACTTTTGGCAGTGGTCTTCATCAAAACTACCATGTAATTTTAGAATTTTATTAGTTTTTAATATATGTATAAAACGAGACACACACACCTAAAATATAGCTCTGAACTTACTTTATTTGGATTCAGATGTCTGTATTTATCATTAACAATCCATCAGAAGACTTCAGTGAAGTCATTTTTGAGGCAGGTGCAACTCAGTTGTTTTAAAAAGGGTACATGAAGAGGGACAGGGCTTGTTCAGACAAATGAGCAAATGTGCGTTTCACCCTTGCTAATTCACCAGCTAATTCATGTCTTGGAGGAAAGACTCAAAGGTTGTGATTCCTGTTTTCCAGGAAGATTATACATGCCTTTCAGGGCTTGAGATACAGGATGCAGTGACATTTCTTGATCAATTGAATACACTCATCTCTAATATTCTCTTTGGAATTTAGATGATTTATAGGTCTCCAAAGGCCAACATATGTCTAGCTGAGATAGACTGAACCTCATTCTAAAAGGTGAAGCAACTGCAATGGATAAACATTATTGTCTGACTTGTTACATGCAGAGAGATTTCTTTTGCATCACATGAGAAGACAATGAAGATAAGTTGAATATTGATTGAACTTGATTCTTTCTATAAATTAGAAACTATGCATTATTTCACATGTGATTTCCCATATGAGAAAATGTTTAATGGTAAAACTCGAATTCAGTTACTAGGACAAATCAAGTGCTTCAGGTTAAACATGACAATGCTAACTGGGTGAAGTTTGCCATACTCAGCACTAATATTGTACTGAGTATCAGAGAAATCCCAAGAACAAAAAAAACCAAAACAAAACAAAAAATTCAGTCCTCCAGAAACTGTATGTACCATTTCCTTTACACTCTCCTCAATAATATTTTTATTCATGTAGATTTAAAGTCATTTCACCCCGAGTAAGAGCTTAGGGACACACAAGGTACAAATTCAGTTACTGAATATCCTAATAGTTAATGGAGACAAGTATGATCCTCCAAAGAGTAATTTAGCCTACTGCAGATCAGCCTTGCCTTCTGGAAAGGCCCATCTTTTTCCATTGACTGCATGAGCTGCTTAGTAAGATTAAAATATTAATTAAAACATTATAGGTGCCTGAATTTAGATACAATGAACATATGCTTTGACTCCTACAATGAATGTAGTGACACAGATGTGGTTAGGATGTTATAAATACTGGCATTTCCATGCTGTTTCATTTACAAACATCTTGTATTATTGGTGTAGTGTGTGATAGTTTGATAGTCTTTGAGGCAGGAAAGTTATTTTCAGTCACAATGCTGGTACATGATGTATGGTGGCAGCATGTGTGGTGGGTAGTGGCAGTAAATATTTTCCTGCCTTTGCTAGTTATTTGTCTTAGCTCTGAACAGAGCAGAGAACCACCTACTCAACTGCAAGAATAGTTCAGTCCCTATGCCATTGAGTCTTCACTGCAGACTCTGGGACCACCAGGAAGGTACAAATATCTGAGCTCCAGATTGTCTGCAGAGTTTGCCAGTTACTATTTACTTGCTAGCCAAGTAATTGCATGCTTCATGGCTTGTAATAATAAAGACATTTAATCCTATTTACTTCATTTAAAAAGAAAAAAAAAATGTGGCTAATATTCATGACAATGTTATTAGAATATCTGTCAATCAGGGGTTGGTTTCAGGCCAAAGGAAATTACAGATACACCATTATCTCTATTAATTTCAACTTAAGTACTTTTCAAAACCTCACTAAATGCCAAGGAAATTGCCATCAGAAATTGCAGTGGTAACTCAAGGTTTTTGTAGCAATTATAATTTACTAGCAATTTCAATTGTTTTCAGTCAAGTGCATTAGAAACTGCTAGGATTGCTGTTAAGGCTTCCAGGGAAACAGGCATGTTATAATATTTGCACAGTCGAAGTCAGAAGACTGGGCTCTGCTTTCACTTTTACATCTATAAAATCATTTATAACACTCTCAAATAAGACCTCAGCAACACATTTACAGGACAGGTTAGTGGCATGGTCTTTGCATAATAGTCTGGAAATATTTAAGCTTAGAAACATAATTTCTTTTTCATAAAGTTGTAGAGATATGACTAACACCTTAAAAACATTTAAGGTAGCATATCCAACTCCAGAAATCTAATATTTAGATATTTTCTGATCTAAACAGGGAAATGAGCCCTTTTAAGAAGCTAGCTGTTCAACTCCCATTGTACAAATCTAACATTGCTGACATGAATTGTGCTCTAGAGGTAGTTATTTGTCTTCACTGGTTTTAAAGGATGCTCACAAGAAAAACTCAAGTAGAGCTGTTGGTACAAGAATTTTCTAATCCTATTTATAGGCATATTATTGATAAAATAGGTTTAATTGCTCCCAATCCAGTTAGTTCACTGGCAGTTACAATGTTAAAAGCTGACTTTCAAAGACTCTTTATCTAATAATGATGGTACATCTCTCTTTAAGATCTTTGGATTTCAGAATCTGCTCACAGCCCATTGATTGGATCATTGCCATTCTGATACACACTCTGTTTTTGATGGTTTTTTTCTCCTTAGCACTTTCTGCTAAGCACTTAGATTTTTCTCTCCAGTTCTCTCAGATTCTTACATTATCAAGCCAACACTTAGAGAAGCTATAAAGCACCTGAATCATCTCCAGTACAATTCTGTGGTATGCTGTCTGCCATACATAGATTAAACTTCAGGTTTTTCCCAGATGCCCACTGTCACCTATTCATGCATAGCTGAACTGCAATACCATCTCTTCTGCAACACTTAAAGCAAAATTTTAGATCCCTTTCAGTTACTTTGCTAAAATATTTGGCACAGTATGTCTTAGAATAATGTTTTACTTTCATGTTTTCCTAGCAGTTAGCTTAATATGTTATTTGTAGATCAAAAGATCTGAGACCACGAAGATTGAAATTAAATAATAAATATCAATCTGTCCTAACTAGAAACAGAGTTTTAGGAGGCAACTTAAACATTCATGCTTTAGTTTGCAGTATTGTTTGAAGTTTTTATCCAAGAAAACAATATGAAGGACAGCCTCCTGGTTAAAGCTGGGCTGAAAGCTTTATGTTTTGCATCTCTCAGCTCTTACTCTGGTTGTAGGATAATCTTCCAAGGAAGCATTTGAAAGGCTCTTAAAGACCATCTTCCAAAAAGTGTACTTCAAAATTCCCTTGACAGAATATTCAGATTAACAATATGTTAGTGAATATAACTTACATATATGGTGACTTTATATTGTAGTCTTAAAAGTCCAATTGATGATGTCTCTTCAGATCACCTTTAACCTCTCAAATCTCATCAGAGTAAAAAAATCATATTCTCTTGGTTCAGCAGTTGCTAGGGGTAAAAGAAGTCACTGAGGCCAAAGCTAAGCATGTCACAGTGAACAGTGAAATTCCTCTGACAGCACAGCTCCTGCTGAAATTATGTAGTGTCTTGAGGTCTGCCCATGGCTGGTCCACAGAGAGCAAAGGGGATGTTATTAAAACTGTTAGAAGTTTGATTATGGAAAATAATTGGTTAAAACCTGGTTTCCCTCAGTGCCTGTGAATAATCTAATATCAATGAGGAACAGATCACAGAAGTTCATGCAGACCTTTAGATCTTGGATTACAATTTGCCAAGGCTTCAAAAATTAGGCAACCTATGGAAGTGTTCTTAGCAATGTCAGAATGAGAACCATCACTTCTGAAGCAGCTGGAGGATTTCACAAGGCTTCCCTTTCACCTGGCCTGATTAAACCCTCGAAACTGGCCTATGAGACATTTCCATATCAAACTGGATTTTCTATGCTGATGCAGTCTATATAGCCATGTGTGCTTTTAAAATAATAAAACCTCCATGGGAAAAAAAAAAAACAACAACTAATGAATCTTAAGAAACAAGGAAGTATCAAGCCCAACAACACACATTCTTATCTAAAATGATGTAGCCTCTTATGTAGAATATTTACAATTATTATGTAAAAAAAAGTTACAATTCCTTTTATTGAACCACCTCTCTGTGAAGTAAATTGAATCTATTTCTTTTTCAAATCAAAGTAAATCTATATTAACAGTATCATGGCCATTCTTGTTGGATTTATGGCCAAGGTCACTTTACTCAAACTCACTTCAGTGTAGTAGTCATTTTGAATCAAACACCATATTAGTTTAAAGACACTAAAGAGATTCTTCTGATCATAAAATGTATCCAGCCATCAAGTCACTTTTGAGAAATATTTTTCTAGTGGACTTAATTACTTTTTAATTTTTTAGATCTGACCAAGAGATTAATAATTATAAATTGTCTAAGTAAGTTCATCATTAAGATTTAAATTGTTATTTTCTTGTTCTTCTTGTCAGAATACATTTACTTCAGAGAGAAGGATTTTTCAGTCTACTTCACAATTTTTCTTTTACATCGTATTTTTCTCAAAACTAGAATCACTGAGGCAGTGGATTCCACTAATTACTGGTATAGAGATACTCATGGAAATAGACTTATATAATTTTAATAGTGCAAAGCCTGTGCAGAAATCTCAAGTTTCACTTCATTTTATTTAGTCAAGACCAATAATCTCATAATCCTTAGGAGACTCTGCAAGCACAAACAGAAGCAGCCAGCTGTGAAGGAGCTGTGCTGAAGTAGCAGTGAGGAAACCTGTCACCGAAATACCATAATGCTTTCTCCAAAGCCTTCAGGCAATTTCTCCCCTTTCAGGCAACCACTTAGTTTTGAAATGCCTGCTTTGTGCTAACACTGCCATATCATTAAATCAATCTCTTTTTTGGTCTCAACTATTCCAGTTATTAAAAGATATAATCAACATCTTTGATGGATTAAGTAATGATCCAATAAAACTGCATTCAGCAAAAAGGTAGATTTTAGCCATGCAACTTCTATGTTGAAGAGTTCCTTTATGAGAAAAAGGAAAGCAAAAAATACCAATTGGTTCTAATTAGTCTATACCTGTTGCAAAATGCAGTGAGATAATCTATTTTATTAACAGATGGTGAATATTTAAGATTTAAATCCTTCAAAACACAGGCTAATGCAGGTATCACTGTAATCAGAAGCACATGATGATGGGGAAAATCATATCCCTAAACTTAATTAAGTATAGACATAACAAAGAAACATTTATAAAAACACTTTTTTTTTTTTTTTTGCTTGAGGCATTAAAATTACAATAGCAATTACAACATATACCTAGAAACTCTCTGCTAGTTAAAGTGGATATTGCAAAATAACCCTGAAAGATCTGTACCAAATGCTTGCCTTCATGTCTAAAGAACAAGCTGCCTATTGGACTGCAAATGGGTCTTTAATAACTGAATTTTCCTCATGGGAATGAAACATATTGACTCCTTTCTAAAGGGATAAACCACTCTGTATGTTTAATTAGCATTCTGAAAGTTGAGAAACTGAAAAAAATTAATTAAAATGAAGCAGAGTGTAAAGTAAATGTGATTAAAACTACAAAAATATCTTTTCATGGTAGCAAAGGAGGTTTAAATTTCATATGAGCATAGTTTTTCCCTTAATTTTCCGTAATAACTTTTAATCTTCAAATCCCTTGTTAGCTTTAATTTGAAGATAAATGAAGTTCTATTATAGAAAAAAAAAGTAAAAGCATGTGCATTGACTCATATAAACTATATATATTGTGACTTAATCATTCTTTTCAAATCCAGAGGCTATCTTGGATGTTCACTGCTGCATATCAAAGGTATTTAAACCAGTATTCCATATTATGTCAAGGCAAGGAGCATAGCAGCTCAACTTCACCCCTGCCTTTCAAGATTTGGAACATGCATGAGCCTCTCATAATTCCTCAAGGAGGGACAAGAAATCAACATGAAGACCTTGACTGCCAGAAGAAACTGTTCATTTCTCCCCCCCAGAGAGCTGAAGGACGAACAGAACAAGAAATCTGCTTCTGAAAACTATGAAATTCCACTGCTTGGGAATCAAGACCTTCTGCTCCTGCAGCTTGCCGCACCAACTGGCCCAGACATATCTTCAGCTGAGAAAGTCCCCACCATTGGTTGATATGCAGAACACGAAATATTGCTATTCTAGCTGATCAGCATAAATACCAAATTAAAAATTGAAATAAAGGAAGAAAAAAATGTTCTTGTTTGTAATACTAAAGCATATCTTTTGCTAATTTAGACCATTACTTGTCTTCATGTTTTTCAGAATGTTCTCCTCTCCTTTATTTTCCTTCATGTTATATCTTTTTAAGAATTTTAAATATGACTTCATTATGTGGCTATTATCTTTTCTACTAATTTTTAATACAGGGTTCAAGCACTTGTCTGCAAATTCCATTATGGGATTAAGTCATTGATTTACCATAGTGGAATTTGTACCCTTCCTACCTTCACCTCTGTTCTTATGCATTTTTAAGTTATAAAATCTTGCTAATATCATCAGATGGTGAGTTAATAGAGGCTTACGTCTCTTACTGTTAGTTGTCTAAAAATTAGATACCAAGTCTAAACAGGTACAGAGGGATGCTCCATCTCTGTACATTTAACAACAACAGGGAGCCACCTGAATATGGAAATTCAGCTCACCTCTCACATGAATTAACTCTGGGAGCATTTATTTTTTTCCCACAGGCCATAGAGAAAATCTAAGCTAAATGGAAATTTAAAGCTAAGTGTGATGACTATGAGCCTTAGTTAAACCTATTTTAAAATAGTCCTTTTTTCCTCTATGTGTTTTAAAATTGCTTTTGGCAAGCTTTATTTCTAAATTACTTTCTTATTCTGCTATTGGAAAATTTTTACTTTAAAATCATTAAGTAACATTTTAAAATATAATGGGTTTATTACAGGGTTAACTTCTCCAGACAATAGCACCTTTAGAATAAGCTTTCTTTTTTCACATTTTCTTGTTTAAATAAAATGCACAGACCACAATTTTCTGATAACAGTATTACTGCAGAGGGTGTAAATCTGCAAAAAATTCATCTACAGTAGTTAAGGAAACAGTTATGATTTATGATCACAAGTGCATTAATGTCTTGTCTATTATTGAAACCAATCCTGACATGTCTGTGATTTGACAGAGAACATTATCTCACAAATTGGTCACTAATTGCTGTTGAAAATCAATTCACTGAAATAATGCTTTGGAAGTATTGCTGAATGGTTTGTCATGAAGAATATATATGAGTGAAGATAAAATGCTTTAATTTCAGCTGCAATTTAGAAGTTATGTCTGGGCTGCCAATCACATCCAACAGTAAGGGCACCTCTTCCAGTGGTCGGAAATCCTGTCAGCATTTTCACAAGTGGGAAGTAATTGAATTAACTGCAAAATGCTAACATTATCCCTTTTCATGTGCACTGGAAAGAAAAAAGAAATTACATGTTGTAGAAAGACTGAAATGTTTTAAGACAGAAGCAATTAGGGGGCACAACAGCAGACTGACCTGCTTTCTATTCTAGATTGCATGGGTCTCTCTGCTACGTTACATGAAGGAGCTAAAAATATAGGCATTAACTTGCAAAAGAAAAAAAACCAGCAGGGACCTAAACCTATGTCTCAGGGAAGTTAAAAGGTTCTCTAATTGACTAGAAGAGGATTAAGATCAGCTACTCAGCACACAATATATATAACGTACATGTTTATATATAAATATATATATATATATATTCACTATCATAATATTCAATATAGTACATGCTACAGACCAGTGTTAAGTAAAATCTTAGCAGGTTCATTGGCAGGAGTGTTAGTCAAAATGAGCTGAGAAAAGTCAGGTGAACAGATGTTAAATTTCCATAGGGACATTCAGCTGTTTTCTCAGCATGATAAAGGGGATACTTTTATCTTTTCTGTCCTTAGTAAAGGCATACAAGAATAAAAAATATTAATTTCAATTACCATAGCAAAATCAAAAATAGGCATGTCCCATTGTATCTATATTTCACTCTCCGTCATAACACTTGATTACATAGCACAATATATTAAAAATAAATTACGTAAAATACTTTTCTTCTGTCTTCACCTAAAATAAGAGACAGATTGTTTGTGAGTTTATTGGATGAAAACATTTTCTTATTGAAATCAATAGGATTTAGATCCTATTAGGATTCACTTGACCACAACTTCACCTGCAATTGAGGACTAAAAATATTTATTATGACTATTTATTTTGACTTCTTTCATTACACAGGGTGTAAAATTTAATGAAGTAATTTCTGCATCAAGCCTAATAACTTCCTGATGAGCTTAAGTACATGATTTAGAAACACTCAGCTATAGCTGCTCCCTCACTTTGATTAGAAAATTCTCACAACAATTAATTATTCTTATTATTTTTTAAAAATGTCTACATAATTTCCTATCTAAATCTGTCTTATTATTCCTTTGTCTGTTTAATTGTCTCTGTTTTAAAAAGATAAATTACTCTGTGCTGGCAGTTTTGGAAAGATTTCATATGAACTCAAGAGAAACAATACTGCTTTTTTGTACTTTAGGTGGCCATTTAGGCATGGTGATGGGCAAGCTGCCATTAGATATTTTCCTAATTAATACAATTTAGTCTCAGTTGAAGACATAAATGTTCTCTGAAGCAAAGATGACAAAAGCAGGCTAAAAGAGCAAATTACACAAGTGAGCCAAATTGTTTCTTAAGGCAGAAGACAAGTTGTGTATGTCAAATAAAGTGAGAGGCAGACAAGCCAGAATGGCTTGTTTCAAGAACAGAAAAAAAGAACTATGCCTTTTCAAGTAAAAAAGCACCATAAAACAGTACTGCTGCATGGACCAAACAAACTGAACACAGGTATGTCTTAAAATATAAAGGATAGACTAAACAGCAGAATCATCACTATGATTCACACAGATTAATCATTTCCAAAGGGGGAATCTGGATTAAAGTTTTATATACTTCATCCCTTAAGAGATGGTAGCCATCATAAACTTTTCATTCGAGTTCCCAAATACATTAAGGAGTTTACAAATTAGAGAGCAAGGAATTTGATTCGGTGCCTTTAGCTCAAGGCTAGTATATATAAAGCATCTCTTCATGGAGAAATGGGAAAGAGAAGAAAAAAGATGCTGCAAAGAAAGAAAAGGGAGTTATCCTGTGTTTTGCTGAAGCCAAGGACTAGTGTTCCTTGACAACAAAACTGTGACATGACCCAAGGATGCTCCACATAGTCTAAAGAGATATGGTATTTCTGATTATAATCTCTTTTTCACCAGAAACTGGGGGTTTACGTTTCTTGCACAATCTTCAGGACAATTTGTCCTTGTCACCTGTTCTTATTTTTCTAAAAAATAAACTCCTTATAAAGCTGTTTCAGACAGGAGAGATGTGAAGGATTTGTTTACAAGCTTATAATCAGCAGCATATGAACTCTACAGTGAGGATAAAGTTACACATGCTAACCTCTTGCCTTACCCATGAAGATCTGAAGTTTGGCCCCTGATATAAAGTCTCAACATGAATGACCTTGTGAGCCACAATTAAAATTCCTTGAAACAAAGGTTTTTCTAAAGTTTTAATAGTTTGCAGCCCTGCATGTGTAGCCCACACTACTGAGACACTGACTTAGGTGAACTGACTGCAACTGGTATCTCATTACAGAAAAATGAGGGGATGAGATACGTAGGTTTTTATGGAATAACTGATGCTTTTCACCCATTAGTGTCAGTGTGGGTTGGCTTTTTTCTTACTTAAAAGAAAGAAAAGAAAATGTGAAGTTACAGGTTGTTTTCCTTTTATTCCTTGAAGGCTAGTGAAAATTAATCTTTACATAAATATAAATGAAAAATATAAACTTGGTGACTCTGTCCTAATAAATCATAATACAGAAAACTTTTGGAAACTGTACCTAAATAAAGGGGACTATATCTGATTTCAGGAAGGGTGGAAAACCTTCTCTTTTGGAAACATTTTCATGTATATTAATATCACAAACAGAAGCTTCTTTCTACTTTCTTAAGGAAGCTGAATGTTACACTTGAAGCACACTACACAGATTTTAGCTTATGAATGCATGTATTATCCTTCCCATTCCTCCAAGAGAGGAATTTTTTTTTCCCTTGGAGGAGCATGGGCAGTCAAAGCAAAGCTGGCTGAACCCTCAGTGCTGGGGAACAGAACCATGTTTTAATGGAAAACTTCCTTAGAGAAATGTCAATTTCTTGCAATGAACTTCTGATATATAGGAAACATATACACTTTAAATTATTTCCATAAAGAAATATCTGACATTGAACTTCTGTTCTTTACATGAATAACATTTTCACCACATTAGTTTCTTGTTTTTTAGTTAACTACAAACATGCAAATGATAAACAAGTGTAACTAAATACAGAATTAATATTGTGCACTAACTAGTGAATGAAAATCTCTGTACAACTTGTGCAAGGGATTATAACTGAGCAAATGGTACTGTGCTAACCTACAGCACAGGAACAATTACTGGAAAGGTTCTATGAAAAGTGTGTACTTAAAGAAGAAAGAAACTTTATAAACCAAAAGTCTGGAGACGTGTGTATGCATATATACATGTACATCTATGTATAAGGACACATCAAAGAAATGTTTGTCTATATATACATGACATCATCATAAACATGTAAACACATTCCTACAGTGTTCTCCTCATCTTAATATTTATTTTCACCTTACTGTATCAGAAGAATATATGATCACTGGAAAATGAGGCTACTAATTATTTCACCTTTTTGAATGCCAAGCTGCTGTTCTTAAAAATGTGCAGCTGGAGCCCAATGCCCACTGGCACTGGCAAAGTTCTCACTGAATTTCAAGAGCATGAACTTATTACCTGATGCTGGATTTTATCCACTCAAGGATACACTTTCCTACTCTTTTACTAAAACCACTACTGAATCTTTAGGGATCTTCTTAAAAACCACTGAAGTTTTAATGCTACATCCAGTAATTCTTAGAGTGCTGGCTACCAAAGTGTGATTACAGTGAGAGACCAAAGCTAAAACACTTTTTACCTTGATGTAAAGCAGCAGAGCAGATGCACAAAAAGAAAAGCTGTTTTTCAGATTATGAGAAAAAAAGCACTTGAATGGGGAGACACAAACTCTTACATATTTTAATTCTTTCACCTAGGCAATTATTGAGTAAGGCAAATAAAAAGATTGCCACTTTTTTTGGTCTTTTCTAGGTGTATACTCTGATTTGTATGAACATTCTTATTCAGAACACTAACTAAGCATAATTGCCATTCTAAGGAAGAATGGATTAATATTGAGCTGAAGGGATTTCTCATGGATAACTGTGGGACCAAAAAACATTTCCTCTGTATATATATTCGCAGGAATGTTAACATTTCAGTTTCATTAGAACATTAATGCATTTCAACAGACCCTGACATACAGGGACACATGAAATTCTTCACTACAGAAGAGTCAAGCTGTAGAAAGAATTATTTCTGCTCCTTGGAAACACCCAGCTACACTGCCACTAAATGGGTTTAAAAGAGTTTCACCTGACAGGTATCCAAGAGTGAAGCTGTAAAATCTTCAAGCCTTCTAGGGTAAGGAATTTCATCCTTATATTTCTGTTGTAATGCATACAGTTTCTGTTGTGTTTCTCACTGTGAGATTCATGGCAAGCACAATGGAAGGAATGAAGCAGAATCATGACCTCAGATTTTTTAATGACTTCATCAGAGTTATTTTACATGCCCTCAATTCAAGCTGAAGGCACGTGAAAATACAAACATCATTAAGAAGTTGTTCTTTGCAAACCTATATATGTAAACTCTAAACTTCAGTACTCACTTTGCTGTTGAAATAGATTATTCCTTTATTTTAACTACAAGTAGGAGGCTGCATGTAACTCCTGGGTAAGCCAGGGAAACACTGGGAGTCACAGAAAACCATCCCTGAGTCATAATTCCTCCCTTGCTTCCTCCTTTCACCCTCAGTCTTTCCATTTGCTTGTGGTCTTCTCCAGAAATAAATTCCAGTGCCACCTCCATGCCAGCTCAGCCACATTGGCCAGCAAGTGGAAGAGCTGAGCCAAAGGCAATGTTAATTCCCTGTTCCCAGGGTGTTACCCGGGCTGGGCAGCAGCCCTGCCAGTCTGGGAGGCTCATGAAGGATTACAAAGCACTTGTGGGTTGTCCTGTGTTTTCCCTTTTATGTGGGCATTTCACTCTTATTCTAAACCTAACCATTCTTATTAAACCCAGAGATCCAGAGTCCAGATGAAACCCTAAACTGCACATGGGTTTCAGTGATTCAAGTGAAAACATTACTGATATATAAATAAACAAGTACAATCAGCTACTGGCAGCAAGTCTCCCAGGGAATGATCCTGGCTAATAGGCTTCCAGATCGAAGAAAAATGTAGTGCCCAGGCATTGTCTGATTTAATATATTTATCTGTTGTGTTTTCTCATTTGTCAGCAAAAGGAAACTTTCTCTTGCAGAGCAGGCCTGCAAAAGCTGAAAACCTTTAAAGCAATTAAAATTGAACTTCTAAATCCCCAGTCTGCATCAGTTACAGAGAAGTAGGATATGTCTCTTCCAGACTCATATTTTCACTGCAAATGCTGATTTTTAAGGCTCTGAGAATAACCTATTAGAACCACTTATAATACATTAACTTTCTCACATACTTTGAAATTACTTGGCTCCTGTTCAGAGTTTAAAATAGAAATTGATGTGAGAAGCAAGGCAGGGTTGCAGAAGTCTCAAAGAATGCTAAATTCAGTGCTACGGTGCAAATGATGCATGCAGTTTTTATTAGCTGTGTAATAAAATTCTGCAATGAACATTTAAAGCAATAATTAGAAGTTCAGTTTGAAATACTCAAAGTTGGCATGCTGACAAGTGCCTAAATAAATGGAGGATTTTGGGATTCCAGAATTTCCTTAGCCAGGACACTGCTGTACCTTTTAGGTTGCCATATGATAGCCTTACTTTCACCTATATCCTCTGCTTAATGACTTAAATGTTTTTATAAAAGTGATGGCTGCAGTGGGAGGACAGACAAGGGATCTCAACACAACATCAAAATTCTCCACTAAAGGAGCAGGATGAAAAGATGTATTGCCACCAGCCAAAGAAGGAAGTTGAGTTCAGACCTCTTACATCTCAAAGAAAAAATGTTCTTGCATATTAAGTTAGGTGGGGATGAAATTATGTCAAGGGAGAAAAATCGATACCTCATCTCCTGTTTCAATACCTTTTAAGATGTAAAAAGGATTATAGCTCTGCTTTGTAGCTATCTGAAACTCTCTGTTACAGGGGAACTGCCACTATAACATTGCCCCTTTTCTCTACTGACTGGCACAGTGCAGCTCCTCAGTTTGTTTCTGACTTTAAAGATTATACTTTGCAGTGTGTTGACAGCTCTCCCTCTGCTGAGATACATAACTTTCACATGTAGGGGACACCGAAGGGGGATACAGGGCCTTAGTGTTCATCACAGAGGACAAGAGTATCAATTAAGTAGTGGAGCACCTGAATTTTTATTCAATCAGACGATATCTTCAGATGCTTTCTTCATATTCTGTTCCATACACTCACATCTCGCCTTGGGGAGACAGCAGCACACATGGTTTATTCCAATTTTATTCAATTTAGATTGTGACCAAGACGCAGGATTTTACTTTCTTGTTTTTCTGATACTATGTCATACTTGCCTAAAAATTATCTAAAATACAGTTCCTAGTTGTTGCTGATCCTAATGAGACCTCTGCTCATCAAAGAAAGGATAGATTGGACATAAGAAAATTCACTCTAACAGTTATTTAATGATACTGCTCCTTCCTTACTGTCAATTTATTTCTTTATAGCCAGTTACTTTCCATGATTATGCCCACTATGATAAAAAAATCTGACATTTCATCCCTCCTCAAGAGCAAATTGTTCCTGATTATTATGCAAAGTTGATGGGAAGGTAAGGTAAATAAACAAACACAGAAAATCAACAAATGGAATACAACCCTACCAAATACTTTCCATGTCCAATTTTATGTAAAATTTTTGATGGAATAATTTGCAAAGAAAATAGGATGCATTTTGGACTTTATTTTTTAAGCACTTTTTGACTTAAAAATAAAATTAAATATCAAGGCCATCAAAGAGGCTATAGTTAAGTTATAGCTCTTGAAACTGGGCTGAGACACCATGAAACATTTCTCTTCCATGTTTTCAATGTATTTCTTAAAGACGCCTTCCTTGGCAAAGCCTGTATACTTTTCAAACTGGAAATAACTCTGTCTCCATGAATGTAGATGCTCTGCTAGAAAAAAATTCTGTAATAAGAAACATACAAGCTTAAATCATTGTGTCAGAAAGTTACTGGAGCTTGGGGAGATCCATGCAGTTGAGGCAATATGGGGGAAGAATTTCAAGGGCTGCAAAAGTTGTTTAACTAGGAAGGGAAAGGGACTGAGAGAGAAGATTCTCAAGCTCTTGTCACTTGTCTATAAAAGTCAGACAAGTGACTAATAATAATATTTGAGATGTGGCACCAGCATGAGTAGTTTAAACTGACTGACTTTTCACAGGCACAACCATGCTGTTGCTTGACCTCTGCCTTGAAGAGGGCACCAAAAATTATATAAACGCAGCAGACACATGTTGGCTTTCCAAACGAGCAAACCGGGCAGATGGCTTATTTAATGAGAACCACATCTTTAATGAGCCTTGTACGTCTTCTAAAGTGCTCTGAGATCTCCAAGGGTAAAGCAGAGTCTTAATACAAATAATTGATACAGAAATTAATATAGCAAAGTATAATTTCAATCAATTTAATCTCCACTGTCATTCAAATAATGACCACAGTACAGTGCTATGAAATATTGGATTTTACTTCTGACCATAAGTACCCCTGTCATTCTGACAACATCAAATTTTCAAATCTTTCTCTTGCTTGAATAAGGCCACTTATGTATAATTCTACCCTTTCCTTCTATATATTCAATTTTCCCATGAACTGTATTTACATTCCAGCTAGATTTTAACCACAGTAAATAGTCTTTTAGAATTTTTTTCTCTTATGTTCCCATTTTAATAGGTTGTTTCGGTCAGATATGAGCAGTAGAACTTGAGATATTTTCCAATTAGTAGACAAGCCTTATTCCATTCTCCATTTTTTATGTTCCTGTTACTTTTGTCAAACAGAAAGAGTAACTTTCAGAACTGATTAGGAAGGTAAAGAAAGAACATGATATTATGTTAAAAATTAATGACTCAGAAGTGAATGTGGGTGATGTCAAATGGCTGTCTCCAAGAAATTTCAGACAGACTTGCATGTGATTGTGTTTGGCCTTCTGTACTGTGTGATTACAAATTCAGAGACTAGATTTTAAACCCTATTTTATCTGTATTGATCACACAGTAGCACTCGTGTCTGTGCAGTAGTATGTGCTGCAGACAGCTCCACTGTTTTTCAGAGTGATTAAACCAATATGAGTAAGGAATTTGACCTTTGCATATAAAAGCTGAATTAAATTCTCAGAAGAATACCATTATAAAGCTAGGTATCCCTAGATTACAAGTTCAGTAAAACTAGAGACATCTCATTAAATCCTATGGGTGATGCCAGAACAGTAGTAAATTTTTCTAATGCTTATTTTTCCAGTAAGAAAGGGCAGTATAAGGGTATGCAATCAAAACTGAGTTTAATACTACAGATATTTTCAGACGAAAGACAAGCTGTGCTCCCTGGAAACAGAAGAATCTTCCTACAGATTTACACAAATGTCACCCTAATCTCACTCACATTCATACTAGATAAAGACAATAATATCTTCTAAAATATTAATAACTAAAGACATATAGATATGCCACACTGCTGTAATTAAAGTAATATTAGAAAAGCATTGTATTGTGCTTCAAATTGGTATGTTTATTAATATTTGATACAAAATTTATATATAATTTAATACATAAAGCACTTTGGGGAGCATGATAAATAGAAGCTGTGCTAGAATGTATTGCCAGATATAAGTGCAGTCATTTTTATAGCTGCCTTTCAGTAATTTGTACATTTTTACAAGAATATTTTTATACTTTTCTCAAGAGATAATATGCTGCTAAATAGCTCACATGTAGCATAAAATTATACTTATCAAAAAATAAGTAACTTTATTTGAAGAGCTAAAAAATATCACCTGAAAATCACCTGTTGTTCTCTTTCTCAGAGACAAGGGTATGTCAAAGTGCTACATTATGTGTCACTTGAGAGGTACATGGGTACTTTCAGAAATAACTCATTAGAATTGAATAAATAATAGGACTTTCAAGGGGTTTAAAGTGGTTTTTATAAGGACTTGGTCACCGAAATCCCACACCCCTCATTAAAAATGTCAGCTAACATGAACCTCTCAGTGATAAAGTCACACATGGACAGTCACTCGTTTATGGTTATATTGTATTTAGTTATAATTTACATAAACCAAACAGTAATCTGAGCATTCAAACAGAAACTTCTTTAAAAATGCAAGTCACCAAAGGAGTAGGAGATTCGTGTTTAACTAAAACTAAAATGGCAGAGTTAAAGAAAAGTTTATTTTCAGGTTACATTTGCCTGAAAAGAAACAAGTTCTTTTAGTTGCTTTGTGAAAAATATATTCGTTTTCATTAATTAAAAATTTCCACAAAGAATTCCACTTCTCAGGTACTTCCATTAAAAAATGCATTCCATAAATAATTACAAAATCAATTCACATTAGTATTTACTTTTTATGAAGCTTTAGATCAGTAGGGATGACCCCACTAGCAGAGTTAGCAGTAATTTAAATGGATTGAGTGGAATTGCTAGTTAAAATTCTGTGATATTCCAGACATGGCATCTTGAACACTGCATTTGCAATTATGCCTCTGTTTATGTAAGACTTTAATTTAGAACATAATTGGGAATGATGCTAAAAACGTTAAAGCATAATGGAATGGAACCCAGGAAGTTCTTCAGTTGTTGCATCAAATCACACTGATGCTTCATGGAAACTAAATGTCTGCAGAGTTCCTACATATAACCAAACTATTAAAATAATAGTTGCTTCTCTGAATTTAGAACTAATTTCTCATTATTAAATATATCTAAGTATCTTAATTAGGCATACTTACACATGTTTCTAAAAATATATATATATCCTGGAAATCTCTTTCTTTTAAAGACAGGAATACTGCTCAATCCATGCTTCTGGCTAGTCTCTTTTCTAAAGGCTTTTTGTTTTTAATAAAATCAATGTGATGTGATTTTTGTTGTTAGTGTGTAATTTTTTCCATTTCCAATGCTTTCTAGAACAGTGAAATCCATTAAAGTCAGAGCAAACATTATTCTATACATAACAGAGTATCCTTTTTAACCAGAATTACTTTCTTTTTCCCTGAGGATGGAAAAAATATGCTGTGGGTAAACAGGATTAAACTTCCTAATTTTTTTTTCTTTCTTTTTAAATTCAGGCATGCAGTAGCAACTAAAATGATGTATTTCATATGTTAGCCTAAAGTCCAATAAAAAAAAGAGCATCAGATCAAAACTGAACATTAATGATGAAAGAGTATCAGAGCTGCCTTTATAAATTAGGAGTCTATTGACAGTGAAATTGTATTAAGCCTGTATCTACCTTTGCATTCAAGAGAGCTGGACTGAATTATGCCAAATGAGAAATGTCCCAGAAATTTGAAGGATAGAAGAGAACATTATAAAGATCTATCCTGACCCTGTGTGCCCAATACAGGCTGCACTACTTCAAAAGTCAGACATATAAAAGAGCCTTTCTTGTTCCAGAGATATTCTCATAGGAAATACCATATTATAGGCATTGCTAAATAAATATTGATATTTATACATATATATCTGTTGAGAAATCTTTATATTTATTTTTAAAATAAATACATATAATACACGTTTTATTATCATTTAACTAAATATACATAATGAGAGACCAAAGACAGAATGACGTTGTCATATCAGCTAACAGAATGTCATTTTAATCTCTTTAGGCCATGGAGCAACTGGAATGTATTGAGTTCTGCCTAGCAGGGGAGGAAGAACCAGCTGAGTTTATGGGTAAGAATTAAGGGGAGGGATAACATGGGTGACGCTGCTGTGGGTATTTACTAAAGGCCACCTGAACTGACCACCTTGGTATCTTCCCAAAAGACAGCACAGCCAGGCACACACAGCCCGGGAGCTACAATGCAGAGCACTGATTTCAATGTAGAAAATTAATCATACCCAGCTGGATTCATGAGAATTGGTCCCTGTGGGATTAATGAGAAAGGCCAAAGACTGAGTGGAAATTGCAAGCACAGCACTGAATTAGGTAGCCAGGTGTGCTGATAGCTTTGGTACAAGAGAGTAGAATACCTCAAGCAGATCCTAGCCCTTAGAAGAGCTTGTGTGACACACCACACCCCAGACAGAGCAAAGGCTCCACTGGCTCCTACAAAACCTCATTGGAGACCTCATTTAGCTAATCCAGAGCAGCAGTCCTGTATGCCTACCACTTCCACTTAATTCTTGTCCAGTACTACACATCTGGCCTGACCCAGCACACCCCCACAAGCCTAAGAAAGTTGTAAATGCACTGATGCAGAAGAGCAAAATGAGTGTAGATCACTGAAGTTTTGGGTAATCTATTAATTTACACTGAGCTGCCATGTAAACTGCAATGGCTTTGGAATTTGAATGCAATTCAAAATTTGCAAGATTTGCACTGAGTGGCAAAGAAAGTCTGAGTATATTAGAACTGGATACTGGGAAACTCCAGTATTTGGCACAAGCAAAGTATAAATAGAAACTTATCCATGTGTAGCATATATAACAACAAAAACTTTAATTCTTGGATTATTCAGTACTTCTAAATGAAAATCTACTCTTTCATAGAGGAGAAAATTTTGCTGCTGTTGAAATATTTGCTTTATGAATATATGTGTAGTCACTCCGGAAAAAAAGATGTTTGAAGTATGATGATTGAAATGCCAGGTGTAGACTAGACTCATTTTACATAACAGCATTCATTAAGGAATAAAATGATGATCATTGTCATCATCAGCCTTTATTCCGACTCTGCTTCTATGAACTTTACACTGATTTATCACATAAAGTTGTTGTGAAACTCTGTACCAACATTTAATACTTAAGCCAGAACACACAATTTGCCTCAGACTCTTCAGGTTTCTGTTCAGAAACAGTACAGAAATGACCAGGTGTGGACAAAATTTTCTCAGGGATTATTATTGTTCAGTTGCCCAAACATATTTTTATATTTTTTTAAAATTTATTTATATTATTATTTTCTATTTATTTTATCTTATTTCTTTATCACTGCAAGGTGTACAGGTTGAGGCAAGACATACTCTTATTGAAACATCTGCTTCTGCAAACCAGGTTTTGCAATCACTGATGCAAACTCCAAATATTGATGTTTTCTGCTCTGATGACCCCACTTTTGGATGTCTGTGCTGGAGACTGCAGGATTTGCAATTACAATTGTAAGAATTCATCTAGTCAACTGAATAGTCTGAAGTAAACTGAATAGTCTTTTTTAACTGTGAACATTATATTCTCCCTGAATATGTTCAGCTGCTGATCACTGCAGGTGAATAACAAGAATTCCTGCTGGGGAAAGATATATGTTATTGAAACATACAGGGTGAAAAAAATATTGTTCCACAAGATGTGGACAGATGTGGTTTTTTGGACCTGTAAGAATGATATCTTGTGTAACTGATCCAGAATGAAGCAGAAAACTCTATCCTTTCCTTAATAAATAGTCCAGGAAATGGGCTATACTCCATGGATCTACTCTCTCATAAGCTGAAACACCAGAGATTGCTGCTTCTCAATTACATGTACAATTACATGTACATACAATTGCCACACTATGTGAAAGATTTCAGTGTCCTGCAGGCTATTCAAAACTGAAGTCTTGAAGACAAAATTTTTGCTTAAGCCACAGCTTGGCCTCCAGATACTTTTTAGTCTGAAATTACTGATTGGAGGAGAAAATAGTTAATGGCCAGGGTGAACTACAAAGGTTACTCAGGCAAGAAATCCTAACCTCCATATTGCAACAGTTCATCTATTTTTCAGGCAGTCCCACAGGATAAGTGAATCTGGCTTTAGAACTTCAAGAGGTATTCAAATGACAAGGAAGTCTTTTTTGAGCACTGAGGTATGGTATTGAAATAATGTATTTAGCTATATAAGTCTTACCTGTAGCAGAGTTTTACATCTCTTAATATGGTCCTAAAATCAATAAACATTTATAATGCTACTTACTCAGAAGAACAGGAAAACAGCTACCATGCTTTATAAGTAGCAAAATAACAAATTTCAGCATACAATATATAACAGAAAAAAAAAAATCTTTAATTAAATAAATCCAAAATATTGCAAGAGCCAAATAATAAACAAGGTATTCAGGACCTGTGTATTTATCCTTATTATTTCTTTGAAAAAGAAGCAATATTAACTTACAACAAAATGTGTATTTTCATTTGAGCAAGGGTGTAGCTTTTTCAAGACTGGATGTAAAAAGTTCATGCAATCTACTTTGTTGTTGTTCATTGTTATTTTCAACAGGCCAAGCTATGTATTCACAAAAAAAAAAATGCAGAGATACATAAACACAATCTTTTTCATCTACCTTCCATCTATGGGCCCCTTATGGGGCCCTTCCAACTCAGGATGTAATAAGATGATATTCAAGTTAAGAGAAACCCATATCTCCTTTACAAATGTGAGGCAGCTTAAAAAGAGAAAAAAAAACATTTTTAAAACTTGCATTAATCATGTAGAGTGACAACTTGGCATTCAAAGTTGTGTCAAATTCTACCAAACTGTAATACAAATTAATGCAACATAATTCCTCAGTTCAAACCTGTTTTCAATGTGCTTATGTATGTCAGCCTGAGATCACAAACTGTAGATGCAGAAAGGCAGCACTGGATTCCATTCCAGCAGTTTCAAATAGTCAAGTTGTCCTAAAATTGCTTATCTCAAACTGTATTGCCAAGCACAGAACTAGCAATGTTAGAAAGTCAGAGTTCCTGCCCTTATTTAAGATGGAATGAATAGACAAAGAAAATCATGTATGAGGGATTTTTCTCGTAATTGTGTATCTTCCTTAAGAATATTGTTATACTTCCATTTCTGATCCTAGTTAAAAATACAAGAGTAAAAACAAGGCATGAGGGAAATAGCAGAGATATTTAGATAAGCTATCTAAATATTTAATATCCTACAACACTGCTGTTGTTTGTTTTGGTTTTCATTTCAACAAAGTAATAATTTTGGAGTGTGGCTTATGAGAATTTTTGCTAACAACTGGTTTTAAAATAAGTCAGTCACTTCCTACATTTTATTTGTGGAGTCTGGTTGTGATTTTCACAAAATGTAGGTGAGGAAAACAGGCTACAACTTCTAATGCCAAAGCATTTGGAAAAAGCAGTAAGTTTTCAGACACAAGATCTTTTCTGCAAGTATCTCAGATGTTACATCTCTATCTCAGATAGAGATCAGATGTAGGATTGTGATCTCACAGCATGACAATTAGCATTTCAGTTAGATTAAGAGTGTCCTAATGAGGAAAATAACCCAACAGTTCCACTGATTGAAGATTGGAAAGGCCATTTCTTCAGTGGGTATGTGTCTGTAACTGCAACATAAGACAGCCTGGAAAAATACAGTATACACAGGTCATGATTAGGCAGATACTGGTTTATCAATTTAGATGAAACTTACAGTTTCTGCTCTCTGACTTTCTACTGTATTGACTTGGACCCCATAAATGACAAGAACACTGCATATTCTCACAATATGTGAATAATATGCCCATCATCATTCTGGGTGTAGCATGTGGGTGATGGCAGTAAGGGCAGGCCTGATGAGGCAATAATATCAAATCATGCCAGAGGAAATGTGTCACATTTCAGCCCTACCCAATTTCAGCACATTAATCTGTACCATCCTGAAACCAACTCCAGTGGATTTTTAGAGGTGATTGCTCTGGCTTGCTAATTTTTTTTAGGGGGATGGAGAAGCGACATGATGGAATTATATTCTCCTTTTCCTTTCATCCTGCCCCACTGCAATTTTTTCAGAAGGTGCTCACAGAATATTCCTTTTCTCTTATAGGTCCAGAAATAGTTCTAAGAGCAAATCACTACAGGAGCAGTTCAAATGGACTGAAGAATCATAAACAACCAAAAACTGGGTGTGGATGCACAAAAATACAGAAACATTACTTAATCATACTATTTTATGAATTAAAATGAAATATGCTACACGAATATGATTAGTAATCAGCAGTCTAAAATCAGCTTAAGTTCCCAAACAATACAAATTCTCCAGCATGTTTCTAACACCTCCAAGATAATTAACGATGAACAGAAAGAAAATAACATTTGAAAGGATAACAGTTCATGCTTCTTCACTAGAGTGTTGATGGGGGCTTTTCCTAGGTTCTCATTCACACAAGAAACCTGAGGCTAAGTTTAGGAGAGCTGCAAATGAAATGAAAAGCCCAGTTTGGGCTGTGGTGTGTGAACAAGCTCTGTCCTGATTTTGCAGTGAGGATGCAGTGAAAACAAAACTAATTCAGCTTCCAAACCCACAAGTTGCCTCAAAATTTGGAAAAGATCACAAGAGACTCAGCCAGCTGAAGCACTAAAATGTCAGAAGATACGTTCACAGAAGTCCCAAACACATGTTCTGAGTTTATGATGAACTTGAGCTTCCTCACGTGATATATAGCTCAAATCTCGTTCAAGATTGGCCTTAATGCATACAATAATTAATCCAAATGGGATGTATATTTAAGTAGGAAGGTCTCATCCTTTCCCCTTTTTCTATAGAATATTTTTCTAGCACAATTTGATCCACATCTGAGAGACAAGTTAAATTACATAGAATACAATGCATTATTCATTAGATAATTCTGAATCTATTATGCACTGATTTTCACAACTCAGACCAAATTCCACATATTCTTATATCATCAGTCATCATTAAAAAATCCTTAACCAAGGGATTCTATGTTTTTAACACAGGCAACAAACACAAAAAATATTTAATTTAGACATGCTCATCTTGGGAAAACAAAAACCATTTATTCAGTAGTCATGAAGTCATGAATGATCTACTGTTCTGTTCTGTCCTTCTCTTTCCAGATTATCTAAGAACAGAAGAAAGTTTCACCTGTTATTAAACTCCAGATAGTCTGAACAGTACATCAGAAATACAGCCTCTTAACTTAGCCATATATTGTTTTATTCAATAATTTATTGCAGACTGAGACATTTATCTTAAATCAAAAGTTGAATCATTTCAACTACCAATTCAGTCATTGGTTTTCCATGTCTCAGAGTTAACAGAAAACTTACTGCTATTAAACTTCTTTGATTTTTTTTTTTTTTTTTTTTTCAGGTTGCAGTGGAAGTCTAAAAGGAGCAAATAAAAAATTAAAGTGCATCTTTGAAAAAAAGTTGAGTTTTGGAAGCTAGAAGTTATACAGTTCCACTGCAAACAAACATGTTGTATTCTCAGATTAAATGTTTAAAATTACAGGCAAGTTTCCAGCAATTTTGTAGAGGTTTATCCTCATCTAATTAGGTTAAGAGTATTTCAACTGCTGCTGCTCTGAAATGCACACCAACCACAGTTTTTGATGTCTTCTGCTGCTGACTTGAAAATTTGATGTCTCTGTTCTCATTGCCATTGTCAATTCTTACTGAAATCCAGCTCCACAAAACTAAAAGTAACCCTAAAACAAGTGTGTGGTTTAGGAAGACTACCTCGACTTACTGATATTCCAGACATCCATACAGGCTACAGAACACAACACAATTTTCAGCTTCCTGTAACAACCTGACAACCACAGAAATAGTTGAAAATAAAAAAGTGTCAAAGGAAGGCAGTTAAAGCCCACTGCCAGTCATTACCTCAGCAGGACTTTGTTAAATTATAGTGTCAACACCAGAAAGGAGAAAGAGGAAAACTGGGAATAAAGGAATGTTTATTTTGATACCAAACCTGGATGTCAGTTTAATCCTGATTTTCTGGACTTAACAGGAGGATAGAAGAATAAACAGTAATATAATAAACAGGTACATGACTATTTTATGCCAAGAGGAGCATGAAGTCTGCCTCTAGGTTCCAGCATTCTCCAGTGCTTCTTACAAAAAATAAAAAACAAAAACAAAAACACAAAACAAAAGCAGCCTTAAAGCCTGCATCCAGTGTCCATCAAGGGGGAAAGAAAAAAAAATCTATTCTCTTCTGCAGAAAATATGTTCTTTCCTGAAAGAAATGGTGTCTTTTCAAATATCAGAAAACATAGAATCATAGAATCATTTAGGTTGGAAAAGGCCCCTAAATCCTCCAACCACAAACACAGCACTGCCAACCCACCACTAAACCTAAACACTCCATCTATGCACTTCTCTAGGCAGCCTAATGCAATGCTTGACAACCCTTTACATGTACAAACTTTTCCTAATATCAAATATAAACCTCTCCTGGCACAACTAAATCTTGTACCTTGAGCTGAAAATTTAATTGTTGCTTTCTGTATTTTCAATTTTTTTTTTTCATCTTAAAAAAAAAAAAAACAACAAAAAACCAGACAATACAGAAACTCCTCTTTTTTATAAAAATCTCTAAGCATTTCTTCATCCAGAACTCCCAAAATCAAGGAAGAGGTATGTACCACAAAAGATGGGTGGAAACACTTCCAGAGTATACAAACCAGAATCTATATTTAATAATACAACTGTTCAAACAAAGTACAAGTATTCTAAAATATGAGAAGTGCATTTACTTCTGAAATTGATGTAGAGTACACAGAGGGAGCCATAAAGACATGGTACTACTTCCACTGGAGAGAATGTTAAAGGCATGATCTTGGCTAAGATTAGTGATGCCACATAAAAGAAAAATATTACATTAAAACATATCTTGGGCATCTCTTTCCTGAACTAATTATCTGGCATAATAAAGAAAGCATCTAAAGAAATTCTATTTTGCATGTAAATGATTCTTTCTTGGAATGGCTTGTTTTGGAACATATAAAAGGAAGTTTTAGTCAAAAATAGAAAAAAATATTTATACTTGAGATATTAAGTAATAGTGATCAAACCAGAATTACATTTAGTTCCCTTAGACCAGGAATTAAAATGTAAAAAAAAAAAAAAAAAAAATCGCCCAAACTAAAAAAGCCCCTAAGATATGACATTTCAGAAGACAGTTAAAACCAAAATGAAACTTATACCAAAAATAAAAGGACCGACATAATATAAACTTAAATCTTTGTAGTACCAGCTGGAAGCTACATAAACACATGATACTAATCATAACTATGTCTGGACATTGAAGAATCAGGAAAATGAATTTTAAAAACTCCACTAAAAAGAAAAAGCAAAGCAGAAAGAGTCTTGGACTTTTTTTTTTTTTTTTTTTTTTTTTTTTTTGCATTAAGCAAAAACCTTTTCAAAAGAAACAAACTGAACATTGAGGCCAAAAGAGAATCAGTCGTGGACATGAACTGAGGGGGATTTGATACATGGACGAATTATGATGAGTTAACAAGTTAGCATGAATGCCTTTAAATCAAGTAGTTTTGGCCCCAAATTAACAACAATGCTGCGAAGTTAGTTTTATTTATATTTTCAGCAGGCTGTAAATGTGCACTTAGATGCATGTGATTTGTTAAACCACTGGAAACCCTGTTCCTGAGCCCTGCATTTGTGAATTGCAAAGTTAACGTCAAATCTGAAGAATGTGTAGACAAACCCCAAACCAGGGAAGTTGTCTACAGAAGATCCATGTCACCAATGCTACTTTAGAATAAATGAGCAACTGAATCTTTGCTTTGTTCTTCATCACATTAATTTAATCAAATACCTTTTCAAGGTGTATGTGTTTCAAGTAATGATGATGAACCTCTGTCCTAGAGAAAAAGTTAAAGTCACTGATTTAACTGAATTTAACAAGTTAAAGTCACTGATGTTGTGTCAAGTTTTTAGTAGTTATTGACATTCGTTAAAAAAGAAGGAATTTTTCCAACTTGGGAGCTCTTATAACGGCAGATGAGATTTTTAAAAAAAGCATGTAGTATTTATAGAAATAAGTGCAAAGCTCTTTCAATTTACTGTCCATTTTTTCCAATATTTGAAACATTGAAAAGATATTGTTTCCAAGAACTTTATGCACTGTTGAGAACTGTAATTTTCAAAATCTATGACTTATTCTTAAAAATCTCTAATTTCAAATCATGAGACTTCAAAGAATAACGTGTCTCAATTTATTAAAATGGCAGTCACCACTAAATCAGTTCATATGGAATTTCTGAATTAAATTCTTTTCTGTGAACAAAGCTAAGCATAATTGTGGAGACTAAAATTGAAAGACAACAGCCATTTACTTTTTCAAAGCACTGCTACTGTTTCTGACAATTGAGATAGGACAAGGCTGGTTTTAACATTCCTAAACTATCTGTAAAATTGAAGTTAATTAACAGTATCTAGATAAACATTACAAAAGAACAAATGGCAGCAGCTTAAGGAAAAATTCGGTTTCATCAGCACACTAGAATTTTTGGAATGCATTTACAGAACAATCAATAAAAAGAAAAAGCTTAATTTATCTAACTTAGTATCTCAAAGCACTTTAAATAAAATGCCGTACTTAAATCTTTAGAGATTACAGATAAAAAAACTGCTTGTTAGCAAAGCATATAACAATTTATTACTAGATTATCAGTCTCAGGTGGGAATGACACCATCTAAGATAATACAATGTAAATAGAGAATGCTTTTTTGTTATTACTCCTTAAGTAGAATGTGCTCAGATACCCATAGATTGTATTTCGTAGCTTGCTTGTCTACACACTTTTTCAACTGCCAGCCTGATCCTTTTTTTCTTGAAATTTTCATGTTAACAAGTCTTTTGGTAAAAGATTGCCAATACTGATATAGTGGGTTTGATTTAGGGTAGGTGAAGCTCATCTCACTACCTCAGCTACATGGTCTTCTCTTCAGTTCAAATATTTATCTAGTGAGGACTCTTTCAACTTCCAGTCATACAGAACTTATGTGTTGTTTTTTTTTCCAGATGTTCTTTTCCTTTATCATTGTATTGATCTGGGCCACTTCCATCATTCCTTGGCTTCTTGCTTTAATATCTGTGCTACAGAATATCACCAAGACTTCCCTGGGAATAAAAGCATGTCAAAATCCTAGAGGAAAGGACTAGGATAATAATTCTAACCCATCTGAAAGCAAGGAGTAGCACAGAAAATAGCTTCCAAGTACTTCCAAGTGTCTTCAATTACTGTAAAAGACCAAAAAACTTCAAAATAAGGTTTTATTAATTTTAATTCTAATCCTTAAGAACACAGATTTAATTAATTTCATTCATAGCTTTTAATTCATTAAATAAGAAAATACCTTCAGGTTAAATCATGACTGGATATCATGTGGATTTCACAGGGACAGCTACCTGCAGCACAGGAGACTGAAATTTCCATAGGAACTACTGGAAAAGATAATTATGTTGCCACTGCCAAATGACAGTAATTATCTGACTTACCTACAGAATTATCAGTTTGGAAGGACCAAAAAGAGAGGAATGATTTATCACAGTAAACACTGGTTGCCTTGTGATGCAAACAAGTCTCATTTCCTTAGAAAATCAGGTGTTCTGGAGAACTCTGCTAATTGGTGACACAATCCATGTTCACTATGACACAGGAGATCCCACTGACCAATTTTAAATTTTGAGGGAAAAGAGTGAGGAGTAGGACCAGTCTAAAAAACATAAAGTTTTTCCAAGTTTCCTGAAAGTCAGCAGCTAGGAGATAGAAATACTCCATTAGTCCCTTAAAAAAGGAGAACAAAGTCATTAGAAAACAAATACAATTAGCAGGCCAATTAATTGTCAATTAGCACATGCAAACTAACTGGTCCACAAGCCCATGCAGAAATAATCACACCTCTGCTATTTTTGGCCCACCTAGAGACCCAAGTAAGTATTTAATGAATAATAAGAGTTGAAGAAATACTGCTGAAGGTTACATGAGAGGGGATATAGTTGCTGTAAGTGAGACCTCAGTTCCTGGTATCTGCAGTAGGAAAAAATTAGGGATGAGGAAATGTGAATATGACTTTGGAAGAATTAAGTGATTTAATAAAAAATTAAAAAAATTTAAATTTAATAAAAAATTTTAAAAAGCTAGTAATAAAGAAAATAACATCTCAGACTACTTCACTAGAGGAAAGAACAGAAGAAAGACAAGGGACATGTGATATAAGGATATGGGAATGTAGAATATGTCTTTCATTTTCCAAGTTTATCTTCTTTAATGATAGCCTGTTATGAGGCATGTCTTTGTTCATATGCCTTATTGCCAGTGTCACACTACTCAAAGGTATTTCAGTCTCATGAGGTAAAACAATAGGTAGTTGGAAGGAAGTTTTATTCTCCATATAGGTTGTATAATTCTACTGGGAAGCAAATTATGATTTGAGATTATGAGATTCAGCAAGACTTAAATACTAGAGCATTCCAGGAGCTTGCTGAAAATTTTCCATAAAATTTCAAATTAATCCAGATTTCTCAAATCTAATGATTAGCACGTTGTTGGTGATCCAATAAACCCAACAAAAAAAACCTCTCAGTGAAATAAAAGGTTTGGCTTTCCGAAAAAGAAATAGTTTAATTTTAAAAATATTTGGTTTAAAAACAAGTTTCAGGGGTACTATAACTTCTATAAGCATCATATCAGATCTCTGGATTTCACCATCCAAGACTGACACAAGACATCAGTTGGGAGCTGGGAGGTCTTTATTTGTGCTCATCTACACTTTCAGCAGGTGTGAGGTCTTTTTAAGGAGTAAAAATCAGGATGTGTTTAGATGGGGAACTGAGGGGTTAAAAACAAGTCTCGTCCAATCAGCAACATTAAGATAAGGAAGGCTTTAAAATCCAATTATGGAACCTGCTGTACACAATTATGGAATCTACCTCAATACTCTAGTGCTCTCAAACACATTTTTAAGAGTCTGTAAACAATCCTGTAGTGAGTAAGCAGTATCAGCATTGCTAATTCCTGTGAAACCAACTGCAGGACTCCAAGATGCCAACAGAAACACGTTCTCTCCCTGCGCTACTGCAATGTGTTTGCAACCATAATTATGGTGCTCAGGTGGATGCTAACCTCTGCCATCAAAATTAAAATGTCTGGCAAGAGCAGACCTTACAGACTGAGGGACCAAACACTTATAAAACCACTGAGACAAAATTCACACAGAAATAAACACCTGTAGAAACTTACCACCATGTTGTGAACAGCTGGCTGCAGAGGCCAAACCATCCAACAAGGCTGAAGCAGCGCTGCAGTCCTGCATACAATGTATGACTAATTCAGAAAAACTCTGGAGTGCCTTCTCATCATAGGTTAGAAACCTGTTTTCTGCACGTTAATTTATAGGATACACCATTCAAAATCTAAAACATGCTAAGACATGACAAGTTTAACTCTCAAATATTCCCCATGGGTTCTGCAACACTCCCAGGCACTGGTATCAGATATCAGGACATGCCAATATCTCTGTTACCTTTCAACAGTCCCAAGGTAAAGCACTTCTATGCTGCTATCAAATTCACAGCACATTTCAGGAAATGTTTCACAAGAATGTATAAACACTAGTTATTATTATTTTCAAATCTCCATGTTATAAGTTTTTTGTTTTGTTTTACTCTTAAATTAAAACTACAAGGAGTTTTCAGCAGCCCAGACACCTAATTTTACAGCTCAAGGATTTAAGTGCTATTAAACATTAATGCAGTAAATGCAAAACCACAAAAAAAAGCCAAAATTCATTAACCTGATATTATGAAGTAATTTGTTAGATTTCCTAAAAACATAAGGGGATGTTCCATATCAAGAAAATTCCAGAGACCACATATAGCACTTGTAAAATTTATTTCACAATTCTAAATGATATGTACCCAGACATATTACAGTGCTTTATATTATAAAAGCCTCAGAGAAGTATCTTCTGGAAATACCATTTTCCTTATGACAAAGGAGGACAGTAAGTTGTAATTCTCAAGATTTTCCATAAGTGTTTAACCATAGAATAAAATGGAAAGTGAAATTGTACACATAAATCAAAATTTTCAAAGTTTCAAGTTGCTTTGTAATGCCTGGTGTATAAAAACAACTTTTAAAAACAACTAACTGGTAAAACAACTTTTGTCATTATTGATTTTAATAGCTCACACTACAGGGATGGCCTCAAAGAATCTATGGCATAGATTTTGATCTTGCAAACAAACCCCAATTTAACTTTTAATCAAAGAAGCAATTTGTATAATTAAAAGTACACACATAAAGTCAAGTACTTATAGAACCAAAGTCTTAGGATACAGTCCTTAAGGCCACTTTGTGTGCATTGGAAATAACTTACATAGCTTGTATCTAACCTCTAGCAGCTTCTTACCGCTCCTTTGCCAAGGAGCAGCTGAGCTATGGCAGACAGCTGTTAGTGGCTCACCTATTTCAGTATGAAAGCACCTCAGTTTAGCTTAAACTGTTCTGAAAGCTGCTTAACCTAAGCATGTCATGCTTAATCTAAATCAGCATATTGTGTGTGCATGGAAGCAGGTGCAGAGCACATCAGTCATTACTGTGATCCAGAGACAATTGTGTCCAGCAGCTCTGGGAGCAACTTACACTGCTCAGGTTTTGCCATTCCTGCTCAAATGACTACACCTCCATCCTCTACTTCCAGACCATTATTAGATCAAAGACACACTACTTAGGAATAATATCTTATACTTTATCAAGGCAATAGTGCTGCAGCTTGTAAATGCTGCAGTAAGTCATTCTCAGCCAAAAGGTTTTATCCTTGCATGTGTACCATGCTAGACCTATCATCAGACATTCTTCCCAAATCCATCTTATTGCTTTCATTGAAATGTAAGGACTCTGGTTTAAGCTGACAGCTATTCTCCCTCTCAACTCAAGAGAGACAGGAAACAACTCCAGGTGAAACACAGTGACCAAATGGATCACTTCTTTCAGAGAGTAAGGTCAGGAGCAAGGAATATCCTGTCGACTTTGTAGTCACAGAAGTTTATTGGAGGTTTGCTACTCTAATTAGTGAAATAAGCCCTCTGTTCTATTTTTTTATTAATTATTCTGCTTTTTGTAATAATTTTTTCATATGTTTAGCAGCAGAACTTAAGGACAGTATACTGCATTCAGAAGTGTTGTTGGAGAAATGTTGTTGGAGAAACACTACGGTAACTTTGACTTCTAAATGTGAAACATTTTATTTACAAGAATTCAATTCTTCCAGAAATTAAAGAGCCCACTGCAGAGCTTGAGTGTTAAACCACAGAAGCTGGAGTCACTCAACAAGGAATATCAGGGAATCTGTAAAGTGCTTGGGACTGTTTACAGCCTGGTTATGAGCTATAATAAGTGCTGAACCTGCTGAATACTTCAACACCTTCTCGGTAGTGTGTTTGGAAATGACTGCTATCCCAGATGCTTGTGTAACCTGAAAATATGCAGGAGGACATGGCCATGCCTAAGATAAGCAGAGAAGAGAGAATAATGACTTACTGCATGTAAACACAGGCACGTAAAGACAAGACATTTTCCCAGCAACAACGTTAATAAGAACAAGATCTCCAAGACAGCTTATGTCTTTCTGGGCTCCCAGACAGCAAATATTTTCAAGCTTTGCATCATACCATTCTCAATCAACTAAGATGAAATATTTAATATATAAAGGAATGGGTTTATTTTCCTTTACTCCTGGCTTTTACCACACACCCACAGGAGAGCACTTAGCTTAATCATAAATAAAGAGTTGCAGGAGCTCATGGAATTGAGCAACACTTGCTAACCTTTAGCTTTCTGGATGAAAAATGACCTTCAGCGATGACCCCAGTGAACAGTGCTATCTGGAATAGTTTCCTCACATCCAGAAACCTATTATTTTGCTATTATTAAGTTTTAGTAACACTGCTGGGAGAAACCATCTGTTAAAAGAGAAACAAGGTACTAACCCTTAGATATGTGGGGACTGTTGTTTTCTGCAATCAGTTCCAGGCACTTTTCATTCATTCTGTACAATTTCCTTTTACCAGTGTCAGGAAGATCAGAATAAGAAAAGGCTAACATCCTTGTGATGTTTATTGTACATCAACAAATAAAAGATATATTTACAGCTGCATTCACCACTTTACTAGGCCTATTAAACAACTGTGTTGTAAGAAAAAGCTTATAAAGCAAACTTAGCAACAGTAAAAACTCCATTGTTTGACTCCCCACAGAAGCTTCAATTGCTTCACAGTATGAAGTCAGGAATCCTTTAGATGAAAATAAACAGAGAAGTAGAGAATAGACACATTAAGGATGTGAAGAGGAGTTAAATCTTCTTTCACTGAATGCCTATCTTCCAAGCCCTGGTTCCTTGATTTAGAAAATTATTTTTGGGAAAAATAAGAAAAAAAAAGACCTCTCATCATGCTAGAGGGGTCTAGCATGGGTTGAGAATTTCTTATGTTTGTATGTAAATATATTTTTTGGGTTTTTTTAGGATTTAAAAAAACAAAAAAAAAGAGAAGGTAAACTTCAAATGCTGAACAAGCAAATCTCCTAAAACCTGAAATTCTTCATAACTGATGAAGTAAAAATGCTAGCAACATGATTTCACAAGGATCATAACTTTTTTGTATCTATTCCTGCCAAATCACAGTCTGAAGCATACTGTAAATTGCCTGTCATCAAATTCTTACAAATAATGAACATCTTTGCTCAGGCCAAAGAGATATGAAAAGCTGACAGTGACATTTTCGTCTTTCTCCAATTTTTGGCTACAAGACATTTTTTGGTTGAGTTTGAAGGGTTTTTTTATTTTTCATTAATGAAATTTTAGCCTTTAATTTTTTTCTGTATTTTGACATTAAGCATTCACGAAGATCCTTTGAACTATATTGCAACAGATCCCATGAAGCAGACAAGTCTCATGTTTCCCATACAATGTTCCTTGACTAGAAAGTTTCCTTCACAATTAGGACTTTCTGATATGAAAATTTGAATGCTACATGTCTATGCCAAACTAGTCTTTGGCATTTGACCATTAGAAGGTTTCTTTGTGTTGACTTTGTAATGTGCAGAAGCTTACAAAACTAGTTTTTAATCCATTCCTTGATACTGGAGGTCTAAGTACCAGGAGCCAGTCAGTAACAAGCAGGTGAGTTACAGGAAGGGCTATGGCCCTGTGTCTCCATGGAAAAGCAAAGACAACATGATGGAGTATTCCTGGTAAACAGAATTGATTCTGTTCTTGTGCTGTTTATAAGGGAAAAGGTTGGCACTTCCACAGGGCAAATGAAGTTTCAGTCTGAAACACAACGCTGCATTCGGGAACAAATCTTAGATTGTTACATGTAACTGGAAGACTCTTGTTGACTTTTAATATGAGTTGAGCAGATTCTGATTGACAGAAGAGGCAATAAAACACACCAAGTACTCTAGTGAGACAGGGTAGAAAGACATGACATAAACAACTGCCAATTCTCTGCTTTCACCCGAGACTAATAAAAAGTAATTTAAAGACGAGATTCAACTTTTATTTCATCAAAAATTATTTTGCAGCTACATGAGTTATTCGAGTTTTGCAGCTATTGGCTGCACACACAGGCTGGGTGTCATGCCAGGACCAAGATGCTTGGCAGACATCCCTTTGACAACTTTGTGGTTGCAGACCTCCTGTACATACTTGCACAGAAACTGTAAAAGGAACCTTTGACATGTCATTACATTCTGGAGGACCTCCAAATTGCAGGTAAAATAAGAATGAGTAGACTAGGAAAGGAACAAAGATTCGTCACTAAGATTATGTGACTAACAACAGCACAGCTAAAGAGTGTATTTGGATGCTTGACTGTAATGTGCTGCAATTTACAAATATTTTGAAGAGTTCTAGCATCAAAATGCAGCAAAGAACCCCTGAGACAAACCAGAAAAACAACTCCTTGTGACTGTAATAATGTGTCTTAAAATTTTTTTTAAAAAAAACAAACAAAATTTATCTTAAAATACCTTTGCTTGGGTGATTTTTATAGGTATGAAAATTATCACAGAGTAAGAAAAAACTGAATACATAATGATACATTCCTGCTTGATATTGTTTTGAAAGGGAAAAAAAAATAGTCTTTAGACTGCTATAAAACAGTTTGTCAAAGGGATGCAGCATGAGTGAAAGCATATCAATTTATAGCTTAAACTAAGAAGAAAATGCTTAGAGGAGTAGCACACTGAAGTCAGCTTTCAACTGAAGTTATTAACAAGGAGAAATCTCTCTTCTAAAATAAGAATTTGTAACTTTGAGGTTGATCAGAAGAACCAAGATCAAGGGAAAAGTGGAATTTGTCAATGTGAGATAAAAACATTTGTTTTAAAACTGTGCTCTGAGAGAATCATGGTGATTTCCTTTGTTTTAATGCATACAGTAGGCTCAGTAGCTTCAGTTCCTCAAATTGAATTGGTGATGGCAATTTAAATTTTCCACCAATTTAAAGATGGAGTTTATTTTTAAAACTTCTCAAATATTGTTTCTTCAAAATTATTTAAGTTTGTCCTTAACAGGAGTTTGAAATTATGGCTAAAGCATGCTACACATTTTTCATAATGCAATATTTTCATTATTTTTCAACATGTTCTTTCATGTTTAATTCTAAATTCTTAACTGATTTAAATAAATGCCAAACATTAACTAACCAACACAAAACATTTTAAATAGTATACTCAAGAGGGCTTTTTTCCCTGTAAAACAAAGATTGTTATCTTTATCCCTACAGGCTACGAATATCTACAAGAAATGATTATTTTTGTAATTAACACTGTCTGCATGTTATAATTTCATCATATTTGCCCAGCTACATGAAGAAAACCAGAGCAGCAGTTTTAATATTATATAATATTTCCATTGCACACTTTTAGTATATTTATTCATCCAAAGTTTCTCAAAAGGCCTGACACAGATGCTCACCCCTGCACACCATCCTGTAAATCATGTAAATAGCATTAATCTGTTTTCATCTAAGTAAAATATAACGCCTGCTTTCAGTGAAATAATGGTGAGCACGATATCTGATTAAGAGTTTAAAATAGCAGATGGTGTTATCACTTTGAAAGCAGGGAGTTAGCTGCAGAGAAGCAGCAACATGCAGGATATTCTGGTCTTGCACCTTCAGATAGTACTTAGCTCTCAAAAGCAGGAACAGGAAAGTGATTGATGTTCAGCTGCAAACCGTCTGCTCCTTGCATCCCTGGCGGTGGCACTTATCGCTTCAGAGCCCTGCTTCAGCAATCCTTACAGCAGCCTTTGTCAACAAAATGCAGTTATGAAGGGAACTAGCATGAATTCTCTGCCAAAAATTTCCTATCTCAATGAGCAAGTCACTCTGGGATTACTTGTAAGCACTCCTGAACTTCCTTGCAGTCACCCTTTGTGATATGGGTAGATAATAAATCTAAATCTTGCCCTAAATGTTGGTAGACAATCATTTGCCTATCCAGTGGGAGGTGCAAAAGCTCTCCTCTCTGCCTCTTAGGTGGCCTAGAGACGCTTGTGCATCTTTGCCTAAGCTATTTCTAAGCTAACATTGAGTTCTGTGTGGCCTCAAGAATGATAAAACATTACTGGTCACACTTTTTTTCCAAACACTCGTAATTCTGGTAATCAGCCCTTATACCCAAGCACATTTAGATGTAGAGCTATAATAAAGGCCATTAGTTTCTAAACCCTTGGAATTTTACTGCTCTTTAATTCAATGTAAGAAACACAAAAAATTCAATCTGTTCATATAAACACACATTTTATAGATGCATATACATATGAATATGTATATATGTGTGTGTGTGTACACATATATGATATCCTCTATTTTTTTTGTACATAGACTTCCCTGGACTACATATAAGCAAAGACCATAAGTCAGTTCCTTATCCTGGTACAAAGTCAAGGTGATTTATATCTAGCATGAATTTGACATCTTTATTGAATTTGAATTTGTTTTGGTAGGAAAATTGCTCTTTCCTAGTAATTCAAAACCAGTGAAAGCTGTTAAAAGTAGAAAACGTTTTCATGTATGAAATTGAATCAATCATGATTCAGTTCTGGGTTATGAGGCTAGTCATCAATTAGCCATGACTTATGTGGCCAGGTGATTACTAACTGAAAATATTACACTTTTATTAAACATATTTGCCTACTTCAGAAGTCGGAAATGATGGTCTAAATATTCCCTACATATTTGTTACTCGATGTAGTTGTTAGCCCCTGAGTAAATTTTACTGCCCTCTAGCTAGAGATCAGAGTAAGACAACATGGAGAAGCATGGTGAAACTCTTAATCTTAATTACAATAAATTCTAAATTACAAAAGGAAAGTTAAAGTAAGCAGGCCTAAAGTATGGTTCCTGAAAATGGCAATGACATTTTTTTGTTGTAACAAATGTCAGCAGCCCTCCAAGATGATTAGTCAGCCCTAGAAAAACAAAATTCTTCTACATTAAATATTTTATATTACACATTTTACATATTAAAATCTGAATATGAACATGGAGAGTATCAGTTTTTGTCTGCAATATTTAATCTCTCTCTTCCTTAGCAGTATGTTACTATTTGGAATATTTGTGCTTGGAGAATACATTTTTTAACCCAGATGATTTCATTCTAAGTTCAGTCTGCTCCTTCTGCCTGCTGCAGCTTGACTCTGCTGTAGAAAGCTGCAAGCAGTTCCAAGAACAGGTAAAAAAGATGTATTTCAATAGTTAAGGCAGGCACAACTGCTTCTTAACCACACTTTTTCCAGACAAGAGCAGCGTCCAGTGCACAACCTGAGGTCAGGTAATGCCAAAATCCCTCAAGTTTCTCAAGAGAATGTCATGGGTAAAACAGAAAACAGATCACTCAAGACGTGCAGATTGCTGCACGTAACTGCACCAGACCCCATTGCACCAACAGAATTGTACAGACCACCCTAAATGCTCAACATCTCATTTTCATACTGTATTACCTTTGTTCTTGACCATATTTATGAACTAGGAAAAGAAAAAATTCCAAACCAATTAGAAATACAAAGAAAACCATGAATAATGCTTGAATTATACAATTACATCCTTCATGGGCTTTTCAGGCCCACATGCTTCCAGTGTAGCTCTGTTAGGCTTATAAAAATATATTCCTCCTGTCCTCTGGAAACCCAATCCATTTCAATCTGTAATGTAAATAGTTTCTTTTTAACACACAGTATGTGCTGATTTCACCTTAATTATATATTTCCCATTGTGAGAACTCAAACTGTGGGATACTGGGAAAGAATTTAACTAGCAGCCTATAAAGAATAGGACTGAAGCTTGGCTTCCATTAACACCTCATTAGCCAGAGTCTGTACTGTACATAAAATGAGCTAATGACTTTTAAATGAAGTTGTCAACCTATAATTTAATAATGCAGAAATCTATCTCTGTAATATTAAAAAGCTATAACACATTTTTATTTCTACAAATCAACATGAAGTTATTGGAGTACACAGATCTTGGTCATCTTCAACCACTGACCTTCAGTGCAATCATAACACTAATATCACAAGTGGTACTAATTGTAGTATAAATTTTCTAATGGACACAAGATGATGATTTGAGGAAAACACCTTCAAGTTCTGGATATAAACCTATCTCAGCTTACTAAAAATGAAGTCAGAACCATCATCCATAAAGAAATGGCAAAATTCACATTTGAGTTTACTGTGAATAACCATCATCTACCTTAGCAAAAATCACCATAATAGTTTGCATTGACTTGACAGGTTTAACAGTAGTTCATGAATTCAGGAGTTTCATTAATTCCCACTGAAGCAGAGCAAATGGCCATGGAGTCAAACAGGGGTTGCACAATACATCCCTTAATTGGCAGGGGGATTGTGGTATTCCTATCCATCAGGCGACCCCTCTGCAAGGGTTAGGACCTGATCTTGTTGCTGTGGGTTTGGAGACATGTGTGCACTGCAGGTGAAGGTCTGGTTTGCTGTCAGAGCAAAAGGTTCCCATTCACTGTCAGACCACTAACTCACTTTCACCGAGCACCACTTTAGAAGTGACTTAAAGAGATAATTTGTGAATTTATAAAAATGAAAGGAGACTCTCTAATTTGGGCAAGCAAATTACTCTAAGGAAATAAAACTTTAAAATGGACTGTTTTAAAATATCCATCCACAACAAAAAAAATTCTGATGTCCATAACCTCATCACACTCATCACAGAAGCTTTTTCAGTCAGCACTAGCCTATCTTTCAAGGGCCTGAATCCCAATTAGCCACCAACATCTGCAGCTCCAAAGGGAGGCAGTTAGCAGGCCTGCTGCCTTCCATGTTGCAGGGTTTTGTGGTGAAATTTTTATCTGAGGCTGAAGCCGCTCACAGTAAAAATTCACATATATGAGCTTCATCCTCTGTACCACAACAGCAACTCACAGGACAGGCTGAAGCACCTTCATACAGAGGGTGCATGATCACTGCTATAAATAAACATCAACCACCTCTTTGTAACCACCCCACACCTCTCTGGTACCCAGAGCAGCCTTTCTCTGGAGCAAATGCAATTAAGATGAGGGTCCCTCCTACTGTTTGTGTTTGATTAGTGAGGACAGCAGTGACATTTGCTCATTGTCCTCGTGCTTGGTCGCTACATTCCTTTGGCTGGGAGGGCTGCAGTAGCTGTTCCCAGGGTGGCAGGCAGGTATGCCATTTCCAACCCTTGGCTGGGGATATGTGGTCAGGCACTGCCTGACTGCAACACTGCTTGTAAAATCAGTCACATTTCCTAGGTGTGAAAATTGTGATAGGTTATTGTACAAGGTGAAATATAAGATGATGATGTGTGTAACTGTGGTAGGGAATTTATGAGCACAGATCTTTCTGTGTCGTGTAATCTCAGGGAACTGCCATCAGGCAGGTAAGGTTTGGCGCTCTGTGAAAAATGGATGTTTTAAGATCTCTTTGAAGATATCATAATTATGATGTGTTATGGCCAAATTACTGGCTCACTGCTGAAAAGAGAGTATGCACTGAAATGTACACTGGTTCCAACCACTGGAAAGCAATTACTACTACAAGTGAGCAGAGAAGCAGTTAATAGTTACAGCACTACAGTGGGGAGCTTGCCAAAACTTTCAGCTAAGCCAAAGTCCTGAACCAATGTAATACTAGGTCTATTTGTCTCATTTACTGTGCTTTTCTCATCTCCCTTACCCCATCAGAAGCAAACAAATATCAATAATAATTATAACCCTAGCAATTATATCTAGAAATAAACCAGAATTCAAATGCACATTTTCAACAGTAAGACATGTGAAAGGATTATACAATCAGCATTTGGCACTCATTCCTACTGTACTCTGAAACCATAGGTTAAAAGAAAAGCAGTTTATATGTTAAAAGGGGTCATATAATTTATTTCATTCAGAGCAATTAATTGTTTACTTACAAGACAGCTTTCCAGGAAGAATAATTCTTTCTCTGAAACATTTCACTGCCCTATAAAAGCAAACCCCATTTCTTATAGCTTCCTAGCAAGACTTTCAGACCAATTATCCTATTCAGTTTCTCCCTTCCTTATAATTGGCAATTTAGCTTGCTATATAAAACACAATTAAACCTTGTTTAGACTAAAGCTGTATACACACAGAGCTCTAGGTGCTGCTAATTCTTAAATCTTAGCCATTCTTAAAATGTGTATTCTAATGTACTTCATACTGATGCAGCTTAGTTATCACCTGCATAACCATTGGAATGTTCTTGAGTAAACTGAAATTTGTTCATTCTCAACTATGTCAGCAATAAAGCATTTTCTTTTCATATATGCCTAAGAGGTAATATCCAAATCTTGTTGATTGGCCAAATATCATATAAAACAGGTTTATATTGCACAATTGCATTTTTTTCTCCTATTGCACTATCTGTCATACCTAAGTATACAATCTACAAATGTATGTACTGCTGCAGAGAACTGAAATGCCATGGCTATGCACAGGTATTTTTATATATATATATACAGGATTAAACCCAAATCATAGGGAAGAATTTAAATCCCATGCAGTCCAGAACAAAACAGGAACACTGAAGGAGCTAAGGAAGAATGGTTCAGCCATCAAGTCACTGAGAGTTAAATAATTTTAATCAAAAATAAAAGTTATAAGTATTCTACATAAATATGTCAGAAAAATAACATTTTCCTTTGGGTAACTAAGTTAAACAGCAAGCATTGGCAGGTACTCATTTTAATTATAGTGTGATGACACTTGCTAGTTTAGAAAATGAATCATATGGTTGCACAGGAATTCAGTCCTTTTGCCTTAACTATATTTGTAGGCAGATAGAATTCTAAAAGTGAAACAGATATTTAATTGTTCAAGGGTTACATGATGCACATTTATTCATTATTATATGCAATAATTTCAGGTCATCTTCTCCATTTCTTTCCCTCTTATTAAGAGACCTGACAGCCTTTTTACAGCATGGGGAGCAAGAGAGAATGACATGCAAATCTAACACACTTTCAGGCAGAAGAATATTTCAGCAGTCTAAAATCATCACTGCAAGTACCTTAAGTCTTCCAGAATTCAGTAAACTTAATCTAGGATGCAGTTCAGTACAAGGAGACAATTCACAAGCTTTCTGAATAGGAACATTTTACTCTATCAAAGCACCACAATTTTATCCCGATGCAATACATTCAGTGAAATCAATGAATTCACACAGTATAAAGTCTTTAAAATCCTGACACACTGACCTACCTTTATGTGACAGACGTAGCCTTGGTTGTCTCGTATCTGCTGCGTGACATCCCTCCGGTCGCTCTAGTAACAAACCACACAGCGCCAGGATTAGAAGGTCCTGAGCAGATGTCATGCTGCCCAAGATAAATTTCTTGTTCTCTTCACCGAACTGCTGCTGTCTGTTTGTTGTTTTGGTGGGGTGTTTTTAAGGCTCCAACTTGCACTTGTACTTTGCCGGTGCAGTTAGATGTGTGTCTTTGGTCAGTTTGTGGGGTGTCTCTGTGGGAAATTCAGCGTTCATCAGAGCAGCGCACAGCCTCAGCTAGCCATTTGTCAAGCTGTGCAAATGTCATGTAAAAATATTCCCTCCCTAGGACAATTGTTTATAAAGTACGAGGACATTCCAAGGCGTTACTCTGCAGTGTTGTGTCTTGAGCTGTCTTTAGTAACTCTGCCAGTGGATTCAGGAAGAAGCTGTATTTTCAGTCCCTCCTGCAAGGCAATTCATTCAGAGAAGGAGGGACGGGGAAAAAAAAAAAAAAAAAAAACCACAACGGGAAAAAGGAGAAAGCACCCTCCTCCTTGGTGCTCCTCAGAACTCAGCCCCTTGCTCTGACTTGCCAAACAGCTAGTTTTAATTCACCTTTCACCTTTGCTAATTAAAAACAAGAAGTGCCATTCCCTCCTGGAGTTGCAGGATCCACCCAGCGGGAAGCCGGGCTGTCAGGCTGCTGTATTCACTGAGAAAGTTCAGGGAGGCTTTAGGCAATGTACAGGACTGGCTGCTTCTAGGAAGCCTTTTAATCCACGTGCCGTGCCCTGATTCCTCAATTGCTCTGTGGTTTCACGCTGGAAAGCGCCGGGAGAAGGGTCAGAATTCCTCCTGTCCCTCCCTTTCAAAAAGTCATTTCAGCTTTTGTTCCCAGCTCAGTTTTAGAGGAGGATCATCCCTCGCATTAACCATTTAAATACATTATCACTTAGTGTCGTTAAACAGCATGTTCCTAAGTGGATCAGGGTAAAAGATTCTGGTTGTTACACACTTTCTCACTCTAAAGAAAAAGGATCTGCTTTTTACTCCCCACCACCACCCCCCCACCCCCCCTTAATGCCTTAATGTGCTTTCACACAGTACACACAGTAGCTTCTCCCCTTTACATTTTAAGTGTTTTTGAGTCTGGAACCTTAGGTCATCTATATGTGTCAGTAAAACTATTTATCTGACTACATGCATATAGGATTGGGCAGTATTATATATATATATATATATATATATATATATATATATATATATATATATATATAAAAGCCTGATCAAAGCACTGTGATGATTAACAGCATCAGATCTGAAAGTGCCAAGCAGCTACCTCTTACACTGCTAACGAGTACCAGGAAACTTCATCTCTTCTCGCATGTGTGACTTAAAAATATACCCATGGCAAGAACTAGATTTTTATACATCAAAACTACAGATGTCTGGAATACATTAATTACGGAATAAAGTTCTCTGTAATTAAGATCTCATGCATATAATCATTTAGGATTATGCAAGGTGCATCTTAGACATTAACAATTGCACTTTTTTTAATAGGATGAAGCATTGAAGTCATGTTAAATCTTTATACTTCTCATTGTTTTTTATAGAAAAAGAATCAAAAAGAAAGGAAAATGAAAACTAATATATGCATTTGACAATAATGCACTCAAAAAAAATTTGGTAGTCAACCAGAGATAATAATATCTGGAGAGAAAGATTTAATAAGACATGTCTGTATGCCAGCAAACTGAAAAGAACCCAGAACAATAATATAATGAAATGCTAATAAATGTAATAGTAGGATACATGGATGGGAGAAGACAGATCTGTTCAAGAATAAAATATGTGAACTAGTAGGACAGAGGAAAAAACTGCAGCTTTGGTGAAAGGACACAAGTAAATCATCAGAGTGCCCAAGGACTCCTGGAGGCTGCTGTATAATCAGGAGCAGGGAGCAGGTCATGTGTACCTGTTAGTTGTGCAGGAGCAGGTCACGTACACATACCTGGGCTTGCTTTGAATCAGCTGGAAGCTGTGCCAGCAGCAGTTGAACCACGGGAGCAGGAGCTAAATCACACAGCTATTTGCTCCAATTCTTGCACACAATTGCAGGTTGCAGTGGCTTTTATGCTGATGTGCCAGCTGCCTGGCAGTAGCACAGCACGAGTACTTGAGATCTCATCACTGGAGCAGGCAATGCAGGCTCTGCCTCCGGGCACAGGCCTCAGCAAGGATGGGTTTGTATCCACCTGATGGGATTGTTATTGCTGGCCTCTTTCTGTACTACTGAGGCATACAGGTGCTCTGTTTTGGCTGTTAAAGCAGCATGGTCTGCTGCTTGTTAATGTTAGTGCTACTGTTGTGTACTGTTGTGCTACTGTTCTCATTGAAATATTTGCATTTTCCAAATTAAAAATACAAAACAAAACAAAACAAAATGAAAACCACCCCACAAACACACAATTAAGACATTTCTCAAAGACTCATTCTCTGTCATCATAAGCCTAAAAAATGTAAGTGTTTCTGATTCTGAGGTAGTCCAAATGGAATTTTTTCCTTGAAAGACCTTGTGGAAAATTTAATACTTCTTATTTATGATATATGTTTTCACAAAGGATGCAAAAATCCAAATGTGAGCTCACACTATGAAAGCTAAAACCATATTCAGTGAGTAAAGCAAATATTAGTGCAAAATATCAAATCTTGCCTCTCCCTAGAATTCCTCTCCAGGCTGCTATATGTTGTCATTTATTAATTTTCCTGGGCTTCAGATAGCACCTGAGGTGCTCACCAAGACTGAGTAGGTACACTTTGGTTATCCTGAGAGGGTACCAAAGAAGTTACTGTGGCAAATTCAAAACAATTTCCCCAACATTAAAGTTCTGTTTTCATTTTCTAGCTGGGGAACGGGAGCTGGAGGAGGGAAGGCACACGGGAGCTGCTAGAAGCTCTGGGCCTTGTTTTGTATTTAGATAAGATGTAGGGTGCAGCAGGTCTGTTCAAACAAATACACGCACACAAATAAGGGCAATTCCCCCACCAACCTGAGCTTACAAGCACTCACTTGCATTTCTATCCCCCATATCCCAGCCATCACACAACTCCTTGGCTCTCTACAGACACAACGTGACCCAAGGCTGGAGCTCCAGAAGAGTCAGAAATACCCAAACAAGCTGATTTTCATATTTGTGCCCAAGGACAAAGCTTTTGTTGTTTGAAATCTGATTCTCAAGCAGGGTGGGCTGTGTGGGTGCCTCAGGCTCCTTCCCTGCCTGCCGAGGGAAGGGCTGGGGCAAAGGCACAGAAGCTGGAGCTGCTGCTCAATGTTCAGGCTTTGGCTGTCAGCAAGAAATGTGGGAATGGCTGCTGGGCATTGGGAAAGATGCCTGCACTGGAAGGTAACCTAACAGTAGAAAAGGAAAATTCACATATCGGTACATGCAGGAGATAGATTTTTTTCCCCCTAAGTTTTTGTTCTCACAGGGTGAATCCTCTCTTTATAATTCACAAATTGCTGTGTGAGGATTGCAAGCCCTTATACTCTTGCACAACAAGTTTTGTAGCAAAGCAAGTGGTGGAAAGGTACACACAATTTCAACCCAAGAGAAATGTGAGCCCTCAGGCAAGGCAGTCAAGCTCTATACCTCAGCATCTTTTCAATTTAATAGGTACACGGTCTTGCCCCAAGGGGTTAGACTTTTTCCTATACAGTTTCAAACAGTAGGTAGAAGGATGGCAACACAGCTGTTCAGATATTAGGATTCAGTCTTAGATCAGTACAAACACAAAGCCCCAGGTCTGTGGAGCCCTCACATAGTACAGTACAAGGGTCTCTGAAGAGTAAACAAGGTGGGTTTACTCCTTATTTTCTGTTTAATAAGACAAATACAATCGACCTCTGTCAAACCTGAGTTTGTTTCAGTAGTATAATTGCCATTTAAGTAAATGCTGACAGATAAGTAAAAAAAAAATGCCTGAAAACATGCCTGTAAATATAGAGTATTTTAAAATTCAGATGCAAACCCTATATTTGATTGCCAGTGTAGAATCTCTGTAATTACTCTATCCTGAAGAGGAAGATGATGAGTTTTTTTAAAACAGGGATAAAAAAAAGGTTGCTGTGTACATATACAATCCTTATGTACAGTAAAGTCCATTAAAAGAACTACAAATTAATTGTGAGTAGCTATGTGAAGTCTGCAAACCATAGTTTGATTTGCTACAGCTGCTGCAGATCCACAGCAATGGTAATGAAATTGTTGAGCCTGTAAATCTAAGATCTCTAACACAAAATGCTCCTGACATATTGTGTGAACTGGTTTAAGTTTAACCGATAGAGTGAAATGTAAACGTAGGAGCACGACATAAATAAGTAGATCTGCAGCTACTAGTACTAGTAATAAATTCTAAACATTATAACCATAAAGCAAAATGAAATGTTTAGAAAATTTAAAGCTGGGGTGGTCCAAGATTTGCCATAGCCATAACTAGAAACCAGGTTTAAAATTTACAAAACTGCTTTCTTCTTCTGATGACAATACACTGAACCAAAGCAGGAATTCTCTCTTTCTGTCTCTGTCTGGCTATGACTGCAGGTCTGAAGAAGGTGAGCAACCCCAAAAGGAGCTGTGTGGCCTTCACCAAAATTAATGGTATCTGTATTTGCCTTAGTACAATACCTGCAGTAGATCTAGGACACAGGTAATGATATCTCCATTTATTCATTACAAAAAGATTTAAAAGGCACTTAAATGGCAACTTATTTTACAGTGCTTCCTCTGTAAATCTTTTTTATGTCACTGCTTGTCCACTGGGCATTGAAGTTCATATTGACACGTTATCTTTCAAATTCTGTCATACAAAAATTCTTACAACCAATGTAGGATTTGAAGGGAAAATCTGTAATACAAGATGTAAATGTTACCTCTGCCTTATCTCTGCCTTTGAGGTGGGAGTTCATGTCTGCTCTGGTTACAAACTGGACTCCCTCATGTGAGCTGTACTGGGAGAAATGGTTACACCAAACTGTGTGTCATGTACTGCAGCATCCTAACAACCAAACTGATCCCAGTCAACCCATAAAAATTCTGTGGACACATTTGTTAAGTATGCTGACAAGACACAACAAGAAAGTGAAAAAGCTGATCCTACAGGTGAGTAATCACTCAATAATATCTTCTGGAATCTCTCTCAATGAAAAAGGAGCAGCACCACCACTTCAATAACCTCACTGACCACTGACCCTCAGGAGGATATGCTAACTGATAGCAGAAGAATGCTGTCAAATCTTGCTTGTTGCAAAGAAATGCTTGTTGCAAAGGACTTGGTCCTCTGTGGAATTTTCAGACTAGAATTATTTGCTTTACCTTGCTTTTGTCATTGGGAATTGGACCCTAACCCTATAAAACTAGAAGTGTTTGTATGAGATGTCTCCAGGACAGAGATGTGTTATTCCTCTTGTTTTATACACAGTGCATTCTCTTTGATCCAAGATCAAATTTAGCCAATATTCATTAAGCAAAAGAGTTTGACTGAACATGAGCTTTTACTTCAAACTAGCCACAAAATTACATGATAAATTAATTCTCTGGAAGAAGAAAAAGAGTCTCACTCAATTAAATTACATTCCTCATCTCCAGAAGATTGGGGTTTTGACTAGTAAATATAGAAACATACTGTCCTTGGAACATTATTGTTTGCAGTAACGTAATTTCTTTGTGTAATTACAGGTGAATGTCAATGCTGCTTGGGACAGAGATTGGGTATTTTGGCTAACCTATAAAAAATAGAAATAAATATTTATTTCTTCAAATTCAGGCCTCTTAACAGATTTCTTTATAGGCTGGACTGTGTACCAGACATATCAGTGTATCTTATTCCTGAAATCAACTCCATGTGCCTGACTTAGGATTAGTACACGGGTCACAGCAATCTGTATGGTTAGTTATGGATGAAAATCAAATTACTGATTTCTCTAGAGGAATGTATTTTTGATTATATTTTAGCTACTAAATAATTACTGAAGTCTCTCAAAAGGAAAATATAAATGAAACAGTTAGATGTTTGTTGAAGATGAAGAGGAAATATGGCATGACATATTTCCTATCCTGATCACTGACCAGGAAATAAAAATGTAATGGTCAAAAGTCTAATATTAAGTGATTATATCTATCAGATATTTCCTATTAACTCAGAATGAGGGATATATTTTATTAAAGATTAATGATGCCCTTTTTTATACCGAATTATCATTGTGAATACCCTTTTTTTCTCCCTTTACATGATTTTACTCCTGGATCATATCTTCTTCATTATTTAAAAAGGAGACGAAACAACAAACAAATAGCTAGTTAGGAAAGGATGATATTTTAAGGCTTAAAAAGGCACATTTAGTGTCCTCAGTTCTTAGCTATTCATTCCTCTACAGAAGAGTAATAAGTGATTTGGCCATTGTTGGAAACAGGTCTAGACAATATCTTTCTTTCTATGATCAGACGTACAAAATGATAACCAACACATTTTCTATCTGAAGCCTATGACCATCATTTAATGCAATTATCATCTTAAGGTGAAATGAAAAGCACTTGTTAAAAAGTTGACCATTTTGACTACAAATCAGTTGCAGGTTTTAGAGCTACAAATGCATTTTGATGCAGAATATTTAAAAATCAATACCAGTTTTATTGCCCACTAAAAGATTCCACATTCCTATTTGAGCAAGGTGATGACATCATCAGTTCTGGACACAAGTTCTGGGCTACACTTAGTTTGCATTCTTACTCCTAGTAGTGGAAGACATATGCCATGACAGATTCCAAACACAGAGAGCTGGTATGTGCTATGCATTTGCAGCAGTGGGACATAATCTGCTTTCAGGGATGTATTAGATTTCTTGTGACAGCAATGTGGGTCCAAAACCTGAGGGAAAGATGAGGTAAATCTAAAGAAATTATTTTTGCATTTAACAGAGAGTGTGCTTGAAAGTGAGCTGTCTGTATTCAACCTCTGCACACAAAGCAGCTTAGCAGATACGCTCCTGTGTCACAGTGGTTAAAGCATTAATTCTCTCCTTGGCTTAAAGATGTTCCTAGGTTTAGATCCTGCTTTGAATCCCTGTACAGCTGTCAGACAGCTAACACCAGGTGCTGGGATGCTGAAGCACACAAATCCCCAGTGTTTTGCAGCGGTTCCTGGTGAGCAGTGGCTGATCCCACTGCAGCCATGGGGAGCTTTGCGAAGGAGTTCTCAAATCTTTCAGACTGTACAAACCCTCTCCAAGAAAAGAACCCCCAGTGTGGTGAGAACTGAAAAATCCATTTCCCTTGAGGTCTTCTGAAATTCCAGCATTAACTAGATGATAGCTTTCAAAGGAGAAAACCACAAAATCCATTGCTGTGGTTTTTTACCGTATGCACACACCCTGCCTGCACCCACAGTCTGTGTAAGGGAACTTCTGGTTCGACTGATTGACTGCCTTTTGCTGTGTGGTAGCTGAAACAAAAAGATCTGGCTCTACATTCAGAACTTGAGTTACTTGAGTCACTTTTTTTTTACTTTTTTTTTTTTAATCTGTTTTATTATTATCACGAAGAAAGTCTTTATCATTGGATTTTGCTTTTGACATCTGCCTAGACAGATATTTATTTGAACCACCAACACATTCACTTAAAGAAAAAGAGAAAAAAGGAAACAAAAAAAAACCCTGAAACTAAGGGCTTTAATAAATTTTCTTTATTGAAGAGCCAAGAACTTCAGCTTTCAAAAAGTCTCTGGATAGGGTATCAAACAGCATTAAGTAAATCCTTTAAATTACAACCTTGAGGAAGTGAAATAGGAGTCTCAGTCTATTTTACAACAAAATGAATAGTTTATCTCAAGGAAATATGTTGTCTCCCTGATAAGGTTCATTTATATCATTATTAAGCCTGTACAAGTGTTACCCTCTTCTGCTGAGATACTGGCCTCTTCATAGTCATATTACATTGTTCCAGTAGCAAAACCTATGGTTTCAGTCATTAAAATAAATACTCAGAAATCCAGTGCTATAGTTGTTTAGTGAAAGTTGTGAGATGTGAGAACAACATCAACAATCAAATCCTGAGGCTCTGTTGGCTGGTACAGAAATTTCATCTAAACAAATTTCCCCAGTTCAAAAGAACAGTAATGAGATAGAAGCATAAGGAGGAGGTTAGCAATTGTCTGTAAGTGAAAGGCTGTCCTCAGGCAAGGAAGGTTTACTCCCTTTCCACAGCAGAGCTGAATTCAAAGTTAGAGGCTGGAGCTGTGAAATAAGCTCCCAAGGAAATCAAGGACAGCTTCACAGCATCAGGATGACTGAGGCAGCGGACTGGCTGGCTCAGGATGTGGTCAGAGCCGTGTTATTTGAGGCATTTTTAACTAGGCTACCCTGCCCTGCTGGGGAGGTGTACCGGATGATGTATTAGTTGTTTTCCATCCCTGGATGCCATGATCTTATAAATGCTGTGGCTCAGGACCATGTCTCTTTTGAATTTACAAAACCACATTGTATGTAGTGGGCAAGGCAAGGATTGGAGAGTCAATTAATTAGACCAGTACAAGACTATTTTTACAGGGACATAGTACACTGGGTGAAGGCACAGTGAAAACCACATTTCTCTGGTTAATGTCTCTGTAGGGATTCTCTGAATCATAATTTGTTTTTATATGTGACCATCTTCCTGCAAGACCAAAGGGCACAACCTAAAAGGCAAAGTCACCATAGACTGTAGTTTAGTCTGCTATGACTTCCCTAGTCTAACACAAAGCACATGTGTGGTTCTTAAAATAGAAAAGTTAAAGTAGACAAAATCAGGAGGACAGAAGGAAATTATGGCTGCCTGGGGGAATCCCGGATTTACAATGCAGTAAGTTGTACAGTCTGGTGTTGCTGTGCTGGTTGATGCTCAGCATAACTACCATAGTAGTTGCTAAGATAAAGTTTTAAAAATAACAATAATTAAAATATTATTTGTTGAATCATCTGGAATATGGAAGTGCTCTGTAAAATGTGAAACCCTCTCATTTTGGTTCCTGCAGTCTGTGCAGCTCTTATTCCTTCAGTTAAATTTTCCTATGGATTCAGAGCCAAATTATTCATCATCAGAAAGGCCAGAAACAGTATGGCCTCATTCTCTGGTTGTGTAAAATGACTTGATTCAATTTCTATTAATAGGGAGAGCTAAGAACACCAAATATCCTGAAATTATTACTGTTGATGAGAAGTGTGAATATGCTATTAACATTCATTCAAAAACCACTATTTTATGCCTTAAAACAGAATTTTTTGGGGTTGCATCAAGTTAGTAGCAGCATTATTTGTGAAAAATTGAAAACACTATAAATAAAATAAATTTCTTCTGTTCCAGTAATCCAAGGCAACAGATTTCCCCTTCTGACTACAAACAGTTCCACTGATTTTAACAGTGGCATTCTTGTGCTTTAAGTTAATGTTCAGTGATTTGCTGGGTTGGGCTCCAAAATCCTGGGTTTTTTTTAGTACGAGAAAAATAGGAAATTAAACAGAAAAATTTTGTTCACTGTAAAAAGTGTTAGAAAAGAACAATGTATTTCTTAGTTTTAGACCTGCTTATCCTGTTTTGTGAATTTCCCCAAAACAGATGATAATTTCTATGAAACTGATTCCAGATAAAGATCCAAATTTTGCATTTGTACAGTAAAAAAAACAAATGTTCCAAGGTGAAAAACTGAGATGTTAGTTGAGCGGAACCAGTTCCAGAGATGTGAGGGCAAGCAAAGGAAGGCCAGGGGTGGAAATGGGATTGGGAATTATGCCTGCAGTGCTAGGGGAACTGGGGGATGTTTTCTGGCTCCAAGAACCTGTATCCATACAGCATAGGGATAACATGCTATAGAGCAGATTGGTCACATCCACTTATGTCAGCTGTGGATCAGGGGCTTCCCTGGAATCCTGAGGTCCTGAGGTGTGGTTATCATCCTCTGTGTTTTACTAGTTTCAAGCTGTCAAACAGTACCTTGAGGGCAGTCTTACAGTTCACTAGTTTGGCAATTTTATGGAACAAAATTAAGTTTCTGTGATTGTATGTCACCAGGTGAGTTACTTAGTGACTAATCAACACTTACCATAGGTAGTTTCTGGTCCCAAGTTCACAGCATGCTCAAGTTTGAGAAGATTCACCTGTGGCTTCTATTACAATAATGGTTATGAATAAAAAAAGATTGTTATGAAAGGAAAGGAACTAAGCAGTATAACCTGTGGAATTTATACCATGTTTTGACTACACTAACACTTTCCCTGGGGAGAAACAGGATAGTGGCCTCAATGTGCTTCTGTCCAATGAACACTTGTTCTGATCAAGACTATGACTTTGGAGTGAGTTTTCTGATTCACACACCACACCTTGGTTTACATTGCACAGAAGTGGGAGAAGATACAAAGTGGATTCTTTTGGGATGAAACTAAACTGAAAGATTTGTTTGAATACTCACCCAACATGCTGCTGCTGCAGCTGGGCACCAGTCCATGGTATCACACTACAGCTATTCCAACATTAAGTTCCTGGAGTTCATCTAGCATGGATGTCAGGGCTTGTTAATGTTACAAAAACTGATCCCAATGACTGATGGCTCCTGACTGCCAGCAAATTCATATTGAATTCTTGAGTGATTTCAGATACAACTGTTTTCATGGAAAAAACTAGGAGGTAATTAGGCTCATAAAACTTGTAAAGAAACAGGGTGTACCTTACCTATCCTAATCCAATACATCAGTGATTATATGTCCACAGCTGAGAGATCCAGTGGTAAACCATGTCAACATTTTATTTAAGTTCATAAAAGTCTGAACTCTTCCTGGTTTTGTTTTTTGTTAGTTTTCTTTAATATGTGAGTGCATAAAGCTGATCTGTTGTCCAGTATTTTTGCATTCCCACCTCAGACAAGAGGATTAACAGATCTGTTTGGACCTTTCCTCTGAGGTTCACTATGAATGTAATCTTTCATTCAGCAAAAACTTTTTTTTCTTTTTTGTGAAGAGAGAGAAAAAGAATCTTGCATTCTATTCAACTTGAAACTTAATTTTCATTTTTAAAGTACCAAAACCGCATTTTGAGTACTTTTCAAGTACTAAAGTACAATTATTCACAGGACCTCCCCAGATCTGGCACACAGTTCCCATGTTCAGACCCTCAGACTAAAACACTCAGCAAAATGGAAGCCTGCCTGAGAAAGATTACTATTACTTGTCACTTTTATGGAAATGTGCCATTTTCTTCTAAAAAGGGGGTGTGCTTGATCAAGAAAGCCTGCCAACTAAAATTGTATATTTATAAACACATAAATCTTGATCAGCTATAGCTGGGAGCTTATTTCTCTCTGGGCTGAACACCTAACAAATGACCAATTGACTTCTGTGTTTGAATAGCTGTAAGATGGGAGGAATTATTTGGTACTGGAGGTCATATTTTATTTATTTCAGTTCAAGGGCCAGTAATTTTCCACAGCTAATATCCTGTTTTTAAAATATCTTTAAATTATCTCCCTAAAAATAAAATTGCATACTCACAGATGTCTTTCACTGGCACTTAGCTTTTGGAAAGTCTTAATACTAAGCTTGTGTCATTGAACTGGTTCTTTCCAGAGATATTCTCAGGAATTTGTCTTAGGGTAAAGGTTTCTGTGAGTATTTTGTCCCAGATTTTAGTGTCTCGGTATCTTATGATTATTTTCTTAGAATTTCCGTAGAAGACCCACAACCTGGACACTTAAACCCCATGATCTGAAAAATATCTTTCACCAAGCAATAATTCACCATTATCACCTTTCCCAGGTTTTTTTTTTTTGGGGGGGGGAGTTGTTGATTTATTTTTATTTTTTTTTAATTAATAGTTTTGAAGAGGACTGCCCTGTTTGAAAGAAACAAGAAATACATATAAAATTCACTAGAAAGTGGTCTACATTCCTCTGGACAAAGAAAAGAAAGAGAGTGCCTTGTTGCCAAAAACACTTTACAAGCTCTATGTCAAAGATGAGCCAACACAGAGCTATGAAGTTGGTTCACAGTAAAATTGGGAAATGTCATTTCAGGTAACTGTGTTTTTAGGACAGTATGAGAAAACATCCTAAATAGAAGGTAAAACTACAAGAGAAGGTTTCAAAGGAGGTTAGAGCAGAGTCTGTCATGGTATTGAGGTCGCAGTGAGAGGATGGGCACAGGTGGTTCGTGTGTATGGACCACTTCAGCTTTGCCTCCATAGCCACAGCAGTGGAAGAAGTGATCAGTGCTGTAGGGCTTAGGTACCTGCATTTAATTTTAGAAGCAACAGCACATGGAGAGAGAAAGAGAGAGAGAGAGAGAAACAGTTCATTTTGGTGGTCAAGTGTACATCAATATTGATAAAAGAAAAAACCAAACACCATCAACCTTGTTCACAAGTGCCACATGATTCTGTACAATCCAATCTATATTTGTCCTTTCTTTTTCACTATAGCTGTGACAAGATGGCAAATTCATTTTAGGGTATTAAATGTCACTGAAAATGAGACTCAGCCCAAACATGTCACACTGACCACTGGTCACTAAAACTAGAAATTAGCCTGCTGTAGCTACTAATGTTCTGGACAGGATTTGGCCTGGAACAAATCCCTACAACTGCTGGTACTCTGAAAGTTGTGAATTTGAATCAAAAATTATATTCTGTAGACTATATTAATTTTGGAAATATATTCTTTATAAATTTCTGAATTCATTCCATGTTACTGGGAAGATAGAGAATGCAAAGCATTTGGAAAGAATAAAAAAATAGTTATCAGTAGCAGTTTTGAAAACTGGTTTTAATTTGGATTTCCTCCTTAACTCAGGCTGCCCTTCATCCCTGTGGGGTTTTCACAGCAGTACACATTTAATTGATTCCTTGGTAGCAAGAGTTCATTTGAACTTCCTGATCTTTAGTCTACTGTAAAGGCTCATAGCAACATTTGGAATGCTCACCATTGACCAAGTTGCCTGAAAATGCAACTTTTTTGGGGTTGGAATTCGTCATTTCTTCCCACCTTATAAATAGCACATAACATTTGGTGCCTGAGTTCCTTCTATTAAAGGTAATACTTTTAATACCACCAGATAGCAAAATGGGATTACAAATCTCACTGAATATCTTGGATTAAATTCCTGCATCATAAAAACATAATAAAAATAAAATGTAAAATGTTCAAACTAATTAATAATTATTTGTCTTTTGTGATCCACAACTTGCTCTTACACATCCATTTAAGTCTCCCTCAGATCTCACCCATCAATATCTTCCTTTTTTGTAAGGTTTCCTCATATGGATAATTTTGACAATTAAATAATCATCAAATTTAAAAGCAAAAATTAGATAAAAGGTTTTATGTGTATAGTTTGTTTTTATATTGGAGAACAAGCTTATGATTTTGAATGTTTGGTGGGAAGATCGTGACATACGAAACTTCCTTTTGCCATAATTTGACTGGCAGCAACAAAAGCTGTGTTTAAATTTTACAGTGGTCACTACAAGAGAGCCCCACTGACTCTATCCAGAAACTTGTGAAACTTGTACAAAAAACTAATACTGTTCTATGAGCTAATTTTCTAACCTGACAAAAAGGCTTAACAGATCTTATAAAACACCTAAATTTGCACCCAAGGAAAAGCACATGTCAACAGGTAGATAGACAACAGCTACATAATTCTCAGAGGATAAATATAACTGCTTAGCAGACTTTTTCTCTAGGGAAACAGGTTTTTAAAATAACCTCTTAAATAGAACTAACACATACAAAACCAAGAATGTCTTACATCTCTCTATTTGTCCTTTTCATTTTTTTTACCTGTTTGCTCTACAGTGACAAGATATCTCTTTCTCACGTGTCTTCTTATTTATAATTTCTACTTTATAGACTGTAGTGAACTTGTGGATATCAATGCTCTGTAGAATTTCTGACTGTCTGAATTTATTTCAGCAGCTAAATTTAGCTGAGATAAAATCTACCTGGATTGTTTAAGTTTATGAAGGACACAGTAAGTCTCCCTAAAATAATGACTATTATGCATTGTGATGTTCAACAGAAAATGTGGTTCCTAACTGCAAGCCCATTTCCTCCAATCAGCAGCCATGACACAGCATCATGGTTCATGGATATCTATTTTTTTATTTCATTGTCTGGCTAAAAAATTAAGGTTCAAGGTCCAGAAAAATACAATTTACTTGAATAATAGCAAGCCAGCTTCTTCTTTTCACAATATCTGAAATGAAAACACAGCTTCTTGCTGCTTTCTGAACTTGCTCTATTTGGAGGCAAAAAACTGCAGGAATGTCAAATGAAAGGTACTGAACAGGAACACATTAAAGGATTAATTCTGCAAGTGAAATCAAACAATTAACATTCAGGAGATCCAGATTCAATTCCTGTCTCTGCTTTTTTGGCATTTGTTGAGGCCATTTAATTTCTTGGTGTCTGAGATTCCCTGTACTTAAAAACAGAGATGTTACTTTACATGTTAAAAGTATACAGCAAAGATATTTCTTTGAATATTTATGGAGTCTAAACATACCAAGTTTGGAATACAAACACCTTTTGGACAGTCAATCACCTTATAAAAATGCATACATTTTATGCTTCAAAATACTTAACACATCATACTGTAAGACTAATTCTTCTTATTCATATATTCCCTACTTAAGAAGGGGAGAGAAGGAAGAGAACCAGGCTGAATTTTAAATAAACCATGTTCTTTCAGATTCAAAAGCTAAGATACCCTGCTCTCTACATGTTTAAAACTTTTAAAAATTGCACAAAACTAAACATTTGAAAACTTTTCCTAAAAGACTCATGCCAAACTTACAGAAATGAAGACTTTCATTTAAGAAACATTTGTCATGTAAGGGAGGCAGATGTTATTAATTATCAAATAGAGACCATGCTCATATTGTGCAAAAGCACAAAAAGTGCAGTAGCACTGTAAGTGAACCAGAAAATTACAATGTGTTGTTTTTGCTAGAGGTGATAAACCTATCATACTCAGTAAGAAGGAATGTTGCTTTTCCTTTAAGAAATGATTACAGGAGACATCTCTGTAAATTACATCTCTCAGTACTCTTCATCTAAAAGACTTTTTCTGTTGCATCAGTTTCTGTTTTTACAGTGTTACAAAATGGATGAAGTTTGCACTAGAACAGAGTGACAAATTGTGACAGAGTCCAACAAGTCAGTGTGATGATGTTCTGCTTCCCTGGCTTCCTGAGCGAGCCATTTTTCTCTCCTTCCTTCCTCTCCTTTTTCAACTGTTTGACAGAACATATTTTATGGCACACCTGAGTGAGACTAATATTTTAGACACCAACCTGAAATGCTGAAATATCAGTAGATAGAAGAAGTTTTGTTCTTATTTGCGCTCAATTATATCCAGAATGCCCAAAATATCAAATGTATTGACAAAATTGTGTCAGCCCTTCTTCTCCCAGCAACTTATGTAAGCCAAGGAAGACACCTTTGATCCCAACCTCCCACTCCTTCATACTTGCAGTTCTTTACAAATCATATGACAAATTTGACTTTGACCCATTTTTATATTAATTTTTGACCCTTATTACAGTTACAAGATTTTAAATTGTGTAGATATATCAAAATAATAATTGTAATAAAGTCCTATAGAATGATAGAATAATTAAGGGAAAAAGACCATTTAACACAGCACAAGACTTGTGTCTTCCTTTATATTAATTTCCACAGAAAACCAAACTGCTTTCTGATAAATACAGAGTAAAAAATGAAAGCAAATAAATACTATAGTCAAACTAATTCAACTTATTTATCAATGATATTGTTTTTGATTTGTCACTGAATTCACTTTCCAAAATTTGAGACTTTCACTCTTTGGCCAAGAATTATCTATATTTAGATTAAATATTTATTCAACTTAAGCTAGACATTGATAGAAAATATAAGCATTCAACCAGTGAGGAGACAAAATACTCTTTAAACAATAGTCCATTAAAGTTTATAGACTTGCACATGAAATTTTGTGTTTCAAATGCCTGATTTGTAATTAAAAAGAAGGAAAATAAAGAGTTTTCACAATCTATTATTTCATCTGCAGATGTGAAACACACTTTTTCCTAAATACATGTATAGACCATTTAAAAATGAAAAATAATTAACAAATTTAAAAATCTCTACCTGAGTTAACACTATATTTAGAATTTTCTTTGTACAGGAAATTGGCCCATGGGAAGATCTTTTATATAAAGAGCACAATAAGCAGTTGGGTCCTAAATTCTCCAAATTACCTGGTCCTGGGCTATTTTCTAAGCACAGTCTGCCAGACCCAGTGGCTGAGGTGGTTGGAGTTCTGAAAGCTCCTTTGCTGTGGAGGTAGTGGGATTTCCCAGAGCCTGCTGGAAGCAGCAAGAGCTCTGCTTGGCAAAGCTGTGTCCTTTTCACAGTCTGCAGTGTGCAGCTGCATGTGTTGCAAACGTGGTTTTGTGATAATCCTGTACATGCTCTTATCTTATACCATGCCAAAGTAGGTACATTCTGGCCTGGAATTAAGCACAACATTGATCAGAAAAATCTGAAAAACAGGCTATGATTAAAGTTCAAAATTAGGTTTTTTCTTGGTTTTGGAACAAAGCTGCTTACAATAAAAGATATACAACTTTCCTTAATTTTTTATCATTTCCATGCATAGAAAGTTGAAAACATGAGTTTCCAAACAGGCAGAAATTTTCCACAAGGCTCTTCAAGATTTCTCAACTTTCATGTTGAAGACCCTTGGAAACAGAACACTTATTTTCATTTGTATCATTCTGAGCCATGACTTCTAGCTTATATTTTTGGCCTACATGTGTTCTATCTTGACTTTAATATGAAATCATAGTCCAATATTTTATTAATTTAAAAAAATTAATTTATAATTACATGGAATATGTTATGCTTTTTAATACACAAATGACTTGCTATTTATTTGGTGACAACATTTCCTGTTGCTGCTTCTTCAGTGTCACTTAACTTTGATCAGTTCTTTACTTTTTATGTTGTGTCAAATGCTAACAGCAATACTCTGTTGCTTTCCCTCTCCCTTTGTGGGCTGGCATTTTAATCTGCTCCAGAAAAGCAGGGTGGTTTCAAGCAGATCTTGCCAATAGAGAGGTCATTTCCTCTGTAATGTAGATTCTTTCCCCACCTTCTGAACCAGGAACTTTGCAGTCATCAGGCCCAGAATTTCCTCCTCTGTGGTGGAGGGAACCAGATAATTCAAGGGAAGATTCAAGAAAACTATTGGGAAACATGGAGTAGCTGTTCACAGAATATTATCCATTTTGCCTTGTTTGATGAGAATTACCAGCCATTGTAGCAGCAACAACAACAACCAATATTTGAAGTCTATATTCTCATAAAAAGGAGGAAAAATCAGTCAGAAACCAGTAATCCTGTCTATGTTACTTATATCCAAAATATTAAAATTGCCTTTGCTTTATAGTGCATTTTCTGACAGCTCAAATACACTGATACTTTTAAATTCTGTCAAGATCAGGAAAGAGATATTTCAGAGAGCAGAAGATAAAAGATCAATTGAGTGCTGGCAAGAAAGATCTTTATTTTAATTATATTAATGATTTTACTTGGCTGTGAGAACACATTCATAGGCAATTCTGTTGATCACTCTTAGAGAAGACAGAAATTTTTTAACTTTCAAAAGCAAAGCAGTCCAAAAGTATATTTCCTACTAAATCTGGCCAAGTATCAAACTATATCACCTAACTCTGACCTAAATTAGATCCTTAGCTCAAAATTAGTCCCATTAATTTCTCTGAGACTATTCGAGGATACAGGCAATACTCAGTCTGCTTAAAGTCGTTCATCTGTTTTTACCTAAATCCAAGTAAAGAGAACCTGAAATGCTCTTCATAGATCTCACACATTTTATGTTAAAAAAAGAGGATCCTGAAATTTTCCCATTGGCTGCATGATTCCTTCAGTTCTTCAGCTGTACTGCGAATGTTGAATCAAGTGCTACTCATGCAAGGAGGGAGAATCACAGTGTTTGCTCTGATACTTCCAAATTCAAGATGTCAGTAATATTTGTGTATTTCTTTAATATCATCGTAGGCAGTGGGTGAAAACAAGACAAAAATAAATACACATAAATGTGTATTATGCTGTTTTTTAATATGTTTTTTTCCAGTGTTGTTATTAAGCCTTTACAAAATGGGAATAAAAATATCAAGAATACTCTAGTCTTTCTGTGAAAGGTATAGTGAGGATCCAAAAAAAATTAGTATAAGATCCCTATTCCTTCTTAGTGCAATCATGTAGCAATCTAGGAGAGGGCACTGGATTCCTCACTTCTAAATCCTCAAAATAAAACTAATCAAATTTTGAAAACTGGCCTGTAGTCACACAGAATTATTAACTTTCCTGAAGGAAAAGCTAGATTATTCTTTATATTGAGTTGCATTTGAATTAGATATACTCTGAATTTTTCAGAAAGTCAGACTATATGAGTTAATGATATTTAAGGTGTTTATGAATTACATTCTAATCAGAGACCTGTAACAGGGTCTGATATATCTTAAGTTTGTTCTTTTCTAAGGACATGCCCATGCTTACCAAGCTGAAGGCAGAGATTTATGCAGAGTTTGATGTCAGGTCTTCTATTCTCCAGGTATTTTTTAGGATGTTACATCAATGTGATGATACCTATGAAACATGATTTTTTTTTCTTCGTCACCACAAAGGATTCCAGCCAAAGCTCTGTTGTGTGTAACAGTGACCATTATGCAGTGCAACATTCCTGATGTTTGCAATGACAGTTGACTTTTGCTTATCTGACATAATCTTTCATTGCTATAGCCACTTTTCAGGAGATTTGGTGGATTTGGCAGGCATCATGCATTGTAACTATTAAATCCCCTAGAAACAGTTGTGGAAGCACTGAGGACAGGCTGGAACTTTCTTTCCATGGGGATGGAAAAAACTGTTTGTTTCCAAATAGATAGCATGCCCCCAAACAGTGCAGTTATAATGGTTCTTTTATTAACATTGACTTATGTAAAATCTGATTTATGTAACAGTCAGCCAACCTTCTGAGTAGCTTAACTTCCAAAGGGACTGTAGAATACAAAGCCATTCTTTGGCTTTAAGGTTGCTAGCAGCAACATGTAATAATAGACTGTAAGTCAATGGAAAACAGGGAAAAAAAAATGTTACAAACTCAAGGCACATCTCTACTCCAGATACTTTCTTTTTTTAATTTTCATTTTATTCCTAATATGGATCTTAACTGTTTTTACTGATGGTAATCCTAATGACTTTAAAGCTATGAATCCTATTATAATGTAAAATCAGAACAAAGATTCATTATCAGGACTTCAAAAACAGAAGACTGTACAAGGATGTGTAACCAAACAGACAGCATTCAAAATGTGCATTGATTTATTTTTAGGACAGTGCTTACTGAATATCAATCACAAAGTTACCAGTGTTGTGGCAGTTGAAAGACAGCAGATTTTTTTCCACTTGTAAGTACATGGATATTTCAGATTTTTCTTATTTCCCTTCTCAAACAGCTATGCTACTCTTTTCTTTCTAAAAGCTCCCTCAAAATCTGGGAATAAAAACCTTTGTGACACTTGCTATTTTGTCTGAGTCCCATCAAAGTAGTATACCACCACTCTCTGTGGAAGGCTCCCCAATGTCCTGTTCAGCATCAGTTCGATTACTTTTGACTTTTCAATGCTTTCACAAGGAAAACATTACAGCAACACTCTATGGAGGGCCACACAGCCCCCTTCTTCTTTTATTTAGATGTCTTGGATTTGTCCTGTTTAAATTCTCTACTAAAAGCACTAGGTAAAATCTTTATATGACACCACTAGCGCACAAACGAGAACCAAAGAAGTTTTTGAAGTGCTGACATAGAAATGTGGCAATCATAGTCAAGGTCACATGTGCAATTAAATGAGTGAAAATACTTTACTCAGTATTTAGGAAGCTGAAAGTTTCTTCTAAGACTACCAGCTTAACATTAAGACTGATTTATTGACTGGGTTAACTCAAGTTGTCTTCACTAATAAACAAGCTAGTAACTGGCTAAAGTTCTTGGTGCATGAAGATATAAACTGCGTCTTAGTATAATCTTTCAATGACAAAAAGGAAATGAAAGTAACTAGACAGCCAAGATCCATAAATATTGTATAATAACACCTGTTAATTTATTCTTTATGAAACTGTTTACAAAGAAAATTAAATGCTGTGTCTGGGAAGGAAGTGCTTGTTGCATTGCATTAGACAAAAATGTGTGACTTAATCTGGACTCTCTTCTTGGTTTTGGGCACTGATTCCTGCTTGTCAGTGTTAAACCCCCATTGTTCCTACCTTAAAAGCTATCTGATTGAACTTCTTCTTCAATTATTCTCTAACAATTGGATTGATTCAACACATTCATTCATTCCAAGAGAGACAGGACATGAGGAGAAATAACAAGTATGTTTTCTTCTTATATTTCAGAGCGACCCAGCAAGTAATTTCAGATATTCAGTGCAAGGCCTCTTGGGCAAAACATATAACATCAACTTTTCTACACTGGAATAAGTGGACTTGCAGAACATTTCCTACCTCCAGTGTACAACCATCATTTCCATTTGACAGCTTCTGATACAATCCCATTTCTGCAGGGAAGGGAACAGGTGAGGAGGTCAAGAGACATTATTGTGCTCTGAAAAGAGGCAGAACTTTTGATAGAGACAGTCTGAGCACATCGTGTCCATTAATGCAATAGAAAGAATTCTACCATATCTTGTTAGTGCATATGTGTTTCATTTTATTGCAAGATATTCCTTTTGATCTGGGCAAGAGAAAAAGAAAATATACACTAAAGTTCCTGCAAAAACCCTTCTTGTTCTTGGTATGTTACTATTCCTAATACAGGCTTCTAGAAACTGGATAGTACTGCTCCTCATTTTTTGCTCATTCCTCAGAATACAAGAGTCTGTTATGGGGTGAATAGAAGAGGCTGATTTTCACATTGTGAGCTGGAGAATGCTATGCACACAGCTACAGAGGGGGAGCCATAGTGGTGACCATCCAAATAATCCATGTAGTAATGCTTTTCCCAACTGCCAGAACTGAGGCTTTTCTATAGGAAGAGTTAAATGGGAATTGCAGAAACATGGCACTTTTTGTCATAAAACTATGGCCAGACATAGTTTTAAGTTTTTCAAGCACTGAGAAACAAGGTCATCACTAGGAAAGTTTGTCTATGTTTATCTGCTGTGGGAATGTGCAAAATGCAGTGTACATTTATTGCTCTAAAGGGGGTGGAATGGGGAGGAGAGAGAAGCAAGAGGGGAAAGACCAGAACACAGTAAAGTATTTTCTCTTTTGAAGTTATGGCATCTTTTTTATCTCCTCATGTAAGTGATCGTGACTGTGCTGCAGAAGCTCAATTAGGCATGAACTATGATCCTTTGGGGTGCTGTACTGATGTTAAACTGCGATTAAGTTCTCTCCCACACAAATCTATTTCACTTTAGAATTTAATATGGATGAAGTAGCTTTTATAAACCTTCCAACTGGAGAAACATAAGATTCTGACAACTTTACTAGCAAGTGTCACTTTGCAAATATATAAAGCTAGCAATTGATTTTCTTTCCTAGTCTTCTAGAACCAAGGTTTAGTTGAGAATTCTATGGATTTGATCCATAATGGCATAAGAAATGAAGGATATATGTTCTTTTCTTAATATCAGTATCAACTAGAATTACCAGCCAAGATGCAGTTCTTCTCAACATGTTCTACAAATATGAAATACTCCCCCTGTAATTAGTGAAATTGCAAAAGAACTGAACGAAAGAAAAGGTCACATTTCAAATTTACATCTATTATCTTATTTATGGCTTGAGCTTACAAGGAGAAAGATAAGTCAGGAAGGGATTTAGTAAGGGCAGAGGAGTAGAATCATTGCTGGAAATAGACACTAAAGATAAATTTTGTCTCACCTGTTTTTCCATGTGAAAGTTAGATTTCTAACTTGAAATCCCAAGGTGCCTGTTGAACACTGATAAGCAACGAGGATCACGTAAAAATCACATACAATTGGCTCTCAAAATAAGTCACTATTTCTTTTTAAACTCTAAAATATTTTTATTTCCTTTAGTTTTCAGCAGTAATAACTAATCTATAAATAAATCAAATATAAATAAATATAGTTTTGTTGTCCAAAACCTGCATAAAGTCATGCTATGAATTTTCAGCACAATATAATACTCTTACAGAAGATAATTTTTTGGAAGATTCTTAAATTAGGTTTTTAGAACTCATGCTAGAAAGACTCAGATTAGCTTGCAAGTTAGACAAAATACACATATTTCAAGATACCTGTGACTTTTTGAATAAAACCAAGTGAAGTAGATTCTGAAATACAAATACATAATATTCAAACTTTTCCCACTTGCAAATTAGAACTATTCCTTCAAACTACCTAATTTCAAATCTGGCAAAAGAAATGCGCTATTGAGCACATACACTGTGCAGTTCCTATACAAAACAAGTACAAAGTAGCATTGTGATTTTTCACTTTCCTCTATGATTCTTAAACATTGATATTTGAGACACTTCCCATGAAATCAGGGCATCCTGTGAAGGTGTAGGGTACACCCAATACTATCCTCTGAAACATAATTCTGCTTGTAGGCAAACAAACACCAAAACTGTTCCTTTGGGGCAGCAATTTTTTAAAAGAAAGGCTATTTTAATGGTTGCAATTGTACCATGACTTAAATTCTTCTTCCTTTGCTATAAAGCTGCTCAGAGAGTCAGGCCAGTATGTTCCTAACACTAGTAAAAATCTAAGCATTTGTAACCCAAAAAAGCTCTATTTGTTAAAAATTCCGTAAAGTTCAATTAAATTTCTTTTTCAATCGAACAGGGCTGGCTGCACCGGGCTGAGCATTTATTACCACCACTTTTCACCACTGCCAATTAGCACCTACCAGTGAACACAAAGCCAGATGGTCATTGCCACTGAGGGCTTGCTGTCAAGAATTTCCCTTTCCTAAATATGGGTGTGTGAAGGAGAGGGAGGGGGGAAGTTGCATGTAAGGAAGAGAAGTTGTATAAAACCTGCTTTGTGTTTTTACAGAAAGGAACCCAGCAAGAAATTTTATGATGTTATCACAGCTACTTCTAAAAAAAGAATTCTGTTTAAACAGAATAAGAGTTCCATTCTTCATCTTATTTTTGAAACTCTGTATAATATGAGCAGAAATGGATTTAGCTCAGGTACCTTGGAAAACAAGAAGATTGGCAGCATTGTTTAGGACTGCTTTAGTAGGAAAAGCATTTCATAGAAATCCCATTTTTTTCAATTTAGAAATGAAACTATTAACCCTTCAAAACACATCACAAATTATTGCACTGCAAGGAAAACTCTGACCCTCTCATCAGGGAATTTTTCTGCAGTAATTAGTTACTATTAATAATAATTTTGTGGAAGAATACAAAATATGTTATATTAAAGAGAAGCACAATATTGTAATATTACAGAAATTCTGAGAGACATTATCCTTTTAGTAAGATACAAATATACTAAAGCTAGATTCATGTGGCACAGAGCCATCATTTTTTGTATCTTGATGAAATTTCACTTGACTAATTGCTCCTGTATTTTTTAGACTGATATAAAGGTTCCTTATTATACTCCTGCTTTCTGTGTCATCTTGGTGTACATTCACAGAGGATGTTGGATTTTTTCTTCAGCCATAACTGAATTTCATTAATGGATACAGAAAGTTAACATATTGGCTATAAAATTTGAGTGCTCTTGGGTCTTTGGATAAGAATTGTTATATGCAGGACTGACAGCTAAATGAAACACCTCTCACTGTACTCTCCAGCTCAGCATTTTCTCTTCCAAATATCATGTCTTACTACTTTTGCCTTATCTTCCATCACAGATAGCTGATCGGAAAGCAGTGGTATAAATTAGAAATTAAACCCTTGCCTGGTGGTGGAGGTTAATGGGGCACAAAACACAGATCATATTGATGGAGGGAATTAATAAGTAACATGTGTACTATTTTAATATATCCCTTTTTATTGCAGTTTAGAAATCCTTCATTATAAAGGAGCCAAGGTTGCAATGTTGCTGAGGTCACCAAAATGTAGGAAAAGGAATGCTTGTTTCTGTTTGTATTTGATAAGTCATCTATGAGAAGCATAAATTTTTAATTGTTTAGAGGATACAGACTTGTACTGTTTAATTTTAGTGTGGTTTTTTTTTGTAATGTCACCAAATAACTATTTAAAGTAAAAATTTTAGAACATTATTTTTAACATATAATCTCTTCATAAAATAAGTCACAGTTACAAACAAAGTTTAAAGGGTGCCTCAAGAGCATGTATCCCGTTGTTAAGAGTGACCCTCATTGAGACTTACTCTGAACACTGAAATTCCTGCTGAGATTAGAGCATGAACTCCAAAAATGAAAATGTTGTTCAGTATGTATTTCAGTCTTGGGACAGCATGGGAGGGTGGATGTTTATACAAGACTGTGGTAATATCATTATGTAGTTAGTAGCTATTTTGATCCAGGTATCTGTCACTTTAATTATGCTTATGTATTTACATGTATACATTCAAACTGCAATATAGTTTTCCTCTTAATGAAGAATTTCAGCATCTAGTGAGGTGAGAGATTATGATTATTAACAGAGAGTCTTCCATAAGCAGATCAGCTTAAGATGTGTGATAAAGTTCACTAATGCTTAAGTACTTCTGGAAGCACATGGCATGCTTTGACATTTAACACTATATTCCCATTTGTAGGTTGATGACAGAAATTCCTTAGTTTAGTTTATTTTGTATTCCTTCTCTTGTCCTTATTTTATGTCTTTTCTACCCCTTTCATTATTTTAAAGACATCTTAGAGAGCTTCTGGTCATTCAGTGAAATATTCCAGTCTTGGAAATTTGACCTTTTATGTGAAAATTTGAACTTTTATGCAGAAAATGAGCAGATTCATAGCTTTTAAATCCAGAAGGAACCATTCGATCGTCAAACCTGACCTGTATAACACAAGCAAAAGAATTTCCCCTCTACTGAGTCCAATAATTTGTCTGTAAACCATCCAGTAACAGGATGTTGTATTTTAAGAGTAGTTTAAACCTGTACAGGTCTAATTTTAATTTTTCAACTGTGGTTTCAGTATATAATTCAAGTAATACTAATAGAATATTGTCTATGAATAGTTGTAGGATTTTATATAGATCTTTGGCTAAGCCTTAATTTAGTTTATTAATCCACTGGTGAAACATATGTTGCTTTCTATTTGAGTGGTTTCAAACCCAAGTTTTAAAATTCAAATCAGACTGTGCTGCCATTAGACCAAATTATTTCATCTCGCTCAGAGGCATCCACTTGCACCCACAAAAATTACCAAGCTTAAATTCAAGACTGTGAAATTCAAAATTGTGAACATTGCACAGCTTCTTCCAGATTCAGCTTTCACAATCCTATAGAGCACAGAAAAATTCAAGGGCACTATTAAATTGCAGTTCACATCTATTTATATCACATATAATGGCATTTATTTGAGCTTTATTTAGCTCTGGCTCCTCATCTGCCCACAAGTTGATGGGAAGTTACATTATGCAAGAAGAGAGATGTATGCTGTGGAAACAGGCTCAGATGAAAGACCAGCAATGAGAATCATGTTCAAACTACACAGTAGTTTTGTTTCTAAAAGTATGATACACCAAATGCTCTGTTGAGTTACTGTGCAAAGTGGGCTCTCTGAGAATAGGAGTAAATGGCTATCACAGAGTGTCTGGGATAAGTCAAACCCAACTCAATCTTCCTAACCAGTAAAAAAAAGTCGTGAAGGAAAAGTGGAATTCCTCATCACAGCTCCTGTTGAGTGGAAGACCTTTTAGTTTTCACTTAAATGAGAAACACTCAGGCTCACCTACTGGCAAACGACTGCCATGGAGTACAGTATGTGGAGATACAGAGAGACACTAATTTTTAACAACTCACCACAGTTAGAAGAGAGATCAATAGCTACAATCACATTGAATGTAATGTAAGAGATGTAATAAATGTTATGAGAAAGACACAGATCACACTCCTCAAAGCTGATATGTAGTTAACTACTGCTGACACTGCAGTTGTCTGAATGTGATAGAAACCAGGGCTTTCCCTGGACATCCTGTGTCATCCTTGGACACACTTGAAGCCTTAAGTAAGGAAGCCACAATTTACTGTTTTGTCAGAGCTGACTAAGGGACTTGTTATTTGTCAAGAAATAGCACACAGTGTGCAATTAAGCTTCTGGAGAATGAGTGGACATTGCCTGGGAGTTATTCAGCTTGTTAAGGGTGGTCAAATGCATTGGAGTCAAAGTCTCCAAAGCAAAGTGTGAATATGTTACACAGTTCACTGTTAGGAGCTATTTTCCTGAGTAATTCCCACGTTTTTAATGGGAATCACCGTCCTGCATTGCCAAGTTAATTGTCAGTAATGTTGGCATATCACATCACAGGCTCGCTGAGCAGGGAGGCAGGACAGGAGCCAGGGTCATAAAGAATCTGTTAATGTTGTCTTTTGTAAACCATCATAGAGAGGCCTGCTCATGCACAGTCAAAGGGGCGACACAGGAGTCTATTTACATTCTCCCCAGCCTGAGCTCGTGCATCCTGCCTTTTGTCCTGTTGGATTTTGCATGGCTCAGAGCTGGCTCGGAACACAGGGAGGGACAGTCCCAGAGGCAGAGCTTGCTTGCCCCTGCTATTTAGAGGTAAATGCCGTCTAGACATGTAGAGCAAATGCCATCTAATCATGCTCATTGTGGTCTCTGAAGCCACTGACAAGATATTTCAGAAGCAAAACTGAATCCAGACATGAAAAGAGAACATTTTTGAAAACTGCATGATCAAAAGATCATCTGAAAAATGTTCAAAAGCCTCTGAAAACCACATAAAGCTCTGGGAGAAAAAGAAACTATCAATCAGGAACAAGAAACAGAAGGTAGCAAAATCTTCTCACTATGATTCACCGATTAGGTCACAACTGGGAGAAAATTCTGCAATTTGCAGCTTACAAACAAGGGAAAACTAAAACAGGTATTTTAACTCAGCAGGGTAATACTCAAGTTATGAAAAATACAGAGTACTAAACTATGTGTTCTGTACTTTGTCACCTCATGGAGTTTTTTTTCAGATCATGATTATAAGTAGAAAGAGTTGAGCGGGGGGAAGAATCCACATGGAGAGCAAGCAATTCGTATTTGAGTGAATTTTATATTTCCTTGAACTCCATTAATTTTCCTGGTGCCAGTCTACAGTGCTTCAAGTTCATTTCTGAGCCACAAATGTCTAGAGATACACTTAGGGAAAAATATTATAAAGGCTACTGAAATAGAAGGGTGACTCTTAGGCATTATTTATATTTTAAAATAACAGATAACCAAGATACTGAAAATTAGAATGCAAGAATTCAAGAAGTCTTTGAAAAATATTATTTTGGGAAAGTGTGTCTGTAGAGACAGCCCAAAGTATTTCTTCTAAAAATATATGCAGAAACAAAACAGAAGTTTGAATAATAGCTATGCTATTAATATTTAGTGAATAGTAAACATGAAATGTTTATGAAAACTGTACAGGAAATGAATGTAGAAAATACTTTCCAGGATATAAATATTTGTGATTTGAATCTGCTGCCTCTCATAGAGACACTACTTCTACAAGAGTGGTAAACTCAGCTGAGAGCATCTGGGAGACAAAGCCTGGGTGCCACAGCCTTATGGAGGGGTAAGGTGCAGCAGAACACATGGTCACTGGTGCTTTGCCAACGTGAGAGAAAGTCCCCTGTTACTCCTCCCCATAGTGTTTACAGGAACACAAAGGGGACAGGAGAAGATGCCTTACATGGGGCAGGCTGCTGGATCATGGAATGATAGAATATCCTGTGTTGGAAAGGTCCTGTCAGGATCATCAAGTCCAACTCCCAGCCCTGCACAGATCATGTCAAGAATCATACAGTGTGTCTAAGAGCATGGTCCAAATTCTTCTTGAACTCTTGGGACTGTGACCACTTTCCTGGGGAGCCAGTCCTAGACCCAACATCCCCTGAGTGAAGATCCTTTTCCTAATATCCAAATCAAACCTCCCCTGACTCAACTTCCTGCCATTCATGTGGGTCATTCACTGGTCACCAGAGAGAGGAGATCAGTGCTTGTCCCTCCACATCCCCTCATGAAGAAGCTGCAGACTGCAATGAGGTATAAATTTGGCCTCTGAATTTTAATATGTGTTTTTTTGTACCCAAAGAGAAGATAGAAAATTCCTTGCCTGAACAGAGGCATGTAGAATGGCAATTCTAAGTAGGCATAGTTAGACTTACTAATTGTCAAGCAACTCGAGGTTGAGAATCTGAAACCAGGATTCTCACTGCCATCCATCCTAAGTTCACATGCAAGGAGTCAGGCCAGCCACAGCACGCAGGAGTATAACCCTTTTTGTGCTTCTCTATGTTCTGGGAACATGTAAAGGAAAAAAGACAATTAAGAAATGTGGTAAAGTTACACAGAATTTTAGAGGTTTTAAGGCTGATAGACACAAGGTCAAACGAGAAGATAAGGCACAATGGCAATCAGCAGAATACAAAGGGTGATTAACATGGAGGATGGATCAACTGAGATGGCACGAGAAACCACAGCTGTGATCATTCACCAAAGTGTCAGACAAGCACTTTGAAGCACTGAAAACAATAGTGATGTGTTACTGGGAACAATTGCAGTGTCCTCCTTCTGTCCTGAAACATTACTGTAAAAACTTGCAGTTCACTGAAATAAAAGCAGAGAAAGGTTTGCAATGCTGTATTGTTAACAACACAGACTAGAAAGATGTTGTGATATTCATTAAAGCTTTCTTTACAACTCTTCCAGCAAATTGAGTTTGTACTACACATGCATAGAAATGATGCAGTGAAGTCACAGAAACATAGAATCTTGCTGTGCTTTGGATTGAAAGGGATCTAAAAGATGGTCGAGGTCCACACCCTCACACCCCTCCTCCACAGACACAGACACCTTCCACAAGACCTGGCCCTATCTGACCTGGACTTCAACATTTTTGGGGATGGGGCATCCAGAGCTTCGCTGGGCAACCTGTGCTAGTGCCTCACCACCCCCACAGGGAAGAGTTTCTTCCTTCTGTTTGATCTAAATCTACTTTCTTTCAGTTTAAAACCATGACCCCTTGTCCTATCACTATAATACACTCTGCTAGTCTTCTAAAACTCTTTTAAATATTGCAAGGCTGTTCTAAGTGGCCCTGGAGGCTTCACTTCTACAGGCAGAACATCCCCAACTTTCTCAGTTATTCTTCATATGAGAGGTGCTCCAGCATGCCCCCCAGACATTTTTATGCTGATTACCCAAGACCTGGCCAAAATCAATGCATAAATGCAAGAAATGTATAAGGTATTTTCCTTATCTGTCAGAAAATAAAATTCCTTTACAACACGCAGTGTGCCAAAGAGCTTTGGTTTGAAATAAAAACGATCTAGTAAAAAGTTTTGAGCTGTACAGGAGCGCTCCAGCTTCAAAGTAAACTTCAACTGAAAGCACATCTTCAAAAAAGATTTATTCATCTAAAAAAATTAATTATATTTGGAACATATCCTAAGAAAATTCCCCTGATTCTCTGCAGAAACCATTGCTGTTCCTCACCTTGCAGCTTTTCCTACAAAATCAGGCGGGTTATGAATACTCTGTCCCATCACAGAAGTAGTAGAAAGTACAAGAAAACACTCATCAAATTGAATAAATAAGTTAAAGCAGCTTGGGGGTAAAACATATCCAGGACATGAGGCAACTGAGACCTCTTGTTTAAATCACCTCTATTCATGTGAAATGAGCATTCTGTTGATTTTACAGATTTTGCTTTCATCTCCTCTTCGGAGCAACAATCTTCTCATATGTGCTTTACCATTAGTGCTTCATTGGTTTTATTGCAAATAATGCTTGTTGTATATAACCCAAATTTGGCTCCATGCATTTATTTTTCATTGTTATTAAGTCTACTGTAACAGAATAACTCACTTTTTTTTTTTTCTTTTATCTTTTTTGGCTTTGCAAATCATTATTCAGCTCACAGTGATCAAAGATTGAAAACCGATCTCTTCGTCAAACAACATGAGTCATTGGCCAATGCAGATGTGAGCAAAAGCATCTTAGCCTCTCTGTTTTCATACAGGTAAAAGTACTGTTTTGCTGACTCTAAAATGGGAACTACAATCAAGACATACATAATCCTTTACAGTGCAGTAGGCACCATATTTGTTCCTAAAACCAAATAGCAAATACTTCCTGTAGGATTTGTAACTACACAGGAAGTTTGGACAACTCTATGATTTGAATTTTATGTATTGTCCATGAATATCTGGCTTTCTAAATCATGTACACCTTCCTGCCAACACAGTGTGAAACACAAAAGCTCATTCTTTTCTTCTACACACAAATGTCACTTCAATGACATGCCAACATATGCAACATACTTGATCCTGTTCAAATTCTACCAACTACTGCAGCAATACCCCATGAAACAGCAAAAGTTACTATAAAAGAACAATTGTTGTACTGTATACTGAAATACATTTGAGCTGTATACTTTGTACAGCTCATCCCAGATCCAGCTGCCTGTACTCCACATCTACCAAGTCACGACACAAATTCCAACCACAGCTCCATGCTGGGTTGGCCTCTGGCTGTGGTTGGGAAGGAGCTGAATCTTTTTGTAGGATGGGAAACTTCTGCTTATGGACAACTGTTCCTGCTCAAACTCTACCAGAAGCAGAATTAATAGAACATTCAAATTTCTTTTTTCATCATACTACATAGAATTATCTTAAGAATGTTAATATTTTATCAACATTTAATTAGACTTTTTGTAGTCCTATAAAAGCTAAGCACAATGAAGATAAGGCAATTCTAGGAAAATTAAAAAATCAAAGGCTGCTTCTCTAAAAACAGATCAGAAGTGCAAAGCTTTGGTGGCTAATGAATTTGCAGTTAAAGAAAAAACAATTGAACCTTATTTGAATGGAAAAAAAATGGTCTTCAAACCTAAAAACAAAATTCCTATCCAGAATCAAAGTGTTCACCTTCATGTGTGAATGAGGTTTACATTTAAGGCCATTCAGAATTTTGCAGTATGATTAAGACATATATACTAAAACATTTTCATTTCGATGCAGTAATTTGACAATGCACTAATATTAGCATTATTTTTCCTCCATAGCAATTTTAGCTTGAGAAATGCTATCTACTCTCTCATATTTTCAGGTGCTGACTGTTATATACTGTATTTGATGTTAAAGACACTATTCCAGAAATATCCAGCTGACACACAGAAAAAATAATTCAGGGTCATTTGAAAAAGGACCACTTCCCAGTAGGAGTTCTTATAAATCCCTTGTGAAATTAGATTTATATTGTCTTGCCTGATACTAATAAGACATAATGAGTGGAATTTGTGAAAGAGCTGTTGTAGTCTATCTGCCAAGTGGAAAACTGTTCGTCCAAAGCACTAATTAGACTGTTATCATAACTTACACAAATTGTGAATCTAAACCGAAGGAATCTACTGGGTCAAGTAGAATGCTCCTGGTCTCCTGTTCACATAAATTTTAACCTAATGACTGTGCTAACAGAACTCATTTGCTGAAATACAGGTCTACTCCACATGTATAATTTCAACTTCAGAAAGTATTTCCAAAAGCAAAAGTGAAATGGTGAGAGAGAAATTCTATTCATAGTAACTGGGATCAATTAACTGACTTTGTTCTTGCCAAGTCAGTATGATATGCCTTTAGCTGTGAAATGCATTTTTCAATAATGTTTTGCAATAAAAATTAATTAAAATGAGAGTTCCTTAAGGGAGTTTCTGTTTATTCAGGTAATAGATGTACTTAAGAAAATATATATCTCTATATATGTGCATTTGCATATATGTATGGGTATGCATGCATACAAACATATAATTGCACTCCTTGAGTATGTATATGTATGCACAGACACATATATATGGAAAGAAAGAGAAAAAGAAAAGTCAAAGTGCACAGAATTCAGGTGACTTTTCTTGGAAAAGTAATGATGGGGAATCGACTCCTGTTATAAACAGAATTATCTAGACCTCTCCTTTATAATTAGCTCCCTGAAAAAGACCACACAACTTTAAAATCCATAGAAGTTACATTTTCATCAGAAAGAAAACGAGGATTCCTTTTTATCCAGAAGAATATTTGAGAAATCTCTTTATACAAGGAATAAGGAAAGGTGAAAAATATTTTTGCACCAAGCTCCCCTTTCCCCATGAACCCTTTCAAGTAGAAAAGTTTGCTTTCATATGATATTGCAATTAACTCAATGATCTTTGAAATGCAGTAAACTTTTCATGTCACTTAATCCCTAGGGAGTTTCTCATTTGTTTCATGTAAACCTTGGCTGATCAGTCCGTGTGTTTCACAGCACCTTCATCATCTCTGAGCTGCATTCCCCAGATCCCACATTAAAATGCTTTGCCTGCCACCCCCTGAAGTGCCCAATACTTTCTGTCTTTTCTGCCACATGATTTCATCTCACCTAATCTTGAAGGAGAAAAATACATGACCAAGAAAAATAATGAAATGCATCTTACCCATCATAATGACTAAAATGCATGAAAGACTGAGGTTTGGAGAATAAAGTCTGGCAAAGAAAGGAAAGGGCCTTAAGTTAGTCTAGAATGTTCAGAAGCACAACTAATCAACTTCTGAAATAAATCATTGTATCCACCCAAAACAAGATATTCTCTCTTGTACATTAGCAAATGCAAATCTCCTTCCAGACAGCTTCTCTTTTTATTTTTTTTTTATTTTTTTTTCTGAAGACAGTTAAATGGAGTTATTTCCAGGCACTGAGTTTAGCTTAATTTAGATAATGTGGTGAATAGACTTCACAATAAACCTTCTGTAGTCAGTGATCTGTCTGTGTGATTTATTCCTCATGAGGAACTGTTACTGCTGATATATATAATTCCAGAGCTTATTTCAGCAGAACATGGACCACAGATTTGTTCAGGAGTCATGGACCTTAAGGATTTTACCACTTCTCTATTTTTGTAAGGAAGTAATAATTTTACACTTACTTTCATCAAAGAAAGGTTATTTTTTTTTTTAATTCACCTTTTTTTTCTGAAATACAAAAGTTATGTATATACTGCCCAGAGAAGTGTTGGATGTCCCATATATGGAAGTGTTGAAGGCCATGTTGGATGGGGCTTTGAACAACCAGGTTTAGCAGAAGGTAACCCTGCTCTTGGCAAGGGTGTTGGAAAAAGATGACCCTTAAGGTCCCTTCCAACCCAAACCATTCTATGTTTCTATGATAATACCATCAAAATGCTACAGAACTTAACAGCTGATGACCTCTTTCTCCTGAGCCCAAATAATTGGCAATCTGTTGGAAGAACTGTAGCTGATTATGCTGGTGTTCTGAACAAGCACTAATATTCCCAGTTATTGACATTCTCCTGATGTCAAACTCTATTCTGAAATTTTATGATAGAAAAAAAAACAACCACAAACCACAAAAGACAATCACAGGTCAAAACCCTTTATTCCCCACAAATCAAAAAAGAAACACAAGGCACGTGGGAGAAATTTAAAAATTGCATTGACAGTATTATAACTCAGAACCTGCTGAAAATGCCCTGCTAATTTTTTTTTATGTCCTAAGATTCATTATGAAATACAATCATAACCTCATCAGCTAAGGGATTTCTGCTTGGGATAAAAACATGTTAATAAAGAACAGGGATGGAGAACTGGATAACCTCCAAAAGTTTCAAATTTATTTTCACTGAACAAATATTCCAAATGTTACTTGCTTATCAGAATATGCAAGATTTTGAATCTATGAATGATGATTAGAAATCTTGCTCTTTCAATACAATTGACTTCTTTTTCGCTTTTTCAGGTCACCTATAGTTTAGGGCTAGGCTTTCCTGAGTTACTCTTGTCCTCATGGTTGGCAATGACATAAAAGCAGTATTCATTTTGTCTTTAGCTTAGACATGGCAGTGAGGCTCCAAAAGTGTAGGTTCAGTGTTTGACACAGAAAGTCAATCTAGGTCTCGAGTCACAGACACGTGGAAAGTCACAGTGCCATAATGAGTTACCCAATATAGCTGAACTGCAGCAACGTTTATCTTCAATCTCTTAGCCTGTGACAAGTGAGAAGTGATTTACATTTCTCTGGTCCTCAACGAAATATGCGATGAAAGAGGATGAGGATTATTTGAATTACTTCACATTTGCCACAAACCAAGGGAACACGAAGGGACAGTTAAAACAAGTTGGTTGCTCTTCAGTAGCTTGTTATCTCTGTGGGAACTTGTCCATGTACCTAAGCCCATAACTCTACTTCTTGAAAAGGGATAACACTTCTTCTTTCTCTTCCCTTTTTATCTTAGATGATTGTAAATTCATCAGGCCTAAGGGGTCTCATAATAAGTCGCTTTTTTGTTGAAACTCCTTCTATATTAATAAAGGAAGTTCAATAAATAATACCACTTTTCTTAGCTCATTCAAAAAATAAAAAATAGAGCACTGTTGCCAGCTAAGGATATTCCCATTTGCAAATATTATCATGTGATAAATCACACACTAAACATAGGATCTGCATCTACAGCACCTGAATCTTACAGCTTGATTTTTCAATATTATCAAATTTTTAAAATATGTAACTTCTTAAGCATTAGGTATTTAAAGACAGAAATGGAAAAATTCTCCCTAAAATTATCCAGCAAAGGTAGAATAGGAAATATGCAAAATTTTCAGCCCATTTCTCTGCATAGCAGATAATGCTACTCTGTTATAGGTTAGGTATGTAGAAATAGAGCTATAGCAATTTTTTTACAGGAAACTTTTTGTTCTCTGAATATTTTAAAAACATAACAATTTTACATTGTAAAATAACAAGTTGTTTCACAACTTACTTACTCACTTCTGAAGTGTATCCAGAGCACATTGGAAACATAAGTGTATTTTCCTTACAGTGTAGTAAAATAACATTTAGAACAGAACAATTTTTTCAGATTGAAGTTTGTCAAAGGAAAATCACACAAGGAAAAATGACAACTCAAGGGCAGAACCTTTCTGCAGTGGCCTCTTATGCTGGTCCAAAATGGCAAAACTGGTAAGATCATACAGGAAATTTGCCCCATACTGTGAGTTATTCTTGGTGGAAAAACACCTCCCTGGCCATGGCATAAAATCCCACAGCAGTAAATCTCAACTCATGTGTAGCCAGAGAGTCCTGGCTGCAAGATTAGCATGTCTTGGGAAGTGAGGTGAAAGGAAACATGGATGTTGGAAACCTGTCAGAGAAATTTCAGAACCAAAGAAAGCAGAGCAGGGCTGGACGACCTGAGAACAAATTTGTTTCACAGCTACTTCAGGAAGTGTACTTGTAAAATACAAGTGCAGTTCACCTACTTTTGTTTTCACATCTTGTTAAAGAGAGCACCCAGTAATTTCCATCATGAAACCTTGTATTTCTTATTTTCAGTTCTGAGAAAACTAGTATTTTAGAGTAAACTTGCATGTGTGCCATAAGTTACATCTTTCTTCTGAAGGTTTCAGTCACACAAAAATATTCTAATTATTGAAAGAAAAGGAAAACATGCAGCAAGCAAGAATAAGTCTGAAAATAACACTATGTGACTGTTTAAATTCTTATCTTCTCTATCTTTGAGAAGGTCTTGCCTTAAGCATTCAAAAAGGTTTGAAAGAAGCTGGAATATGACCTTTGTGTTTGGCACAGGAACAGCTGAGGCAACAAAGCCACCAAACCCTCATAGAAGGGAAATCTGACTGAAACAGAAAGAGACAAGGGGCTTTACAGTCAGAATTAAAACTGGGAGAAGATAAAATGGGATTAGCAAGATCTGAAAAATGCCACTTGAATCTTGAAAGAGATAAGAATGTTGGAGAGGAAACAACAATAGTTTGAACTCTGTGTTTGGTTTCACAATTTTTTGCAGTGAAACCCAGGGGCACAATGTATGATTTTTCATTTATCTTACCCACATAAAGAATAAAGCCTGTGATAACAGATAGTTAATAAGTGGTTACCTGTGCTGGTCAACATGTCTGAACAATGAATCTAAGTTCACACTTGTTAGGGGCTGAGAGAGTGATAATGTAACAGTTTTTATTTTAATAGGTCTCATTTTCAAAATGTTCATACTAGGCACTTAAACCTTTCTTTAAATCATGTATTCTAAAGATTAGGAAGTAGGAGTCATTTTCTTCTTCTGAAATATGATGTAGTCTTTAAATATATGGCTAATTTTGCTTCTGTCAGAGGGCTTTTCACCTCAAGATGGCTATTTATCTTTACACAAGTAAACTTAACCTTCCTAATTCCTTAATTGTCAGAGGCATTTTTAACAATCTTGTTTTAACATAGACACACATTCAGTAAACATATTTTTAATGGCTGAATCAACCATTATCTCAATTTCATATGAATTTGTTTCCATTTACTGCTTCTCATTGGTTGACACTCTTTGGTGGAAGGAGAGGAGATGAGTCCATGTTACAATTTTGCAGATACAGGGATCAAATATTGTGCTGATGAAAACCAATCCAAATTCTTTCATAAATATGAGGTGAGGCACTTTAATTTAAATATTTTTAACATGCTTAGGCCCAGTTTCACCATGAGCATAGAGCATATGAAGAGTCAGTAGCTCCAGTTTGTGACAGACATTGATACAGGAAACATTTAACGTAAGACGGAGTTTAGATCTCATTCGTAGTCTGCTACATAGAGGTAATCAAAATACTAAAATCTTAGAAATCTAAAACTTGAAATTATGTACTTTTGAACAGTTGTTCTTGAATTAAATTTCTCACTCAACCAAAATTCTTCTCTGTAACAGTAATTCTCATATTTGTGCTTTCCCAAGTTTTTTCTTTGCTGTCTCCTTTTGAGGAGGAAATGTTGGCTACAAAAGATCACCACAGGAAATGTTAATACTTTAATTTAAATATGTATTTTTTCTGCATAATTTCCCTGATGTTTGTCACTGAGAATGGGAGAAAACACACACAAACATTAAAAACCTATCATCTCTAAATCTCTGTTTTCTCCATAGGGAAAACATACTAACTATTCTCAATATTGTGTGGGTCCCAATCATTTTTTTCTTTTAAACCCTGTGTAATTTTGGTTCTTTATTCAATTTTTACAACTTTTGCTGGAACTCTTCAACTAACAGTATCTATATTTCTACACACTTCTCTGAAGCTTTCTAATGAAGTCTGGGCAAGCAAGCCTGTTTCTTTGAAGAATTTGGCCAACAAAGATAATTATGAAGGCTGTTCTTGCCAGCTTTCCTGGGGAAATATTAAAGAAAATAAGGAAGAATGGAAAAGTAAATAATTTTTCTAGCTGAAAAAATTCCACTAAAGGCAACTGCACAATAATTCATCTTTTTCCAAATTTCAGATCACTAGATTTAAAGTTTTGGAAAAGTTCAATGTCAGTTGGAGAAAGGGCATTTCTGCATCAGTCAGATATAAACTAATCTCAGTCTTCTAGAGGCAATAAGAATATTAAGCTCAGAAGCTTCATCTTGGTTCATTTCAAATCTGTCCATCTACTGTAGTATATTTGAAAATCATGTGGACACAGATTTTATCTGCTTAAACAGTCTTTTCTTCAAGGTTATTTCTTAGATATTAAGAATAAGATATAAGAATAAGTTTCGATATTAGCTTTTTCTCTGATTCTTTGTATAGTATAGTTTAATTTCGTCATTTAATTAATTTTGTTTTCTACATTTACCTACTCTTCTAACTTGTCTGTAACCTCCCAAACCCTTTCCATTGGTAGTTGTTTATTATCTCTCTTTTGTCTTATACATTTATTTGCTTCAGAAATTCCTTCACTTCTTCTAACATCACAAACAAAATTGATGTTTCCTTTTTTGCCCTGAGGACATTCCCATTTCCCTTATATTCTTAATTATCTACTATCTTACTCAGAATTTTTACTGATATTCATTTACTCATATTTTAGACCAATACCTTATAGTTAGTATTATGTTTTTAGCTCTTCCTCTGCCTCTGTGGCTGGTCTTTATTAGGACATTCTACATTGCATCAATGTAGAATCCCCTTGAGTAGGGAAATTCTCATTTTAACAGGCCTTACCAGATTTTGTCAATTTGGCCTCTTTGTTGGAAGAAAAAAGGGGACATGATTACAAATGAGACAAATGTGTCCTCTTGTTTGCAGTAAGGACAAAAGGAATTTGTGTAATGAAGTACCTACATAGTCCCCAGACAGCATCTGGCTTCCATAATGTTTTCTGTTTCTCAAGCTTATGAGATGATACTTGGTTTATAATTCATGATCTTGCCCTAAATCATAAACGTTTTAAATAATTCTTTTATGATATACAGCAATATATAGACTGAATGTTACACAATAAAAAAAACCTATTTATTTAAAATAACATATAATGATCCACTATTTCTGTATGAAAAATTAAAAGCTGTATCCTCCTCTAAATAATATATTATATTCTTCATTCTTACACAAAGTGAAATCAAGTCCTCTGCCATGTACTTTAGTCATACTGGCTTCATAGCAGTTTATGAAGCTTCATTGTAGGGGTGAAAGAAAGGTATTTCTCTGTGGGAGGTTAACTTATTTCTGCAGGCTGTATGCTTTGTCATTTGAAGACTTGGTTGCACTTCAAAAGAAGGCTCTAGGGTCAGTAAGTTCCCACTTACCTTGCTACCAAATTCCATCTTGTCTTGGACCAGAAGGAAAATTCTTCAAAAAGAAATTCAGATAATTATTCTGTAAGAATAAGTGTTCAAGATCAAAACTTATGTTTTTATACTTATAAGTACTTACTTATTCTGTAAGTAGTAAAGACCAAGATTCAAATTTTTTTTTTTTTCATGAAACTTAGTAAAATCCTTAAAAAAAAAGTCTGTATGCTTCATGAAAGAATATAAAAACTTAACTCCATGTTCAAATTCTTATGCTAAACTTCTGAACCATGGTCAATATAAAATAAATCTCTCTCCCTGCCTCTTTCAATGGATATGAATCTCCTAACAAAGGTAGATGGCCATTCCTACACCTGATAGAAATGATCTGACGTTATTTTGTGCACGTCCTGGATTATACTCCTTGGCTTCCTCAGAAACTGCTCCTACGTACACACTGAATAACTCTGATTGCTTATTTTTATCAGATTCTTGAGGCTTAAATCAGGGTGGCAAAATTTTACCTGAAGATGATGACACATTTACTGTCTTATGACACTTCCAGCAGAGAAGTGGGAAAAACCCTAATCATACACATTAGACAGCTCCACGCTTTCCTACCAAATTAGGATTGATACAGTGCTGGATGTATGCAAGATGTGGTCTCATTTCCTAAGTTTAAACTGAACAGTGTTCAGCCTCAAATCCAGGCAAAGCAAGCGTCCAGTGACCCAAAAAGGTCTTTTGAACCTTTTGAACCACTGACAGTAGTTCACTCAAGCTAGGAACTTGCAGAAGGTTATAACCCATACCTCATCACACAGCCTGGAGAAGGATGAGTCCACCAGCTTCTTCTGGCCATGTATTTTCCAAGACAGAGAATTCTTCAGCTCCTTAAACAATATAAAAGATGTGAATTTGTTTCTGGAGCTTCATTGATAGAGGAGTGACACCCTAACCAAAGGCTCTGGAAAGAAAAATTAGTTTATATTCTGGTATGAATTTAGAACATCTTCTTGAATGTTTTCAGATTCAATATCTTGAAAGCTAATGGAAAATTAATTGCAAAAATCTAACAATTTTAATGGTTCAAATATTAACAGTTTTGAATATTAAGATTGAAAATATTGAGCTGAAATTAAAATAAATTATCTTTGTTATGCAGCTTTTAGTTTGTATGAGCATAGAAATTTAATAAGGTATCCAATAAAGTACTAAATATATATGTGAGGCCAAGCTACATTTGTAGTGAGAGCCATCATTATGAATTTCCTGGTTTTGGTGAAAGAAAAACCGATATGGGAATATAACAGCTGCATTTTTAAAGTTTCAACTCACAAAAAATTGAAAGGCAAAAAACCACTACTAATTATTAATTTCTTAATTATAGCCACACATAAGAGGTCTCCAAAAGATCTTTGAATGTAACTTTTCAAAGCAATGATTTATCTTTGATCAACAAGAAAAGAATGCATCACATTTAATGAGCAATATTTGAGTTTATGTCGTTTAAAAATATTTATTCACATCAAAAAGAGAATCTCAGAATAGGAAAATGATCATTTTTAATTTAGTCTAACAGCAAAGACCTAACCCAATCATATTTACCTACCTAGCAAGGAACAAGCTAATGAATTATAACAAAATCCAGGTCCTATTTTCTCTTTTAAGCTTCAGAGCTTGAGCATCTTTTCACTTTGGACCTAAGCTGGGGTAGTTGTCAAAAAGAAGATACATTCAAGAAACAGTGGAAATTGTCAGAAAGGGAAAATCTCCCGCAGCAGGCAATAACCTACATGAAAACACCCATAATTCTACATTGGCAAAGAATTATGTATACTCTGCATGTAAAGGAAATTTTTTTATTCTTATAGTAACAGTTCAAGACTGACTTAAAGCAGAAACTAATTGAGAAACAGATTCACAATAAAATGTATAAGGAAAATTCCATTCTTAGGTACTCATCCAATAGCAAAGCTTTATTTTCCTTCATAGTCTGTTTTGCTTTATGCAGTTCTCTTTACATTAACCTTTCCATTTTCACTATGTTCAATAATAGCACTAAACACACTCATTATTTTAAATCCACTACTATATCAAAACTTTTATTGCATTAAATATAGCAAGCCAAATACTTTTAAAAAACTTCTCAGACAAAAACCACATAATCTGTATATCTGGAAATAGCTTAAGTGAAAGCACAAGAGTGATGACAGCCACACTTACTGACTCTGAAAATAAAGAACTTAGAGTGAGGCAGTTTAATCCAGTAAGTATCTAAGTTAAACAAAATATTGCTAGGGTTAAATTTAATCCTGAGATATTTCACTCCCTTAAATTGCTTCCTGCAACAGAAAAAGGGAACAGAGAATACTGAGTTCATATGCCACTCACTATGAATTACTTCAGCTTAGATCTTCAGGATCAAGAAAAATCTAGAAGACACCTGGGCCAAGTCTCACTGGTTTCAAGAAAAAACTATTGTCAGCTTAACAAGAAAAAAGAAAAGAAAAAAAAAAAGGTCCTGCAATTTTTGATTATAAATATTTTCTTCTTCTTTAAAGGCCTATTATTGAAATAACCTTCCAAATGTATAATGCTCAGATTAAAAAAATTCCTTTTGCCACCAAAGCTATGTACCAATTTGTTAGAATGTCTCAGCTTCTGTAAAATAGTGTCTTCCATGAAACAATTATTGATTATAAAAGTAGGTTGAAGCTTCAGCTGTAAATGTACTTGTAAATTTTGGCAATGACTTGAAACAGTACAGGATTTAGACAGAACAGTTTAATGGACAGTAATATGAAAGCACTGGAAAGTTAAATAGAATTACTCTTTTAGGAACCCTTCAGATATCTGTATTATACTATATAATACATATATATATATATGTATATATGGATAAGTACCCTGCATATTTGGGGTTTGTATTAACAAAAGAAAACTGAGTCCGTTTAATGAGCATGAGGGAACATTCTTCTTTTAAGGGCGGAAAATGAGAGCATTCTTCCTTAAAGGGTGGAAGCTAAGGGAGAGACTCAAGGCCTGAAGAAATGGGATTACCTTATGTGTTCTGTTTCCATCTTCATCTGTGACAATCTGGTCAGGACCTGTACCCTGACACGCTGGCAGACACATACGTGGATCTGTCTTGCTGTCTCTTGAACTAACACAAATCTGTTGTGCCTGGATTCACAGTGCTGGAAGAATATGTGAGAGAATGCTGTGGGGCTTTTATAACAAAGGACCTGTAGATTTTCAGGTTAGAAACAAGAATTAAAGAAAGCAAATATGAAAGTTTACTAAGTGATTTAATTATTTTATAAAGTGAAAAAAATGATGAGTTTTGTTATTTAAGGAAACAGAGAGCATTCAGATTTCCTACACTGGGGGTAAAAGTAATACTAGCTTTCAAACACTGTTTGCTTTTTTATTACTCCTTACATATTTTTAAAGATTAATGAATATTATTGGAAGGAATTGACATGATCTTTCCATATTTGTAAAGGCAAGCTCCCTACTGACTTTGGCACAGGCCATTTGTACAGAAAAGATGCTGGGTTGTGTCCACAACAGCTTGGGTTTATTTAAGCTATGATTTTAGTTACTGCAGCTCAGATTTGTCATCTTCCAGGGAATAGTTTGTTCTCTAATCCTTTTCTATAGGATATGCTCAGGTTGTGTCTGTTCTGTAGCTTGAATATGTACTGATATATATGGATATATAAAATTATTTCCAATTGATTTTATCATGCATGTAGGATGTGAAATACTGTGCCCTTAGACCTGCAGTATTTTTTCAGCAATGAAATTCCTTTGACATTTTGTGCTGCTTTCAAGGTCATGGCTATTGCTGCACGGGACAACTAGCCTGTACCAGCACAATATTTCTTTATGTCTTACAATTATATATTTGACTGCAAGGTAAACAGGCCAAAAGGAAGGTGCTGAGAGCTGGCTCAGCCTGATGGTAGATGTATACATACATGTATATGTGTACATATGTTATTCATGTGTACATATGATACATGTATACATACCTATATATTATATAGGTAGAGATGGCTTAGATGAAGAGGAAGATGAAGATATAAGGAAGACCTTGACTGAAGCAGAAAGTGTTGGTTTATCTCCGCATCTGTAGAAGCCTAGAAAATGAGGCAGCTCCCGTGTCCATCTCAAACACGGCTGTGGAGCCAGCCAAGGATTGCTGGTAGTAACAAATAAGGTTTTGTGGTAATAGCACATTATGAGAGTGAACAGCATGTGACTTGAGCAGGGGATCATACAGAGCTAGCGTAGCATTTTTCTGGGACAAATGTTCTTGACAAATGCTCCTGGAAATAAGCACAACACAGTCCAGCACAAGGGCAAAAATGAGATTGAGAAATGGATATGGGATGTAGGGGAGGAACAAGACCACCCAAGGCCCTCCAATCCCTCCAACACATTTCCAGAAAGGCTTAAAAATGGTCTGTGCATGAAAATTAATTGGCGTAGAAAGCAAGAAGCTTATCTCCAAGGCAGGGAAAACTCAACTATAAAAAGGTTCACCCACAAAGCTGAAAACCCTAGACACCCCATCAGATGGATCAACACTGGAGCCAGGACTGGTGATCTCTCTTCCTTCTTTTCTTCCTTTCTTTCTCTCTCCCCCTCTTTAATACAGCTCTCTTGCTTCCCTTTAGCCAAAACCTACTGCTCTGTGCTTGTGCTTATGCTAGGAGATCAGGGACTAAATTACAACAATTTTCATGCCAAGTGTGTGATTTACTAATAAAATTTTGTAAGCTTTTATGGAACCTCTGACTTTCATCTTTCGTTTTGATCACAAATATTTTTAATCCTGGGTGCTCCCTTCCCCTTTTGAGTGGGACACCACAGCATCTGTGGGCACTTTTAGTGGTGCACAGCTGTTTACCACCACTGCAGCAGAGGCACAGGTGTCTCATACCGTATGCCCTGAGTGCAGGATGATGATGTATCACTTCATGCTACCTGATAATCCATTTCCCATTTGGCAAAGCACAATGGCAAGCTGGCTTTCTTTGAAACATCTGCTTAACACTGTTATGCTTATAGTTAGGGTTTTGATTAAGTGCTTTGATGACATCAAGCCTAGCTAGAGATTAAAGAGAAGTGACAGTGTTAAAGTCAAAACCACCTCATTAATCCTTTTTTTTTTTCTGATTTATTGACAGATAAGAATTTCTCATGACTTCACGATACAAAGTTATACAGTAGAAAGTCAAAGGTGTCTTTCCAGATCATGCATCATCCTTACATTGATTTTCATTAACTTCTTAATGTTGAATCAGCCATTACCTACTTTGTCAACATGCATTAAGAGCTACTATTAAACAGCTTTTTATTTATTTAACTTCAGCTTGAGAGGTAGAGAGGCCTGCTTTATCAAAGACTTTCCTACCAAGAATGTTAAAGAAAAATTTAAAATGTTACACCTGCTGTAGACAAAAATGTCTGTTCAGGGCTTATATAGAGTTTAAACTTTCTTTCTTTCTTTTTAATTGCTTTGGTTTGTTTGTACAAGGAAGCAGTGGTTTTTGTCAGTGCTGATTTGTGCACTGAAACCTGTTTTTCCCCTTTGTTCCACAATCCTGCCTATTATACCTGAGATTTCAGGGTATTTTTTCTTTTTAGGATGACATAAAATGTGGTAAAAAATGTAAAAGAACTCAAGACAATATGCTAGGTGGAAACTAAGTGAAAACAGATTAGTATAGGTGGACTCATACAGAACTGAAGCACCATCACTATGTCCTATTTATATCATACTTTCATCCACAGTTAGCTGTGAATGATTTCACTTGGAATATCTTCCTGTGAACACTTCTGACAAGATAGGAAGATAAGCATTGTAGCTCTGCTTCCTTTTAGTCAAGTAAATAGCTGAAGGCTTAACTGACAAAAGATACACTAAACACAGGCAGCTTCCACTTGGGATTTTTTTTCCACCTTCCACCTTCATAGTTTCTTCTTATTGTTTGGAATTTCTTTTTATTGTTTGGAATATTTGGACAGGATTTTTGGATTTTTTCAGAGAGTAGAGAAGAATCTTGTGGGAGGGTGGATTAATTTATTGTTTACTTGTTTTCTCTGCTGTTTTCAGGGTATTCAGAAATATTTCAACACTTTACAGCAACACACAAAAGGCAGATTCACAGAGGAGCTCACTGGTCTGGATCCTGAGAGTTATTTACATTCTTCATCTTCACTTTTGAAGATTTCAGGTTCTGAGCCTATAACAAGTGAGTTCTACTTGACATAATGAGAAAAATAAATCTATTTTGGCCAAAGAAACATAAGACAGAGATGAACTCAGTCCACCCTTACACTACATCCAGAAAATCACTTTTTAAATTAGTTCATAATTTTAACAAAGAATGGTGGCACATTGATATATTTGGTATGGTGGGATATTAATTTTCATGTTGCATCCAGGCCAAGTGATGACAAGGTCTTTTGCTTAGAAAAAAAATGATGATATTTCAATTATAAGTACAATTACATTTTATTGCTGAAGTATCCTTTGATACACAGCACAGTTATGTTAGCAGAGAAATACTACTACTTATTAATTCCACAAAGACAGCAAATGAATTAGTTGAATAATTATCTACAATACTTGGATTTGTAATGGGCAACACTACCCAGTCCAAATAAACAACCTAATAGGAATATCAGTGAAGGAAAAAAAAATAGTAAAAATAGCTGAATTCTCTTTTAAAGATTAAAAAATGACACTTGGCTATTTTTGTCAGGGGTATCAAAGTGGTGAAACAGGGGTCTCCTCCAAGGGCTGTCTCTTCCCTTGGAAGTCAGAGGGATTGCCGTGTTTGCTTTAAGTTACAGAAGTATTTAAGTGCTCTGCTGTAGTGCCTGCCATTCCAATGGACAGGGCTTGTATTCCTCAATTCCTCCATCAAGAAACTGCATTTCAAGGAGCACTTGTCCCCAGACTTAGCTTTAATAAGTTGGACTGTTTGGAGATACAGGCACGTGACAGCTTTAATCCACTACAGGATCATGTGTTTCAGGATGAGACTGACCTCGGTGACATATGACTGTTCTCTATTAAACTCACATTAATATGCACAAGTTATTTTGAAAAGAGCTGTCCTCAGCCATGTGTACTTAACATCACAATTTTGACTTCCCTCATAGATTAAATTAATTTGTGAGTTCTGTGAAAATTCAGCCAAAGAAAGTGGAAACACATATGCAGTCAAAGTAAATATGTAACTATACTAAAGATACCTTGCTGAAATTGCAACAGATTCTTGAAGGAAGTTTTACTAGCTCATAAAAATCTTTTCATTCATGGGTTCATAGGTAGTTATATAATTTATGTCTGCAGAAAATCTCCATTGAATCCTTTACCCTTATTTTTCACCCTCTGACTAAACTTTGGCATGACAAAGAGGGAAAAAAAGTCCATTTGTACTCAAGAATCCTTGAGAGAAACTTAATCTCTCTATCAGCACTGGCATGTGCATTGCACTGTATACATCACGCCTACTCTGAAGCAGCTTTCTCATCCCTTCAGGATAATTCCTTTATGAGCATCTGAGTACTGAATAGAACACATATAAACCATCTGGCAGATGTTCTTAGTAAATCATTGAGAGGCTTGCATTAAAAATTAGCCACCTGTGTATTTATCTGCTCCTTTCTAAGTATCAATAAATTATTTAAAATACTGCAATGTCTGTTTGAATTTATCAGTGGTCTTCATTTCTTCATTGGTCTTTATATTGCAATTTCCCAGGAATTAAAAGATAGGAGAACCTTTTAAATGTAATTGTTAGTTTACAGCAAGCAGCATAATCGCTGGCTGCAGTAACTCAATTTCTGGCAAAAAAAGCCCCCAACAAACAAACCAAAAAAACTTTAAGAAACACAAGGTATTCATGTTTCATCAGTTTTATTATTTGCTTGTTGCTTCAAAATAACATATGCCACCTGTAAAATATATTGGTCCAAAGCCGACCTAGCATAGTCATTCGGCATGGGCATAGCATGAAATTTGCTACCTGCAAATTCTAATAAATTCTGTTTTCCTTTTCAAAGCACTACAAAACCTTCTCTTTTGTATTTGTGCTTAGATTCAGTGAGAGAATTATGTGAACAGTTTCTGCTGCTGAGCATGTTTTCTTTTACAATTGAAATTCAGTAACATTTAAATCTATTGTCTGTTTTTTCTTTTGTTCTTCTGATTCTTGTCACCATGGTATAATTAAGCTAACTGAAAACTATAGGGGTTTTTAGTCCCCTCCCATGTTTGGGAGATCTTTAGTTAGAAACTATATAATTAACAGCTGCTGAATGTGGGCATATCTGGAGATCAAAAAAAATGATCAGAGCCCTGGCATTTGGTTGAAATCTGGCATTAGGTACTATAAATGGTGGTAGTTGTTAAAGTTCTTAAAGTTTAAACCAGTTCCACCTGCAACTAATCAGCTTCCTCCTGATTGTACATGTAAGACAGGGATCAAATAATACCTTGAAGATCACCTGGACCTCATAAAAGGCTGCTAGAAGCTTGGTTGAGGGGGTGATGTGGGTGTTCAGGCTGGCTCTGGTGAAAGGGTTTGAGCTGATGGAAGGATTATGATTGATAGGTTGAGCTTCTGCTAAACTGTTTTGTTCTGAAACAGTTGTGTTATATTTCTGAGGAAAAAGCACTAAATTCTTTTACTAGGAAGTATTTTCACCAGATTATGATTTGATAGGGGACTTACAGTTAGGGGCGTTTCCTTTCAGGAGCTTGATTTTTTCTCATAAGCACCTTCCAAAACTGCTGCAAATAACTAGGTCAATATGTAACTATGTTTTAGCTCTGATTCATCCTGTCTCTTTTTCACAGCAAAAGCTGCTTAGGGATGTTAGCAAACTGGGGTGATAAAGATACTATGCATGGTAGCATTTTTCCTTTTTATAATGATTTCAGCTTCACTATCACAAGGTTCTCTAAATACTCAGTATAAGAAGAAAATCTTATCTTGTCAAGGATATGATCTTCACTTTTTCCTCTTGGAGAAAATAAACTTTGAGAGATTTTTGTAGTTTTGAATTCTAAGCTGGAACAGGTACCTGCCAAATTGCCAGAAGGCTAAATTTTAAACCACCATATGTTTCTTTATTATTTCTGACTGTTCAGAGGGTGGAGCTACAGAGAAATTCCCCTTTGTAGTAGCCTCATGCACTGGTTAATGAGACCTGATGCTTACCCTTAGTACACAGATGTCCAGGGAGTGGGATATCAAAACATTTGGCTGAAACTTTGCTATTATCATGTTATATGTCTTAATGCTCATGCATAATTTGAAAGCTCTGCTCCACTGCTAAGGTTAGGAGAGGATAATAATGTATTGACATGAAAAGGGAAGTGGAAAATGGAAATAAAATGCATTTCTAAAAGTCAACTTACTCTTGATTGATGTTACTGAAGAAAGTTACACAAGAGTGTTGTAAAGAGTGAAATAGAGATGTTGAGGTTTGGATGTAAAATAAACCAGTTAAACCATGCTGTTTGATATCTGATGAAGTCACATGTGATGACCTGGTCAGACCAACAGCATTAGTGAATAAAAGCAGAAACTCCATCAAAACCAGATGCTACATCAGGATTTAACTATCATAAGCAAAATACGTTTAGAAGTTAGTGCAGTGAACTAGGTATTAAAAATTCATCCTCTATTTTGAATATAAGAATAATACCCTGAAGAAAGAACACAACCTTAACCATAGTCTTAAAAAAGATAAATAGGGCTATAGAAATAAGGGAAAAAAGAAGAAAAAAAAAATCCAACCCTTGTTGCTATGTTACTAGTCTTTGGAGCAAGATCATGCACACATGGAAATCAATGTCAGTTCTGTTTTTCAGTTTTCCTCCTGTGTCATAACTCTCATAGTTCCTGGCTGGGAAACAGATGATAATAGAGCCAAGTCTTAATAAACTCTGAGTGGGGTACTCTAACTGAACAGAGCATATTTTGAGCTGAGAGATTCAGTAATTGCTCATAGCAGGAATTGTAGACTTTTATTAATTGTATGCTGAGACTGGGGAGTGCATTAAGGCACGTGGAATGTGTGGCATGGAAGCCAGGAGAGCTCTGGGAGACACCCTGGCTGAGAGGACACATTTCTGGGACATTACTTAATTCTACCTCTAATCCCTGCAACGAGGGCAGAGGGGGAGGGAAAGCAGTGCCACAGCACCAAGATCAGCATTGCCAGAGCATTGCTTCATTGTACTCGATGCTGCTGAGGCAGAATGAAACAATCTTGACCCAAAGGAGTTGTAAAAAGTACAAGAAATAGATGGACTCACAAGGAAGATAATGAGGGTAAATGTATTTTGGTTCAGAGTACCAGGCAGAAATCTCACCCCAACAGGCATTTAACTGCTTGTTCTCCTTGTTTCCCTTCTCATGAAAGCACTGAAATCTCCAAGTAAAAAAAAAAACTAGTATATTGGAATTAAAAATCTATGTGATAAAGAAATCTTTCCCAGCCAGTTTACATCTAAGAAACACTGAAAGCAGTTAATTCAGTCTTTCACTCATTTTCTTTTTGCTTTCACTTGGGCAAGTCTAGGGTCAGGCCATAGATGGTTGGGGGCTTAAGCATGCGATATCTGAACAGCAGCTCAGAGCACTGCACTTCATCGTGCAAGGAGAAGGCAGGGAGGACATCTTACTGATACCTTGAGCTATGGAGTTAAAATTAGTCCTGCTGAGAGTGTTGGAGCTGACCAGATGACCCCAAAGGCCTTTTCCAGCCTTTGATTATATGATTGTAGGAACAAGGTCTGTAAACTGTCAGAAATGAGTATTCAAAAAATACTTTACCCAGTGAACTTAATATGAAGTATCCCGGTATTTTGAAAAATCAGAACAATTACCAACACTACTATGACACATTTTGGGACTGGAGATGAAAAGAGATGAGAGATCACACAGTCCTCAGCTATTCTGTGACAGTACAGCTTAAAGGCAACAAAAAAGCCAGCTGCATGGTTTCAAACAGCCACAAATATTAGTATAGTTACTTCCCCAATGGGAAAATAGACCCTTCCCCCTCCTTTCCAAATCAAATACTCAGGCCTGTTACTGCATAAACATTTTGTTCCATTTATTTGTCTTTCTAGCAGTTAACCTCAAAGCTTATCTCTGCAATATATTCAGAAAACTTCCAAATTCACAAAAGATTAGGCAATACCCAAGGTATAAATAAAGTGTTTTCTTTATCTTCCCAAATGCAAATTCAGGGGATATTCCTCAAAATATATTTTATATATTTTAATATTTATATTTTAATATGTATATATCTGGCTGGCTAGACATGACTGTAATAATCAATAGTTATATTTTCTCTTTTGTACAGACCAAGCCAAACAATTTCCAGTCTCTTTATGATATTCACTAGGAGTTAAATCCTCTACTTCTCCACAGTCTTTTGTCTGAGTACCATTTTTAGAAGTCAGATTTGCATAGGCTGTAGGAGGAAAGGAAACATCTCTTTCCCTTTCTAATTAGGCTGTAGAAAGGCAACTGAAGCACTCCATTATTTCTAGTTAAACTGATTATCATAATTTTGTGTAAATATCTCAGATTTACTTAATATTATTTCATATTTTATAATCAAATTACATATCTGTATAGGTCTATAAACAGAACAATGGTGACTAGATCACACATCTACAATTTAAAAAATCTACATCTATTCATTAAATCCCAGTATTTTTTCTCAAAATCACCATAACAATGTGTCAAGATAGATTCATTGTATAGTGGCCATAATCCAATTTGTGAAATGATATTCTTCCCACTAAATTTCCATGTCAGTAATACAAAGATATTTAAGGTCATGGCTTATTGCTCAAATGTGTGGCATGCTGCTATTTTTAATCAGCATCTTCTGCATATAAAGAAATACTATTTTTTCTCCCCAAAACCCAAAAGAACTTAGATTCATTACATTTTTGTCAACTGTTTATTTAATTTGATTTTCAGGAAGCTTTTATTTAGGAAAAGAGTCTACATATGACTTTTAACACTTTCCCTCAAGATACAGTCTTTGGAGAAGTTTTATTACATGTAGATATGTTTAGGAATAAGCAAATAGTCTTTCTCAGACTAGAATTTGTTCACCACACTAACGTTCTCAGATCTATGTTTTAATGGAATTGCTTTTAATTTAGAAAGAATAAATGAATTTGTAAAAATTGTTGGTCTAACAAAATTAACATAGTTTGGAAGAGATTGTTTTTAATTAATTTAAAATGTCTTCCTTCTATTTTTAAGGAAAAGCCAGGTTCAGGAATTTAAATGCTAGCACAGATATTAAGGGAAGTCTGCTCTCATCTTTAGCTGCAGCTCTGGTAAGAGAGCAGAGACCTTATGAGCAATTTAAATACGATCCGTGAATGATTTCTCAGTGGATTAGCCCCTAACCTTTAACTTTTGTGACATTAGTCACATCTCATCTTGACATCTATAATGGAATATTCTCCTATTCAATTGTTTAAAAAATGTCCAGTTTGACTTCTGATTGACCTTTGATGAGAGCTGAGCTCTTTAAAAGGATTTAACAGTTGTAGCTTCATTTGTCTTTCTGGAAGAGATTAATGATAGGTGGGAATTACTTCTATGAAGTAGAACAAATACAGCAGAAAATACTTCCTGAAATTAAAAATAGTTAAATAAGTGATGCAGAGCTTGCTTCCTGCCATTAAATATGTAGAAGTCTTCTATTCGATAAAACCATAGAATAATGCTTAGGTGTTTCTCTGATCTATGAGGGAAAACTCAAAAAATCCAAAATATTATTACAGGGAAAATCCCAGCACATTTAAAGGGGGAATAAATTTGGACTGAGAACTGCACTGATATTTAGGTATATGTTATTTCATGAAAAAAAAAAAAAAATCTCAAATGGCATTTCAAAACACCACTCTGCAAACTTAGTCAGTAATGTATTTAAAAGGATACCTTAAACACCTTAAAGACACAAAGGGCTAATGTTAACTCTAAAACCTTAAATTGCTTAAAGGATGATTACAGAAAAAGACACAAAGATTTTGCATAGCATTCCCCATGAAGACTATGAGTGAGATTCTGGATCCAGAAGTACAAAAAGAATCAGCATCTCTATCCAGAGCAGTAAATTTGTACTGATGAGCAAGGCCCTAGAAAATTTACCCTAACTTGTCCAGCAGGACAAGAACCTTTCTTTCATGTGAAAGAAAGTATTAGTTATCACCTGTAATGGCTTATGAAGAAGATATATGTTGTTATCCCACCAGCCTTTGCTCCCCCACAGCTGGTGGGATTCATTTAATTTCAGCTACATTAAAATACAAAGGCAATGCAAAACTGGTGACAGGGATGCTTTATTAAGAAAAAAAATACAATTAAAAATCCACATCCCTAATACAGTTGAAGAAGATTGAGCTTGTTCTTGTTGATTCTGAAATCCAATGAATGATCTGAAATTTGAATGCCATTGGCATGTGTCACAAGGACCAATATTCTTGGAAAACTTTTTTCTATGATGAGGACACAGAATTTTTATTGAACTGATTAGAAGTGGTTATTTATTTAAGCCAAAGATTATTATATGTGTCTTTGTGTTTCAGTGTCATATATGATACCATCTGTTGGGCTGGAAATCCAGCGTTTGGAAAACTGCAAAACCGAAAATCCAGGAAATTTTTTAACTTCCTCTGTACTACATTGGATGAATTCTTAAAAAAATTATTTAAAGTAGGTACCAACTACTGACTATGCACAGACCCTGTATGTTTGTTGGGTCTCTTCTTGACAGGAATTTTGAAACAGTGGTCTAATGAATAATATTTGAATATTTTAATTTTAAATTAAAAATTGCTACTGAGAAGCAGTGTGTTATTGTTCTCCTTTGTTGAGGAAATCCATAGCAGGGACACTCCTAATGAGCTCTTTCATGCTGCACAGATACTCATAGTGACTAATAGAATGCTAAAACCTCATCAGCTTTGCAAATTATCATAAACAGCAATTGATTAGGATCTTCTTGATACTTTTACTATATTTCAGCCATCCCATGCAATTCAGAATACCAAAGGTAAACTGGGGCCTTTGAAAACAGATTTATTCACATACAAAACCTTCCTTAGGGCCTTTGAGCAACAATCTTTCCAGTACGTTTTAACATAAAATTTCTCTTTATGGAGGGTCAGAATTTCTGCCTTCCTCACCATGGATTTGTCTTTAGGGTAACTACAAATAACTAAAAGATTAACCACTTTTTTTAGGTGTGACAGATCTTACGAGGTTTGGGTTTTTTTTAACTTGAAAATATTTCAATCCTTCCTTTTCCTTCTCTCTCAGAAAAAAACCTTGTTAAGTAGCAGCTGTCTTAGTGAGTCATCAGAACTAGAATGTCTAGCATCAATATTTACTACCAATCTTCAGATGGCATAAACTACAATAAAATGGACTGTCCCAATTTATGCCAAGCTAAAATACATGATGCTGTATAATGCTCCAAATTAATTTAAGCGCCTTTTAGAATAATCATTGAGAATGGTAGAATGGGTTGGGTTGGAAGGGACCTTTAGAAGTCATCTAGTCCAACTCTCCTGCAATAAGTAGGGGCATTTCCAGTTAGATCAGAAACTCATCCAATTTGACCTTGAAGATATCCAGGGATGGGGGCAGACATTTTATAGACCCTGTAGCTGTAGGACAAGGGGTAATGGTTTTAAACTAAAAGAGAGTAAATTCAAGTCAGAAATAAGGAAGAAATTTTTTTTACAGTCAAGGTGTTGATACAGTGAAAAAAGTTGCCCAGAGAGGTTTTGGATGCTCCATTCCTAGATACCTTCAAGGTAATAGATTATTTATTAGACATTGAAGTGTAAGTAAAATGAAACAACCAAGAAAAGGAGTAGAAAATAAAAAGTCACTTTTTACAACTAGTTTCACAGACAATAGGCTATGAGCATCAGCTACACAGCTACACAGATCAAGATATATTTATATATAGTAACATTTTCATAGAATTAGTAGTACTGGCACTTTTTTATATTAAATGTCTAAGATATTTTAGTCTAAAGGCTGTAGTCACCTTAAGTTTAAGATGGGTAAGTCACCAGTGGGATTTAGGAGCCTTTGTTCCATGAGCACCTGAATGTTTATGCATAGAGTGCAAGCTGAGGAACTCAAGGGTAGTTGCCTCAGGTTACAGGGACTGTTCAGAGCTTGTTTTCAGTATGTAAGACCAGGAAACTACCTTCTATGGGGAAAAATATCCATTCAAATGTTTCCAACTGTAGAGTTTCCCTAGGGCTTTTCATAAAGAAAAAAATGTGTGGAACTTTTCTGCTTGTTCACAACTAATGTGTCCCAATATCCACCTTCCTTTACACAGGTGTGCTGGGGACTCTGCAGGATGAGGAACACTACAGTCAGCCAGCTTTTCTTTCTAAGGAATCTCTGTGGATCAAAACTTCATTATCCAGGATGTACCCAACACATATCAAACTAGTCCTGTATTTTCATTCCTGGAAATTAGGGAGGGGTGATTTCCCTCCCCCTCACCACACAACTGTTTGGAAAACCTGTTGTTGTTACTGTTAAATTCCTTACATTTAGGAATTTTGAACTCTTATTTCAGTGGAAATAATTGCATTGCATGAGGATTTTAAACTATACTTATTTCATGAGTGTCATTAGGTATCTGTCTTGATCATCATCTCCTTTGAAATGCCCTACCAGATATGAAATGAACAAGTCTGTTTTTTTTCTCTAATCTTATAAAAACCTGACAATTCTGTTGCCATTTCTGTAGTGTTGCTATTTCCCCAGGAAGAAAGGTATGTGCATTTGAATTGGCTGCCTCCCTATCCATCTGTTAATTTCTTTCCCTGTGTTCTCTTCCTAATCACCTTTGAACATTTCAAACAAATTTGAAAGCAGAAAGTCTAAAAAAAAAATTAAATTCCTGCAAGTTTTGTGAAAACAGTCATCTGCCTCTCGGAAAGAGATTTGAATTGGCACTCCCATTGTGGGAAAGACAGATCAAATTGAGACAGATAAGGCTCCTAGATCAGACAGAACTATATATTGCACTCAGACAGATGGTTGGCCTGCCAGCATGGCAACAAAGAGCGTGTGTACTCAGGATTATCAGCAGCACATGTTAAATCTTTTCCAATTGTTGCCTGTGTCCTGCCATGGTTACTGCTGGAGGAAGGTTTGGGTCATAAAGAACACAAATCCATAAGAGATCAGCCTTCATTAGCTTCACAGCACACCAGAAAATTAGAAATGCACTCTTTTTCTTTCATTTTATGTTTGCACCAAGGATTTATAATAGGAAATCAGAATAAATTTATATTATTTCTCTTTTCTTAAACCAACCAACGTTATAGAACAATATTCAAGACTAAAAAGCACCTGGAATTTAACTATATATCATCTCCTTTCTTTGAATAAAGGTTAGACAAAAAGGAAAACTTATTTTCAGAAATGTATCAGCTAAGAATACCAGCGCCTTCAGGAAAAAGTAGATACAAAAGACATACTGATGAAGATGCTATTTATAATATGTAAATTGTGTATCCAAATTATGATAATTAAATCAGTAAGTCAGCAATATATTTGCTGAGTTTGTACTTCCTAAATTATTTCAACATCAAGACAGCAAAATCTTTTTTACAATAAATTTGAAATCCCATTTTCTGTTTACCTAATATAAAGAATAATGGTTTTCAAGTGCAGTGCACAGCTGTTGAGGTAATTATATTTGAGGTTCAGCTATTTTATTTATCAGTGTCAGCCAGTGTAACTGCAATACGTAGAAGCCATTGTACAACAAATGAAGACATGGAAGTTAAACTCCTCAGTGGAGGTAATTAAGATGGAACACAAAAGGTCTCTTTGCCAGCATCTCAGCTGTCAAACCTGGAGATCACCAAGATCTGCTCGACCACCCTTTCTTAGTCTTTCCTTTAGACATTTTCCTTTCACTGGGAAAGAAGAAATACAGATATGTCTGTGCTAACTTTGTATTGCACATAAGGAATTCCTAATGTCCTCCTGAAGACACATTTTCATGGAATACACCTCATGAGGCACGGGCTCTGGCTGGCACCATTCCTGGGATGAGTTCTGGTGCTTTCAGGAATACTGCCCCCACCTGCAGTGGTGTGAACAGAGGTGTGGCAGGCTGGATATGATAAATGTTATATGATGATATGATATGATATGATACGATTGATATGATGATATGATATGATATGATATGATATGATGATATGATATATAATGACCCCTCAGACTATATGTACATGATATAATGACCCCTCAGACCACACAGTGCTTAATGGGTGGCCACACTAAAATAAATGCTCATTAAATACAACCTTATGAAAACTTTTGATGAAAATACTAATGATAGATAAGCTGTTTAAACAGCTTTGTTTAAATTTCTTATCATTAAAATTGATCCCCCTGTGGCTGCAAATTAGAGAAAAATTTAAAAAGTGTTTTTAAACGATTTTGTTTTAAGCCCTGCCACAGATTTCCCAAGTCTATATGAATTGTCTTTGTTTTGTGCCATAGCACCCACCTCTAAACTTCAAGGTCTGTTTTACGGATGCATTCATTAAGGTTTGTAGGGTCCCAGAGATCCCTAACTGATCCCAGAGGAATTAATTATACCTACAAACACCAAAACAGTCAGGAAAGTAACTGGCTGAAAATATTAGAAGTGTTAATTCATTATTTATGCTGCAGAGAGTTTATACTATTTTTTTTATACTAGACTAATTATTGAACTTCCTTTTTTTTCCTACTTCTCATTATATAAATCAGACCGCTGCACTCCTTTCAGTTTCCTTCTGGAATTATCCCAAACTGCAGAGCTACAAAGTCCTGGCCATGAGTAAATCATTAACAAAGGTGTGGTTTATTAATACACATTTAAAATGGAGTGTCATTTAGTCTTTGGCTTCCTCCTGAAAGATGGAACTGTGTTATGTAACAGGAAATTTTGTTGTGAATCCTGTGTGGTCCATCCCAGGATAAAACACTTCTCACTGCTGCTACAAGACCTGGGTGAGCTGCAGGGTAACAAAAACACCATTTGAATTCCTCTGTGCACAGATTAAAAAGCCAAGTCTTCTACCCAGTGTACAGAAGTGACAGTGAAAATTCATGGAAAATCATGGATGAAATCCTGGCTCTTATTAAACCAATTTTCGAAAGGCTGTGTTTCAACAGCTCAAAGTTCAAATTTAAATGCTATGGAAATTCTGTGCTAGGTCTGGTGCAGACAACAAGCTGTTTCCTTGGAGGGGAATCACAGTAATGCAGCATGCAGATAGGGGATGGAAAGGGAAGGGGAATTAGAGAAATCCTTGTTGCCTAACTTATGTACAGGGGGCCCTCTGGCTGCAAGGTGTGTGTCACTAACACGGAGAGGAGCTTGTAGTAGGCTGTTTGAATGGAAGAAATAAATGGAAATGGATTTCAATAACCACCAAGAGAAAACACAACCCAAAAATCAGTGATAGAAAATAGTAGACAATAATTCTCTTCAGGTATCTATCCATAAATGATGCTAAATTACTGAAAAGATCTAGGACTGGGAAAAACAAGAAATGTAGTTGTGGGGTTTTAATGAATGTGCATCATTGTAGTTTCAGGTTTTATTCTAGTAATTTCCATGAATATTGAAAATTCCTTAAAGTAAAACCCTGCAAACAATGACTTTTACTGGGGGAATAAAAAACCTTCTCTGAAAAAAAAATATGCAAATTACCATTTTTCAATTACTTCTCAGCTGTTGTAATCACACTCCTTGCACTTCATAGCTGTTCACACTGGGACGGTAAAGCTGGCCTCACAAAGCAAGACCAAAGGCATCTCAACCAAATCACAACCAATGAAAGCCAAAGTTGTGACTGAAATAGGAATGAATGCATCACTCTGATCACTGCACTTGTTGATTTAACTCAGAACTTCAAAGGAGAGGATCAGAAGGGAGAATACAGCACAAAAGGCATAAAACACCAAAAAAGAGAAATGTCTATGAAATATTGAACAGATTTTTCTTCTAAAAACATCCTTGCATCCCACTTCAATTTTATTCCTGTATTTTCAAGATTTTGGTATGGTTTCAGGTGAAATGCTAGCTTTTGAAAATTTACCAGAGAGACAATCAGTTTTCTAGTTTTTCATTATGACTTTTTAAAATATTTTTTAACCTTTATAGAGTGAAGACAGGTCCAATAGCTAAAATTTCTGGGAAAATATTTGTTAAAATTTTTATAAGTATTATATTTAAATATATAATTTCAAAGTTTTACCAAGTAATTTTCTGGTCTTTGAGAAACTTGCATATGATATATAGTATAAGTGTATAGTAGATGTATTTCATCTAATCAAAGCCTGTTCATCCCCATTTAAAGTCTGGATATCAATGCCTAAACAATATAAGAGAGTAGAAATAAAATTTTACAACCCTGCAGTATTTTCAACAGTTTGATTCTGGGTCTTCCTGAGGTTAAAATTATATCCCTGATGGTATTTCCTCCCAAGAACTTCTTCAGCCTTGCTCTGTATTAATGCAAAATTTACCACCAGCAAGTTATGGAAAGAAGTTCCATATCTTATATTCTTCTTCATGTTATTGAATAGGCAACACCCTTACTTATTTATTTGTTCCATTTTTTTTTTCCAGAATATTTGACATGCCTTCTTTTCCCTAGTGAAAGAGAAGGCAAATTACAGGTAGTATTAAACATCTTCCCACATTTTAAAGACAAAAATGCTATTCTTAAACATTAAATTAATGCACTAAAATACTATTTATGACATACTAAAACTTTTTGGTGCTGCTTTTTCATTTTGTAAAAGTTGTATTTTAAGCACAGATTTTGCAAAGACTGAATTTTCCAATCTGTTTACATCATACTACCATGAGAGAAAATATCTCAAATTTGGTAACAAATATTTTCATCATAACAAATCTATTAATGTTTTCCCCCCCAAAGTTTGCCGTAGAGCTGAACGCAGTGCTGAAAATAGATGGCTTCTTGCTATTTCAGTCTCTGTTACCATTAGCCTACTTTTAAATATGTTCTTCTATTTAGGAGAGAATTTTCAAGATAGACAACAGTGAAAAATGGCTGTAAAGAAACTGATTCAATAAAACATCATAGATTATATAGAATATTTTTTTTTCCTTAAAATAAAGTCTATCTGCTAAAACAAGTGTAAAGGAGTGCAAAAATGGGTAAAAGAGATTAAATATACCATAACAAAAATCTAAAATAAATGAAACAGAATTGTCTATGCTTTGATATCTGAAATAGTTAAAACAGTAACACTGGATATTTAAAATCATTTATTCCTCATAGGATAATTTTCTAACTGGAGTTATTTTACCCTAAAGCCCAACAACATTCTCTAAACTTCCCAATCTCTTTCTATGGATCTTTGTCCCTAATCTGAGTTTTTAGAGAAATTAAAATAAAAAGAAAAATGGACAGTTTTAACTATATAAGCCAATTCTTTTATTAAGAGACATATCATTTTAGATGATTAGAGAATTAGATCAGCTTTATGACCTTTCCTGTGGCTTTCTAATTAAACAAAAAGGCCAAGACTGTCTTGAGATGTGGAGGAAATGGCTGGATTACACAGAAAGCTCTACAGGTGAGGCAGAGTTTATGGAATCAGCACAGCTCAAATGGTAGTAGCTGTCATTAAAGCTGTGGGCCTTTCCACACCACCTAAATACACATGGCCGGATCCTGAAGGAACATCTGCTGCCAGTTCTGCAGAGTTACTTCCCATAGCCTTAAGCCCCAGCTCTTTGAGTGCTCACCATATGCCTGTAGCTCTCATCCTTGACAGCAGACACCGAGCGCCAAGCCTGCAGTGCCAAGTCCTCAATGCCAAATTGCAGCAACTTGTCGCAGCCTTCAAAGAGCCGAGGACGTCTGTGCTTCTGCTAATTGGAGCTCTCTGGTCCTCTCTGCCCACCAGTGCTGCAATCTTCCTCACTCCCTTTAGCCACTGGAAAAACACTCCTGCTCAGTGCCACCGGCAGTGAATTGCCTTTAAAGTATACACACATAAAATACAATAGCAGCTGTTGGCTCAGCTGAGGATTTTGTGAGGGTAATGAACCAAAATTTGCAAGGGATTTATGAGAAAATGATAAATAGTTAAAAGAGGATGTTTTTCAGCTGGCTTCAGCCAGTTTGGAGACCAGATGTTTATTTGTTGTGCAAACATTGGAAATGTTTGCTCCTTGGATCAAGTTAATATCTATTTGCATAACTAATAATTACATGGGGACACGTTTGGCTTGCTCCAATCTGTATAAAGACAGACAGTAAAATTGCCTCATGTGGTGCTAAAAGCCACATCCTTTGGTTTGTACTAGTCAAGGTTAACAAAGATCCAAGTAAGAGTTAGTATAGTTAAAAGATTTAAAAATACTTTGGTGACGTTAGATGTCTCTTTCCTGTTATTGACAACTAAGAAATTTAAAATTAAATTTATTGCTGAATTGCAAATTCACATTTCCTAATTCATGTATTGTGCAAGAAGTTATTTTTCCCTGAAATGTAATTTATTCTCTACTAAACAGTCTCATACTCAGCTTCAATTAAGATCATATCTTCAAATATAATATAAAATGATCACAGGTCAGACTGTGACAGTTCCCATAAATTTGCAATGACAAATTAGGCTCATTACACTTCATATTGGCATAAATATTTTAAGGATCTTTTCATTTTATAGACTTCCAGTAAAGTTCCAAAGACTAAATTAAGATCCCACGTCCAAAGGGACCCATCCTTTAGGTACCACCTTCAAAACCAAGAGAGGCAGTGAGCCTTTCAAGAGAGGCAAAGGAATATGAACACAGGAATTACTGCCTGTTCAAATCTCCTGTGTTCAGAGAATCAGGCCAGTGTGTCCATTTCTTATAGAATGAAGTATCCGATCTAGCTGACTCTATTATTACTTCCCTTTCCAAACAAACTTGGTCTTTTCTATTATTTCATAATTTTTATCTATCTTCCAGATAGTTGTACTAATTTTCATTACAATTGCTGAAATTTTAAGATAGAAAATTATCAAGATTCAACAGGCTGGAAGGTGATCAGACCAAACAGTATTTTCCTGTTACATTATGCACACATTCATAAAATGAAAGATCAGATTCTAAAACCTTTTAAAATTCACTCTTTTTCTTATAAAATAAATACAGTTTCTCAAAAATTTACTCCCATCTTCTTGATAGTTGATGCACTTGCAAGTGAGTTGTCTAAAAACTCGGGCTTAAATAATCTCTTGTAGCAGACTAGAGAGCTAAGAAGCAGTAGACATATCTTCTTTTGCAAAGAATATATATTTGAATTTATTGTGTTTCTAAAACACAAGACTATTAAAATCAAATACAATCTGTCAATTATTGCCTATTGTCACAATAATTTCTTGGGTGAAAAGGAAGGTACAATTCCCACATTCAAAGAAAAGGATCATCATTCTTCAAGAAGTCTGGAAGACAGTTAAATAGGAAAATCTACTGGAAAGTAGAAGTGGGAAGATATTCTTTCCTGGATGAAGATATATCATGTCACCATTTACTGTGTTGGCATTTTGTGAAGTTTCCTCTGTGAGCTGAGTAAGGTGGAAGGAAGGTCCTTTCCCTAAGCACTGCATGAGACTTCAGCTCCCTCCTCTCTGAGTCCCATCTGCAGGGTCTCAGCACACAGGTGCTGTGGACTGAGTTTTCCAGCTGCAGGTGCTAATTTAACATTTTCCCAGGTCCATCCATGCTTGGGGAACAGAAACAGGAACCTTGAGAAGGAAGTGTAGGTAACAGGTGGGTTTAATGACCAGAAATTAGGTCAATATTGCCATGGAAAGAGTTTGCATCTCTCCCTTGATCATAGAAATGGCTTTGAGAAGCACTTGGCTCCTAATTTATATGTTTCAAAAGACTAGGCTTGAGTGGAACAAATAACTGTACAGATATTAACATTGAGCGGGATGCAATCAGGTTCCCATCTCCTGGTTCCCATCTGCTGGCCTTGCTGCTATTCCAGCATAAAGTTACAACTACAAACTGGGGAAATATTGTAGCCCTATGAAGGTGTTGGATATTGGTTAACAAGAAGACCATGAAACAAATCACAGGGAACAAGGCAATTTGTTTGAGAGACATATATATAAATATATAAATTTGTGTAGATCCTGATTTGGTCATTCATTTTCCCTTGTGAGCATCACATCATTTCTTTCTGCCTATTTCTCCTCGTTTGATTTTTCTGATTTGCTTCTCTGCTATAAAATAAATATTTTTTACTAAAACACTTCAAAAAATGTTTGCATAACATAAATAAAGTAAATTACATAAATAAATGGGTAGCTAATGGGTAGCTCCATCATTTCTAAATACCTAAAAATTAAGTTGGCTGTCCAGATAATTTTTAAAATCTGACTTGACATTTTTTAAAGAAATATCTGTTCAAATTAATTGTCACTACAGTAATTAATTGCATCTCAGGTGGATATGGTGGTTAGAAGTTAAAAATTTCACTATGAGATCTTCTTCTACAACATTTTAAAAATGCAGACAAGAATATCCCTAATCTGATTAGGAAAGGATGTACAGCCACAGACTCACCCATGTCCCACATTCAAATCTGAAATGCACTTTTATCTGTGATGCTAATGAGAAGACTACAAGGACCCTCATATCCCTTTGCCATTCTCAAAGTTGTCTGAGTAGAAACAGAACATTAGAAATAATCCTCATTAAAATGCAATAGGTGATAATATTCATGGCACATACTGGAGTTAGCCACTAGTTGCAATTTTTCCTGGATTGTTATATGAAGATAGTATAAAGCTGCCATCATTATCAATATAACTATAAAATAATGGTAAGGACACTTACAATCAAAGGGCATAAAAATGAAAAGCATGACTTAAATTGATGATTGAAAGGAAACATTACTGATGTTTTACTGATCCGTTAAGTGGGAAAGTCATATCTTTTCTAACTCAGCTGTAGATTTTTCTCTATGTGTACTAAATAAATTCCACTTATAATCCTTGAAATGTATGGAATGTTTTGTAAGTGTGTTTTAAGAATTCCTACTTCAAGTTGCCTTCTGGTCAATGGTTTGTTTTTTACTAGAGTGTTTAGAAAGGTTTTTTGCACCTAATGTTACAAGTATGTAGGATAATATTTGCCTTCATAGCTAAGTGAATACCTTAATTTGCAGGCTCGAAAGAAGACCAATTTGGAATACCTCACTAAAAAGCCTGCATTTATCCTGCAACTCCAGCTTTCTTACTTCACAATCTTTCTTATCTTCTTCATCTTTGGAAATATATTGAAGTGTCATTAAAACTAAATGCTACTTTCCTAGGCAGTTTCAAAGATTACTGCTCCTATATATAATTATTTATTATTCTTTATTAGTGTTGGCGGGGGTGGGGCAGGGCGTGGTTCCAATGAAAACTTAGAAGTCAAATGTAAGGAAATTGAATTCTGGAGTGGATGTTCATTTCTATTCCTAAATGGAATCAAGGTAAAATAATTCTTGTACTATGAGCAATATCTGTGGAGCTTGATACTCCATGGAATAATATCAATTCACCATTCAAGACAGGTTATGAAGTAGTTTATGAAGGAATCACTTGTGTATTTGTATATAATTTTATATAATAGGAAGATTATTAAGTGGAGAGTGCTTAATGCTACAGATATAAAATCCTCTAATGGTCACCTAATGTCCAGAAATTAACATGTCAAAAAATCTCTTTATATTCTCTCCTGCAGTCTGTTTCCAAGTCAGCAGAGACCTCGGCACTCTTTGCTGTGAAGTTTATCCTGAGCACAAAGCATTTCCCACCTATTTCATTAAGTTTCAGTTCTTAAAATTTTTTAAATAATTTTTTTCTTTACTTACCATTTTAACAGTCACTTAAAAGTCTATCCTATATAGTATAGTATATCCTATATTGTCTGGTTTGCTGTATAATTAATGACTACCAAATTGTGGAAAATTGTTCCCACTTGTTTTTCCAGCAGAGAAAAAGAATCTTTCTAGTGGTTCTCAAGATCTTAATGAAACCCATTACCAAGTCCTTCCAGATCCCTCTTTTTGTTATTACTTTAGCAATCTCAAGTAATTTGTTTTAATAACAATTCAGTTGTCTCTCCAACCTCCCAATTAATGAGCCATAGGGGATACTCTATGATGCACAACCATAATGATCACTTGACACTAACCTCTGAGACAGTAAGGATAATAGTTATTTCAAACCATATGGCAGAAGGATTAGCCTTCCATCTTCCATTTAGACATAGTTCAGATGTATTCAAATTTATTAGTATAAATAATCTAAGATCATTCCAGTCATCAGACTACCTGGGTATTTTTTTCAGTTTTAATGGAACATATATTTAAAGAGTAATAGTATTGGATTATTAAATTAATCTGCTGCTTGCTGGAAGGATCAAAACATTTTAAACCTCAGAAAAGCAGCACTCTTCACATATTTGATACTTTATTTTTTCCACAGCTTGCTGAGTCTGCATATGTCTGTAGTGATGGTCTTGTCAGAAGCGACCAAGTTCTGTTCATAATATCTTCTATGAATTTCTGTGAAATTATATAAGAATATAATAATAATATTCACTAACCCTATTCACTTGAATAAATAAGTTCATAAATATACACTATACATTTCTTATGGCACTTCATCTGTAAATCCTAATTCACTTTCAGAGGAATCTTTTCCTTATGCCCATGTTAGAGAAGATAAGATGGAAGTAGTTTGTTTAAGGTAGCACTGCAAATGATTTCACCTAGCAAGACTTCGTTTCTTGAATTTCACTCTGCTATTTAATTTACCTTACCAAAAAGATTTTTGCTGAGATTTTTATTTTGTATGGTGTTAATATTGATGATTTTTATACAACTGAAGAAAAAGCATAATGATCTGCATCAAAGCAACACATGCCTAATGAAAGCTGAAATAAATATTATACCATGAGTTCCTGGAGAAGAAAACAAAAGAGATTTTACAGGGAGAATTATCAATACAATTAAAACCATTAAAGGTACATTAAATTCCAGACAATTAGCTTGACAGTACTATAGATTTAATTTTTCTTTAACTGTGGATATAAAACAGGGACTTTCTTTTAAATTAGACATTCAATTTCTTCAGAAATATTTCTTACTCTTTTCCCCTGAGCACCACATTCCTGATATAATGTAGGTTGTTATCTACTCAAGCATTTTTCATAGACAGGTCATTAATTTTGGAATAAAAGAGAAAGTAAGGAACTCCAGATCCTTGTTTTAGGCTGAATTCTAATGAAACTAAAGAGAGAGTTGTATGTATCTGTCTGCTTATATGGCCTCTAAATAGCTTGGAATACAATGACAAATTTTAACAGAATGTGACAGACTGATAAATGTTTTAAAGTAGTGCTATGGGCTTTATACCAAAAGATGGTCTGGTAGAAACCTAAAACTTTAAAATTAAACTCAGAAAAAGGATCCAACTTTTTAGAAATATGGTAAAGTTATAGATAAAATTATTACTATTTCCATGAGCTCTGGCTGACTGTTTAGGAGCATTAAGGTTACTAGCTGGTAACATCACAATACCAAACTTGATGTTAATATGCTCCAGAATCACAAAATTTTAATATTGTTTAATATTACTCTAAATATGAATTAGCTAAGTTAAAAATACAACCTAATGGATTTCATAGAATCATAGAATGGTATGGTTGGAATGGACCTTAAAGATCATCTAGTTCCAATCCCTCTGCCATGGGCAGGTGTTTTGGGTTTGCCTGGCAAGGCTTTGGTAGTGAGGGAGGGGCCTACAGAGGTGGCTTTTGTGAGAAGCTGCTAAAAGCACCTCCCATGTCCAACAGAGCCCATGCCAGTGGCTCCAGCACAGACTCACCATGGCCAAGACCGAGCCCCTCAGCACAATCAGTGGCCTTGGTGGGCACGTGGCATCAAGCCAGGGTCAAGCCACCAGATCAAGGACATCTTTCACTAGACCAGGCTGCTCAAAGCCCAGTCTATGACTGTACTTGAATACTTCCAGGGAAGGGGCATCCACAGCTTCTCTGCCCAGTCTGTTCCAGTGTTTCTCCACTCTCACAGTAAAGAGTTTCTTCCTTATCTACCCTTTTGGAGTTTAAAGCCATTCACCCTCATGTTATCACTACGTGCCACCATGGCCCTCTCCAGCTCTCTTGTAGGCTCCCTGTAGGTACTGGAAGGTGCTCTAATGTCTCTCCAGAGCCTTCTCTTCTTTGTCTGAATGAGTCACATTCTCTCAGCCTTTTCTCATAGGAGAGGTGCTCAAGCCCTCTGAACACCTTTGTGGTTTCCTCTGGATCCACTCAAGCCCATCCACAATTTTCTTTTTTTTTTTTTTTATTTTTTTTTTTTTTTATTGCAGGCCCCAGAGCTGGACAGAGCACTCCAGGTGGGGTCTCATGAGAGTGGAGCAGAGAGACAGAATCACCTTCCCTGACTTGCTGGCCATGCTTCTTGTAATGCAGCCATGGATATGGATTTACCTGCTGCAATTGCACTTCAGCTTGTTCAGTTTTTACATGGACTTTGCTAACTTCTCTGTGTTAACTATGGCATGAACTGCATATTCTAGAAACTAACTTTCAACAGCAAAAAGTCAATAACCATGTCTTTAATGTAAAAATAAAACCCACTTGGTAGACTGAACTATTTATGTTCATCTTAACATCTAATAAAAAGCCTGAACATCATAGAATGGCTAGTTTTCGCTCCTGACTCCCTGAGAACTTGAGGGACCTAAGCACAGAACCTATATGCAACTTCCTGACAGTGTATGTAACCTCTACTTAATTCAAGGTTACATACCAGCCTGGAATATATTTTTTATCAAAAATAAAACATTTTTATCCTACTTGGTCCACTCTCTTCATTGTTTGCCAGTTATTGCCTCAGGCTATTCTGTGGGGCTTCTGAGTAGTTATAACTTCTCTGGATGCTGTTGTGTTAGATTAACCTCTGGTTCTCAAAAGGTCATGTTTTTATTCATTCTCAAAATCAAACCACCAATACATTCTCTTAGGAGATCCCAAAAACCCCTCTGTATTAAACAAAGGAAATTGTTCATATGTCCTCCACAAGTTTTATTTTCCAAATATATATATGTTGACCTTATAACACTATCTAGCCTGAACACAGTTTCATTGTAAAGCATATGTGAAAGGCAAGAGCTTTTCTTCAGTGGCAAACCAAAAATAGAGAGCCCCATGAGCTCTTTCTGTCAGCAGGGCAGCATTTCCAGTTTATTTATGTCTAAAATGGGTGCTTTCATTTCAAATTTCTGCCCATGTTACAGGAACTTATAAATTAATGCAAGTGAGTACATTACCTGATTTTTGCATATTCCAATATATTTTTCTCCTAATGGCTGCAACAGTGTTCAAATCAAAACCATTTTCCTACTGCATCTAGACATCCAAACTAGAAAGCAATGGGCAGGATCCACTAACTGGGGATAATGACTCTATCTATCCTTGGAGGGATAGATATTTGTTTTTAACATTTTATGAGGAAATGTTTCTAACTTCCATTTCATTTTTAGAGGAAAGAACCCATTTAGGGGATTTAGTTCCCCAGATGTTATAAAAATATGAATTCAATTAGTTAGGGAGGCTGGGACAAAGAAAAAATCTTTTGTGTGCTTTAATTTAGAGGACTATTCTGAACCTTATGGCTCAGTTCCTAAACATCTTCTAACTTGATAGGACAACTGGCCTTACGGTCTGACCACTGAATTTTGTTCTCTTGTTACCTACTATGTTATAAATCTTTGCTAGGAAGTAGGATACACCAGGGAATTGGCCACATACTGTAGTGGATATGCTTCAGTGGAATTCAGAGGACCTGGATTTATTTCTGTTTCTCTGCTACAGACTGATGTCTTCATGGAAGAAACACAGAGAAAGACATCTCTGTGCTTCAATCTCCCCTTCTTCAAAGTAGGAACAGTCCTGTATAGTGTTCTCAGATGTGCTGATGAAAAGTGCTGTAAGAGCAATTTATTTATTGATAGAAGCTCTTTTATGTCACATATTGATTACAGTGCTTTATGCTGGCTTCCAAGCAAGTTATGGTTTAAACTAAATAAAATCAAGAGGGAAGCAAATAATGAGGGCGTGTCCCTACACCTTTTCGTCTTGTTTTAACTCCACTTGTTTAAATTGCCTCCACTCATGGGCTGTGGCAGTTTGCTGAATACTGAGACCCTGTACACCTTTATTCCTGGGCTCTGACTTGTTATCTCCTTCCCTACGTGGTTGCTGGCTGCCAGGAATTATTCATGGAAGTTGTCCCTCTATGCATCAAATCGAGGTAAAAAGGTCTGTTCCCTGACATACCAAAACATAAGTGTGAGGGATTTTCAAAAAGGTTTTAAAGGCAGCAGAGGAGCTGTTTGTCCTGGAATAATCAGCAGGTTGTTCCAGAGCTACAGGGTGGCATAGTAATAAAGGTGCAAAATGTGCAGTAGGTTTGGAAGACAAAGAAGTCAGTCAGAAAAGGAGAGCTGGCAGGCTGCAGAGAGAGGAAGAGGTGAGGAGGACAGTGGTGCAAACAGGGGTGGACCTGTGAAGTGTTTTAAAGTGAGGAAGAGAAACTTGAAGTTAATATGTTAGGAAACAAGGAAAGACCAGAATAGAAAATCTTTGCATATGTATTTTGGATGGAATGAAAAGAGGCCAAAAAGCTGGGAGCAACTGCAAGGTGCTCATCCAGATTTGTAGTTTTATCTGCAGGATTCCAATAGCCTAACCCACCATCCTTTGATCTTTATCTTTTTCAACTACTCACAAGAGCACAAGAGCACTGCTGCTGTTGAATTGAAATTGCATTCCACTGCCAGATACTGGAAGTAACTTACCTCCACTCAGCCTAATCATTTTGTCATATCATCATTTAAAACATCAGTTACCCATTCTTCTTTGAAATTACATAATGATGTTCTTTCTGCTACTGTGAATTACTTCACTGTTCATCATGTAGGACAATGTGTAGGTTCTCATACCAGAGCTGCACCTAGAGTGTTCAAGCAGATGTTTTCTTTAAATAACTTGATAGGAGGGGAAATTTAAGGACTTCCACTGATGGCTCCATAGTCCATAGACTTGGCTCCACAATCTCAAATCAAACCTGGAGTGCAGGTTAGCCTAATCTAAAGACCGTGTAGTTGTATTACCTTACACAGAATGACCTTTAAATGACTGCCTTGTAACATGAATGGCAGATGTGAACTGGGAGATGCTCTGCTCATCTCCCTTGAGCTGCTTCAGAACATACAGACAGGTGAAACACAGTAAACATCTCATGGCTGCTTTACTGTATCTCACACAAGAGAAAGCCAGGGAAGAAATGACATATTACAGCCCAGTTCCCATTGCTCTCACCAGGATGGGTGCAGCTGTCACTGGCAGTGCAGGGATTGTGTGCAGCCTGGGGACAGCACATACTACCCACACTGCAAGGTGACCTGCAGAGCCTCTTCCTGGGCCTTTCCAAGTCTCCATGGAGTAATGCTTGGCATATGCAAGCTCTCATTTTTGAAATGCACTTTAAAGATATTCCTCCAAACCCCTTTAATGAGTTGAGCAGTCTCTAAAAGTGAAACCCAAAGTTCTTGAGCTGTTAAGTCTGAAGCTTTGGAACCCCCTAAATACAGACAGTTTAATTAAATTCTGTTCCTTTACTGAGTGATTTTCTGAGTTTATTGCAACTGTACTATATGATTCATACCCTATATTTCTTACTTCTATCTTTCATTCTTTAGAGAGTAATCAACTTTCTCCCTGTCTAAAACAGTATTATCTCAGTTGTCCCCTTATTAATTTTTCATTCACTACTCATTTCTAAACACTTAATTTTAGCTGGGGTTCCATTCACTCTGCTTTTGAACACTGCCAACTTAAATGAGGGGTCCAGTCACAACATTATATTATTTTGTATCTATGTCTACACCTTTAATATTAAGAAAAAAATATTTAGGATGTAGCCTACAGCATCAAATTTTGCCACACAATATATTAAGAACTGATTAGAACAGTTCAGCAACAACTCAGGTCAATTAGCAGCATTTGGATCTGCTCAGCCTCATAACCGGTACAATTTTCATAAATATATTCAGTTGCTATGTCACTGAAAGCAATTCATTTCCTGAAAACATATTCTCTACCAGCTTTTATGACACCATGCAATGGAAATGGAATATAATTTAGTCTGGAAATTTAAATGCTGTCATGTCAACATCCTGAAGATTTAGACATGCTTGAATGCATGTACACACACTTCACTTTAGTTCTAGTGTAAGGGGTGCTGTTTTATGTAATGAAGCCTGGCCTAGAGCTTAAAAAAAACGGGTTTTGCAGTTCTGATTTTTCCAGGGCCTGTTTGCTATTCTTAGGAAACATTCTCATGCTTTCTGTTTTCTATCTGCCTAATATGATGATCATACTACTCTCTTTTACGCTGCTTGAAGAACTACAGATGAAGTTAATGAGGGATGGGAAACCAAAAAACCCAAAAACTAGTAGGTCATTACATTGTCTCAAGCTTCCTTAACATCTTAGTGTTAGCAAATTATGAAAATAAATATGTAATGGATAGATTGCTCTTTGAAAGTTTTCACAAGCAATTATGTGAAAAGACAGTCTGATTTCCCCTAAAATTTCCCCTCACCTCACAAAACACCACAACTTATATTTTATGTCTCTGCTGTCTAGGCTTTATCTAAAACTTGGCCAAACATGCACAAAATCATCCTTGGGTTCTACAGACTGGAATGCCATCAAGCTTGGGTCTGGCACACCATGCTGAATTTATCCTGTGACAAAATGTGAGTTTGGATAAAGTTTATCCTGAGTTCAGATGTAAATCTCATAAAGCATGGATTCAATGAATGTGTCCTGTTCTCAGGACTGGCCAGAAGAAGAAATATGAGATTTGATTTAGGGCATATCTGTTCTCCCTTGATCTTAGTGCCAGTTTGGCTGCTAACGTATATGAGAACAGCTTCAATAAATGCGAGGTTATATGTAGCCCCAGAGGGGATGTGTAAACCACTGGGGATGTTCATTGTTCTGAAATGATCTAACTCTGCCTGCAGCTATGTGTGCTGTGGCAATCATCTGGCCAAAAGTAGCTGCCTACAGAAGGAGTCATTTAGATCTTGTTTACAGTCAATCAGAAATAGATATTTGTAGGGCATGGTTCATCTCACTCTGAAGAAGACATCTAGCGCTGATTAGATAAAAGCACCCTCAAAGTGCCAGAGCACGCTTCCAAACTGAATCTGAAAAGACAAGAATTTGATTTAGGGCTGGAGAGTGGTAGAGAGAGAAAGAAGCAAATGCAGAGGGCAAGATATCTGTATAATTTTATCCTATTTTAGGATAAAATTTTAATCCTTCCTGGAGATTCCCACTTCTCTCCTTTAATGAGGAAGAGATCATGGGTTTTCAATCTTGGGTAACAATGTCCATGTGTGCAATTCTAAAATGGCAGGATTAATCCCAGTCTGGGAAAGGCTAGGCCAAATTTGACCAGACCTGCAGGACATAAAGACCTTTAGATTGCAAAATCTTCATGGAAGTTTTGTGGGAGCAGATGAGATGTATTGGTAAATAAAAATCAAGAAACAATAAAAATAGAGTATTATTTTAGCAATACATTCTAAATGCTATTGAATCACATATCTCTTTTTAGAGTTTTAGTAGCATTCAGTTGTGAAATGGGTTTTTCCTTTATTATATTCCTTCTCTGTCCTATCAAATTATTATTATTGACATAAAACAGTAATGATATTATTATTATTAATACTAATACTAATACTAATAATACTAATACTAATACTAATACTAATACTACTACTAATAATAATAATAATAATAATAGTTACTTCACACTGCAGCACAGAATTGCTTTCCAATGGAAGTTCATTCAAGGACCTCATCCAGGTCATGCCCCAAAATCAGCATGGCTGTATCTCTGTGACACAGCACCATAGTAAGGAATGTTTTCATCACTTGGTCTGTACTTTTGAGTTACTCAGCAATTACTGGTAGCTAAGAAAGCAGAAACAAAATTGATACTGTAACCATGTCTTTAGAAAAAAATAAAATTGCAATCTGAATCAGTCCACCCAGGACCAAATTACTTGTTGAGATATAGGATTTTTCCAGTATTTCAGCAGGATGGGACATGGATAAATATTATTTGAAAATTGTTTGAAACAGAACTTCACATGATTAACCCAAAAGGGTCTACCTTGCAAAACTGGTTTTTAACTGCTACAGATCTATTAATTTTAATGGTAGAGTTATGAAGTATTTATACATTTGAGCAAACATTCCTGATATGATTAGTTTTCAGACTCATATTGATAAAGAGAGTAATTTTGTAGTGCAAAAGAAATTTTACTTCAAATTACACTTGTTTACGTCTTTGAAATTCGTCTTGACAGGTTAAAATGAGGAAGAAAGTTCAAAGTTAGGAATTTCCCCAGAAGAATTTGGCAAAAACCCAACATAAAAACTTTGTCTTAGCAATGTTTTCATTTTTTAGTGATAGTCTGGTCTGACTCAGTTCTTCTCAATATTTCAATTATGAACACCACTTCTGTTTTTATTTATTTTCTATAAATTTTTATAGGAATTGAAAAAAATTTTGTACCAGTAACTACAGAAACTGCAGTTTCAGATACTTTGTAAAGTTGCCTGTTTAATGTGTTCAGACACCAAAAAATATGTTGTACAATGAAATATCTTTTCTGATAAGATTGCTAGTTGCTATACTTGCATCAAAAATAACTGGTTGCATATTAGTGAGCTTTTGGTAGAAATCAGATCTGGCTTTCACATTTTTGTTTTGCAAGTTTCTGTCCAGGCTATCTGTAGATTGTAATTAAGATATTCCAATTAAGTGTCTCTTCAATTGACACAGAAAGTAGCAGCCTGAACTGATACAAAACATATTTCTTTAACACTGCTTTGGAGGAACATCTTGAATTTACTGCCAATAAGTGGGGGGAAAGATAAAAAATATCATCATGTGTAAAAGAAGTGTATTCCTGTTGGGACTCAAAACAAATGTCTACAATCCAATTAAACAAACTACTATTCCATCCATTAAATTTATCCATTGAGTTATGAAATAAGAGAAAGGAGAAATTTTCAGGTGCTTTAGAGAAGTTTATGTGGCAGAAATCTTGAAAGAGTTCTTAGAGTTCTTTGTGAATTCAAAAGAGTGCTGAAGGATAGTGTATAAGCGGGAAGGATGTTTACTTCCTTTATAATTTCCTCTGAAGTTCTTCCATGAATTTATGTGCAGAGAAAATTGCCTTGGTTTTCATGTGTTGACAGTAATATTTTTTGAAACTAACACTGCCTATAGTATTTTAAAATAATTTAATTTCCAGCCTTTTTTGGAGGCTTTTCCCTCCAAAACATGCAGCATTCTCTACAAAATGTTAAGATTACATTTCCAAGTGAAAGGTGACCAGCTAGATAATCTTTTTCAGGACTCATGTAGCTTTGGAGCTACTTTAGTAATTTCTTAAGAACAGAATGAACTTTCAAAACAGTAAATGGTCACTTTGTGGGTGACCAAATGTTTCTACAATTCAGATGAGGGAGAAAGAAATACCTTGCACTAAAACACATCTCTCCCTACAACTATACTGAAGCCAACCATGGCTGAAAATCAAATTTACATCAAGGTCAGCCTGTATGTTCTTGATAGGCTTAATATACAGAACAAAGTGATTTAAGTAGCTGTAGACAGTATTTTTGTTTTTCAGGAACTGATTCTGATTTTCATGCTGCATTGAGGCTCTTGAAAACTTTTCACCCCTGAGGGTCAACTAATTACTGTTATATACATACGTAGAAATTTAAAAGTGGGATTTATTTTAGAGAAAATAGTGCTCCAGTTCCAATTCTAAATGACAGTGTCTTACAATGTAGGAAATATAGTACAGTTTCAGTCTGATAGTAAAAAAAAGGAGTGAAATGTCAGGCTTAGTGAAAGCTGAAATAATTTTGAAAGACAGAGGAGCAGTGTTCTGCTAAACAGAAAACAGCTATTAAAACCTCACTGATTAGTTTGTGGAAAATGTTACTCCTATAACACAGTCCCCAGGAACATTGTGGATGCTGGCTGTTATTCTTAAAGACTTATTTACAGCTCTTTTCAACAAAATTATCTTCCTGAACTTTTCCAGAGAACAGCAAATAATTATCATTATTCTTCATTATTTGCATTCCTCTAATGCCTACAGAAGTAACCAAGAGGCATTCAAAACATTGTTTAAAAACAAACACAGGTCCAAAGCTTATGAAATCCAGCCAAAAGGAACTCAACTGAAATTCAGTGGAAACACGAAAACTTAGTTCCTTATCAGGAAAATGTCACTGAACAGGTTTGGCTTTGAAATCAGAATTTCCTTGTTTGTGCATGTTTTGAGAATCAGAACTATTTCAATCACAGCTCCTCTTGCGTTTCTACTTTGGTACAGATTTTCAAAGGTATTTCAAAGCCTTAAAGGATAGCATTAACTAAATTTAAGATAAACCAAAATTTATCTCTTCACACATTTATGAAGGACTGAAAATTCACACAGATGAAGTAAGTCACTGGAGACAGATGGAGGAAAACTTTTTATGATTTCAAATGAGCAGAAGACAGACACATTTCCTTCAGTAGGGTTTCCCTCTACAAGGGTAGGTTATGTTTTGAACATGTTAGTGGCACAGCTATCTGCATAGCAAACCCATCCTATCACCTCCCTGCAGTCCTGTAGTGGTCTGACACTGACTCCAGTGAGAATAGGATTAAGCTGCAATACATTTTTCACTGAGGGATCCTTCTGAGATATTTTGTTGCCAGAACCACTGGTGATATCCCTATCTAGCTGTAAACAAGTGTAAAAGAATTGTAGAGAGTTTTGCTGAGTTTTTTGTTTGAGTTTGCTGAGAGTTTTGCTAATTAGCAAAAGCTTCTTGCCCTTGAATTCAACCCGCACTTCTTGAAATGACTCTTCTTTCTGCCTGTTCCCACTTGCTTATTATTATTGCTTGCCTTTATCTATTCCACAGAACTGCCATCTGAAAAAAAACTAATTTCAGAAAAAATAAGGACCCTTAAGTCTAGAAAAGATTTTTAAAATATTAAACTAAATAAATAAATAAATAAATAAATAAATAAATAAATAAAAATAGGGGTAATGAATTTTGCTTTATAGATCAGCTGACATGTCTGCATTTGGCCAAAGATTTTGAAAGGAGCCTCCTGGCATGTTAAAGGAAGTCCTTGCACCTCTCTGGATGGCTGTCAGATTGGATGGAGTTAGTTTGTTTGCCTTAGCAGTCTTTCTAGAGCCTGCAGATACATGGACAAAGACACGCAGGAGAGGCTGCATGACCCCCCTCCAGCTGCCCTGGGGGATTTTCTCTAGGACAGCAGTGATTCCAAGTCCATGATGCTTCAGATGAAATAGGAAGATGTATTCTCAGTCCCCATTAGCTGAATCCATTGTCACAAAGTATTATGATAGTTTCAGATAAAACAGATGCTACAAGATTTGCAACACTGACTTATCACGCAATGTTCAAATGAGATACACAAGAGGCAGAAAGTAGCAGTTCTAGAGACACTTTTTTGCTGTTATTCTCTAGTTACATTTCTGCCACTTAGACTATCCCAAGAGCCTGTTAAAGCATCCAAGAGTCCTTTACATGAGATTTCATTAGCACAAGTACACAAATTGTGATTTTTTTTCAGCTCTGTGAAGGGCGGTTGCAAACTTATTTGTGGTAGGTCCCAGCTGTCCTTCTCTGATCTGTAAGGAGAACATGTGATTTCATTATTTCCACTCTAAGTATCTAAAATTTGGGCTTTCTGTCTGAGCTTGGTATTACCCATCAAAGAAAGCAGAGAGAAAAGGCTCTAGAAGTGGTAGAAAATTATTACAGCATGAGATGGTAGTGCCTGTGTCTCTCATTAGCCAGAAAGCAGCTTAGCAGAACAATTCAAGCTGTCCACATCTGGAGAGGTTAATCCTGTCCTTGGAGTCCAGATACAGAAGATGCCAATATTTCACACTCATTCAACCTCTCTGGCAGTGCTTACTCCAGGAATTGTTATTTCAATGAGCAGGCTTTGCAGTATCTTAAGTCTGTTGCAGCAGAGCTTCTCTATCATTTGAAAAGCAGAAATAAACAGAAATATAACTCTGTTAGATCAGCCAGTTTGCTCAGTGTGTGCTCACAGTGCCTGCCCTTCAGTACTTGTGTCAACAGGTAACAAAGATAGCAATTCAAACTATTAACTACAGTGCACCTTTCTTAAGAACTCAGTTGGGCTTGATGCAGTGAACCCTGAAAGATGCAATTTACTTGATTACCAATAATTTTTTTGTAGATTAGTACTCAGATAGCTTCTCTGTGCTAATCTTTGTCTTATAACATAGTCTTCAATATGACATGGTAACTTGCTATTATATATATATATATTGTTAACTGCTACAATATTATGTTTGTGATAATATAAGATATATTGCTATTTTTTTAATAATTATTCTCACTTCATTTTAATTTTATATTCTTTCAGTTTTTATTTATAGTTGTATATTGATTTTTCATCATACCTAACTGACTTGCCTAAGATAACACAAATATTTCTTCAGAAAAGCAGAGAGATGAACTGCCATTTCCTAAATCATAAATAAAATATCTAAAAAGTTGTCAAACTTAGGAAAAACAATAGATAAGAATATGTTCTTCTGCACTGTATGCTATGGAATTTATTTCAACTTTTGTTTAGAATTTTTAGAATTCTTTACAAATATAATATTTAAGAGAAACAGAGCACAATAGAATTTTATGTCCTAAAAATCTGTTAAAAATGCAATATCCTGAATAACACCAAGCACAGTGTAGAAAGGGAGGAGCAGTGTCTGGAATTTTGTGAGTGGCGTATGTGGGCAGACTGAACCATTTGCACAAACCAGTGTTGGTTGATGCGGATACACTGAACCATTTCAAAAGTAAAAGCATCAATAACAACTTTGTTGTACTGAAGGGTAGCCAGCCAATAACCACATGATCCCATCCTGTGCTCTTGGCAGTCTGAAACTTGGGTTCCTGCATATAGCAAAGTATAAATATAACTCATTCAATAAAAAAATAACTGAAGGTTTTCAAACTTTTTTTTTTTTTTTTTTAAATAAAAGGCTTTTGGATTTGGTTCTTTTCTGTGGATATCTTCATGTTGATTTCTCCAACCAAACCAGTCAATCTCCTCACATAAAATAAATAAATAGTGTTTTCCCTACTTCCTGTCCTATTTTTGGAGCTGTAAGGGTATAGAATATGTATCAGTACAAGTTTGAATGTAAGAGTGTGCTTCTCCATTTTTTTTAAGGCAGAACTGTCTGTATCAATAAAAAGCCAACAATGCCCCTCATTTAGCATTGCTTTTGGTTAACTGGATGCTTGCAAAGCTACACTCACATAGATCAGACAACCCTAGTGAACTAAACCTAATACCTCTGTAGTTATATTTGAAAGGCAAAATTGTATTAAATCTGAGCTATCATAGATCTGCTTGACTGAGGTGTTGAAACCAGAAGCAGATTAAAATCATTGAAAGGGGAAGAGGAAAATTAAAAATAAAAGGAAAAAGGTGAAGATTAAGTTTTTGTGAGAAACTTGCTTCACTGAACTCTGAATTAATGTGGTGAATTACATTAACAACTGATGCAGATGCATGTTAGGTTTGGTGGCAGATTAAATCCATATGTAGTTACCTCTCTGTGGTACAATGTGGATCTGTCTTTGTTGGGCCATTCCAATCAAAAACTCCCCCTTCATCAAATTGTATCCACACAAGAGAGGCTGCCTCCACTAATATCAACCAATCTCTTGGGAGGTCTGCTGTGATCATCTTTTTGTTGGCCTGACAAAAGCATAACTTAATTTACTTTCACTTCTAGCCTCTGTGATACCCAACTTTGGGAAGCAGTTTCTTCCTTCCTGGTTTTTTTATATAAAAGAATTTCAAAAGTGACTAAATTTAAGGTAGTTTTTGCTGAGAAGCAATTTCTAGCACTTTCTGAAAACTTAACTCATAACATTAATGCTCCCAAAATACTTGTAAATATTAGGCCTAGTAACACAAATAGTAGCATCAACTGATGGTATAAGAACCACATGGATTTACAAGATGTGTTTGTTAGCCTGGTGAACTTCCTTGAGGAGTTGGCTATAGTGAGTGCATGATCAAAAAGTCATTATGGTACAACACTCAGATTTCTTCAGGGATAACATCTGGTCTTAGGATGCTGGTGATGCAGAGAGAATTAGCCCAGCAAAACCCATACTGGCTATTCTCCCCATATCCTACAAGACCTGTTCAATAACAGAGTGACTACAGGTGCCAGGCACCTAGGCAGGATTTCTGAAGGGCTGAGCAACCCATGTTAATTAGGTGGTTGAGACAAGGACAGGCAGAGAAAGGCAGGAGAGATCATGCCACGTGTGCAAAAGAAGATTGAAGATAAAAAAAAAGAAAATGTTTCCTCCAATAATTAGATCAAGATGGAGACATTCTAATGGCGAATTCCTGGACCATTCTGACCATCATAAGAAAGGGAAGTCTAAGCAGCAAGCACAATTCAGTGAGATTAAAGTTTAGTGCTGATGCTTCTGAAGGCATTTTGATACTCACATCTGCTCCCTTGACCCTTATTGAAAACAGACATGGTCACTTCTGCTGAAATCTTCAAAGGTTCAGAAGCATATATGTGCTGAAGGGGCTGAGCTTTATTATGCAAACACTAACTTTTTGGGTCATTGAAGCATATGAAATATTCATAGGAACAAATATGATCAAACTTCCCCATTTGTTTATTATTGGAGCTCAAACATCATCAAGATGTTTCTGCCATTGTCATGTATAAATCTGTCTTCTGCATAGACTAAGCTCATTCTGGCTCCCTGCCTGCAGTTCTCATCCTGTCTGCCCTTCCTGAACCCGCAGTCATTCTCATTTTCTTCTGGCTCTGCTGAGTGGAGGACACTCACTCAGGAAGGTATCTGTACCACACCTGGCACTGGTTCAGACCCTACTCTCAGAAAACAATTTATTGCTCTAATAAAATGATGCAACAGTTTTCCAGACAGTTTTTCTCCTGTATTTCATATCCCAGAGAAAGAGGCCAGCTTTAGCTCCAGACATGAGTCATACACCAGGCAGGTAGAGAGTAACCCTTTCCTGGCTGACTTGTGGTGTTCCTGTTCACTCCCTGCACTCCCCTGTCCCGCTGAAAACATCACAGAGCATCTCTGCCTCTCACCCCACTTGCTACAGCTCTGCAGACTGAAGCTGCATCTTCACCAGCACGTTGCTACTGCCACTGTTCTCTTCAGCCAAGCTTTTAATTGTGCAAGTATTTTATTACAGTAACGGGATAAAATCATATCTGGACCAAAAGAGCTCAGCCTTGTCATTATGTAGAGGCTGAATCTCAGTGTGGAGGCTGAATGCATCTCCACTCGATGGTCCAGGTTACTTGATAGCCCTGACCTGTTACTCCAGCTCTGCAGCAAATGTAGGGGTGTTTCACAGCTCTCTGTGGTCTCTTTTTAGGCAAATTGCTTTTTTTTTCTGGCCTATCCTTACAGCTGGATCTGATGGCCAGTGCTGATAAATGTTTTTTTCAGTGTCCTGTGGTTGATATGTATCAGATGGTATTTCCACAAGAAAGAATCCTGTTAGAAGAAAGAGGCCTTTTACAAGAACCTCAGGATTCCAGACATGTACCAACCTTATTGCAGTATAGATAAGATTGTCCTCATGCTGAGAATGTCTCATAAAGTTATTTTGAATAAAAATAACAATAACAATTTAAAAAAAATGTTCTTTTTTTATAACAGAATAATATGAAACTTCCAAAGCAAATAGGAAGGAAAAAAAAAGTATTCAAATAAGAACAAAAAAAATTTCTAATAAAAATAAGGCCTCAAGCTGCAGCAGAATACCTCTCAGATACCTCTCCAAAATCTTAGCATTTGCATTATTCTTTCTAAATTATGGTGGAACAAATCCAACTCATAAAGGCAAAACATACTATGCAAATATTTATTTATTTAGAAGAGATAATATGGAAAACCAAGTATACGAGGAAGTGGGGTACCATCTTTCAAGCTTCAGCAAACTAATGGAAACCAGGAATAAAAATTCTTCTTAGCCAGGTTATGAAATAATGTAATATAAAAATCTACTGTGTATCTTTTTCCATAGCATTAACAGAAACTACTGACAGGCACACAGACACCTTGCTGTTCCAACATTGTTTTTATTTATAATATGTGCTGTATGTATTTATAATTGTTCATCCTAAAGACAGTACAAACATGAAACATATCACAGAATTACACTTCTAAACAATTTTTCTTGTTTGTAGAGTAGAAGACTTTTCTCAGAACCATTTGGATGGGGCAGGACTCACTAATAATGTCTTGTGTGATCATTGCCACGTTTCACAAGAGCTATATTTCCCACAAAGGTACACAGAGAATTTGTACAAAGTGTAGAAATAATCCTCTGAAGCAATGAGTTAAAAATCCATTGTTGTATCTTACCTAACATCAATATTACTTAACATTTGGCAGGAAATAGACTGAAATTACGTATGATCTATCTACTTTATCACAAAACCATCAAACACTGCTGAATTGTTTGTAGTCTTGCATGTTTTACTCTACTTTTGGATTTCCAGAAATGGCATTACCAGGTCAGCCAAGATCTTCTGGCTAAAAAAGTGACATCATTCCTGGAAGTTACATTTGGTAAGAATCACATTGAAATAGAATACATTATTTTTATTGGATATCTTTCACTCAAAATAACTATGAATCTCTTTGCAATTTCTTTGTGTATCTCCCCTTATGTGTAAGGATAGTGAATGTGGCATCTCCTGCCATCAGATTTACATGCCATGTTTAGGAAAGAAAATTAGGAGTAATGTAAACCAATGAAATTACAGGGTAATTTTCATTTAAAAAAAATGCGATCATTCAAAGATAATTTAGCTAGGTCATCAAGGGAAAGGCTCTGCAAACATTTCCCCTGTGCTGTTTTCTGATATTTCAGTCAAGATTTATTTTTTTCAGAAAGATGACACACTAGAAACAGTGTTTTCTTAGCATCTACTGCAAAATAAGTTATAGTTTACCTACTGAATCTCTAATTTCCTTCCTACATACTTGGATCTTATAAATCTCTATTCCAAATACTTGACTTCAGCTATGATGTCTACCTTGGTGGCAGCTGAAATTGATATGTCTGTAGAGTTAGTCCCTGTGTCAGTCCAGAAAGTCTGAAGTTCTTCTGAATGCATTTCATTTTTACAATTTCAGGGAATGTTTTCAAAAAGGTTCTTTATAGATATCCACAGAAGGATGTTTTCTAGCAGGAGAATACTCGGATAACAAGTTCAAAAATATCTCCTTTTTCATTACTGGATGTAAAATTCAACCTCTGGCGCAAAAATGTGGCTTTTGTGATCAGGTCAAGGTTGTTGATGTGAGTTTAATGAGTAGCCTCCAAATATTTTATTGTTAAGTTTCACTTGAAAAATACACCTGGTAACAGCAGATAGGTGCACTGATAATTTTAATAGCTGACTGTACTTGCTGTATTTCACCTTAGCCTGAGGCACAACAGTTAAACTGTTGGGTTTTGTAAGCCTGCAGCAAACCTGTGCAAGGACCTGTTTGCCAAATTCAAAAGAAACCAGAACTACCAGTTCTTCCAGCTCTCTGGACCAAATGACATTAAAAATGATTGACTAATGTCTTCCAGGTGTCCTGTTCCTTGCTGAAGAGCTCTGTAATGGAGTAAGTGCCAGCAAGAGTGATGGGGAATAAATTCTTAGGAGATCTGGAAACAGCTGCTGCAAAACTGGAGAGATGTTGGGAAAATAAGGAGAGATTAACTGAGGTACAATAGCAAGGTCTTGTGGGCACGGTTTGAGGATCTATATCAGGGAGGGATCTCTGCAAGTCTGCAGTGTGCTGCTGACAGAAAGGGCACCTGCTCTACCAGGAAGGATAAGGGCAATGAAGTCAGGGCTGTCGCTGCTGCTGCCAGTTTTTCCCTCACACTTGCCAAAAGCTCACAAGAGCCAGGTTCACTTAGCAACATGCTCTTATGACAGGGAGCAGTCATCACCTTTTCCCCAGGCTCAGTAAAGGGGAGACAGGAGGCAGGGAGCACATCTAGAAGACACATTCATGGCTGTAAGGAAAATAGGCCAAGATCTGTTCTTGGGCTCCCTGAGCATGTGAAGCAGCTTAGATCTACATGGCCAGGAATGAGTTCTCTTCAGCCAGAAGCAGCACAGAAAGTTTTTCCATACTGCTTGTTCTAAACAGTCCCTAATGCAAGCTATACCCTAAATTGTGTCAGGACTTTTTCTCTCTGAGTGCTGTTTGGCATGTTAACAATTAAACACTCACACACCAAATCTGCCTCCTCTTGTTCTCTTGTCTCTTCATTACAGTAACTCCCCTCCAGTCAGGAAAGATTTTTGTCTCTAGATCTTTCTAAGCATAGATATTGAATCAGAATTGCACAGATTTTTGGGTTACTTTGTATTTCAGTGAGGATTTGTTCCAAAACAAGTACCATGCCCTTCTTTTCTGATAACAACACAAATATCACACATCTTCTGACACCAGTCAATTTATGAATTTCCAACTCCAGTAGGACTTATGTAGCTAACTAAACACCATTCCTTAGGCTTAATTAAATCCCCTACATAAAATTGCTATGCATAGAGCTTTCTAACTGTCAGATTAGCCCTGCCTGATATAATTAAGGTAGAAAATTAAACTGTAATCAAATCAAAATAGATATGTGCTTTATGCATGGTACCTGGACACTCAAGAATTTGTAGTGGCAGGTAGATATAATTAGTGCAGGATTCAGGGTTGACTAACTCATAACTTTAATATATTTTAATTTATTTTTTTTTGCTTTTATATTAGTCATTCAAAATGTAGTATTTTCTGCTTTAAATCTTCTTTAAGTCTTGCTTAATATTTCTGTAGCATGGTAAGAACATGACAGTGTGTAAGTAAAATTCTCCTTGAGTTAAATGAGTCTGTTATCACAATTTGCAATGCAGAATTAGAGTCATTGGACCAGACACTTTGGTGTGTTACTGTCAGCATGTACTGCATAACTGAACTAGTTTAGGGACTATATGGGTTTATTGACACAGGGCTGAAATGTCTTAAATCTTGATGTATTTATATCCTGTGAGGTGGGAAGTAGTAGTATTCCCATTCTGCATATGGAATTAGGCAAAAAGAAATTAATATTTGATCCTTCAGGGTGTTAGACAATTAAATCTGTCTGAAACTAGAACTGAGGCTCTTACATGTCTTTTTGGACCTATACTTAACTGATTTATGAGGTCTACAAAAGCTGTGAGAGCTGTATTATTCTAATGTTAAGCCAGATCCTATCCACCTGTCTTAGTCCAGAAATACCTTAGAGTTCTTTTAAGTAGACAAAAGAGGGGACTTCTGTCTTGGCAGGAAGTGGATCCTGCCATGTTTTGTTAGCTGATATCAGATGTTGATAATCACCACAGCATCAGCTGTCTTGGATGAGAAAGCCTAAATCTGAAGAGAGGATAGTACAGCAGAGTAGCAAAATGTGACTCATGAATTTGAAAACATAAATGTCCACTCTGGAACTTTCACTTACCAAGTTCATTCCATATCTGCTCTTTTTCTTCCCCCTGTTTTCTTTAGCATAATTTTGCAGTGTGTCCTACAGCCTGCTGAGCTGGCTATAAATCACTGATATAAAATATGTTACCTTTTTTTTTAGGAGCATGAAAATACAACAATATGGACATGCAGCCCCGTGTACCCACAAAGGTGGATGGAATGTAACTGCCTCAGGTCAGTCTGCATGTGAGGTGCACAGGAACAACATGGACCAGCAAAAGGAACAAAACTTCATCTTGCACCTTTCTTCTCCCACTCTTAAAGGAGATTTGGGGCTCCCTCGGTGTCTGGTGCTGTTTTCTGTTCCATTGGCATTCGTGTCACATAGGTAGGTACTTCAGCTTTGTTATAAACTTTAATGAACCATGCTCCTACTCTGGGCGATAATGACTTCCTTTCCAGGCTTAATGATAGAAAAGTCCCAATAAGTTATTAAGCCCATCTCCTGAAACTGTTCCCCAGAGTACCTTTTAATTTAAGAGTCCCAAGTAACAGCTTCCCTTGGGAGATTTTGCTGATTTCTTGGTTTGCTCTTGGGAGTTTTTGTGGATATTCATCCTGGATTTTTGTGCATTTAAATTTAATCCAATTACTTGTTTAAATCAACCATAAATTTCATTGTGGAGTTGAAAATCAAAAAATGAGAAGACAGAAAATAGAAAGAAAATTACTAGCAGTGAAATGAGTACTGTGTACGGACTCTTTAATCTGCTACTTCTGAACCCAACTTTCTCCAGCCTTCATTTCCACAGTATCTATGAACATTTTCTAGTTCAAGCCCTTTTTCCAAAAAAATAGTATTTGCATTTATCATAGTTATAGGCTTTCCCCTCAGTAAATGGTGTAAAGTGTCTGTATGTCACCATAAAGGGACAGGTATAGAGATTTTGGTGATGCCTCCAAAAGAAAGAGGAGAGACTCTGTGGCCACTTTTCTCTTTCCAGCTTTGCACAGAGCTGCTGCACACAGGGGTTTGTCTGCAGATCAACAGATCCTGCATTCTCTGCAGCTGCAGGAGAGCAATGGGGTAAGAAACAGTCTCACACTGAACTCTCAACACAGGACACAGTCTAAATGATAGCCTAAGTCTGAATTATCACCAAAATGCAGAAAGTTCTAACCTTACATTATAACAGAGTTGGTTTCTTTGCTGACTCAATGGAGAAGGACAAAGCTTATTCTTAACTCCCCAGGTTACTCCTTTCTGCATCACCTGACAATTTTAGAAGGTTTTTTTACTAATCCAGTTTTGGGCTCTTCATTATCACAAGGTAAGAGCCATATAGTGATGATTTCATTATGTTTCTTTGAAGTTTTGTTTCTGTTGTCATATACTGTCTGGATTGTTATGAAACATACCATATTAGAGGGATAAAGAAGGAGAAAGTATTTAACATAGTGAAAAAAGAATTCATACATACATGGTACCCAAAGAAAGCAAGGGACTAATTTGATAGAACTAAATTGTTTCATATTTGAAGTTTTCCTGAGGTGAGGCCTTCAGGCGACTTCCCTGAGCAAAGTTCATTTGGAATTTTGATGATGGATCTGCCATGGCCTTGGAAAGTTGATGTGTCCTTTTCTACTCAACTCTTCCCACTCACCTTCTCTGTTAATTAGTGTTATTCATGCATGAATGTTGGTGGAAAAATATTCCAACAACCTTTTAAGCAACCTCAGAGAAAAGAAAAAAAGAAGTGTTGTGGTAGGGTATTTACAGTATAACCTAGTGGAATTTCTTAATGGCACTTTTGGCAACTCCTGTTGATCACTTTTCATAAAGCAATCATTTATGCCATTCATTATGATTCACCTTTTTTGTACATTTTTTTTTGTATGTAACAGAATATTTGGGCTAATTTTTAGAAGGATCACTCTGATTTTTTTCTGCTTTGTATATAAATGTCAAGTCTTATTTTAAATCATGTAATATTTTGGCCTCAATAGTATTTTGTAGCAAAGAAACCACAGATGCCTTGTCAATTGCATGAATAGAGCTTGTTCTTCTGCAACTTTCTGCCAGGAACGCAGCAAAAGGCTAAAAATGGAGACTCTTGAAAATGGAGACTCCCAACCTCAAATCACTAACTCAAGATGTCAGACTGGTTCAGTTACCTACCCGAGCTGTTTGATTCTTACCTCAATCAAAGCCAAATGTTAAAAGATTTGAAGTTCACCGTTACCTGCTGTGACTCTTAAGATTTGTTAGAACACCTTATGCCCTTTTTAGTGCAAACAGCCTGAATTTTCTGAGCTACCAAGCTGAGCTTCCTTATGAAGAAAAAGTTTGCAAGCAGAATAATCACTGTATCTGAAATAAAGTGTCAGATAAATCAACATGACATCTATGTGCACAGACTTTTTTGAGTCCTGAAGTCTATTTCCTATGTATCCTCCTCTGCCTGATATGACATTAAGTTGCAGTGTATAGATAACTTGGAAAAGTGATTCATCTGTGATGTGCAACACACAGTTCCTGTAAAGTGACAGCTGTAGCAAAAAATAGCTGACTTGTACCAAAAGAAGGTCACTAAAGACGTAAATCAATATCAGGAAACAGGAAAGAACAGTAATGAAAGGGAACATTAACTGCATCAAAAGCACCTTTAAATACTTTTTTATTAAAAAAAAAACAAACTTCACCCTTTGCTAAACTTATGGGTTCTATTATAGCTCAACTGAAAAACACTATTGACCCTGTCACATTCACTTGCACAAATTTTAGTTAACCAATTCCAATGACACTGGAGATGTATAATAAATGTTATGTATGGGCTATATATTACATATGAATGAAATTGTAGTTATGCATGGATATAGCTGTACACTTTACCCTTACATATGTAATGATAGACTTGTGAAGAACACCTGCAAAGAGATGTGCACTGCTGCTCTGGTCATGGTTTGGATTTCTCTGCTTCAAGATGGTGCATAAGGAGAGCAGAGTGATGGCTGCCAGGGTGGTGTGGCTGTTCTTCCACATGACTCACTCAGACTACATCTAAAGAGGGTTTTTTTTTCTTTTACTTTTCTGCCTGTTTCTTTGGATCTTATTTTTTTTGACCTTTTTTTTATTTGACAGGCAATCAGATCAGGGTTGACTCTCCAAGACAGAATCTGAACAAAACAAATATTAGTGTATAAAAGGTGATTTGTTTTGCACTGTTCTCTCAAGAGAAAGCTGTGTTTCATTATGTGCTTTGACTCAGGGATGCAAACTTGCTTCTCTGATGAGTGTTGCTTAGAGACAACCTTGAAAGAAGGATTTTCCAGTTAGATCAAACTGGGAAAGAAAATGAAAACAGCAATGAAAAAAATCCAACTACACAAAGAAAGACCTTCCAATAATTCTGGACAAACAAAAAAAGAGAATGTGTAATGATAGCAGAAAATATTGTCTTAATTAAGAAAATCCTGTGATTGCTGATTACCTTGATTTAATGTGAGGTAATGTATAATGTGAGGTAAACATGACCCTTCTTTCTTTCTGGACTAGATAAAACAGGTCAGAAAAAGATCTCTTTCCCACTGGGCTGGACTGTTTTCAGGCTGCAGCGTATGTTGTGTAGCTGCCTGATGCTCTGAAGCAGTGTCTGGTTGGACCAAATGACAATTTCATACACACTGTGTTATCCAGCCACTTCCCATGGACCTCTATGAAAAAGAAAAATACAGTACACCACCATCACAGCAAATGTGACACACTCTTTTTGTACATACCCAAACAGAGGCTCTTCACAGGAAATGCTGTCATTTACAGGCTGACACTGGCAGAGAGGAAGGAGTTTTGCAGACATACAAACTAGCTGGACAAATCTGCCCCCAGCAATGTGTCCTCCTCTGGGCTGTGGTTAAAAGCTGTCCCTCAATAGTGGCAAGTTCCTGAGCTCAGGACTCAGGATTGTAGCTCCAGGCAGTGAGGTGCTCTTTTCCCAGGGATTTGAGAAGACTGCTAATGTACAATTTTTGTTCAAGAAGCCATTGCTGTAGTACTTTATGGGAGTTATGACTTCTCTGCACTTTGCCTGCATCATCCCAATTGTTGTCTGTTCCTGCAGTACCTCACAGCCCTGAATTTCACCATTGATTAATGCAGTTTGATTAAGACACCTCTTAGAAAACTGGCCTGTAAGGCAGTTTTGGTCAGTCACCTGTTTCTGCTTCAACAGGACCCCTGGTTGATCCAAACCTCTGGTGACTATGATTACTCTACATATTAGAAGATAGGATTTCTGTTTCTGTTTGGCTTCTATCATAAGAAAGTCATAAATAATATTTTGAAATATTTTTCTGAATATCCAGAAGTTTTCTTGAAATATACTATATCCTCAGTAAAAATCCTGGCAAGCATGAGCACAAAGAAGTAACTCAATGCCTGCTGCTGTTTGGAACTACAGGGGAGTGAGGCAACCAACTGCAGGAGATCACCCAAGCCAGTCTGTTTAGCTGGCCCCAAAAGTTTCCCCTATGTCAAAAAATTACACTAGAGGCAAGGAACAGAAAGATACAGTACAAATGACAAAGACAAAATTATTCTCATTTTAGTTCATGTGACATATTCAATTGATTGGTGCAAGGCATTTGCAATACTTTGGTACTTCATGCTATTGACAAGAGAGGTACAGACAGATAGAAGTGACCTGGAAAGTTCAATTACAAGTTATGTACCTCATACTCACTATGAAAAAAATTTAATTAACACTTGTCCACTACTTATTTCTGAAGTGATTTTCTTACAGTAACTGGGAAAATCTGATACTGGCTTGTCTAAAACTGATGAAAGACAGGGAAGAAAAAAATACGTTATTGTTGGTCTTGTAAAAAAAATAAATATATTTTCAGGATGTAAATATCCTTTATTATTAAGGAGGGCTATATATATGCATATATATATATATATATGGAGGGATATATATATATACTATACTAAGTCTAGTAATATACTATAGTGTACTATAGTGTACTATACTAAGGATGGCGACCTACAGTTTTGCACATACAGTGGCATAAATCATGAAAATTGATCTTTTGAGTTACCTTTTTATATTGAATACTTGGTCACAAATTGCCCTTTATGCTTATCCTACATATGTTTCTGATTACTATCCTTCAGGATAGAGATCTCAAAGTCTTTGGTGAATAGGTAAATTCAAATTTGCTTCTGTTTCCTCTTTTTCAGAAACAGACAGATGCCACCTGTGAGCAACAACTTCAGTCAGAATATTAAATATAGAATTCTGAAGGGGAAATGGTCTATCATTCCTCTGTCTAATGCTTTCAGAGTGTAGGTTTAATTTCATATGAAGCTGTAGTTGAACTGTAAAAAATCATAGATTATATAAAATGTTTTCAATGAATTACAAAATATTACTCATGCAATGACATATTTTTTGTGTTAACATTTTCACATCACTGCAGGAGTCCATCATAATCAAGAAAAGAGACTAGCTGGGTGTAAGGAAAATGAAATTTAATGAATAATAAAAGAGAAAGTTAAGCTGCACATATCTAGAAACTAATATTTTTTGTTGCATTAATGCATGAACTAATAGATCAAAGGTTTATAAGTGTCAAGAGAAAGAGGTGGATGTGTGCATCATTAAATGCCATACTTTATTTCTATAAGCAGAGATTGTCAAGCCAGAAAGCTTTATTATAAGAATGTATCTTTATTCCTAACACAGACCATAAGACATTTTTATTCAAAGTAAAAGACGACTTTTAAAAAGAGCAGGAAAAAACAGACCACAAAACATTTTTTTCTTCCCCTAAGCCTTCAAATCTCTAAAGGAAGGATTGCAATGATTAATTTAGTACTTTTTTCAAGTAGATATTTGTTAGACTGCACTTCTGGGTCACAGTCTGCTGGGCCACTGACTGCTGGACTGTGGGCTACTGACTGCTGAATTGTGGGCTGCATACTGGCATCTCTGAGATGTGGAAAAGGCATCAACAGAGACAGATATGACTTCTGAGTAATCCAGCTGCTTAGAAGCAAATATTCATTTTAAATGTTTTGCAAAATTCGAGAAGAATATTTTTGTCTGTGAATGTATTAATGTTAAGAAATAAAGGATGAGTGTAAAATTTCTCACTGAAAAAATCTCATGGTAACTAGATTTACCCTTCTGACATTTCCAGGAGATTCTACTAGTATTCCCAGAATTCTTAAAATTATAGACTGGAAGATGTATTGACATTGTATTTATTGCTTGTACCAAATTTATTAATGGAATATAATTTCTCAAATAATTCATTTTGATAATACCAGAAATGTTATGTTTTTTGAAAATTAATAAAGCCTTTCCACTGTCTTTATCTTCATTTCTTCAGCACTCTGGAGGATTCTTTGAGTGGTGTCAGTGCTCTTTGTGGAACCCCAAACCTTATTTCTGTGTCTCATCAGAGACCTGGTTTCAGCCAGTTTAATGAGTTTGGATTGTTGATCAGCTACATCACTTAATAAGAAGCTGTGAACTTTGCTCCCCATCAGGTTTTACTGTATCTCTGTGAGCCTACTGAAGTATTCCAAACAATATTACAAACATGATGAACACTTTTCATTCAAAATAATATAATAAAATAATATCACCTCTTTAGTTCTACTCGGAATTTTTGCTTCAGTCACGATTTTTGGTTTGATTTTTCTCTTGGAGATAAAATAAAGTTTATTATGTTACTTTTTCATGTCCAGATGTCTAAGACATATTTCTCTGGCAGAATTGTACCAGTTGTAGCCTACTTTGATCTTTTTGGATCTCTTTATGCTTGCTTCTTCTTTTTTCAAGGTGGATAATTAACATGAAATATTCTGTGTGAGAGATTGTGTCAGCATTATCAGAAAAGACAAAAACAAACCTCAGAAAGTCCTAGTCTATTCTGGATATTGGTCTTATCACTTAGGCTTGTTTGTCTTCCTGAGCCACATGCCTGGTTTCAAGAACCCAGGTAAAAAACTTCCTTCCCCTGAGGATGAAGGCAAAGGCAGGATGTTCATCTTCCCTTCCTTGCTGAGTACAGAGACTTTCCCGGTTGGGAAAGTTCTGCAGATCTGTCCTTACCTGTGGTTACTGTGACAGCGACAGTGAGCAGTTTTTTGTACAGCCCTGGAAGCAGCAGCCCATGCTCTGTTTTCCAGTCTGAATCCACAGTTCAGCCACATCACATTTAATTGTGATATCAGATTGGGAAAAATTCTCTTCTGCTTTACTACCTGACTTTTACAAGTATGGCTTCAAGATGTCAAATCCCCACTTCTTCCCTCAAAAAAGGCCCATAAACAAGCAAAAACCTTGCCTGGAATGTAATTTATTATTGCTCTCTGAAACTTTTTAAATTACTAGAAACACCTGATGGATGGAATTAAGGAAGAAGAATAAAACTTTGTAACACTGATAAGTGATCCAGGTGCACTGAGTTACAATTACTAATACTGAATTTTGTCTTAATATGTTTCAATGTACATTGAAATTTGGTTAGAGATTTAATATCTCCACTTTGGCATTAAGCAGGAGAAAGTGTTTTTTCAGAAAATCAGAAATTATTTCAAAATATTGAAAGTTTTTTGGTTTGTTGTTTTTGGGGGGTGTTTTTGGGTTTTTCGTTTGTAGATTTTTTGTTTTGCTTGTTTGGTTGGTTTGGATTGCTTTTGGCTTTTTTGTTTTTAGTTTGGGGTTTTTTTGTTTGTTTTTTTAATATTCATCCCTTATTTTGAAAGAAGTTATTTCAGTTAAAACAGGAAATTTGAAAAGACTGCTAATTGTTGCTAATTGCTGTCAGAACTCCATTTTGGCAAACGAATTAAGCCTGTTAACTAGTCTGATAAAAATAAACTTGGGGCAGTATGTATATATATGTATTACAATAATACAATGTATATTACAATAATACAAATACAGTATTATATTACAATTACATGTTTAGAAATATATGAAATTTTAAAAATATATTTTATCAATCAATACAGGTTACATTATACAAAACAATAGCATTTTTAACTGAAATTTTGACCAAGTTTCCAGTAGCACAATTGTTACAAATTTAATATGGATGCTTAATTATTGCCATTCTTGACTGAAATAATAAAAGAACATGAACCCAGAACCATTTAAACTGGAACAGCTTCTAAATCTCATCTTTCAAAGAACTGTTGGGTTTCTTGACTTCCAGCTGACAGAAAGGAAGTGGGTAAAATAAACTTCCTCAAATAGTGATTGGCATTTATTTAATTCAGAACACCAAAGCAGCCACAGTGAATTTCCGTACACAACTTCAGACTTAGAACTACTCAAGTTTTAAGACTTAAGAGTATCTCCAGGCAAGGAAGTCATTATTTCTAGAATTACAGAAATTAATTTTCAAGTTCAAACAATTTCAGAAACTGAATTTTTACATAGTTGGTATGGAATCGATATTGCTACACTTGATTTACTTGAAACTGTGGCAAAAATGAAGTTAAATGGAGTTACAAGGTTCAGGAAAAGAGGGTTAAATTACAATTTTATACAGTTCACTAACAACAGATGAAGAAAGGATTTATAGTAGTCACTATTTGTGTAACCTATTAAAATATCTTAACTTCATTATATACCTGGAATATAATGGCTCTCGTGGGCACAGTCTAGTACAAACATATCCTAACTGCTACCTTGTATAGAAACAGAAGAAATATGAACCAAAAATAAAGCAAGTTTAAAATTGTTCTGCATTTGACAGGAATTAATACAATCTAAATTGTTGTGCTATTTTGTCTATCTACATACTAGTTATTTGCATTTCCTATCAAGCACAATAACTGAATACTGAGTGATTCCTTATGCTTCTTGCTTCAGATTATTTGTTTACTTGCAGATTCTTGAATACAATGATGTATACAAGAATGTAAATGATATATGCTCAAATTTTAAGAAAATTTGTCAAAGCTGAGGTCTTTCAGTACCAAAGAATGAAATATATTGTCCATATGCTTTAATGAAGCTGAATTTTAAAGTATTCAGATTTTATTTAATGCCCAATGTTTGGGACAACACATAAGTGGTTTCAGACTCGTACTTGCTCAGCAGGGATGATTTCTGGATTACAGGGTGAGGCAAATGGGACAATGCACAAATGATTGTGAATAACTTTGGACCTAACATTTCTCTGTGGCTATTTTTCACTGCAGGGAAGTGCAACTGATGACCTTTGTGGACTGACAATTAGTGAAAAACCAGAATTCAGTCATCAATGCTAGAATCCATATAAAGTTTTTTTTTTTACCAGATTTCATTTAGTTAGATCATTAAAAGCTTAAAAATATGTTTGTGGGTTTTTTGCCAGTATTTTTTGATCTGCAGTATTTTTGTACTTACACAAGCCACTTCTGTATCTTTGGTGACTGAGAAAGTGAGACATTTGTTTGATCTGCATCAAAAAAGGGTGAGACATATTTTGAAGATCATGCTCAGGTATTAGAACAGCAGCAGACTTTGAGGTGTTGTTTAATATCAGAAGCCAGTTCTGAAGTTGTTAAAAAAATATGGTAGAATATGAATGTGCATCCTCAATTAGTGTAACATGTATCTAACTTCAAAACATTCCTTTGAATCTTTTTCTCAGCCATTTTACAAAAATCCCAGGTTATAAAACAAGAATACTGTGACAGGGACACACATCCTTAAATTCAGTGTTTGAGCTAAAAGTCACACTGCATTTTGAAAGGACCAAAATTTTATCTTCCACCAGCTTCTGAGACCACAATAAACTTCATTCAGTACAGAAAAGAGAGATGTTAATGAGTCAATTCTACTGTAAAGTAATTTCCCAGCTAAACTGTAGACAAAGATTAAATTTTCCTTCTGTGACTGTCAACTTCACAGACTGTTCTGATTTCTCTTCTTTTCTCTGGATGATTTTTTTTCACAATTTTTAAAATGAAAGTTCAGACTCTTTCCTCACTGGAGAACAGCATCTGTCATCTTCATGGATTCATACCTCATTCATTCCTCCATCCTCTTACAGACCTAATGTTATATCCCAAAGAAGCAATTTACTGGGATTTTTCAGAGATCATTACATATTTCACTAGGAAATTCAATATGGAACCTATATGATCTCAATGTGATTCCCACAGAGATGGAAATGTACCAGTATTATTAAAATACGATTAATGATGGCTAGTCAGATGGTAGTTAATGATGGTTAATTGGTTTTTAAATGTATGGGTCTCTCTTCCAGTCCAAATTGATATGATTTTTGCCTTTGTACCAGCTGTTGGCTCTACAAATTCTTTCTAGATTGAAGATGTCTGTCACTAGAGGTGCCTCAAAACCTTGAGTTAGCTGGATCTTGGGCTGATTCATACTTTCACATATGGTAGCACTGGGAGGGATTCTCCAAATTTTTAATTCATTCTTCATGTACATTTGGTCACAATGAAAATTGAATTTACAGTATTTGTGTTTCCCTTCATAAGACAATTCTTCCACCTCCTGGGTTTACTTTACAGGTCATGATAGTCCTCTGGATTGGCAGCAGTGTGAGCTAAACAAACACTGCTTCCTTGTGTCTTCCAAGTGGGAATTTCTACAATGCACTTGGCTATTCTCCTTCTGCACCAATAGCATCCATATGGTGGCTTTTTTTCTGCTCTATTTAATGTTTTTTTTATTCTGGGATCTTTTCCAATTTGGCTATGTAAGAGGTGGACTTCTTTTGTCTGTTGCTGGGGCAAATACACTGTTAAAAAGCAGGAAGTTTAAGAAGGGACAGTGTGGACGTTGAAAGATGAAAAGAAGTCTGAGGAATAAGGAATATAACATAGAAAACAGAAGAATGAACATGTACTGCTGCATATGACAAATAACAGAAAGGAAAACTGATTAGTCAGAATCAATCAGGAATGTGAGATATGAAATAATTGCACAGAAGTTTCAGACACATGTTCAAATTCCCACTGCTCAACAAGCTTCTGAGCATGCAATGAACCAGTGTAATTGTGTTCTTAGCCTATGGCAACAAGACATCCAGTAACTTTGCTTAACTCATCTTCATTGCAAATCTATCAAATTGCATTATTATGTTTTTGTTGGGTGTTTACACATTAAAAAGGGATTAAATCTGTCACACTTTTGTCTGTAAATCTATGGGAACAAATTTTGTTTTCTGATCTGTTAAGTAGGGATATATTTTTTATTAAATGTAGTATGCTGCTTTAACAGGCCTGAGAGTACTGCTCAAATGCTCCTTAAACTCTGTCAGGCTTGGTGCTTCCCTGGGAAACCTGTTGCAATGTTCAGACACCCTCTGGGTGAGGAACTTTATCCTGATATCCAACCTAAACCTCTCCTGACACAGCTTCAGGCCATTTCCTTGGGTCCTGTCATTGGTCACCAGAGATGAGATCAATCTCTACTCCTCATCTGCCACTCACAAGGATGTTCAGACCACAATGAGGTCTCCCCTCAGTCTCTTCCAGTCTGAACAGACCAAGTGACCTCAGACACTCCTCGTACATCTTCCCATCAAGTCCCTTCAATGTCTCTGTGAACCTCCTTTGGGCACTCTCTAATAGCTTTGCATCCTTTAAAGAATAAGGCAGGACTTTAAAAATTGAGACCTAAAAGGAAATGTGTTCATTAAAAGAAACCTGGTAAAATCATGTAACTGTATTAGTTAAGCTGATTCCAGTCACGTTAAGCTTTTCCTGAATCATTCTCTCAATGTGTTTATCTGATTTCTGTCCCAGAAGCTGGAGCAATACAATATCTTATTAGGTTTCAGTAATGACTTACACATACATCAACAGTCACACAGACATGACCAAGGAGACAACACCTTCTAGCAGAAGCTATTGGTCAGGCAGCTTTGTCAAATTCATCACAAGTTAAAACATGACACAGTATTACTGGAGGGATATGAAATGTACTTTGGAACAGCAGAGGAGAAAAATACCAGTCATGCTATTTGTTCCTTACTGTTATGAACATAAGGTATTCTTTCTGCCCACTTTAATTTTTTAAGCAATATCTGTTCATTATTATAACATTTTTCACTTTATATGGGTAAAAAAACCAGTCATGGTTGATAAAAACCAGAAAAATACTTTAAGGCCATGGAACCCAGTTTCAGCTCAATCAGATTACAAATCAGACTATTCCCTTTCACTTGTGTCTTACTGCTATTTTTTAATTCTTAAACCAGAATAAATCTGAAATAACTTGACTATATTATCTTTTCTGCCTGCTCGATTTACATTTGTCCATTCTACTTTTCCAATTGCTTGTGAATACAATAGCAGCTGTATGTCTTCATTAAAACTTCAAGTAGCACCTCCACAATTAAGCTAAACTTAATGGAGAAACGTGGTTGAAATCAGACAGTGAAGCAGAGACTGTGGGATGATACACTGCAGTCACACTGCAGCACTTCACCTCTAGAATTTTGCATGGTAAGCTAAGATTTTGAGCAGGAATCTCTGGTGATAGACCAGAACTCCAGGAGAAACCTCTACATAGCTCACAAAATTGGCTAATTGGAATGTATGGTAAATCTGAAGTCTCTAGGATGTGCTGGACCTGTGATACAGGTCAGCTCCACATCTGCAGCAGATTTGACATGGTGTAAGTTTGACAAAGAATAACAAGTGACATATTAGTCAATGCAGGCAAATGTAAATGGGACATTGTCAGGCTGACAACAAATTGATTACATTGGACACACCAAAAATGTTTTGTGGATCATATTAACAACGAAATACTGCCTTCCTGATAAATCTAAACCAAAGTCTTCATTTTATTTTCTAAGACAAGAAAAATGAAGAAGACTGTTTTCCTACTACACCCAAAATTTATTTCATGTAGTGTTTGGGATTGGCTTATTCTTCAAAATACGATTTAAAAATTCCAGTGTGTTTTCCTTGAACCTTAGGAAGTAAATATATTTCACTACAAACAATAATCTTCTCCATGATAGTAAAAATTGATCTAAAATTAACCTTTTTAAAGTAACTTCCACAAAAGTAAAATCCACTCCATTTGGGTATTTACATAACATTGGCTTATATGTAATATTGCTTTTCAGAATGCTAAATGTGTTGCAATTTAAAAGAAAGAAGAAAAAACAAGTTAGGAAAAAAAAAATGATCTTTTTAGTGCCACAGCAAGTTTTATATATAATATACTATAATAAATATAATATATAATATTACAAAGTCATCTATTGTTATGTAGCCTGCAGGACTGGAAATTTATCACCACCTATTTAAACATTTTGGGGACAACTGGGGGACAAAAAACAAAAGCTTTTTTTCATGTGAGATTTTTTTTTTCCTTCCAGCATTTAAAATCTGCTCTTGAATTTAAGGTTCTTTTTAAATGCACACTGAGATAATTGGATGCACCATGAAGCAGCTTAAGCTAATTGAAGTGGCCACAAAAACTGTCAATGCAAATTGAGCCATCTGGATGAACAGATAAAAGCTTTGGAGACATTCAAAAGCCAGGTGGCATTCAGTTGCATCCCATCTCTTCTTCACAGTGTGGTTAGAAAACTTGGAGAAAGAAAAGTAAAACTCTTTAGGCCAGTAAGCCAAAATCTCGTGTCAATAAGATATTTCTGAATAAAGCAGAATAAGTAACCTACAGTGTTAGGGAAAGTTAATGTGACACTTCATGATAATAAATATTATAAACTCAAGTGCATAAACCAAAGGAGCAACAACTCCTCAGAGTACAAATCAGGATCAGGCCAAATTGTAAGATAAATCACTACCTTTAGAGAGCAATGTTTTTTTTTTTATTTTTATCTACAGTACTTGACTGGATGTAGGATATTGGCTGAAGCTTCTACTCATTCTTTCTGGTTGAAAACAACTGGACAAACCCCCTATGTGCTAATTTAAAAAAAAAAAATATCATTTTTTATTTCACATCTGTGAGAATTATGTTTGCTCAAAGGTTCTGAAAAGTCAGACTGAACTGTTTCTGAAGCCCATTTTGTGAAAGACTGTCATCTCTTCTGTACTATACATCATGGCTATTCAGTTACACAGGGATTTTTCTTTCTTGGATTGTTTGGTATAGGTTTTTAGTTTGTTTTTGTTGTTGTTGTTTCGTTTTTGGTGGTTTTTTTTTGTTTTTTTTAAAGCATGACCATTTTCTGTAAACTGATATATGTTTTAGTACAGTTCAGTTTTCAGCCAGAATCTCTAAGAGATACTTTAAAATAAATATCAAAATTGGGTACAATTGCTCAAACCTCCTGTTCCATGAAAATGAACTTTTATTAAAAGGGAAATACTTGGACAGAATGTAATCTTTATAAAACTTGCCTTTTTCATACATTTACAACTTGATAGCACTTATGAGGATTTTTAGCAAAGCTCAAAGAAATGGTGCAACAATGTTTTTATAGAATTTCTTCATAAGATATTCTGCAAAATATTTAGAAAAAGACAGATAAACCCCATACATGAACTTCTCTTCTTCAGTTTAACAGAGGTTGAAATTTGTCAGCCTTTAAGAAAAAAAAAAATCTAAAAACTCAAGTAGGTTTAAAAATAATAAATAATAACCACAGGAATTACTTGGTAAATCTCAAAAAAATAAATGCTCAGCTCTGATATGCTTATGGATAATATTTGAGCTCACCTGGAAAAAGCCCATGTTGAGAAAAGCCAATGTTTTCACAGCTGCTCTTTTTACTCAAAGATAAATAGTTCTTTTGTTGTCACTTACATGTATTGGAATAGCTTTACATTTCAAACACATTTGGATGGTTTCACATTTGCTACTTCACATGTTTTTTTTCTATGAACTTTTTTTGATGTGTGGAATTTCCTTCCAAGTCACCTGGGTATTCTGGTCATTACAGTGTCAAGGGCTGTATGAGTTCCTATAGGTGGCATTTGACACTACAGAACCATTAAATTTAAGTACCCAAACCCCTGAAAATCCAATAGGAGAGGAGCAATCTCTCAGGTATCCATGCACTTTCCCAGATAGGTCATAGATCTCTTCTAGGAGGCAGCTTGCCAGTTAACCTCTCAGGAAAATGTCACCTCTATATGGAGATTTATGACAGAGTAAAATGGGCTTGCAGATTTAGTATTTGATGTCTTCACTGTCCTGCAGGTCTGGTCAGCTTCAGCACCTGTAGTTTTTTCGAGTCTGTGACCAAGATCTAAGATGTCTTAAATACCTAATTTTCTAGTGTGCAAACTGTTACACAATAGGTCATGTCATGGGGCAACAAACTGGTACTGGATCATGTAGCAGAAAAAAAGTTTAGTTCAAGGTTGCAAAAGGCACAGGCACATCTTAAAAGGCCTCTTCTGTTCAAAAAAGCCACTAGGCCTTCTTCACATGTATATATGTATAATTCCCAGCTCTAGGAGGGCAGATCAAAGGCACCCTTTGCTTCAGGTCCCCAGTCAGAAGGAGTTTCCTGAGGGGATGAGACTCATGAGTGCTGCACTGCACCCTAGGCATGAGACATAGCCCGAGGCACACAGAGGCAGAGGCTGTTTCAGGAGACTCAGATGTGGTACCTCTGTGCCTCTAAACAACCAAAGGTCCCCAGGTGCTAAATAGGTAAATAAAGGTTAAAGAAAAAAACAAAGAAAACCCAAGCAAAGGTCTGTCTGGAGAAGTGGTTTACCACTAGATGGTGTTCTTGCTCACTGCAATAATTTCCAGCTGAGTCTGTCCCATATCACAGGCACAAATCATGGAGTAATAAGGAATAAACAGTGCAAAATAAAAGTTGACTAAGTGTGGCCGCATCTGCATTGCACAGGTCTGAAAGGTTTCCATGAGGCAGCTAAAACTGCACACTATTAAACCAGGGTCTGCTGTCCTTATTCAGGTGCACATTCTTGTTTCTAGACCCCAGCTGCAATAGCCAGATAGAATAATGCTTCACAACTGGCAAAGTGTTAGAAGGAAAATGAGATCATTATTGCCATCTTGGTCTTTGTGCCATTTGCACCTTCCTTATAGTGCAGCAGTCAGGATTAGTTGCAGATTTTTTGGTTTGGATTTTTTTGTTTGCTTGCTCTTCAAAATTATCATCTTTTAAATTTTTGTTATTAATATAGACAGTGTGAATTTATATGTTGAACAAACATTATAATTTTTAGAGTTACATGTTTCAAATAACTTGCTCATTATAAGAAACTGTAACATGACTGTGGCATAACCAATGAAATAAGCATAAGAGCATGTTATTAGAGAAAATTCTGTATTTAAGGATAGAAGTTACATTTCAAAATTAAAGCAGTATTGGTATCTGACAACTTACATAGATACTTAATCTCTGATGTATGAAATGGGCATTAATTTCTGATTGTATAGCAATTGTAACGTAATTTTTTAACAGTAATTTTTGGACAAGAGAGTTAAAGCTGCTTCATTCTTCTGGGTTAAATTTTCCTACAAATGAGGGTCTTTTGGAAGCCCTCTATTTAAATCACCTCAAGCTCACTAGTAGGGTTACCATCCTAAGTAAAATGGACTGGAATTTGACCAAGAGGTAAAATGCAATTTATATTTTTTTTTGCTTTTATGTTTAATAAGTAAAAATACATTAAAAATAAAACAAAAATAAACAAAAAAGTAAGGGTTTTGATAGGATTTGAATTAAAAATAGACTAATATTTTCAAAAATAATCTGTCTTGAATGAATGAAACCTACCTTGAGTAGAGAAAGACACATGTTCATCCTAGGGGGTGGTTCTAGTTTAGATTATACTGGAAACAGAGGGTGGAGGGCAACTGCCTCATGATTTTTACAGGCCCAAAAAGAAGCAAGGTTAATCTACACAAAGTGACCAAAACCCTGAAAAAGTGCTATCTCCCCAATATGCTGAAATCAAAAATTTAATTCATTTCAGCTATGAAATATTCACTCTTACCAGATTCTTCCATCTGAAGGGTTGGGGCAAATCATGGAGGAAATGGGAGAGGAATGTTGCTCATCATAAACATGAAATGTTGGAAGTTTAAATGTTCCACCTTTGTATGAAGAAAAAGAATACATCAAGATCAGTCACAGTCCTGTGGCTTATATAGGAAATATAAAAGTAAAAACATTTTGAAGTAATTTTTTTTTCCAATAAAAAACCTGCATTCCTAATTTGTTACTAAATACATGACTGATGGAAATATTTTGACATTTCACATATGACACACTTGTGAACATTCTACTAATTTCCAATAAGAGTCAGCAGCTGTTCCTTAGACTGTATTTCCATTTTTAAATTTCTTTCAAATGTTTTTCTTCTTTCCTTTCATCAGCTGTAACAATTCCTTCTATTCCTAACAAGTATTTCTAGCAATTAGTCAGTTTTTTAAAACTGCTCCATGTGTTAACACACCCCAAGGTCAGAGAAAGCCTTGTGATAGTCTGATTTAATTTGTGGGGTAAAAGAGGTTATCAGATTTCTACCATCAAATCTATGTTCCAAATGAATGATTCCCAGAAAAAAAAAAATCTACATTTGGTTTAAACATCTGTCCTGATTCTGAATGTACCACAACTCCTTCTATCTTGGCTCTTAAGCATTCTTACTGTTGGCATTCATGCCCTTGTTTGCATATGAATTTATCCCATTTCATCTTAGTACTGAATGTTTCTATAATTTTGCAGTCTGTGGTTGAGAGCTCTTCATTAGCTGAATTCTGTCTCCCAATAAAGAGCCCCTGAACTGGGGTGAAACTGTCTTTGCTTTCCTTTGGGTAAACTAAACAGATTGATTCATCTTTTTTTTAGTGAGTTTATTGAAACAAGAGTACTTGAAGTTAATAATAACACTTAAAAAGGACAGACCCCCATCTTCACTGGTGCCCTGGGAGACAGGGGGTCTGCTAAGAAGTATTAACTGGGGAGAGGCAGAGTGGAAGAAGTTGGGCAATGCAGCCTCCTTCAAGCCTTTGATAGATTTTTGTCTTGTATAAACAGTATTAAGAAGTACACAAATACTCTCTTGTTTCTGAGGAGCTTGAAATCCTTTGTAATTCACAGTGTATTGAATCTCACATCTTGCCTGGAAGCTAGACAAGCATTATCCCTGTTTTAGACAGGGGGAAATGGAGGCAAAGGGAATTTATATGATTTGCCTCAGGAGCAGATTATCCTTCTGCCTTATTCACCAGCCTGAGCTTCAGCTTTTCAGTAGATAAAAATGTTTGAGTGGGATCTGCAAGGGGATAAACTTCAGGAAATTTCCTTCTAATGCTACCTGTAGATCTGTCAGTCCCCAAAGATGAATATATTTAATATGCATGATCATTTTCCTCCATATTGCATAACTTCAAATTTCCTTTCTATTCAGAGAGAGTCTGATGCAAAGCCTGTTGAAGAATGGAATTATTCTTTGAATTATTCATAAATGTGTCTTCCATTTTAAAATGGGATGCATACACTAATGGAACACTCATTTCAAAGGGAGGCATTTTTAAAAAAAATTATTTTGGGCTTATCTGTAGTTTCATGTAGGCAGAATGATTATCAAGTTATACATTTAAAATCCAAGTCATCAAAAAAAAAAGACAGTGATGGTTTAAAGTAAGCTCATAACCGTTCTTTTCTCCATGCAGTTTGCTGCTGGAATGTTATCTGCGTTAAAGACTAAAACAAAAGAAATTCGCAGATTCGCAGATCCCCATTTAAATCAAGAAAACATGACATTTTCTCCAAAACCTGTTGCTGTCAGATTCAGTTTTGTGCTAGAGAAGAGCCACTGGATGGCAGCCTTGCTCCTTACAAATTAGAGGATGCAGCCTTGGCTGAGCAAGCTTTGTTGCAGAACTGCAACCCTGGCCTGTGCCCTTGGTAACCGAGGTGCCTTTGCCTGATTGTTCAGAGGCATGGAAACTCTTCACATGCAGGTGCACTTAATCTTTTCAAGATGTAACAAAGCCCTATAAAGCCACACTTTGTTGTGTAAAATGTAATACGTCCGCTGATCTTTCATGTTTATTCAGCTTTTTTGGGGGAGGAAGGGGGTGCCACAACAAAAGAGAGGTAGAGTCAAAAGTATCCTGCTCGAATGTTTAAGCAATAAGGAGATTGCTCCGTTGTCTACTGTAAACCCCGCCAGTGTGCAATTTCCTTTTTCCTGTTCTCCAAATTAGTTGGTAGGACCAAGTTCCCCCAGGTGGGAGTAAGTTCTCCAGATTTCTTGGAAAAAGCTGACCAAAGCAGCTTTTTCACGTATTTTCCCTGTACAATTCCACATTCTTCTTGAGACAGCTGGGGAGTTTTGCCAAGATGCCACGTATCCTATTGCTGTCTTTCTCACAGACCTGCTGACATCAATGTGGATGATGTCAATATCAAACTTACTAAGTTTGATATTGAATATTTGTACAAGAAAGATTTGTTTTGAAACAATGATCTACTGCTTCTACAATAGTTAGATTTGTTCATGCTTCTGTGAGATGGCTTTCTCCAGATGGATAAATGGAGCAGGCAGATTAATGTACTACAAATACAGATCTTTGTAGGATACAGGAGCTCCAGTAATAAACATGATCTTGCTGCAGTTCTCAGCATGTTGGTAAGATTATAGCTGAAGAAACCTCATCTCTACTGCTTTGGACATGTGGTGTATTCAGATACCCCTCCCAAGTTGCTTTTCCTTGCCAAAGGCCAAGATATCCCTCCTTCATGACCTCCTTCTTCCAGCTGGCACAGAAGCTTTCCCTGTTGTGTCTGTCACCCTGTAAGTAGCAATATTATCACTCTGTGATTTACTATGCTGCTGTCTGCTGACCTTTTGGTGTTTGGCATTTCAGCCCTGAGGAAGTAGAGCCTGTTCCTAAATCTTCTCATCTTTCTGAATTACTAGAGCAAATCCATGCTCAGTAAAGTTTTCTGTGTGTTCCTGTGTGGCCTCACATTGTTATTTAGAACTTAATAGAAGGTTTTCCCCAACAGAGCAAGGACACTGCTTAATCAGTGAGGATTAGTAAGGAGACTGCTGCCCTGTCTCCCCATCCATTTCCCACTGAAGGAGCAAGTAATCTGCCTGTGAATGAGCTCTTCACCCTCCTTTGTTTGCGTGTGGTGTGTAATGGAAATTCATTAGATGTTTTAATACTGGTGGTAATTCCAGAGCTAATACCCACCTAACAAGGCCAGTACACACAGCAAACTCATGAAAAATCCCAAGCAAAACCATTCCTGGTTGTTTATGAACCTCTGAAAAAGCATTCCTCCAAAAACATCACTCTGCTGTTCCAAGTGAAGGAGAATCTACATCAAAGTATGAACTGACATACTTGGTTTCCAAGTTTTTGTCTAGGGAGGAAAATACTTGTTCCACTTTATGGCAACCCTCTTCCATAGAAGCAACATTCTTAGCAAAATAAAGTTTTCACAAAATAATATATGTGTCCTACACAAGCATCTTCTTCCCTCATTTAGGCCTGTAAAATGAAATGTCTGTTACTGGGAAAGAGACTCAGCAATTTTAAAAACATTCAGTATCTGTATCTCATAGTTCTCATGTGGGGTGTAGGCCTGAGACAATGTAAAGAATTCACACCGTTTCAGCTGAACTATGTAGATGAGGTGCTTGAGGGAGTGAACTGGTGACCCAGACCTCTGCTGAGTGGAGAAGAGTGCCTAGGGTATCATTTAGTCACCTAAATTAGATGTCTAAAACCACACTGTAAAGACTATTTCCTTTTTCACGTATTTTCTGAAGATGTCAAGATTTGAATGTTTCTATCCAAATCATACTGCATATTTCTGTGATACTTACTGATTTTCTGTTCCTGCACATTTGTTTTGCACATGGTAAAGTATTGTACTGTGCTGCAGATGTAACATGCTCAAAACTTCAAGCCCAGCCAGGTGGCTGCCTCTCGAGAGCTTTGGATTTGCCTGTAGAATATGCAGCTATCACTTCTGTTCCTCCTGAGGCAGCCTCAGCAGAAAACACAATCAGATGAATATAAAATCCTCCACAACAAGTTACTACAACACTTCAGCACAGATGAGACTGAGAGCAAACAATCCTCTCTCACTTTATCAATGCAATCTGAACACAAGCCACCCTGGAGCCTAACTCTGCCTTAGTGAATACAAAAATACCCTTTTTAAAGAGCAGTTACCACATCTGAAATACAACCCCAGACAAGCAACAACCAATCACTGAGACATGTCCAGAGCACATACCAACCTCCTTCCAAGTACTCAGCACACCACAAAGTAAGGTGCACAAGGAGTGCTAAGGGAAATCTGAGCCACTGTGGGTGTTTCAGGCTCATGTCTGTCGTGCCTGATGAAAGAGGTCCATACCCTCAGTGACTTTGCTGATAGACTGCATCTGAGGAGGCAAAGCTATCATCCAACCTGCACTCTGCCTAAGGCTAAAACAATCTCATCAGATCTTATGTGCCATTGCCGCATAGTAAACCTATTTATAAATGATAGGTGATAAAATCTGACAGAAATACCAAAAAACTCTCTTTCCACCCTTAATATCCTAGGTTACTGTAAACATCAGCTGGGCCAAACTAAAGAAGGTTTGGCAGTGACAAGGGATAACTTTATTTACAATTTTTTTTCACAAATAGTGAAAATGCTCTTTAAGTCATCAGTAAATAACATACTCCTTCAGGGCAGTGATGATGACTATAAAGGACACATAACTGAGAAAACCAAATAAGTATAAAATAGACTTTATTAGTAGTAAGGACCTTTGGTCTTGTTTTTCTTACCACATAATAAAATGTGTTTACAATACAATGACTATCCAGAATGTAAAATTTTCCATTTTGGGAAACGCTACTTTTCCAAATTTTGAGCCAGCTCTGTAGTGCCTGGGATCTGTGAAAGCAAGAAACCACTTGTATCAAGATTCAGCCTTTAGTTTTCTTTTTTTAACATAGGCCAGGCCTCTCAATCTGGACTACTGGAGTGGTTCAAGATCAGAGATAAAGCACAATCTTTCTGTTTCTTATGCCCAGGATTTGTTCCCTCTTCTCCAACAGTGTCCCTATCTGTGATTCCTCAAATTCCAATTGATCTGAGATGTGGGTTATCTGTTCATCTTCATTTCAAAGGGCAGTACTTCTGGAGGGATGTGGGTTCTCTTATTATATGTGAAAAAAGGATATTCACTGTTCCTCCTCTTAGCCAATTTTTACTGTGAAAAACCAGATGCAGATTTACCAAAGGCTGAATCTGAAAACATCAAAGCCTACCAAATGGCTATACTGCTAACTAGAGGTTATCTAAAAAGTGCTGTACATCTGTATAGTGTTCTTAATATATTACCCCTATGAAACGTAAAAGTAGTACTATTTACAATGCTCAATTAACATAGTAACTTTAGTATTCATTAATCTTCACAAGTTGTTCCAAGTCTGCTGTGCTGAGAATGAGAAATAACAGTAGTAAAATGATCAAATAAGGCTGTATTATTTGTTCCAGGTTCTTTTTCCTCAGACAATTCCCTTCAGTGGTTGCATTCTCTTTTGTGGGAACAATCCTCAGCTGAAGGTAGCTGAGGACATCATGGGGGGAAGGCTAATTTATAAAGAGAACAGGTGGAGGGAAGCACCAAAGCTGATCAAAACCAAAGCTGAATCATATAAACAGAAAGAAAGGCAAGACAGAATAAAACACAACTGACAAAGATCAAGCAATTCATGTGGATGGAAGTCATCACTTTTTGGGAAATGGAAAGCAGAAGGAAGTGACCATCAAGTATTCCCTTTATAATGGGCTGACATCACTCGGTTCTCTGCCAGACAAGGGTATCAAATTGTTCGTGCTCCCATTTTAGGGCAGTGGGGAAAGTCATACCTGGCTGTAAATTTTACTACCATTATGTTTTTGTTCTCTGGAGACTCTAGTCTGATGGCAGGAAGACAAATATTGATACATCAATGAATGAATATTCTTCTGGGGGGTGACCTTTGAGAATACTCTCGTTCTACCCTAATAAATAGTCATTCAGAAACTTTTTGTCATTCAGTCTGCTTCTGACAAACAAAAGGGGAAAAAAATAGGCCTTGCTTCCTGAGTCACTGGATTATCAAGAGTAGTCAGAGATTAGTGCATTGGGAGAGGAAGGAATAGCTTTATGAGGATTTAGGAATCTTGGAGACCTCATCACTATCAGTGACCTTCAAGACCTTGCTATGTGAAAATCCAGCTGGACACCTGCTTCTCCCACTCTCTGGTTTGCAACTCTTTACCTGTTATAATTGTCTGAGCATATTATGTTCTCCAACGAAACACTAAACTCCCTTATGTGAAAACTAAGCCATATGGAAAAATCATATTTCCCATATAGTTGATCAAATATATTTCATGTTTGAAAGACACTGAGTAGTTTAAACAGAGCTGGCTTGAACTCATACCACATATAATTTTTGCTATGGAACAAGATATGTTATAAAATGAGTGTGAATATAAAAAAAAATAAAAATTGAGAGGCTATATAATATACCAAAAAAAAAAAAAAAGTAGTTAGTTTCATATCAAACAGAGATTGTGGTAAGTAATTTAGGTTATTTTGTAGATGATTAGGTTATTTTGTGAGCGATTTTGGAGTAGTGCAAGCACAAAACAAGTGGAAATATATATTGCAAGCCCATTTACTAAGGAAGAACAAGCAGTTTTGTGGTTTCAGGGTTGGAAAAGCTGGGTTCATTTTCTGGTTGAGGCATTCAGGCACGCACCCACTTGGGTTACCCCGGCCTGAGCTCTCAGCTGAAGAGCAGTGAGAGCACTGTTTCCTACACACTTCACAAAGAAGAAAGAAATCTGTTACCAAAGGCATGACAAAAGAGGATATCTAAGTGCCTTTATAGATGGAATAATAAAAATTGATTTTTATTTGTTAAGTTATGATAACTCCAAGCCCCAAATATTTTGAGGAAAAGAATACTTAAGATATTTAAGTAAGATTTCTAGGAGATTTCTAGGAAATCTTAAGATTTCTAGGAGAAATTCAAGTTTTGTAAAAAAGGGATTTTTCAGTTGATTACTCTTTCCCTACAAAGAGCTGTGCCATTTCTTGTAACACTAAAAGGAATCCATGAAAGAAAGACCATTCATAAAAGAAGTGAAGAAAAACATACATGATTTTTAATAAAATATTGAAGTCATTTTGACTGTCTCTATAATAAATTTTAAAAGCTAATGTTTGATAAGGATCTAATAAATAATCCTCCTATTTAGTTTAAAAAAATAATTTGACTTTATACGGAAGAGGTACTTTTAATCTACTAGTTATGAACAAATGCCAAGATAAATAATCACTGTGGTTTCAAATATATACAGATGTCTTTCCTCTTTCAGTCATCTGTTATTCCATTCCAATCCCAAATTCTGATTGTGGGCAATGTGCTAAATGTTCACATATATACACTGACATCCGCTGCAACCTTCACCCTCATCATGGAAAACACACAAGCTCATACACGGAACAATGAATCCCTGAGGGTATTTTGGAAGCTACATAGGTAGGAAGAGCAATGCATGTATTAAACAACAAAAAATAATCCTGTTTTTTATTGATTTGAATCATACTTCTAGAAACAAACTGGCTACTTATATAGTTTTAATTTGATTATTCACTGAATTCAGTTGTTTTTAAACAGCTGTTAGAGTGAATTAGGAAGACACTAGGCTGCACTGTGCATTTGGGATCAGGTTTATTTTTCTTTCTAGTTATTCCTCATATGGGTAATGGGAAACACGACATAATCAGTATAATTTTTAAAGAAGACTTATCACAGCTGTTATCATAATTGGTTTCCCGTCATGCTTATAAAAATAAAATGGATAATGATAGAAGAAGTATAATCCCATTTTTTGCATTGTTCTACAGGGTTTCAGCTGTGCAATTGGTTTTCTCACAGTCTTCAGTGAAAATGTCTGGCATTTCATAAGACAATGCTCAGCAAACTGAGCTGTTAGCTGTTGTGATAAAACAATTAGACCAATCAGTAGTATCTCATTATTGTCTGGTGATTCTTCCCAGCTGACTGTTGTATTGACCTGCTCTTTCTTGGTTTAGGCTGTAATTACCATTTTGGTACAGATCATCTTCTTACTTGTGAATTGTATGATTAAATGTTGTAACTCATAAGTCTTTTTGCAATCTTACAGTATACACCAGTAAATAAAAACTGAATGCTACACAGGAGTTTTAAATATCTGTTATCTCTTAATATCTGATAGTTATGTTTATGTATTTACCTGTAAAATACTTCTCAATGTGGACACATAGCGTGTGTTTTGGGATCTTATATTTAAGAATCAGATTACTCAATTTGAGGCAGAACAGTTGTTAAACTACAGCAAATATTTTAATGCTGAAACAAGAACCAAATTAGCATTTAACATAAGCAGAAATACATTGAGAACATCAGACAGACAGAATGCAATTAGCAAACTTTGTAAGAAATTAGAGGTTAGAACCACTGTATGTGAGGTAAAAAACAAAGCCTCGGTGAATCTTCTAATGTAATTATTTAAAGGAGGCAAACAGAGGATGACTGCAAATGGATTACTCAAGGACTGCCCCAGCAAAAGTAACAGGAGGGCATTATATGAATTTATCTGATATCTAAAAATTGAAAGTTAAGAGATTATTCTGGGGAATTTCCACTGTATTTTTATGGTAATTTTTTGTTTTTTGGGGGTTTTTCTTTTTTGTTTGTTTTTTGGGTTTCTTTTGGTTTTTTTTTTGTTTTTTTTTTTTTGTTGTTGTAGTCTTACATGCACATTGACTTTCTACTGGTGTTTCAGACAGGTCATTGGGGAAGATGGACCTTTGGTCCAATCCAGCCACTTGTTCATGATGCTGTTGTGAAAAGTTAATAAGAATGAATTCTTAATTCATTCTAATAGTGAAGCTGTACAACTTAAAATTTATAAAACTGTAGAGTAATTTAGGTTGGAAAATGTCTTTTTTTGAAGTCCAATGGTAAACCAAATCCTGCCAAGTTCATCACTAAACCTTGTCCCTAATCACCACATCCACAAAGTTTTAAGTACCTCCAGGGATGATGACTCAGCCACTTCCCTTTGAAGCCTGTTCTGAATCTTGACAATCCATTCAGTGAAGACATTTTTACTAATATACAGCCTATACCACCATTTATCTGATGAAACAGATAAACACATATACTTCATAAAAATAATACAGAAAATCCAGAAAGATATGCAGTGTAGCATGAAGAAACCTTGGTTTACAGTACCTGCGTAATAACCCACAAGCTAATTAATGTGTTGCAGATTTATTTCAGCCTCTCAAAGCTCTGACATGATTATGTCTAAATAACCAAATGAACAGCCCTGGACATATCCAAACAACTTACATTTCCACATTCCTCCAGAAAGAGAAAACTGTCCTTGAAAACTTAAATCATAAGGTATCCTTATGATGAACACTAGGAACAATGTTCCCCTGTGTGCAGCTCATCTCCTTACTACCCTTGAAGAACAGTTTTTCTCTGAGGGACGGTGAACTTCTTTTCTGAAACATGGAATTGAGTGACACACATCAATTATTTAAGACAAGTATAGTACTTTCTATATTAATCCATTCTTATAAAGCATCATTTCTGGGAAGATGCTGAAAAAAGAAAACCCAGACTTGAAACAATTGGCTTAAAATTCAGTCAGCTCTTTTTATGATGTGAAAATATCCTTCTTGGTAATTCTAGAAGCATATATTCCCTAGAGGTGTTTATATGAAAAAACTGACAGTTGTCTTTAGTTTTCATCTCTAAGTCTATTTCATATATAAAGATCTTCTGCAGAGATCTGGGGGGTCATTGTATGGTGTTCAAAGTGTTGTCAGTCACCTTTCTGGGTGACCACAGACTGACACACAATTCCAGAGTGAGAAATGTAAACAGTTATGTGAATCAAATAGGGAGTTCAAATTAACATTTCTTGCCATTGTAACTAAAATTTGAATGCCAAATCAGGACTAAAACACGTCTTATCTATAGCAGATTCATGTTCTTAGAAATGCAACACTGTTTCTGCTATCAAAACAGGTTTCCATACAGAGCCTGACTTTGAGTGCCTCAAGCCACATTTTTAGTGACTCATGGCAGGAAATGCAAATCCTGGCTTGATCCTGTTCCATTAAAGAAAATGGTGGCATTTTCAAGAGCTATGATAGAAGTAGATATCACTCATTTCCAATAACTTTTCCTGGTTTTTAGCAGTTTATTATGCCTGTAATACTTGAATGATCTGGAAGAGCCCAGTGCATGTGCATGTACCCCTTTACCCTTCTAATAGAAAACTGAGTCTTTAGAAGCTACCAATGATTGTAACTGTCTCTTACATTTATTATGGAAATATTTCATATTTTTAATTCTTCTAGCATTGTAGTTCTATTACTATTTTGATGATTTGGATAAATCCTTATGGAGATTTCTGATGTGGTAAAATCTTGGCTCAAAGGAGTGACAGAGGTGAAATATTACAGGCTTCATTCAGGATCATCTGTCTGGTAGGAGTCATTGGAATAAAGGATTAGTGATGAAATTCCTTGGCACTAACAAATTAAGCTCCACTTTGGGAAGTCAGTTGAAGGGAGGAAATAGTAGTACACTGCCTTGCCTTGAGAAAATGAGTGAGTATTCCTCAACAGATCACATTACATATGTGACATATGGGTTGGTTCTACTATATAAATCTAACTGACCCAATCTAGTTTAAGAGTCAAGGTTTAACAGTTATACAGTCCATTTTATGGACTTGGTAAGCATTTCTTTTCTTAGTGGCATTTCTTTTCAACTGGCTTGCAAGGTACACAAAAATGTTCAATGTTTGTAATAGAAGCAACGTTCATACTTGTGACAAAATATATTGTTTCTAACTTTAAAAAAAATTAAATTAAATTAAAATAAATTAAATTAAATAAATTATAGAAGACAGTGAGACTTGAAAAGGAAGCTGCATTTTTTGTTCTTGTTTCCTATTTATACTAAAATGATTATTTTTTTTTCATTTTTTCTCAATAAAAAGCATCCAGATATGTTGTGGTATTCTTCATTTCCACACACAGATCACCTCTAACCCTTTAATGGTCCTAGAAAGATTTATCATGATTTACCACAGAGGTTATAAGCAAACTATAATTTGTGATGGCACCATACCTGGAAGTATCCCTGGAGCTTTACTTGAGGTTTCAGCTTTTTCCAAATCCAAAAGCTAAAAAAAAGGATTTAGTGCTAACAATAGATCCAAATATTTGCAGAAGTACTTTTCTGTCAGTCTACAGTATGTACAACTGCCAGCATATTGTCAAAGCACAGTGGATTCCAAACAGGAGAATTTTTAGGAGACAAACATTATATGCCAAGCGTGCCTGTGTTCCACTCTGTGTCCAAGGAAGATTTTTTCAGCTGCATTATGTCTGCTGTTTTGACATGCAACCATGAACTTAGCTACAAGTAGTTTAATTTTTCTACATTCAGCAGTTTCTCGCCCTCCAGCTTGTGAAGATCACAGACACATATGTGAAACATTTCTCATAGCTTGAAGCCCTGTTATAGTCAATTGCTTTACACTGGCATTGAACTGTTTAGCTTTCACAAGTAACATTTTGAGCCACGGTGAATAGCACAAGGATTGAATTCATACCTTTTCAGTACCCTGACTGTTTGATGGATTCCAGTCAACAGAAATGGTGGTGAAGCACACAGCTTTATTTATTTGGGTGAGGATCTAGCTAAGTGTACTGGTTAGCATTAAAGAAAAAAAATACAACTTGCTGATTTCTAGAAGCATTGGCATGTTTATAAGAGTGGTGTTTGCACATCTTTCACTAATGGGAAATACAGTGAAAAATTTCACAGTGTTCTAACAGATCCAGGTCAGTTCCATCCTTTAAATTTCAACTACTACAGAACAAAAAACATCACTTCTCCTTAACTCTCTAGAATACAAAACAGCACAGTCAGTCTTTCATCTGTACAGGATATCAGACAACTGTTAAACTGGGGAAAGAATTGAGCCATCATTATCTTCATATAGAACAACAACTAAAAATCAGCTTAAATGAAGAGACAGACATGAAGCAAGAAAACGTTCTAGTCCAGGACATACCTAGGAACAGCTACGTGTGATTAAGTCAAAAATAATTAGAGAAGAATGTGCTTAAGCTGCTGTCTCATTCAGGACCTCTGATAAGCACACAGATGTTTCAAAAAACAAACACAAAGTCCAGTGAGGTGAGCAGCTTTTCATTATGCTCACTGAGCTTTACCCCACTCATAATTTTTTTGCAGTGCAGTCACTAAAACTACCTAACGTGCCTAAAGTTTTAATCTTTTTTCATTTGTTTTCAAAATGGGATCTTATCACAGTCTAGCAATTTATTTTAAAGTACTGCAAAATTATTTGTTGATTAAAAGCTGATAACTTACCATCTTTAACTTGTAGACAAAATTATAAAGCCCTAAAAATAGTTTTAGAATAAAAGTGCTGACAAAACCCTTACAAAAGGAGAAATAGTAGTCCTCCTATAATAATAAAATTAACAGACAGAAGAGGTAAGTTAAGCCTTCTTCAGAGGAACTGGCACAGTCCATCTGTTTGGGCTGATTTATGGAGCTATTCAGCAAAAGCAGTTTGTAGCAATGCTTGCTTTCTATGTAGTGCTACAAGTCCAGAAAAAAAGTGACATATGAAACTTAAGGGCTTAAGGAAATGATGATTGCAAAACATAGCTGAAATGTCTGTATATTTTCTGTCTGCTCTTTTCCACTCCTGCCTGCAGCTATAGCGAGAAATGAGAAGTTCAATTATTGATATTTACTTGTAGTAGATCTAACAGAATTACCATAGTCTTTTTATCCTTTTTCCATGCAGAAACATGCATCTCCATTTGCTTGTGCATAAGCAATCATAATTCATGTTAACATCCTTACAAGAAAAAATGACCACAAAACTCACAGAGAGATGAATACAATATATTTGGATACAGCATAAAAGGGTGCAGGGGTACCCCATGTTGAGAGGTGAAAAGAAGAGGCTTTTTCCCAGGACACAGCATCAGATTTAATTTACACCAGGCTGTAAGGTGGAATGGCCTGAAAAACTATTGGGCCTGCTCATGGAATCAGATTAATCCTTCAAAACTTGTCCCAGGTGCCTCAGATGCAGCTCTGTGGAATGTGGCTGAGCACGGTCAGACCTGGCAGTCTCACATGTGGGGAAAAGGCCAAACCTTTATTTTCACATGGTCATCTCTGATTAAAGTGTTATAATCCCATGCACATTAATTCTTAGTAATTGTGTGGTGTACATTTACGTTTTTATTTCAACATCAACTAAACAGCCAATCAAATTGGAAGCAAATTGTGCTGTTCCAGTACTGTTGGCTTATCCTAGGCTTTCAGAAGGCAGAGAACTGACTCTGAATGCGGAAGATAAGTGACCTTGGGTGATTAAAAGCAATTCAGGAAGGGTGTTTGAACCTCCTTGGCTACAAGAACTAGATTCACTTGACTGGAGTCAGGAGCCACAATGACCCAGCCCACTCCAGGGCTCATCCCACCCTGCCCCAGACCCAATTGCAGCCCCTGGCACTCAGTGCCTGCCCCAGAGAGGCTGCAGGATTCCATCTCCAATCCCACACAACCCTGCCCATGGGCTGTGTCAAGCCAGCTCCACCTGGGGGTTGATGCTCAGGAGATGTGCCTGAAGCCAGGGGCTAGAGCTGCCTCACCTGTCCCCTTGCCTGCCCTGTCCTGGATGTGGGGGTCAGGTCCTGGCAGGTCCTCAGAGACCCCTTACTGCCCCCATACCAGAAACTCCATCCCTTAAAACTTCCTGACAGGAATCTTCTTGCATGGCACCTCATAGATCAATGAAGACCTGTGTTTTGCTGCCCACTGAGGCCTGATTTTATTCCTGTGCATGAGAACGGGACATTTTTAGGCCTAGTATTAAGAGATGCCACAAGAGTACCTGGCACAATAGTTTGACTGGAGCTACTCAAGGAGGGCTGGTCATCAAAAATGGGTTTCCCCAGGTATGTCAAAGAAAGAAGTAATTTTCAAAAAGGACTGCAGACACCATGTAACGACTCTGGGTTAATATTGAGGCAAACAGAATCCCATTTTCTGAGGGGTGAAAAATTGCTAAGAGAGAAATGGGAGTTTGCTTTCTTAACCGAAGTGAAAACTTTTCAGTTTGGATACTGCTTCACTAGAGCTTTGGGATTTAGCTCAGATCATTCTGAAGTTCTCCAAAATGTCAACCTGTTATAAATTCCAGGATAAAAAGGTCCCAAATAAGGCCTTTTCTCCACAGTTCCTAGTTTTCCTATGAAGCTACTCAAACCTTTCATGCAAGTATTTATGGGGAGCAAAGAAGCTGGCTGAGTCAATAATACTGTGTTCATCTTGTATCCTGTTGCTGAGCATTCTAGGGATAATAGTCCCTTTGTTTTATGCTTTGGAAAAAAAACATCATAACTTTGCCTGCCATTAAATGGATGTTTGATGGGGAGCTCAGTGAATGTGACCTGTAGGGAAACAAAATAGTGTGTTTCAGTCTTCACAGAGGAAACATTTATAACAATTTATAGCTGAAGTCACCAAACATATTCAGAGATGTACTGGAATTACATCTAGGGCATCAAATCTTTCAGAGAAAGAAGGATTTCACCTCAGTGAAAACTGGCTGTTTAAATGTGTATCTACTTATCTGTGCATTTGAATATAAGAACATATAAGCATAAAATCTCAAATGTTTCTTATTTCTTCCCACTCCTTGTCATTGAAGGTGGTCCCTAGGCATTGTATGCTCCTGGCAATGGACAGAGCAGTAACAGAGGACATCCATTTTAGCTGTGCTCTGCAGAGAATTCTAGCAAAGGACAGTGTGGCTGCATCCAGAAACAAGGGTATTCCTCTGTATTTATAAGCCATGTGCTGGTCACAGAAATACAAAATTACCACTTTTTCAATTAGCGGATTCATGGCTTGCCATATTAATTTTGTCCATTTAGTATTTGCAGCATCTTTTGAAACCCACTGAGTTGCTTGGCTGTTGCTAGGGGCTTATTTCCATTTTCAGAAAACAGTAGTATAACCATTAAAATATCCTTTTCTACCAGACTCCTCAATCCTTGCTCTACAGGAAGGAGCACGGGTGAGGCTGAATGGATTAGCGAGGGCTCAGTACTACTGGCTGATTCTTCAATCCTGTATGTGCCAAATGGAAATAACAATTCTTGCCTGGTGTATTTAAACTTCATGCTTTCCAGAACAGCCACTTGTCTTATTAGCTGTTTGTACAATGCTTAGTGCCACAGTATATTACTTTTAGATGGAGCCCCTAAGCACTTCCAAACAGCTGCTAAGTTTACCTAAGGATACAAGGGTATGTTGGTAACAGACAGAACCTGATTTATTCCACTTGATCTCTGTGCAAGCCAGTTTCCAAAGGGAAGCAGCATAGCTGTCCTGAGCCATTAGCATTGCACAGAGTGAAATTTCATCAAGTACAGCAACTTGCTCATATTCATGTGGCTTCCAGGCTGATTTACAGTTTGGTTCTTGGGCAGAGTGGAGCGTGGGGGTGTGTATATGTGTGCCTCTATCTGCACAAACTCAGCAGTTGTGCCAAAAGATAGGCTGAAGATAAGTTCATGCCTTTCATTTCAGACTTATTAGTTTGTAGTCTTCAAAAAAGAAACAAAAAAAGCCATTAATGCAAATAGCAATCCTTCTGGCCTTATAAACAGAGCTCATACACATTGATAGCATTATATTGGCAACAATGCACTCCATATGCTCATGAAGGTTACAGGGCACGTTTCTGTGTAAACAGTCAAGACACTGAACTTCAAATATTTGGAAGAAATGTTTATTTAACAACTGAATACATGCTAAAAGAAATAATTTACAGCAGCAGTTTCATTACACTTTCTCTCCAGTTTTTTAGTTCCCATCTGAATTGAAGTGATAAATACAGAAGTGGAATTATTTACTACACAGTGAGGAATGCGTTTAAAGAATAAGCGCATAACTTGGACACTGATATAGAAAATAAACCACCTTATAACCTTTGTGGCAAAATCTTGCATTTTAGTATTTTGCTGAACACACCAAAATGGAGTACCTCTAGATAACAGTACTTTACACTGTACCTCCTTATCTAGTCAAAAATATTTACATCTCTTTTGACTAATGTGTAGGTAGCAAAAACTGAACTATTAAACACATATCATTGATATTCACTAAATAATACATAAAAAGGAACAGTAAATGCGCATTCACATGCATTTAATTTAATTTTTTTACATAGTGACTTTATTGGGTCATGAAGATTTAACTTTGTTTTGCAAAGATGCACATTTTCTCAGTTTGATGTTATAGTTTAATGTAACCATACAGTTTTTAGGAGCCATAAAACAAATTCCCATTTCAGTGATCTGTGCAAGTGCAAAGAGTAAATGAGTAAGAATAAGATTCAATATATTTTTGTTTGTTGCAGATGGATATCTTAAAACAATTGAAAATATATCTTTCTGGTTATAAATGAAATCCTTTATTTCTCTCCAGCTTAAACACAACTTTTTACTTACTTTTTCTAAAGTCTGTAACTAGAGGTTTAGAGGGTTTTATTGGCAATTTACAGAAATACCATTTTAAACTTTATTTTCAAAGTTTATGTTGCTTTAATGACATAAATGGGGTTATGAATCTTACTGAAGCTGCAGGGCATCTTTCTATACATTAATTCATTAAGGCCTATGCTTTTTGAAAAAAAGTTCATTTCACATCAGTATTAAATGTTGCTTCAACTTGACCATAACATGAACCTAAAAATCAAAAATTTCCACTGTTGGCTTGATTTTTTACCATCTTCTTTACATAAACAAATACAAAAACTTAAACAAGACTACTCATGTCAGTGAGGATTGGGTTGAAGTTCTTAAGATAGAATATCAATATCAATTGTTCAATGAGACTGCCTAGTCATGGTAAAAATGTTGCAACTTCTGTAATTTTGTTCCCACAGGTTAACTTTCTCAGTATAGAAAAACATACCTTAGAATTCTGACTTTATTTATTTCCTCTTCAGGAGTTGTGAAAAAGGATGGTTCTGGTTCATTTTTTTTTTGTAGCCAGTTGCTATAGAACCAGTTGCTATGAACATGGAAGAGAAAAAAAGTTACATAGCAATTCCATGAATCTGTAAAAAAGGAAAAGTGATTTGGAATCTATTTAAATCAATCTGTATTTTTCCCACTGAATTCTCTGAGGTTCATTTTAAAACTGTTCTCCTTTGTAAAAAAGAGTATTGTAGTAACTAGATGGTAAACAACTGCCCTTCGCAAAAGGCTAAAGAATGTTCTGTGATTAAAATTAAATAATTCACTTGACAACAGTGCTCAGAAATTAACCATAAGCTGAGCTGAAAAATTAATACTTCTTTACAGAAAATCACATAATTGAACATATGTTTTAATTAATCCATATTCAGCACATCATGAAATAATGGGAATTTATCAGCATACTGAAGTTCACAAAAGTCAGGTTAAACACAAGAGAGACTTAAAGCTGCTTTAAAAATAAATTCCCAAGTGCTTTCTTAAATCATGGCCCTACAGCCTTGTCCTAGCCTATTCAATGTTTTGTTGTTTTGGTTTTTTTCCTAAAGAATTAAATGACAAAAAAATCCTGCAAGTTCATCCCCTCCAAAGAATTCAAAGGGGACTGAAGTAACTCGGCTGTTCGTGCAAATCCAATTTCCATGGAGGCAAGAAGCCAAGGCTTCACTAAGCAGAGGGATACATGAATTACTGAGTGGCAAGGAGACTGGGGCACATTGTGAGAGATGCTGTCGCAGCAGTTGTGTTTTATTGTATCTGATAAGGCTTATTGATAGTGTAGCAATAAATTGATAAATTAAATACCACAGAGTGAATAACAACAAAACAAATCAGTCATCAGTGCAGACACAATTTTATATAAAAGCTCCTTTAGCAAACTAAGGATTTTGTTCTAGTAATTTTCCCCACAATGACATTACTTGAAATCATGTCATTTACAGACTCTACCAAGGTAAAATATGGGAGGCCGGAGAAAGATGATCTCAAAAGAACTGGACACCATAGAACTGGGGACCAAAGGCACATCTGTGCTGAGGTGAATAAATCCACTACTTATAACCCTAAACTGACACTCATGATGCATTGTCTGTTTTACCCTGTTGCTCTCCTGTATATAGAATAAGACAGAAGTGCAGGACCAAATTTTCTGTTAGTATAAACTAATCTTAAGCTGAACTTCACCAAATCACTACTTCAGCAGACTTCACCCTCAGATAAAACTGTCCCTCAGATCTTAAAACAGGGAGCTGGTTTTGGGGTTGTTATTTAAGTGGCCTAGGGCTGTTTCTTTGCATTTCGGTGATCTGGCCCACAGAAAGAACAGAGCACTGAGAGTCAGTAGTGTGGGAAAATCCCTACCACAGAGCTGGGAACACAACTCCTTAAACTGAATGTGAGCTTTGCTCATGGATATATGACAGTCTATGAGCATCAGTATTTAAATATTAGCATTCACAAATACGAACCAAGAAAGCAAGAGTGTAATTAGCAGAGGGTATTTTAATGCTGTTTGTTTTTTTTAATTAAAAAAAATATACAACTGAAAATCAATGTTCTCCTCTTCATTGGTTCAAACTATAGCAAGGTATTATACAAGTCGAATAATTTCAAATACCATACTTAGAGAAACAGAATGCAGAATACTTCCATGCTATACAGTGACTTTCATGTTAAAATAGCTTAGTTTTGAAATTGCTTTGAAGTTACGTGTCATATAGATTACTGACAGGGGAGAGGCTAACTGCAGTGTGACCAGCTCCCCTGGAAGTTTTCCCAAACAAGAGAGTAAAGCAGTCATAATTGGAAGTTATCTTTTTTCCTCTAAACCAATAATTAGAAAGTACAACATTTCTAAGACAAAAAGTCTAATCTATTTTAGAAAGGAGTTAATGTTTGCTGCATATTTTTTCATGGTACATTTAAATTATACTTTTAATAAAATACATCTTTAGATCAAAGCTGAAAGAAGTCATCAGTAGTAGGCCAGTGTACTCCACATTTTTTTTCTTCCAGATGATGGATGGCTTTTGTTGTTAAGATTTCCACAATCAATCTCATTCAATATTGATTTTCCTCTTCTAGTACATAAACAGGAGAACTGGTAGACAAAACAAGAATAAAATCCTTGTGTCCAATCACGTGTTTAGATGTTCATCAGCTTAATGAGTTCATGCAGTTTTATATGAGTCTAGAAATGGTAGTGCTGATGATGAAAGGTGGTGCTTGTTTTTCTCTTCTGTAAGATGACAGCATGAAATACAGCATTTTCTTTATATCTCCATCAAAAGAGAAAGCAAAACTTGCCTGCTGAATGCTTGCAGAAGTTTTTGAGCAGTAAGCTAGGTCCAGGCGAGTTATCATCCTTGAAACTCTGGTCTTTCTGGTCTTAGAATCAGAGCAGAGAGGAAGGACTTGCCAGGAAAGTTAGAAATGGATTTTATTTAAATCTAGTGGAAACTGTTTGAACTTTCCACTCTTGTAAACATCCACATAATGCCATGAAAAAGTTCATGAATATTGCATTTTTTTCCAGTTATCTGTCTATACAAGTTTCTACTTGGATGAGGTTCCTAGAGGTAATGTAGCTCAGACACTACGTGGTGCCCTCTCAAATTCATGGGTCCTCCTGTTTCTACCTTTTTTATTCTCTTGTAGGTGCTTCCACTTATTTGTGTTCACCTGCGCATTGGCAGGCCTTTGCCGGCGCTGTTTGCGGTCTCTTTTCCAAACCTGCTCACAGAACTCATCCATTGTGTTGAGATTGGGGTGGTTGATCAGCTGCATGAAGTCTCTGTACCAGATCTTTTGGCTGGGGGTCATGCTGTTGGTCGCATCCTTCATCTTGGAGCCATCACCATCTTCTTCTTTATGGAGCAGCTCTTCCAGGTGGTCGTTATCGATCACTTCAAGGGTCACCTTCAGCAAGGTTTGCATGAAGCCGTGCTCCACAGCATGGCAAAAATAAACACCAGAGTCTCTCCGGTGAAGACTTCGTAGCAATAGGCCCTGTTCTGTCCGGATCATGTGATCATTCACTTTTATCTGTATTGGGAAAAAGTGGTAATTTTAATAGTTATTTTTCATATATGTGCCACACTGCCCTCGAACCATGCTCCCTCTTTATTATTGCTCCTTTTAACTGGTAAGACTTGGCCAAGAATTCCCAAACCAAAAAAAATGGAAAACCCTTTGCCAGTCATCTGTTATCGTGAAAGGCTCAAATATTTTGGATAAACTGATATAATGCAAGAGTTTGGGGAATTAGGAATTTACTCCTTAGTAACTACTGCTGCTGAACAAAGATCTGTTTCAGCTATGTCAGATGGAGTTGCTGGAAAGATTGCAGAAGATCTGAGCCTGTAATCAGCAGAGCAAAATGGATTCATTTGGCTGTATTACTGAGTTTCATTCACCATTATCTTTTAGTCAAATCCAGATTCATCTGCAGGAGAGGTTCTTTGTTTTCTTATTGTTCTTTACTACAAAAACCTTCATGCACAAAAGTGGGTTCTGCCTAAGTTGAAAATTTACAAACAAGCAACTCAATTATATAATATTTATAATTGAATTTAAATTATAATATCCAAAAGCAGAAGTTCAAAATACTGCTTTTTTCTGAATTAATTAATATCCAGAATGTAACTTCATTCTCTGAAAGCAGGTTGCTATGGACAGAAAGGGCACAAACCTGTTTCCTGTTCTCTCACCGAGAATAAATTCTTAATAATTTACTACTTATGCAAATAAAACAAAAATATTTAAAGCAGCTAATGTAACTATTCTGAACATACTTTAAATATATTTATTTATACTTACAAATACTTCAATGCAGCAAAAAAGTTTTTACTCCTTAGCTTGACCCCCCTACCTACCAGAGTAGATTGTTCTCTTAAAATATGTGTGACCTGTCTTGACACAACTTGAAAACTTGTTTTTCGAGAGAGGAGAAAAATAAAGTATCAGCTTAGTGTAATGCCAGCAGGGAAAATAAGTATTTCTGACTCTCTGAATACTGCTTTTGATGAAAATAAAAGTTTTCATACTCTGGTGTCCACTACAGTTCTCAGTTCCTCATTCTGACTCTGTTACCTGCAGTAAAGTCTCAGGGCATGCAGCACGTGCCAGACTGTGCTTCAGTCAAACAAAGATTAGGGGAAAGCAGTTAAGCTTTTTCTCAAAGGCAATTTTAAGGCCTTAGTGATATTTAAGTTTGTAGAATCTTTGTATGATGTCTCAGGTGACAGAATGCCCCCTTTTTCTGTTTCTGGGATCTCTTAGGCAAGCCAGTGTGTTTTGCAGGGAGTCTGAGCAAGGAGAGGATGTGAATGCTTGCTGCTGTAACAATCTGTAAAACCTATTAGGGAGCTTACAGGATTTTATGGTAATAAGACTGAGAATATGCTGAAGAACAATGGAAATCATGTATTCCAGAGAAGTGCTGCTCGACTAAAATTATTCTGGGAAGGACTCAGAATGAAGTCTATCTTTAGAGAGAAAAGTGGTTGCATCTCTTTTTTTTTTTCTGCTGTACCTCTTCTTTGCGATCATCATTTTGCTTCTGGAATTGCCAGTAGACTACGGCACGCTGAGATTTTGGACTGCACTCAAGGAAAGTGCTGCTATTCTCTACTCCATAGATAATCTTTTCCTCCAGGACCTGACCACTTGGGTTATCTGTAAAGCATGAAAGAAAAAAAGAAAAAAAAAAATATCAGGAAACCAACACTTAATTGCTAAGTAATTTTCTTTTGTTTAGAATTTGGGCTTCTTTAAAATGTTTAAAGATCAAAACTTTAAAAAAGTTTCCCCTATACCATTATACCATTTGAAAAATCTCCATCAACACCTCTGTCTTTATAAACCATGGTAGGTTTTTTGGTTAACTGTTTGGGTTTTTTTTAATTGTATTTTAAATCCTAACAGCTGTTAGCATCTCAATATGTGAAGTTAATGAATTTAATTGTGAAATTTTGTGTAAGCCTCATTATTATTCATCAGGGAAAACATCTAGGACACGACAAGAATTTGTAATAGCAAACTGTATGTGAAATGAGAAAACTCAGGGTGTAGTTGCAGACTGTTTGTAACAATGCCTCCTGGACTCTATGGTCATAATACTTTAGAGCAAAATAATAAAACATGAGGCTATGTAAAAGTAGAATAATGTGTTTAGATTATATGGCACTGTAGTTTGCTGAAGCTGTTAATGACCAGGAATAATGTTTTTGAGGAAACAATCTTCAATTAATCATTTCCTCTTATACTGATATAATTTATGGAAATGTAATGAGGTTAATAAACCAGCCATTATGGGAGGGGAAAAAGAAAGTTAAATAAATTACTTCCTTTAGTAACAACAATGTTTCAAGATATTCATCAGCTTGCTAGAAATATCACATTGCTATAGGACTAACAGGGTATTTGATTCTTCTCCAATACCGCAGAGGCTTTAAGGCATCGTGTTTCAACTCTCCACCTTAGCTCTTTAAAATGCTGGTGTGGACTTAAGTGGCAACAGAACAATAATCCTGAAGAGTAGATGAGGAGGAAGGGGTGGGTAGGCTGTTTAACACTGTGTTGATCTCATGGGGTTTCCTGACTCCTTGCCATTCTTTGTCTTTCCATTTTTCACGTTTGATTTTTAGCACTGGAAATCTTTAAGGAACTAGTTTTGATATGCTTTAACAGGAAAATTATGTCTATTTTTAAACCCCATCAGAGAAACCCTTTGTCCAGTTTTCTTTGCTCCCATCTGTGCCTTTCTCCTACTGGCCATGTTGTTTAGCAAACACAGACTGTTTGTTAGATGACTGTGACAAAGGTAAAAGTAAAATTGAGCTCCTAGCTTACCCTGGTACAGAATCACATATGACTTTCAATAATGATTGGCACCCCTGAGAAAGGATGGCAGAAAGGATGTGAAGCAGAATAAGGACTGGTGCTTGCCCAGTTCTCAGAAATCATCAAATGGCCTATTAACATGAAACAAATAGAAAATGGGTTTGCTTGCCTTCCCCTGCTGGATTTTGGACTTTTTAACCAAGTGAGTGGGGTGTTCTACTAAAAACAGAGTTAAACAACTTTTATGACATCTCTCATAAATCACATTCCCATGAAGAATGTCAGTGCAACTATGGGTCAGGAAGATAGGGATCAGTGGAGGAATGAATTAGAAAGCAAAGGAGCAAGAGAAGGGTAAAACAGCTGGAATAGAATATAGCCAAGGTGGTGAGGTCTGAGATGGAGCACAGGTCACTGAAACAGAGGAACTGGAAGTATGTGAAGAGATTAACTGAATAAAGTTAGAAATGATAAGATAAAGATTGGAAATGATAACTGATGGGTCCAGATTTAACACTGTGAATGGGTGACTGATGTTCTGAACTCTTCTCTTTCAGTTAGATTCTCTAATTAAGGAACAAAATTCACATGTCTGAGCAGGTAGTCAGATATCCTCACACAGAGAGAAGCTGTTTGATATCTGAACTGGCATCCACAACAGACAGCACATACAGGCTTTCTGCACAAAACACCTAGTAGAAAATGTCCCCTTTTATAGCCTGGGACACATATGTTATTGCTCCAGTGATGTGTTTCTGTGAAATGCTGATTTACAGACTCCCACAGTGAAGGATGGAAACACAGGGATTTCACCCTAGGAAGCATACACTGTCTCAATTCCCCTCCCAGACTCCCTGAATTGCAATTGCAGAATGGCCCATCTTCAACAACAGCAATCTGATAGTTTGGGTATTTTGTATTGGAAGTAGGAATATCAAGTCAAATTTCTAAGCCTAAGTGAACTTCGGGTCCTCATCTCCAGCATCCTAAAGAGATGATTTAAACAGCAGATTACTCATTAGGGGGCTTGCAGCTCCATTTCATTATATTTTTCTGAACATAGTTTAGTTCAAGTGATTCATACAGGGGCAGAGCATATGTTATACTGTTCTCATTAGATCCAGGGGAGGCAGTTTTCTAAACCATAAATATCAATATAAAGGACAAAACTAGGTATTTCTTTGGTAAAAGCCCTATGGCCCATGAGTAGCAGCATATTTTTAAGTATATAGAGGTTTCTGCAGGAAAACTTAGATGTTCTTAGCATCTAAGAAGCTAGTCATTTGTTTTTTTTTAGAAACTGTGCACTCTGACACCATTTCAAACTTATATTTTCTTGGATCTGGTCTATGACATTTTAGTCTGTTAGAGAACACCATAGAAAGTGAGTGAAGTCCTCTTTACGTTTCTTCACAGCTGCAGAAAGCACAATATGGGTGACAGACACACAATGAGAGAGGAAGCCTTTTAGAGATCCTTCAGTTTCCATTTCCATGATTTGAGGGAGCAGAAGGCAGGTCCAGAAATGTCTATAAAGTTCATATAATATTGGGCACATGGAGTGCAAGAAAGTAAGCAGTGATGGAATAATCACAGGATCAGGGTGCAGCATTGGGACTGAGAAGCTGAAGAGACTGGATGGAAGAATGAAAGTCTGAGTTGTTCAGAAAAGCAGCTGGAGGAATTAGTAAATTATAGGAGTCATGAAGTTGGTAATGAAATTCAGCCCAAAATCCGGTCTGAAAGCAGTAATTCCCAAAATGAACCCAACAGCAGTATCAGTTTACTACCCTGATAAATATCCTTTAAGTACATAATTTCTGACATAACTGAAGAACTATGAAAGGCTAAGTAGTTATACCAAGATTGCTTTGCAGATGAATGAATCTCACAATAGAGTTTAATTCAGAGTGATTCTTTGAACTTCCTCTGGGATAAATCATGCAAAAAAAAGAAGTACCTCTACCTCTTCTTTAACAAGATCTTCTTCAAAAAACCCCAAGATTGATTTTTTCTTGATAGCTTTAGTATGTTACACTTAAACAAAAAATCTCCTTTAGCTGCCAAAAAGGTGACCATGCTTTTAGACTTAAACATTAATGTCTAGGCAAACGACTGTACAGTGAAGGATCCTCAGCTCCCTCTAATGTTGCTGTGCAGTCATTTTGTACTTTTTATACATTTGCACCAAAGAGCAACTGAAAATGCTACATAAACCTTATTAAAAATATTATTGTTTCAGATTGATTGCAAAGTTGGTTTCTGCAATGTCTTTAAAAGTTATACATTATGACAGTATTCTTTTTTCATTGTTTTCTTGGTTCACATGGAGAATCAATTGGCACTCCCTGCAAATGAATCTGTAGGCAAGGAGTAAATTATTTTTGAGGCTTTTTTTGGCTATAGACACACCCAATTCTTCATCTGTTGTCCAGGGAACTACTAGACACAAACAAGGAAAGAACTCAGCTTAAGCTGACATAGGCAATTTATAGGCCATACAGTCATTGTACTACGCATGATCATGTGTAAATGACAAATAAATATAAGAAAATGTAATAGATTTACAACTCAAGTGATTGAGAGAAAATTTCTTTTCAGACCAATCTAAACTATTCATTATGACAGTGCATCCTTGAAGTCTAGGATCCAGAACTGCATTCCCCCATTATTTTTTGTAAATTAGTGATGCTTCTAATGCTGTCTTATCTTGTTTCGTACTTGCCCTGCTCATATTGGCAAAGCTGTATTAAAACTCCTTTCGATCAGTTCTGACATATAATAATTTTGTCCAGACCTTGAGTTCTCATTCTGTATTAATGAAAAAACTGCATTTCTGGATTACTGTGAAACTGGATTATTCTCTTCCCTTTGGACAGAAAGTATCTTTTTCAGACAAATATGCTTATCAAATACGGGAAGACAAAAACCCAAAGTGTTTTGAAATGCTTTTTACATCTATGAAAATAAAGGACAGACCTAGAGTTGAATAAAGCACAGCTAGCAACGGTTATAGAACATTAAAATGAACAGACCTGTGGTAGACCAGTTCATAGTTTTGCTCAGGAGTAAAATGTTCAGAGACTAAAAATGTAAAGCTAAGAAGTTCTTCTGCTGGTATGAAAATTAATGTTTAGTGCCTGGTAAAACTTTCCTATTGTGGAACTGAAGATCTCATTCTCAATATAAGGATGGTCTTATCTTCACTGTCTAAGTAATACTTGATATCATGCAATGGGAAATTTGTGAGCTTTCTACTAGTCACAATTCACTAAGTTCAAATCTAAACTAGTTGTACATTCATGAATTCTCAAAATGTGACAACTACATACTGACCACAGTCTATTCACGAACTTTTAAAACTCCTTTTTCCCTCTGGGTAACTTGGCCTGGGTCTGACAATCAGCAGTAAAAAGAAAAGCTATAGTAATGCAGCTGTGAGTTTCAAATGATTGAAATGAAGGTAAACTATTAGTGGAACATACTGGTAGTGAATTATAGTTATAACTAACACAAAAGTAAAATTTAGAACTATTTATCTTTTTACTATTACATGGACTGGAAGGATAAGAGGGTTTTGAGGCATCTCCATTTTCAGTTACCTCCTTATTTTTCACAGTGGTTGAACCCTGAGATTAGGTCAGTTGTTTGGAGCATGGTGCTAAAAACACCAGGGTTGAGGGGTTGAGAATCCCTGTATGGGCCATTCAGTTAAGAGCTGGACTTGATGGGTCCCTTCAAACTCGGAATATTCTGTGCGAAAAGTTCCTGTAAATGTGCCACAACCATGAGGAATCACATTTTTCCAGCAGAGGGAAGCATTGCCTAATGAAATTTCACTTACAGCAAAATGGACATTTTTAATTTTCTAAGTGAAGGTCTTTTGAAAAGTTTGGCAACAAATTAGTAACTGTGAGAAGTTTGTCAGTCAAACAAGTCAAGAAAGGAGGCTGATCAATACACTGTGAAAATGAAACAGCTGACAAAAAAGCAAACCAAAATATGTCTAAGAAAACCCATGCTGAAAGCACATGGGTACATGCCTGCTGTAAGAACATCCCGATCTTCAGAGCTTTAAGTGCGAGACCTACAACAAAGGTCACTCCATATTTTACCAAGATAGTTACAGGCTCATTTGGTTTGTAATTTGACTTGGTTATCATCTTATGCAAACTATGTACAGCATCATGGACATATTTCTTGATGTCATGAAGGAAATATAATTATTTTCAGATATAATTTGCCTAATGTGATGGTATGATATTATCAGGGAAGAGAAGTAGGAAAATTAGAATGCTTAAACTGTTTATCTGAGGGAAAAAAAAAAAATCCAAAAAACACAAACCCAAATAGACTTCAGTGTCTGATCCAGGCCATTGTAAGCTATCTAAATTGGGATAATGATGTATTATAGTCATCTTTTGCAGATGTTCGAGACAATTTCTCCAACAGATCATTCACATGTTTCCTACTTGTGCACAGTCTGTAAATTACATTCCAATTAGCTGCACTCCAGTCGTGCCCATAACTCACTGTGATGCTGCAGGTCTGAGCAGTGGGTGAGTGGGTCCCCATTTCGGATGTCTTGTCGTCTGGTGCGCCTGCAAAGATCATGTTTGATATCTGTTAGTGCCCTTCTCAGCCCTCAACAGCAACAAATGGAACATTTATATAATTACAGAGGTCACAAGTGCACCTAAATAACACTGGGAAGGAAATCATATTGTTATTACTATATTCTGTGCATTACCGGTTTGTAGAATCAGGCTTTACTCTTACAGATGAAGTCTTCAGAAAATGGTAAATACACAACTCTTGTACTGAGATACTAAATTAATAAATAACGTTTAATGCTAATTATTAGTATTAAATAAATACCGAATAAAATAAAAAATGAAGTTTATTTTAACTGTGTGGGCAATACTGGTCATAGATGAATTCATTACTTGATTCATAGATACACGGACTGCTGAAGGATTAAAATACATACCGTAGAGTTTTGCATGCATCAAAAGTACATATTTGTGCAAGTACAGAATATTTTGAATACTTCAGCATCTTTTAAATAAAATGTTAAGATTCAGGTGAACCCTTCAGATTAAGGGTGGCTTTGAAAGAATGCTGAAATGTTGTACTTTCTACAAAATCTAAATTAAAAAGCATATATAATTTAAGCCACCATGGGTTTCACCAAAACATTTCTGATAAAACCTTTTACAAAACTGTTGGAAATGGTTTTGTCTTTAGAAAAAACAAAATAAAAACTGGAAAAGGAGGATTTTGAAATGTCTATCTTTTGTAGCTTTGGTCTGAATTCCACCTTTGATTGCATCTTCCTATTCAAGTTTTTAACACAGTATATTCTTCTCCCAGTTTGTATTCTACTGGCTCTTTTGAAAAACATATTGATCTGCGCTAAAAAAAATTGTATTTCATTGAAGACAGCTTTTTAATAGAGTTTTGTTTTGCATGTGTTGTTCTCTTTGTCTGCTCCTAGTTTTGTTTAAATAGCTGTGACACAAAATTCAGCTGAGCCAAAGAAAAGCGTTTCATATGAAAAAGAAAGAAAAAAAGAAGGAGGCAAACAAAGATGTGTTTCAAGTGTAAGTACTTTACTTTAGGAATCGGAGAAAGCCTGAGGGCTTGCAAAATTAGAGGAGAACAAAGAGGATTAGGCTGCTGAACAATGCTGCGATTTCAGATTATGGTATCCAGCAACGGATATGCAAAAGTCAAGTAGCCTTGTAAAATGCCCTGTTGGTCACTCCCTTGTGACAACAGCCCACATTTTTAAAAGCCATTGTTCTGCAGTACAGACCATCTCTCTTCTCTACACCAGCCCTATTTGCAGGCTTCCACTAACAGCCAGCATCAGCACATACCAGGAGTTCTCACAGAGACACAACTGCTCAGCTGAGTCCTCTTGCCTGAAACTTTAACCATACTCTTTTCCACTGAAAGCTACTGAAACATCAAACCTCAAACTAATTACGAGAAGTAAATCAAAAGCTTGTTTTCTTAAAAAAAAAGAAAAGAAGTTAAATGAGCATTTTTATATATTTTTCTAAATAAAAACTTTTTTAAAACTATGATTTAGGACATCTTAGCATACTTTAGTAAGAAGGAGTCCTCTAAGAATGATATATGATTAAAAAAAGTACGAATCATAGTTTCCAAGATCTTCACATTACTCATTACCAATGATAAAATCAAACCCAAGATATAAAGAACCATAAAATTTTGCTACTCTTTCCTAAATTTTGAAACAGCATATTTATAGGATACAATTTGTAAAAAAGAAGTCTGTGGAAAGACTTATATTACTGTCAATGGAGTCTGAATGAAATGTTTAGTTGGAATCTCGGGAAAATGTCGCACATATCACCATTGTATCAACAAAATGATTTATGAAATATGAACCAGAACACATCTGCGTGGGGTAAAGTGAAGTGGTCACACTACAGGAGCTCTGAACTGTCATTTTGACTTGTAAAATACACAAAGAAGGTAAAGCAAATAAAATCATGGCTTATGAAATCTCATTAAAAAAAAGAAGAAGAAAAGAACAAAACAAAACCTCAAACCCTAAACTCAACTATTAGTAAAGCATCTGTACAATTGCCTCAGGAACCTATTTTCCCAATATTTCTGGAGCCTAAAATTACAAGGTTTTATTATTAGGAAAATATTCACATTTAAGCTGTTTCCAGCATTGCTGATTTTGTCATGGATGCATTCTGAGCTGGCTTGAGGCAATGTACAGCAGGGACCAGGTGATCAGAGGATCCTCTCTCCCAGTAACACAGATCTCTACTCTGCTGCTGCTCCCAGGGAAAACTGGGGGAAGTGGCAGAGACAGGAGCTTTCCTTATGCATCTTTCGGCTCCCAGCTTCCCAGCACTTTTTCTTTCACAGAGGCCTCCAGAAAAGTAAATTCTCTACCCCAAGATTTCCTGTAGCTGTGCAACCCGGTAACCCCCACCTGTAATCCCCGTAAGAAGAGGTCCCATCACTTTACCCCTGATGGCAAGTGAGCTCCATCTGCAGCAGTAAGTTGTAGAGATAAGGAAAAGACAAAAGAGCTCTGTTTCTTTCACCAGTGTAAGCAGAGGAATGACAGGATGATGTGCTCTATGGATCTTGGGATTGGCTGGGAATAGGAACCTGTGCTAGGAATGCTGAGAAAAGACGAATTTCAGGGATAAAGAGTAGCAGGGAAGTAGCAGAAAGCAGTGATTCAGTGACTCCTGATTTTACTGTCTCCTTGAACTCAGAGGCAGTACTCAACCATATTGATTTCTAATACTAAAAACTTTTCAGAACAAATCAATCTTTTAGACTCTCCTTGAAAACCTCATCGTTCCCTCTCCTTTACCTCCCCTTCCAGAGAAGGTCTGGCATATTCAATTTAATGTGAGCACTTTATTATCATTTTACTCCATTTATCAAGGGAATCTCAAACTACACCAATGTCTGCTTCTATTTGCAAATGTTTACCTATCCAGTTATTCCTGATTTCTACTTCAATAGCCAGGATCTTTTAAGTAACTAGCTTGTGTACTTTTAGAGAAAGAGTTCCAAAGATAAAGGGAGGCAAAGAAATTAGTACTCTAAACCATCAGATCAGGCAACTAGACTCGTACACTTTTAACAAAATTGATATTTTTGACTTGTGGAGTCAGCTTTACACCAACATCTGCATTGCAAAGCCTTTAGCATCAGTGCAGAGGGACTGTAAAACTGGTTGTTCTGATCTGGCAGCACATGGACACAAAACAGAACATAAAAACTGTACTTTTGAATAATAACAATAATGTAATGTATCACTAAAAAAGATAATTTTCTATCAATGTCCAAATATTATAGAAATATTTCTCTTGAATCAGAATTCATGAAGTTGCAGGATGATTTACTTGGGCAAGCAGTGATTTTTTTTGATTTTGAGCCCCCGCCTCATGTTAGAGAAAATGAATTTTTTTCTTTTTGCTGTTTACCAATGAATATAAAGTTAGGAGTTAATTTCAGACACAGCTCTTGTCTGAATGTTTTCTTACAGGAGCTTTTTGAGCCAGCCCAAGAAGTAGCAGTGGTCACTTTAAATCAACCAAGACTTCATATTGCATATAGCTCCCACAATGATGTTTTCCTTGGAAGAGAAAGGGCTCCACTTAACCATCCCCTGAAATATCGCCAAAGCCCTCTGGTCATATTGAGACCATGAGTTAAAACAAACAGCAAACCATGCAGACACCCAGAACTGTCCCTACCTCTTAGCAGTGGGGAAGTAACGTGAGCAGGAGGAGCCATCCCAGGCACAGTAAGGGTCCCTTGCAAGGCAACACTCAGCACAAGCTTTTCCATACACATCACAGCGGTGTAAAGGAAGCTGTGAAACTCCAGTGGCTGAGCCAATGTAGAGCTGTTGCTGTTGTAAAAGTAAAAAAAAAAAAAGTTCAAAAAATATTGCAAATTACAATTTTCTTTTTCTAAGAAAGCATAAAAATGTTATATAATCATCTGTTAGGATCACTTAAAATACAATAAAGGATCATGATCCTGATGTATGCTAAAGGAATGAGAACAGAATTGTCCCCAGGGCAAAAAAAAAATCAAACACGAAAAACTTTATTTTTTCGCTAAACTCTTGGTGGGTTCCCTAAACAGTAAGATAATTAAAGAACTCTTAAATTTTTCCTTTTGTATTCAGATTCTCACGCTGGGAAAACACTACAGTTAGTGACAGAACACAGCAGAGAACATGCTTTTGAATTTGAACAAAAAGAAAAACTTCAACATAAATTTCCTAAGCATTACCTCAATTTATGTATGTGAGGGGAAACCAGAAGTAAATTGTTTCAGAGTGATGCTACAGTATTTCAGTTTGGAAGTGCTGCTATGCATGCACTTCTTTGCATGTCTGGTAATTCCAATCTATTGGAATGTATTGTACTCTTTTCTGTAAGCCACATGATTTAACTGGAACGTATATTTAAGGAGGGGAGAGATTTTGTTTTATTTTGGATAAAAACAAATGTTGAGTAGAAGATGCAGTTCAAATGCAGAAGTAAATAAAAAACCATTCATACAAAATGAAAAACAGCCTTGCATGGCATCACAACAGAATATCTTGTCTCTCTCAATTTCCTCTCTGATATCAAATTCATGTGGTCCACTAGGGAAGCTGGCCCCCAGAGGGATATGAGAAAACTGAACTTCTGATCCCATGTGAAAGTCCAAAGAGAGATATTTGAGATTAGGAATAATTCACAAAGAAAACAAGTATTAGTGGGATGCAAAACTAGGGGAACCCTAAATAGATACACAAAAATTCAAAAAATTCAAGGGCATAATCCTTCTGGTTTGGAAACACTGATGTTTTGCTATCAAACCTTGTCACTCAGCACCCACAGTGGACCAATGAATACCTTTCTTCAAGGTCCTACTCCAGGAAGTCCCATGAAGGAAATATAAATTTGCATTAATTTTTCTTTCTTTGAAAACATAAAGGTGGCATGAAAAAATAGGATTTCAAGAAATGTTATCAAAATTCTTCATCTCCTGTGTTGCAATGTCCCAGAGGCACCATTTTCTCTGAATTCAGGGAGGGAAGATGGCTGTGGTCACCTACATACTAGACATAATGAGCACCAGATAACAGGAGATAGTAACACCAAAAACACTCGTAAGAGGTTGTGCTAACTTCTTTCAGAGACAGCAGCTTGGCAGTTTATACAGACATATTAATTGTAACAGAAACATCCCGTGCATTTATATAAACACCGGTATTTTCTCAAGGAAAATATGACAAGGAAAGCCCCCAAAGGAAAATTCACTGGCAAATTGAAAACTAAATCCTTTCTAAGCAGCTGCTTCCATCTATTATGGTTTCATAGCTGGGTTGTAAACCCACATTCTCCAGGCAAAAATCTCTGACCACTCAGGGCTTTACACAAAGCCTGAACTGTACACACACGTCCTAGTCAGTGTTGTAGCCGTGAGAAGAGGTGACAGGCAACAGACATGATGAGCTGCTTCTCTCTAGCTGAAGTGACTTAATCAAGTACCCACCTTAGGGGTCCATCCTGCAGTAAAAAGAGCAGCAATTCAAATCTTAGGCGACCTAACTGCTTCTCAAGGGAAGCCTCTTCTCTTTACTGATTATGAAGGCAGCATAGGTCAAATTAGAGCTTCAGTTAAGTATCTTAAATGTCCAGATGGTATTGATCTGAGTCCTGTGTAATTGGGGCATTAATATCTGTGTAAGCATGTAGGAACGTGTGGTGCAACTAATATAAAAATCAACCCAGAGAATACTCATGGGAAAATAAAGAATGGTGTAATGGTTTCCTATGTACCTCTGTAACCAATTTCATTTTGCAATAATCCCCTCCCTGATTTCTAATAAATGTCTTTAGAATTAAAAAATGACTAGAAACATAAGAAAAAAAAATGTACCAAAATAGGGTTACTTAAAAACTATATTCCTTGTAGGTAAGTTCATAGTTCAGTCAGTGAACTGTAGCATATGTTTCAGGTGCTGCACAGCTTTAAGGCTGCTGCCTTGTTTGCTGCTCTTCTAATCATGGTTTTAGACTCCAGCTGGTGATCATTATTCTGGACACTAACAATATAAAAAGTCCAGGCAGTATGAAATTCAGAAAATAGAAATAGAATTCTTTGCATCAATGGTCTGACCTTACTTTGCCATACCACAGTCAAACTGCCTTTTCAGCCATCTCTTCCAAGACATTATTAATTTAATGAATGAGTTTATTAGATCAAATGAGAGAGTCAAAAAAAAAAAAAAAGTTTGCCTCAAAAAATTCTTGCAGTATTAGGACTCAAGAAAAACTGAGGAGACTAATATTTTTAATATTTTAAGCAATCCAGTGGTTTCCATTGGCCCCACAGTGCTACCCAAACCAGCAGTCTTTACCTATACAAAGCCAGACAAAGGGATAACAGAATGGGAATATTGCAATGCTTATGAGAAGAACTTAAGCAGAATTTTTAAAGGAACTTTAGGGAGCATGAGATTCAAGTACCATTGGATTAATTTAGTGTCTTGAGAAGTAATGCAGAATGGTACAGCATGCTCTTTCAATGATACATTCATTTTGAGATGGTCCTTTCTGTATGCCCACTATGGACAGAAATCTCTGAATAAAACTCAGTACTTGATGAAATATTCTATAAAAGTAGTCACTAAGATATTTTTGAAGGTGTCTTCCTTGCATTTGCTTGAAAACCTTGTACAAGAGAAATAAGGCTCTTTGTAGCAATTCACCAGACAAGGCCTTGGCCCATTCAGCTAAGGATCTCCTTGTCCTTCTCCCATGCCACCAGAAATCCAACTGCTTTTTGAAGGAGCATCACAAAGCTGACCCAGAGAAAGATGAGAGGTTGCTCTGCAAAAAGCCACCTTTGATTGAAACCCAGGCCTGACTTTTGGCCTGCTTCCATGTTTGTAAGGAAAAAATTGTGGAGCTTCACGTGGCACCTTCACCTCAGAGCCAAGTGGTACCGTGTCTCCCACAGAACTGTGAGCTGAGGCAGCTGAAGGGTGTTGCAGTGGCTCAAGGATTCTCTGAAGGTTTGTGTCTATTGCTAACGAAGCATAAACTGTTTAAGTGATAAGGTTACACAAGCCTAGGGCTCTGAACACAATCAGGAGGAATGTGTAGCTTCAGTGAGAAAATATAGACATAATTCCTGTGAGTTAAAGACAGCAGAGTGGAGAAAGAACATATTAAGGCTTAGTCTTGCACATAAAATCTAAATTTCCTTACTCAAATTTTGCTCAAGGGCCAAATGCATACTCAGAGAGAGAGAGAGAGACAGGAGCTTTAGACTTTAATATAATTTAAAACTTAAGCTAAGTTCCACTCCTGAATAATTTGTAGATTTTGGTCTTTAGGAAGAGTAATTCGTAACATAACATGTTGGCATGATGGCAAAAGAGGTAGCTTTGAACAACCAGAGTAGTAAAAGATTTAGAAATAAGGAGAAACTCCCTGTACCATGTTTTTATAATTGGATGAAAGATTTGTTAGTGAAAAAACAAAACAAAGTGATTATTTTTAAGGCATTCAATAGAACATGCTGGTTTTACTATTTACATTTCATACTCTGGCTTTCCACAATGCATAGAATTATCGTGCTGTTTATACGAAAACCACCCTGCTTATCAGAACACAATGAGTAAAGTGTTTGAGTTATAGAACTACAGTATTTTAAAATCATAAATGTAAAATGGAAACATGTTGCCATATACTTATTTCATACATACTGCCAAAAGCTTGTCATAGTGTATCATGATTCTGTCATTTTTAGCCTGAGGCTGGTTGATTTTTCATGAGTTTTACTCTGCCTGAATAACTTGTGGTTTATGCTCTTTTTTAGCTTTAGACAATTTTAGCAGTGTAAATTTGTTTTCAGAAAACTCAGGGAAAATTGTAATCTCTCCTGAATAACTAAAGATGCTTCAGAGAAAAAGCTATATGGAAATGCATGGTCAATTTTCAAATGTGATTGGCTGCTTTGAGGGAATGTACTTATAAAAATAATCCAAAGCAGAGCATTTTGGTATGATGTGAACATATATACAACTTGACAGGTCTGTTTTTAAATATCCCAGTATTCAATAGTACCTTTTTCTTTGTCCTGCCATTTTTGCTGGTTTAGGTGGTAAACTGTTAGAACTGTGTCCCCCCCAAACATTTTCTGTCAAATACATGATTGCTTTCAGACAACTTTCCTAGAGACAGTGAATTTAGAGTTAAATATGCAGCATTTCAAATACAATATTGGGCTCTGTCCATTACAGAATGAATTCAACTTCTGTTTAATAATTTATAGAGTGAGGTAGAAGAATTAACTAAATTTTACTTATAATGTGCATAATTTTTAGTGCATCTAGTCCTGAAAGTAATACGAAATCTCCTCTTTCCTGACAATGACATTAATGAAAATAAATTCCTTATATTTAACAAATTAGCCTCCAGATCAGCATATGTATGAAAAAAAAAAAAAAAGTTAAATTTTATGTCTCAGACTCCTGAGACAGGAAATGACAGTGGCTGGGATCCATCCACCTAATTCCAGGCAAAACTGGAAGATAGGCCCCTAATACCCACTTCATTCTTGGGCTGCAAACCAACGTTCTTCACTCAACCACATCATTTATCAACTGCTTCACAAACTTGCTTAGAAATGCAGGAATCACCTTTACTGTAAGTCAGACAAAAATTTACCTCTATCCATCAAGAAGTTCAGTTAATTTTAGTTATGGTCTGGTTTTATAATACATATCTTTTCTATAAGCAGTTAGCTATTACTGTACTGAACAGAAAGTAGGCAATACAAATTTTGGAGCCTGAAACCCTTATCCTAACCACATCACTGAACCAGAAGGCCATGGAAAATTTGGACTGCATCAGATTTGTTGATTTTTTGTTAAAGCTGAATGATGCACATCTGGGATGGAATGGGCATAGGACAGAAAGCCAGGAGGATGTCTCAATTCCATCCTTTCCTTCCACCGTCTGTATTTTGCACCAGACTATTCTACAGCAACTGGAACTAGCTCCATTAAAGAAAGGGACCAAGTTTGGCCACTCCTTTTTAACAGTTTCTCTGTCATGGAAGCATTCTCTAATGTGAATTTTTAATTTTTGTTTCTAGAGAGCCACCAGACAACTGGTTAGTTTGTGTTTAGTTTCCACCTTACCAGTAAGTAACATAAACTAGGCTTTTCGTGTCCCTGGTGGATGTCACATTTTCCTGAGAAACTACTGCTGTTTATGTAAAGGGATGGGATGCTGCTGCTGCAATTAATATGTCTCTGCTGACTGCCAAGTTACTGTCTCTAGAAGACAGAGACCAATAAATATTTGAAAGTGATTTAACATTTGTGCACATAGTACCTGCTTTGTGGAAATCTTCATTGCTGAAATAACAGTGGGTTCCTAGGGAAAAATAAAGTTAAAATATAAAATTAGCTATAAGCATAAAAATTATATTACAATACTATTTGCACAAGGTAAAAACCCCTGAAATTAAACTAGAAATTAAACTATTACTCCCTAGTAAGAGTCATTCTTGTTGTCTTTTGCAGTGGAATAATTTCTAGCTGTAAATGAATTGGAATGCATGTACATATCTGTGTGCATCTTTGATTGTGATTGTAGATATTTCACTTTCCATTATTAATACAGTTTAATTGTGATCACTTTGTCACTAGTATGACATCTTGAAATTGTAATCTACACTTAATACTAAAATTGCACTACAAGAACTTCCCAGGTAATATGAAAATAACAATGGCTATCTGAAAATTCACAGACACTATCTATTAAAGGTAATAACACTTAAATAAGCAATTCATTATAAGTATATTGAGATAAAAACCCCATTCCTGTAAAATTTTATTCATAAGAACAAGTTTTAAACCAAATATAATCTTTTTAACTGCTCCACACTATTTACTTACAAAGAAGCTACATGCATTTTCATAACATGCAACCAAAATGAGCAAGAGGTTCTTTGCACCCTGGAATATCCATTATTTACAACTTTTAGGTCCAGGTTCTTGGATGTATTTTAATTTTAAAAGTGGCATAATAGACAGTGTGCAGCTCAATTCTGTATGAACTTTATTCCATCTAGAAATCTGCTGTTGATCCTACACATCATACTTTTGGTTGTGTACATTAATTAAGTCCTTATTAAGCTTTTACACTTGTATAGTTTTCAGCTTGCTTATCCTGAGAGAATTTGATATGGGTCAGTGGATGGTAAGCATGGACTTGCCTTTACAGAGGGGTTAATAGACCATATATTAGAAAGCATCAATTAAATGTAACATTTGAATGAAAATTGAACTCATTAGTTAGTTTGCTCAGCTGTTCAGAGAAATATTGCACAAATGGTGTTTGAAGAGGCATTTGTTATCAATCTAACAGATATGAAAGACTTTCAGCTTTGTGGAATTTTAAATTAAAAGCATTGTACTCAGCACATTGCAGCTTAACATCAAAACACCTTGTTCATGATGCATTTATCCTCTTTACAATGAAAGAAAACTTACATTTAGATGAGGTACATGTAAAATCTGTTGGAAATTTCCTATTGAAAGATTCATATCTTATGCACACAAATTCTGCTTATTCTACTAAAGTACGTTAATGCCCTCTTTAAGGTTTAATGCACATCTTAAAGAGATAATTGAGCTTTCAAGTAAATCAGAACACCAAAATACTTTCATAAAATGAAAAGACACAATGTAAAGTAAAATTCCAAATCTGATTTTGCCATTAACTATTCTACTTTTGTAAAACTTTTCTGAAGTAAAATTAATTACATTTATTTTTCTCCTTTCATTTTTATATTTTTCTTATCTCCTTTAGCTTGACCCTTCTACTTGTTCCAGGGAAGAGGTTCATATATTATCAACTATTTCCAAATTATACTGTGTTCATGTAAGGACTTTTGCATGTATAAAAAAGAAAAAAAAAAAGTTGTTTCATTTCTTCTCATAGTTTCTACTCTACTTTAATGTTAAGAAAGAGAAAAAAGTACCCTAGATTTCTGTCCTCAAAAACCCATGGATTGCAAGAACAGGGATACACATTTTTCAGAGGTATCTTGCACTCAAAACAGAGGTTTCTGAACAAGACTAGTACCAATAATAGCAGGAATGTCCATAAGAAGCTCTGTTAGCTATCTTGTCTCTGCTCAGAAAAAAAGGGTGAAGAGATGGCAACAGAGTTTGATGAGGATGTGGTGGCTGGGCCCCTCTGGCAGGCCAGGGCAGGGTCACTGCCAGCACATCTGGAGTGAAACCACACTACAAGAGGCTCCCTGAGATTGCCAGCAGCATCTTCAGACTGTCACACCAACCTGGTGCTCCCAGCCAGGGATCAACCCCCAAACTGCCTGGAGACGGGGAAAGGGTGCCATAAAACGGCACTGACAGAAAGGATAACGTGGGGAATGTAAAGGATTTGTTGTTGTGTACAAAACATAGGACATCCCTGGGTTCTGTCTGGGAAGTGTTTGAAAGGTTTACTCAGCCTTGCCTTGCAGGGCTGCCTATGGGATGCTGTATTTTTTAGGTGGCTCAAACGGAAAAAATGGAAAAGTTTGATTTCACCAAAAAATACTAGAGTTAGGGGGTGTTTATGGTGCCTTGTGTTGAACCATGAAAATGAGACCCCAAACTGACCTTTGAAAATATAAACACTTTGTTCCTCAAGATTATTAAGCATAAGAAATCTGGGAAGATCACTGTTTTACTTAAAGTATCTTCCTAGTTACAACATGCTGACAGTCTGGATAATTGATAACTGGAAATAACTGGAGAGTTGATGCAATTATAAATTCATATATTGCAAATCTCTGTGGAAGACAACAGACAGGCATTGTTCCCAGACCTGCACAGGCAGACACTTAACTCCAGCATGCAACAGCTCTAAGATTCAGAAATACTAATTTACTTTTTGAAACACCAAACAAGAGTGCAGAATGCCATTTCTTTTATCATTAACCTCCAGCTCACACTGAAAGTTTCAAGGTTTATTTTGACTAGTGTCTGGGTCTCTAAATGACAAGCTAATTAGAGGGCTATGCAAGGCTATTCCTTGGCTAGATTGCAAGAAGTTGAGTTTACAGCTGTCCACAGAGAAATCTACAACCTGACACTTGAAATTTAGCTGCGCTTACCCGAAAGACTGTCATTTCTTCCAGCAAGACTTCCTCTAATTCGTGCCAAGTCTCCTTAGGAATTGAAACCACTTTAAGAACTGTTCCAATATCTTGAAAAGGAAAAAAAAAAAAAAAAAAAGAAAGGGTTTTCAGGTGCTTGAGATGAATACTTCTGCTTTGCAGCAGCCAAAATTTCTTACAGTCTATAATTATTTCACATATAAAGACTATGAAGCTGCATCTCTCAGCACTCATTCAAAAGAATTGCTATTTAAAATAACATCAGAAAACACTGAATTTCAGTAGGACATTTAAGTATTTCAATTATCAAAATTCAACAAAGAAAATACATGCTATTATAGTTATTCAGGAATAGACAGGACTGAAATACAATTTAAGTAACAGTATAAAATGACAGATTCATCACTGGGGAAGGAAATGCTCTAAATTTATCCAGGTGTGTTTTATTGTCCATTTTGAATATGATGTTTGTCTTTCTTAAAATGCATGTGAATATATTGCAATATGGATATAAAACCATCTGGACAAACGTTCTTAGACAGATGAAGCTGTTAGGTCTCTTAAGTACATGTGATCTTCCCTGTGTCAAACAAAGTACCTAAGATGTATAAGCCCCTTAAGGCATCTATATTTCTCTGTGTCTAAGATGCTGGTTCTTCACTGAGGGCTGAAAAGCATACAATTTGTGCCTTTGATTTAGAAATAAGTGTGCACCAGCATTTTAGTACTATGTCAGATTACATTTTTGGAGTTTTGCAACAAGCTTTAAAATAAACTTGAAATTCGAGAGCCACAGCCTTTGGTTTTGTGAACCATGGTTGAGACTAAAGACCATCTCTGTTATTCAGCTTCTGCATCTGTGATTTATTTCTTTGTTTCTATGAACACAATTTCCAGGAAACAACAAAAACACAAAGAACCATTTCTAGACTGGCACATCACTGCAGACTCTCTGAAATGGAAACAATCTGTATGCGACTTTTCTTTTTAACCAGCCAAGTGTAGTGTCATGTAAATGTATCACAGGTAGAATAACTATGTCCCAAAGGACTTTTCATGTTGCACATCCTACAGCTTTAATGGCTTAGGAAAACACAAGGCATTTTAAGTGGATAAAACTCTCAGATTACTAAAAAGGTTGACATTCTTAAAACAAGAATTTAACCATCAATTACACAAAATCAGATATATATACATTTTATAAGTATACATAATTTGTGGGTGTTAGCTGAAATTTCTGAATAAAACTATGACAACTCTCTACTTCTATATCTAAAGTACACATAAAATTGAGACAGAGAGATCACATGCATTAGAAATGTTTTTATAGGGCAACTAGCTTAAAAGCTATTGATTCAATAAGAAAATTCTGGTACTTAACTTCTTTACATGATTTTGTATTTAAATATTCTAGAAAACCTGGAATATCCTGTAGAACTAAGATTTTTCATTTTTTCCATCTGCTTCCCTTTAAACAGATATTGGTTTCTAGATATATATTTTTGGAATTTTAGAAAGAAGCAATTTCTTTGCCCCCAGAATATGTACATTACTGTTTTCTTTCATTAGCCACAAATTCATATATTCTTTTAAAAAACACAAACCAACAGTTATTTCTTAAAGCAACAACAAAGCAAAGCACATTGTTCTTTTTATTTAGGCATCTACATCTACCAATTAAGCTAATAAAAAATACTAGATAAGTGGGTTTGGAGTTTTCATTATGGTCACTTCTACTAATTGACTATACTTAAAAGAAGAAATATTGAGAACAATACAGAACAAATGCAATATAAACTTTAAAATAATAAGGAAAAAATTCCACAGTTCTACAACAGAGTAATTCAGAATAACAGATAATCTAACAGTAGCTATATTTGTAATTTAATTGATGACTTAATTTCCTTAATCTGATAATTATGACGACTGTGGTTTTGAGGAAAACACATTTTACGGGTGAAAAACAGGGAACATAATAAACGTAACAGTGTAGAAAAGTGCCACAACTATTCTGTGTTGGACCAGGACTGTCCTCAGCCACATTCCATTAAATACCATATCCTAGAAATAAAGGGGGATTTTTCATAAAACAGACTGAGTGGGCACTGAGCAGACACAAGTTTCGCGTAATGTTGTTTCAACAAAAGGTCAGACTTTTAAGTGGCTCCTGCAACAATTACAGTTGCCTGATCTCAAGAAAGCCTCTGAGGTCAAAGATACAGTAAGTTAATCACTGTGGAGACTCTGGTCAAGCCACAGGTACCAAAGTGGGGCTTTATCTGAGCTCTACATCAAGTTTTTCAGAGTAGTATTTCAAACAATTTCACACAAATGGAATCAGGCGTTTCCTTTAGGATCAATAGGCTCTGCTTAGTAAGATAAGATTACTGTTATCAATTTGCTTTACTGACAGAGGTACTTTAAGTGTGCCAAAGGATGCCAAACACTAGACAATCAGCATATGCATGAAATCCTGTTATTTTCTGATTACTTTCAAGCATGCCGATAGGATTTTATTTTCATTGTGAAACACACTGGTACAATCACAGTGGGAAAGAAACTGTTCAGCTCAAGATTTCCCCCACAGGAAAGGAAAATGTGACCACACTGGATGGCTATTAATTATGTTGTGTTTAATTATCATCAGTTATTCAATGAAAAGGAAAAAAAAAAGGTATTTCTTCGACATACTGCAGTTCAGCAGCACATGGGAATAATGCAGATTGCTCTAACAGCAATGGGAAAATACAGAGAAATATTATCTAATCTGATGGGACAGACCTGCACAGAAAAACCCAGTCATACCCCAGGGAGCACAACTCTGGCTTTGTCATAGCTTCAGATCACCAAGTGGGAAAATGGACTGTGACTAGAGTTCCTAATCTGCTTCCCAGTTAGTTCTTTGCTTGGGAAGAAGTAATACACGCTGATTGTGTATCTGTTTCTGATTCCTCTGGCTCTGAGCAGCGGGCTCAGTGCAGCTCTCTGGCAGAAGGCAGGCACGGCCTCAGAACTGCCTCTTTACCTTTTCCCCCACATGGAAGACACCTTTTCCTGATTCTGAAAACCACAATAGGGACAGTGAGCTCAGAGGAGCATGAAGCATCTTTTGTGCTCCAGCTCCAGACATGGGTGTTGTAATGCCTGTTCTTGTCCCATGACCTCCTGCTGGAAAAAGAATGGTTTCTATGGACAAAAGTAGTATTTTAAAAAAATAACTTTCTGCACTTAGAAAAATGGGATTTTGGTGCTGAAATATCTTTTGGCAAATGCGGGTAATAATGTTTCAACACTTTTCTTATAGTTTGTGGGCAGGGCTGTCACCAGCATTGGACAGAATCCTGAGCATTTGCCACACATCAGAATATTAATGATTTAGGAAAACTCAAAACTCCTAACTTAGAGGTAAAAATTATCAATTAGGTTCTTTTAGAGAGAGATCTTGCCTGACTGATTTATATAAGAACTGCTAGACATAATATTAACTAAATAACCAGTATATGCAATGGTAGCTAGCTAGAAACTGTAGCTCAGTTTTAAGCAAATCTTCCCACACTGTCTGAAACAGTCAGAACTTCTGTCTTACTTTTGTTTTATTCTAATGGAAGTCTTGAAGAAAGTACAGTGAATCTCAGGAAGAACTTTTTGCTTCCCCTTGCAGAAACCAATGCATCTTTCTTAGCCCACAGGCCAAGTTTTGGAGAGTTAAATGCCACCTCTTTTGCTCAAAAAATATGCTTAAATAAGTTCCTTATGTTTGTTCAGCATCATACCTTGTATGCCACTAATTTGTTTTTTGTGGGCCAAATCAGGTCATGAAGGACTTGTTGAAAGGAACCAAACACTGTGAATTGTGGATGACACTGAAGTTTCTAATGTGTGATGGAAAATGTATATGTTGTGCAAAATCACATGAAAATACTTTTCAATGTTTCATGCAAGAACATACTGTAGCACTGGTATCTAATAACTCAGTTTATAGCTTTGAAGTGCTTTAACCCTTGCTGCAGAGCTGTCTTTTCTGCAGCAAATGTTCTGAATTGCTATCCTTGCACTGCATTTGTTACATAAAGCTTCATCAGCTCTCAGTTTACTCATAATACATTTCAGGCATCAACATGAAAGAGATCTTACATTCACTGCTTCGGAAATCTGACACCAGGTTAAGAGTAACAGAACTGTACTTAAAGCATGTAAAAAGCTGGGCTGTTATAAGACAGACATAGAGGTATTTTTTTGGTCCAACACTGAAAAGAAGCAGTAGGTTTTCAGTTTGATCTGGTTTGGCTTCATGATGCCAATGTCTAATTACTAGTGATTATGTTCAGTAGAGGTTTAAAGTACTTCTATTCAACATAACTGAAACATCATCCAGCTAATATAAACTTTCAGAGATGAAGAAACCCATCCACCAATTGCTACTCAGCACAGTTTTGAAACCACTGAATTTAGGGAAATGAGTATCAGCTAATTTTTGAACACTTTCTCTTTATTACCCTTCCAGAAAAAAAAAGTCTTTTCTGAGTGCATATTAACAATTCTCTAAGATGCCCAAGCTGTATGATTCTGCAAATGCTTTGGAAAGGATATCATCTTTCTATTTGAATACCAGCTCTACTGAAAACACTCCATTCGTGCCAGATATCTTCCTTTAAGAAAAATGATGCACCCTCTTGGCTGAAGAGCTGAGCATCTTAAGGCATCTTGAAATACTTGAAAAGCACAAAAGACTTTTACCATACCTGGATATTTGCCTCATTCACAGTAATACTTTTTATGCTGCACTCCAAAATGGGTACCTCAAACTCCTCATTTTAATACTAAATTATAATTAATAAGGCAAGATGTTTCTAATAAAATAGCAGTAGCTGGAAAGAAGGTGGTTTGATCTTAATCCAATTGGCAAAGCTCCTAAAGAATTAAGCTGTGCAGGCTATGGCCTGACCTGTAACTGAATGTTTGCAACAAAGACCTCCCCACATGCACAACTTTGGGTCCTGCCCCAAATTTTCACAGGTTTACACTGTTCAGTCATTGTTCTGTCTTTCAGAGTATGAATTTTTATCTGCTCTAGGTTTCCATCAGTCCTGGAAGAGCATACTCTGTAGATTCAAGGCCTCTCACCTGTGCCAATGAACATCACATCATACTGGCCATCTTCTGCGTCTACTCGATCTACCACGATCTGTGTGAACTGGTAATCCACGTCTGTTTTAATCATGATTGGACGGTTGTTGATGGGGAATACTGGGTTGTACATGGCAGGATGACTTCTGGCAAATGTGATAACTTCATCAGGAAGGTCCTTGGTGGAATCAAAACCTCCAAATGTTTTACTGGGACACTAGAAATAAAAAAAAGGAAATGTTTTAAATTTTCTTATTTATCATCCTATCTATGGCAGTCTATAAATAAATATGTCAGGGAATCTAAGTGTTTTGTGACAGACAGTGAAAGTTAATTCTGTCACTCACAGTCTCTATTTTTTAATTTATTTTAGATTTAAACCAGTATGATTAAGAGAATGCAAATTATCGTCATCACTTTTCTTATTTCTTTTCAGTGCACAAGGCTTTTAAGTCCAATTGTGATTAGTATTAGTCTTTAATTATCAGAAGAAAGAAATCCCAAGATATCTAAATCATTCAATACAAGGAAATAAATTCAGTACTTGGTTATGTATACAACACAAAATTAATTAATTATGCCATCATCTTTGTTTCAAAGTATTGTCTTCAGAAGTTGACTGTAAGTCCAAATCTCTGTGTGAGGAACCAAATCCTTAAATCCTGGGACAATGCCCTGTTCTACAAGCTTTTCAAACCCCTGCTTGTCTCAACAACTCTGTGTCCTCCATGTAGGCCCGATAATGTGGATCCTGTTACACTAAATCAAATCTAGTGAGTCATGTCTTAAATGTATCTTCTTTTTCTCCCCTCTGATTCTAAAGAAAGCTTTTTGTGAGCATTACTCATCATACTGTCCACATGAACTCTTAGGTGAGACGAGTCCCATCGAGGAACTGCAATAACTCCTCACAGTGACAGAACAGTTGTTGTCCCATTGGGATGAATCTGGTCCCATGACACGAGACAGAAAAGACTCACTTTTCCCCTGTATATGCTCAGAGGCAGGCCAGACAGGTTTGTATCTTATCTGTGAGAACCACAGTGTTCTACTTTTCACATTTAGCTTACATTCTCCCACTGAAAGCAGAAACCAGAAGCTGGAAAGGAAAGCAGAGGTAACACCATGGTGTTGGTAGCCACAAAAGTATTCCTCCACTTTCAGCTATTACACTTCCCCATCAGGAGACTCAAGAACTGTGGCTGATCACCACCATTTGCCCTCATCTCTTCTGTGGAATTGCTAAGTATTATATGAACAGTTAGCTGTGACATTAACATAAGCATTAGTAATATATTAGTATTGTTGAATGGGTGAAGAAAACGAGTCACAATGACACTTGTCAGAAGATCTTGGTGATCCCAACTGCAGATCTGTTCAGATAACTCTTGAAGACATATAAAACACGGAATCCCAGCTGAAAATATTTTTTTTGCAGTATTTGAACTTCAAATATAAACCATTTGTGTCAAAATGCTCAAGATAATTTGCCCTTTATATCCAGGTATAAAATACCTTCCAATTAAACTAAAAACCTAGTGGACAAGATCTTATTAAGCAAGAATTCAGACCTTGCAGAATGCTCAACAGAAGAAATCAATTGTCTTTGCTATCACCTTGATCCAAATTATTAATAATTCAACAGAAATTAAATTTAAAAATCAATGTTGTCAAAAAGAGTAGTTGCTATACTCAGCAAAGGGATGCTTCCAGCATGGACATATAGAGTGTAAATTGTCCCTTGCTGGCATATTTGTTGGTAAGCAAATTCCTGCATTCTGTTTGTATGGAAAGGCAAAATAGAGGGAAGAAGAATATTTGATTAAGTCATGTGGAGCAGAAAAAGCAGAAAGAAAATCTTGCTATCTAATTTATTTTTTCTAGATTTTTTAACCTTCTTCTTATTATTCTACGTTCTTTCTCTTTTGTACAAAAATATTGCAAAGACAAAATCAGATGGGCTTTCCATAATTATTGAGCAAACCACTGTCTGTCTCAAAAGTAGTGTTTCAAATGCTACACTTAAATTTTAAGTTTGCTTTACATCTCAATTAATATTCTAACTACAGTTCAATGGTTTTTGCTTGGCTTAGTTAGATAACAATTAATTAGATAATAGCTGTGAAGTACTCTATGTATAAAATTCACTACACAAGAACTAAGTATTGTTAATTGCAGCTGAGCAAACACTGAAAAAAATACAAAATGAACATTGATTTCAATTTTAGACAAATGAATTTCAGCTGTGTTTCAACTGCTTGAATATTTACTTTTTGGCTCATTTTCTAACAAAGGCTTTTACTTGCAGCAATATGAAACAAGCTCCCCAGGGAAATGCTCACAGCACCAAGAGTGCCAGAGCTCAGGAAGCACTTGGACAATGCTCTCAGGCACATGGTGTCATTCTTGGGGCTCTTCTGTTCAGAGCCAGGAGTTGGATTCATTGACCCTCGTGGTTCCCTTCCAGTTCTCTATCATTCTATGGACCAAGATATACTTTGCACAGAAAATTCATAAAACTAGAATTAGAGTCATAATTCTGTGTGTTTGAATAAGATTCTCAATTCTGAGACCCCTATTACTCCTTGGATCCCCTGCTTTTCTGAGGATAAAAAAATTACTGTAGCCCTGTGTCTTTACATGTGAAGTTTAAAGTCCATTTCCTGGACTAGGCCCAGTAAGAAATCCAACAGAAAAAAACTATATCTACATTTTGGCAGGAAGAAAAAGCTCTTTGGTCATGACTCTTGCTGCCATGAAGGAGAGAAAACCTGAGCTCTATAGCTGAATTCAGAGAAAGTCAGATAGGAATTCAGGATGAGGTACCTGAGTTAAAAAGATGTATACACAAAAGTCCTCCCTCCTCTCTCAGATATTTTTAAAAAGTTAAAAAACAAAAACAAAAACAAAAACAAATAACCAAAACCAAACCAAGTCTATAGATCTTAGAGGAAAAATTCTGGCAAGTTCTTTGTTACATGCGAAGCTGATGTAGAATTGTTTACAAAGCTTTCAGGTTTTTCAAAAACCATTTACTTTCCTTTCCTTTTACTCATACTGGGCAAATCACCAGATGCTCAAGAACTTTACTGGCACCTCACCTATTAAATTCCTGAGATAATTCAGCATTGTTTAACTGCAGTGCAATCTGGAAACAAATTACTGTAAGATCAGGTATTTTTCTCCCATCTCTTTCTGCATTCCTTGGAAAAGGAGTCCAAAGGTCTGACATCTAAAGAACTTCAAAAAATATTTTTCTTCTTTATTCTTAACAGATCTTCAAATCATTGAAAATACACACAACTTTATCAATTTATAAACAAAAAGCTTATTTCCAGCCAGAAATGCACCTCATTTTAATATTCAGTTTTATCCTTTTAATATGACAGAGTGATTTTAGCAACTGTGAAGACACTCCTCTTATTTCAAAGTGGCAGAACCCAGGATTAGAGTCACTGGCATTGGGCTAGGACAAACTGCTGGCCTCTCTAACAACATTTACAGTGGCACAGCCTCCTGCACCAGCAGGGCTAAGCAGACCTGTAAAATTTGGGAACACATTTGCCTTTAGGTAAGAAATCAGCTTACAGTGGAAGCTGAACATCCTTGCAGTTTGTGAATCTTAATAAAAGCATTTTATAATGAAATCATAAAGGTAAATTCCATTCATTCTGATAGGCTAGCCAGAAATTAAAGTATCTGTAAGCTAACTGCATTTCCTTACTTTGACAAAGGCTTCTGTGTCTTAGTTCACTTCACCACTTAAAGGCTGAGTTCTGGTCTTTCTTTTTCTCCTTATTCTGGGGAAGTTGATCTAGTTATTCTTTCCTCACATGCAACACAGACCAAGACTCTCAGAGAAGTCTTGGAGTAATCCCCAGGCAGAACTGAGGCCTGAACTGTGTTTCAGGACACACAACTACCAGTCTCAAGAGCAAATACTTGAGCTGTGCACTTGAAACCTCAACAGAGCTGCATCTGATCTCTGCAGAGGAACAAATGCAACAGAGCCTGTGTGCAGTAGTCAGCTCTTTATCTCAGTCTATTTTTGTAACAGAAACATGCAACATTCTTCATTGTCCATAGTTCTACATAATATCTACTACCTGGTTTTGCTCAGAAAGGTTAATTGATACTGGAATCAAAGAGGGATATAAAGAAACAGAATAATGAACACTAAATCTGTTAAACGGAAAAGGTGAGGATACCTGTACAAGAAATACCAAAAATACATACTCATTCACATTTTCTACAGAACTGTAAAACAATAGAACTTTGTAGCAATTGGAAAAAAATCATCATCAAAAAAACCATCAGATGAGAAATGAAACCTCTTTTATACTGCAGAGCTTGTATTTTAACTCTGTAAAAAACCAGAAACTCTTTCAGATGCAGCAAAGGAGTGAGGAGTGCTGAGGAATCCAGCTGTCAGGGAGCCACTGTTTTCTTTTACTTAGGGAGTAATCTTCATTAGCTAAGCATATATATCAGTTGAAAGATCAGATTTGAAAGGATGATTTCAAACATACCAGAGAAAAGTTGAAAATATGATGAACGAAAGAAGCAAAGCAATTCTTGCTTTCATGTTGTGCCTTATATTTAAGAAGACTTTTAAAAGAATGTTGCAGATATATGTATTATTTACATATATACCTTTATATGTATACATGTGTACATAAGTATTTAACCTTTTGCAATGACAGTTCTCAACATAAATGGGACAAACTGACTTATACAAGCTAAGGAGTGACCCCAATGTGTGCAATCAACGCTTGTTTCATAAATGTCCCATCTTCATAGACTACTGGACTACTTTAGTCATTTATAAACTAGAAACAGAGAATCATGTAAAAGCAGACATTTTAAAAAAATCCCAGTGGAAGTTAGAAACTACTGTAGTCATTCTATCATCTATTTCAGAAATATGTTTCGCTGTCCTAGATTTAATATTGACTGAAAGTTCCTAACAGTCAGGAAAATCTTGTTTTCCATTCATTCTCACTAAGAATGGCTCAGCCAATATTTGGGAAAAAAACCCAAATTCCATGGAAAGGATAATGCAATACAACTTAAGAAACACTTGACTTTCAGTAAAATTCTCCAGACGTTACCAACACTTCTTTTGAAGTTGTTAATATGAATGCCAAAATTAAAATCCAAGTGAAGATGTTACTGCAGTTTCATGTTACAAGAAAACCAGTACATTCTGCACCTGGAGAAACTGTTAGTTTTCCTTTCTGCCACTCTATCCATTTCATTATCTGTGTCAGTTTCTTTCCTGGATACCAGCTCAAGGGCTATGTAAAGTGTGAAATTTTCTTCCATGGTTTGCCCAGTTCAGATTTCTTGGGGTACTTACAGTTCCTGGCCGTGGGTATGGCACTCGCCCTTGGTAGGGAACCCACTGGTAGTTGGGGCCGTCTCGGTGGGCGTAGGGACCAAGAAATACCCTCCTCACATCAGTCATGCTGTACATACACACTGCTGATCCCTTGAAGATATTGCTGAAAATGAGAGGAGAAGAAATCAAATCAGTTTCTTTAAATTATCAGTCGATTTAATCAAGTGCTAGAGCTGTGGGAATAGCAGCTTGATGCTTTCTAATTTATTGCATGTGCTGATTATCAAACCTCTGACATGCTCCCAGAGCAATCCTCACTCACCTCCTGTGAAAGTTCAGCAGAACTGATACGATCTCCCAGACATTTTCCTAAGCAGATGGCTGCTATTTCACTATTTAAAACATCTTGTCCCCAGAAGGCCAAAGCCCAAATTTGAGTAAATTTCAGTAAGGCTTTCCCTAGAGAACTATTCAATTCTTTCCTACACTCCATATTTTTCTACTTTTTTTATTTTTTTTTTTAGCAGTCTCTTCCATCACTTGGGCAGCACAAATGTAAACTTCAGTGTTGTTTCTTACCCTGACATTTTTTACAGAAGACAGTGAGGACTTGTAAATCTTCCTCTTCTATGCCTGGTATCACTAAAAACATTCTTTCTGTTTAGAAACTAAAACTTGTTTCCTTCACAGATAAATGTGGCAATACAACCAGCACTGCAAACCTTTCCCCAGGCCAAAGCTACAAGTATCTTTTGTTCTTTGTGAAAGCACAGTGTAACAAAAAAAACATTCAAGTCACAGTTATATGTGATTCAATAAGAGAACTTTAGAAAAATCATAAGACTTTCCAGATTTCAGCAATATTTTTACTAATATCTCTTTGACTAGCCAATTTCTCACTCCACAGATTTTCTATTTAACACTGCCCCTAAACAAGTTTATTTATGTTTGTGTTTTTTTCCAAATCTGTGTGGAAAGGGCTACAAATGCTGATCCCTGCTATAAAAAGCCAATTCAATGGCAAGAACAGCCTGAGAAACTGACAGTCTTTTGTTTGCTGCCTTCAGAGTGATGATGTGCATTGCTCATAAGAAAGAAACCTAATTCATTACTTCTTACTGCCACTGACTTCTTAGTTCAAAGGTTAAGAAAATTTTGTGTTTTTTTAAAAAGCACTTTCAACAAAGATACCTCTTTAAAACAAGCAGCCACCCAAGTTTCCATGCAAGTAAAATGATATGCTCTGTACCTGGATGTTGTAAACACTCCATAGACTATTGGATTTTTAGGGTCTTTTGAGTTCATTAGGAACACATCCTCTGTAGCAATGACAAGAAAAGAAAATTAGGTTAAATTGATACAGATAATACCTGAAGACATTTCCATATTCCAGCCATTTCTGCCACTTACGTAGTTCATCGAAATGTGTGTCAATGCCATTGGGTCCTGGTACAGAACAAATCAGACGGGCTTTGAGGAAAGTTGTCCATTTGTTAACAAGGCTCCTGTGTCCACCAAAGTCATTCTAGTAACAAAAGTATTTTACATTAATATTTAGCAACAGTCTTTGTTTAAAGTATAAGCAGAGTACAGAGAAAATACAATAAATAAATAAGATGACATTTAGAGAAAACATGAGAGAAAAAATGTACATACAAAAGCAATGTTATGTTGCAAAGACAGAATCTGAATTATTTTTATTTTACATTGTGTTGTGTCATATTTTTTCTAGTCTATAATTTAAAAATCAGAATCCTCAAATCTCTTTATATACCCTTATACATACATAATATTGGGAAAAAAGAAATGGGCAGAATATTTTGCTCCAAAGCTCCCAGTCTGCCATGTCCTGGAAAAGCTGAGGGTGTTTATTATGCTCAACTGGGTAGCAACGAAGTAGAAATGAAACTTGGAATGGAACAAAGTAAACAAAAATGCCAGAACAGTGGGATCACTTGTACAGCTGCAAAATGTAGAAACAAAAGGTCCCAAGGACCTCATACTTGTGGGGTAATTGGTTTTAAAGTAGGAACCTCTGAATTCAAGGAGGTAAATTGAAGTTGTGCTTATGGATTAACAGAAAGTTTTACTGCAAACACCACAGTTTCCAAAGCTACAACATTTTTAAATATAATTTCATTAGCGGAAATGTTTTTGAAAGTCTGTCAGAAAACCATCTGGACATTTATCTGTGTGGACAAATGATTCATCATGCAGTCAAGATGAGTCTCTGGAATGGCTGCCCATTTCTACAGCTAGCTTTAAACAATTATTATGTGGTATCTTCCTTTGCCTCTGTTTTAAAGGTTTTCACCAATGTGGGAATAGAAATGTATTAACATTTAATAAGCAACTTCTTCAAATGTTTTTGGCCTACCTGGAAGTATTGCATTCCTGTAAAAGAATATTTTGCAGACACTTTCTAAGCCTCAGAAGAGACCTATGACTTTTTAAACCAAGTATCATAGTTTGTGAAGTTTCCCACCCAAAAAATAATGGAATAGTATTCATTTCTGTATGTCATTCCCACATTATTTTTCTCTTGGGATGACCCCTGTTTTAGTACAATGCCCATGTTAATACTGAGTAGTTCACAGGTGAGAAAATGCAGTTTCTAAAATTGCTTGCAAGTGCATTCAGAATCACACACAGAGGTAAGAGGAGTCATCCTCTTACCTTGCAGATCTGCCCTATCCTGGCATGAGTGGCTTTTCCAGTGTGCTCTCCATCAATTGCATTTTCACGGAAGAAGAAGTAGATTTTGTCATCCTCTGGATTGTCGCTCTCTGGTATCAGGTGAGCACTGACAAATCTGGGATCTGAGAAGACAATGCCATTGTGCACGTTACTAAAACACAAACTGGAATGAACTGTCATTTTTCTTCCCAAGACCCAATCGTTCCATCCCATGGTAAATATTTCTATATTAGGCACATCATCACCTGTTAATATGTGACAGGTATTTACATTCCTCTTATCTTTAACGCAGAGAGGTGTTTGCTACAGGTTTTTAATGAAAAAATCTCAACTTTATTATTGGAGAAATTAACTTTTTATGAAATCTCTTTACAAATGTTTGTAGAACATTACAGCATGGTTTCATAATTCCATGTATTTATTACTGACATTTTTCCTGTTCTTTGGATGTCTGGACTTTGGTTAATCTTTCTGTATAAGTCACAATTAAAATGAAAGAATTATGGAGACAAATGTAGTTATTTTGTCAATTAAAAAAATATTTTACACCTAGAGAATTGTTAGTGCATTACTGTTAAAAAAGTTAAGTTGATAAACACATTTTGATTGATACTACTTCCACATGATACCCCAAATTCCCAAATTTTTTTTATCTTTTAAGAAGAGAAATATATTTTAGAATTTCTATTCAAGGTGTCGAAATACTTTGTCTTGCCATTTTTGCAAAGTTTTATTTTTATATACATAAACTTTATTTCTTAATGATTAGAGTGACAACTTTATTTGGTGGTAAAAAAGATACATCAACAAATGAAAATACATAAATGTGGACATGCCAGTAGGTTACATAAAAAATACCATAAAGAAGTTTAAGGAGAGAGAATTTTATAGAATTCACATCAATAAATTCATACCAGTGGTGCATCTGGCTCATTGCTGCATTTTACAGAGATACTTCAGCTGGTATCTTTCACTATATTTGGAAAAAGAAGGCATATCCAACAGATTTACCAATCTGTTTTATAACCATTCTACATCCTGCTGGGATAATTAACTGTGAACTATATTTAACTACTCAGAGTCCTGCTCCTATGTGAAACTGCAAGCTATTTTAGTGTCTGCATTAACATCCTTTCAGTGTATGTTTATTGCTATATAGTCATGGAAATAATGAACTTTGCTATGTTTTGCCAGTTTGCTCCAGCTGACCTGTGCAGCCCAATGCCTTATTGAGGATGGCAGTGTTTTTAAGCAACATACTTTGATAGGTTATGCACATAGAATTTTAGATATTTCTATTATATGAGTACATACAGCATAATTTTTTGTGCATATGTGTGCATTATCATGTACTCTATGTGTATATATATATGTATATATTCTCATGTATTTGTGCATGTAGGAGTTTATATATAAATACTGAAGGATGACCCTACCAGCTTAGATCAGGACTCAGATCAATACACACCCTCCAAGATTGTCCAGAAGTTTAAGACAAGAAAGAATATGGTGATTACAAATAATGCTCTCCAAGAATAGTCCCTTCCTTCAATTGTTTTCAATGAGGTTGATTCCCTGAGCTTTGTTGCTTTCTGTGTCATTAGCTCAATAGACTTCTCATCCAGTTATCTGTCTAGTTTCTTCTTGAACCCATGCAAATTCCCAGAATTCAGAATATCCTTTTGGAATTTGTTCCTCACTTAAACAATATAATGAACTAAAATTTACTTTGATTTTGTGTTTTGAACTTTGATCTTAATAACTTCATTTGGTTCTTCTCAATCCCTATACTGGAAAAATGCTCAGTGATCAAGACGTGGATGAACTATGCTCTTTAACAAGGGCTGTAAAAATTCTCTTTCTTGAATTCTCTGATGTTGTGGTTTTTTATTTTTTCCCCCTTACTAATTCTTAACAGTTAATATGGATTTTACAGCTCCTAAACAGTAATCTGAAGTTGCCATGGAATTTACGTGTCGTAACCCCAGACCCTAACTCTTCATTGGTGGTGCTCTGTCCATAGCCATTCTTTTATATGTGTAGATAGGCATGTTTTCCTCATGTTGTTCCCCATGGTTTATCACTCCATCATTCATCAAGAATAATTTAATTTTAATTTGATTGCTTAGCTACCCAGTTGCATAAGATCCTTTTGTGCTCATTCACAGTCTTCCTTTGTCTCACTATGCTGAATAACTTAGGTTCATGTGAAAAAAAACCAACCTCTCATCCAACTTCTTTTTCAGGTTATTTATGAATGTGTTGAACAACATAGGCCACACAACAGATCTCTGTGAAATTGTGTCTACCACCTATTGTCTGTTAAAATAAGCATTTTTAGACATCTGAGAACATGAAAAATCTGAGATCTTAAGCTCTCCACCCCAATCTCCAGTAATGTAAGCTATTAAATGTCCTTCCTTTCTTTCTAGCATGCATTTAATAGTCTTCAAGTTACACTGACATCAGATCCAAGATAAATAATATCTTGACTATTTTTTATATGATATACTAGGACATTGCATGCAACTTGAATCTCAAGAAACAAGGGTTATAGCTTGAAAATTTCTACACTGCAATCTGGGGAAGGATCCATAAGAGGAAGAGGATACTACCAGTTAGAAGACACTGTTCTTGGCTACTGGATCTGGATAACCTCTTTTCTGAGTATGTTGTTTTTACCTCCTTAAGGTCTTAATGAAAAAGGGTAAAAAATAATATTCATCCAAAACCTAAACACATTCCCAAATGGTGGAATGATTTGTTTCTAGCGCAATGGGCTTTGTAAATCACAAGATATCAAGTTCTAAAATAAACCACTATATTATCAGGCATCAAAAATCTAACTTTACATTGGCCTATGAAGATACTGTGGGGAGTCCCATTTGAGTCAAAAATATTGCTGGTATAGCACTGGTTATATAAACTTGACCTCGGTTAGCATATTATTATTCTTTTCTTTCCCTCTCATAATTTTGCAAGTGTACCACAGATAGTGACAGTTCAGTATTAAAGCAGGACTGACACAACAATGATAGAAAAATAGTTGAATAAATTGAAAATATGTATTTCAAATGATTCTGTCAGAGTGATAGCAGAGAAGAGGGTTGTGAGGCAGGCAGAAAAAATTAATGTTGCTGCTATAGCATGTGTGAGTATGATTCCCATACACTTCTTACTGGTGCTCATCTGAGATGGATTCAGATTTTCAATGAGTGATAAATAATCCTAACTAACTACATCCCCACAAATTAAGTAGCCACACAACCCCATATCAGAAACATGTCCATTGTACATCATGGACCAGCTTTTCTTGGACAACACTGATGTTTCTTACTGAGCACACCTCGGATTGTTTTTCCAACTAGTTTAATCGATATGTTTTAGTCAATAAGAGTGGTTCTTCATGTTATAGGGCCCTTGCTCTTGTTACATGGTGGTGCTTGGTTTATTCCCCTCTTCCACTTAACAGATCTATGTCTATGCAGTGAACCAAATAAACGAAGAGCAGGCTACATGTGTTCTGTTGCATATAGAAATAGATTAATTTCTGTTCAGAATGAATGTAATGGTTACAGAAAAAAACATCACGATACCATTGTGTGGGAAGAGGGAGAGAAAAGTGGTTGGTAATTTCATGGGTTATAAAGCTAAGAACCAGTGATCTATAGTGTGTTCTTTATTGTTTCACAAGCACAGGGGATGTTTGACTTGCCTGAGGCTTGATGCACACTTGCATTCAACCCCAGGGCTTCAGACCATGCTCACTACTGGCTGCTGAGGGTCCTGATGAATCAATCAGCCAGATGGCCAGCAGTCACGCAACACAGCCCTCTCCACGGACTGCACAGCACTTATTTATTGCTCTTCTTTGAGGATTGGAAGGGAGATATCCACAGATGAGGGAATTAGGGACTTCTCCTTGACTCCCCTAATTGCTCACCCATGCAGCAGAAGAGAGAATGTCATCCATGAATGTGTATGCTCAAGTATTGAAACTGCCCTGCCTTGCCCTGCAAAATTAAACAGGTTTGGTATCAAGGGGTCCCCATGGGAAGTTTAAAATAATTCAGTCAGGGTTGACCTATTTCATACATTCAACACAGTCACAAAAGAAATGCTGGAATGAACTTCAAGCAAGTTTTACTGAATGGGAAGTAGGATTTTGATCCAAACCCACCAGTAGCAATTGTAAAAGTCAGTGCACTGCAGCTATTGGGGGTAGATGGAGTTATTTCAAATTTCTGAATATGAATTATGGAATATTCTGCTACCCAAAAACTGGCTCCAATCCATGTAGCCCTCAGAAATGCTGTTACAACAGTTCAACACTTTGTTGTTTGAAAGCAGTCTCCCATTGGCTAAAAGTCCAGAAAGCTTGTTTTGGGAAAATGGATTCAAGAAATAATTTGACAGCAAATATTTTGCAATGATTCATTGCTTTTAAAAAACACAGGCAGACAATGTGGAAGACTGCTTTAAGAAACAGCATACATCAAACAAACATTTCTGAAACGTGTTTAAGCATGATCAAAAGAGAAACAAAGCCACAGCATAAACATGATCAAAATAAAATTACAGCTAAAAACACTTCTCTGATCTTGCAGCCAAAGTGAACAAGCTAAAAATAAAAACTTGGGTTTTTATTTAAAACAATCAGCCTTTAAGAAGCAAATTATTAAAGTCCACACCTTTTTCAGTCTCCTTTTCCCAGTTGTCTTGGCTGTGGGTGCTACTTCTCAGATCCCACATGACACCTTTGTACACCACTTTGTGTGCCCCCCTGCAATTACCAGCTCTGCAGACATTTCACTGGCAGCAGCCCATTAAACTGTCCTTCCTGAGAAATCTGCCTCTTTATGAAAATGACACCTTGGTCCAGCTGCCTCTATGATTTATTTGCCATTGTTTGCTTATTTAAGTAATGGAAACATGTTTTGCCTGTCTCAGCATTTCAGGTTGAGGAAAAGCAAAGGTAAATCGATCTGCACTGATTCTTTAACAAATGTTACTCTTTAGCAACAACAACTGCACAAATACACACACACACCCCAGAGCTAGAAACAATAAGTCAGAAATTGGCTTTCTAAGTGAATTGTATTAGCATTTTAATGAAGATCTATAAACTTGAAGGCACAGAAATTACCTTCAGTTGTCAAGATTGAGTAAGCTGATGGAACAGAAGCTGGGGTCATCTCTTCATCGCTTGACAGAAGCCAAAGGGCAGTTCTCTTAGGAAATGTTTTGTAAAGAGTTTGAACTGGATGCCCCTATTATTGTATATTTATGGTCAAAATGACTAATTTATCAGTTCACAGCAAGAAAATTCTAGGAAACTAGGGAAATTTTATGCTCAGTAAAACTGCAATTGCTGTAATTTAATGAAAAGTACTGGAGGGTGACTGGGACCCTGAGGAAAGGAAGACTAAAGAAGATGAAATTAAAAATTTAACAACAACAAAAATAGACAGCTACTCAAGACTTCATAACCATGTACAGCACCAGTCCACTGAGACCCAACTCAGAGAGCCAAACACCATCCTCACAAAATCTGGACCATCTCTCACCATGAGCCCTAGTACCCACAGAGAGGAGACCTGCAGCTCCAGTCACAAATGTGCAGAGCAGAGCTTCTGCCTCAGCAGGGTCACCAGAGGACAAAGCTGTTAATATGTGGTGATGAGAGAGCTAAGATGGTTTGTGGTTTTACACACTCAAATGTAGTTTACAAAACACCGAAGCTTTTAGCGGTGTTCTTTCAAAGTCCCTTCATTTAAATTCCTCAACTTTCACATTCTTCCTGCTGCTGTTGACTCAGGCAAATGCAGCAGAGCTCTCATGGATTCACTACTTCTAGTGAAGCTCCTCAATAACATGGATGGCATCAGGCCACATCCACAAAGCAGGAATGCTGTTTGCACAAGGGATAACTTTGTGGCTATTATGGAGCTAATATGAGGGTTTTGTGGTAACTTATTGTCAGATGCTAACATAGAAAGGACAGACCACAGAGTACAGATGTCATTTAAATATGATGTTTACAAAGTCAGGAGGATGTGTGGCATGCAAGCCATGCATGATCAAGCTGTCAGCAGCTATTACAAGGTAAGAAGCCCTATGGTCCCTCACTGATTTTGCAATGGAAATTCCCATCAGAAAGAGTTTTAAAAACTGATGATATTTATCAAGCGGTTTATCTTTGAGTCAAGATGATCTTAGAGTAGTGCATTAGTTATGTCAGCTAGTTTCTCCTTCTTAGAAGTAATATCCCGTTTTTTATCAATTTTTCAAAGATTAGTAAATGCAACTTTAGTGAGACATTATAAAACACACTAATAAGTGTAATGTTTAACTAAGGGTTCTTTTAATTTCAATAGTGATTTTTATTTTTTTTTAATTTTATTCCAAACTCTTCATAATTAAAAAAAAAAGAAACAACCTCAAACCAACAAACCTTTCTTCTGCAGAATCCAACTGCTATGCTTCAGTGGTGGCTTGTGTGACATAAAGAGATTACAGACTTTCAAGGATGAAAGGTATTAAAAGCAGCAACATATCACTCTTCTGTCATTTCAATACATGAGTGCAGCAGCAATGTAACATGCAAAGAGATGTGCACTAAAAGAAGACACACCCTGTTTTTACACAGGCAAATTATTTTACATCTCAATGGTACACTTACAAATACAGCAACAGGAGTATAACCCTTGTGGCTTTTACAGTGACTTGACCATAAGTGTTATCCATGCATCATTCTCATCGTGAGACACAATAAAACTGAATTTAAATGATAGGGTTTTTTAAGGAATTATTGATCTGTATTTGAGACAAAACCAAAAAAGGGCAAGTGTGTTGTAACATCCTAAAGCATTTAAGCTCCATGCTGGGGGCAGCTAGCAGAAGTGAAACCTTGGCAAGGCCAGGCTGGGGACTTGGGTGCCCTCCCAGGGGCTGGCAGTGCTACAGGGCCAAATGACAGTAAGAGCCTTAGTTTGGGGTGCTCAGCACCTCTAGAGTAGTGTAAATGAGTCCCTGAATACCTGCCAAGACAATGCCACCACCCCAAGATCCCTCATCTCCTCCTTAGAGGCATAATTCAGCATGAACATATCTTGGGAACAACATTTTAGCTCTCACAGGAAAGAGAAGGGAGAAAATGATCTCTGATGCAATTATCAGTTTCTGAAGCCTTTGTTCTAAAGAGACAACAATAGTTTTGATTCCCTGTTAAAGACTAATTATATGGTGAAGAAAAGTGAATGTAAAAGTTCAGTAAAATTATAGCTTAATGCTCAACATAAATTAGATTTCTCACAAAACAATGTTTATGATCTATCCACCCTATTTAATTTAAAAGAGGTGATTATTATCTCCTTACAGAACAACAAGCAAAATTAACACCTCTTTTCCATTACTGACTGTGTTTTAAGGTTGTTGTGTATCTATCAACACTATTAATTTTAAACTTATTTACTCATCCCTCAGAGAGAGTAATTGGGCAACTGAGAAAACTAGTGTCCATCACAGAACAGAAAGTGAGGCTTGCAGTACATTGTCTGCAAGGTATTCAGAAATACTATAATCTCAATTTTCTGTATTCTTAAAGGTAATGAGAGTTCCAGCTAAGAGCCTGTTTCTTCCTTTCTCAGTCATTTATCTGAAATTTTTGACATTGATGTTTGGAAATAAAAACACTAGAAAGCCTGTGCCTTAACTGTGTAACCTACATCTTTAGAGCTCTGGATGAGTGACAAGAACTAAACACCAGAGTCTTTATGCTAAGGAGTGATGTATTAGGGGAGGAAGTGGAGCGTGGAGGCACTGAAGACAAAAGATGTTTCTGATTTGGGGTGTTACAGACTTTTGGCATATAGAGCCATGCTACAGGCCTGACTTTTGTAAGCTCTGAAGATTCACAGGTGGAGCACAAATCCCTGGAGATGCTGAAGCAGTTGATCCTAGAAGTCAGAAACCAAAATCTGTTCCCCTCCATTAATGTGATTTTCTCAGGCCTTTTAGAACACTGAGAGATGAGTGTTTATGTCTTGGTAGAATATTCTTCCACTTTGCCACCTGGAAATCAAGTGTACAAGAAGGTGTTCTGAAGGCTGAGGGAACATGCTGCAGCCAAGTCCCTGGCACAGCACTTTGCAGGAATCAGATACCTGGCTGAGAGCTGGAGATTAACATGGCAAATGGCAAACATATTCCAGTGTAGGAAAAACGGGACAGCCCTCAGCAGTATGACTGGCAAAAGCTGAACAGCACTGGCTTGACAAGCATATCTTCAACCTCTGTCTCCTGAAAGCTAAATTTCCAGTATTTCTCTGTCAGCTCCATACTGTGCACAGTGCTGTCTCCAGAAACATTTGCTCACAGAAATATTACTTTTTTCTGCCTAAAAATTGAACAAAAATGTCCTCTGTGTCAAAAATCATCTATTTTGAAAACAGGAAGAAAAACTCCAAATTTTGTACTGCCAGGTTCAATTTGAAGTGCGTGGAAGGGGTTGTGTAGCTGTAAAAAAAAACCCTCCTCCCTGATGTTATGTCAAAAACTGGGCAGGACCCTACCATAGTCTCAACTCTCAGTGAGGGATGTTCATTCATTTGGAAATGATCATCAGCCCACGCCAGTTCCCAAGGAGTCATGCAGAAGAGAACTCTCCTGCAGCAATTTCCGAACCTTTCCGATCTCCTGTAATTTAATTTCTTTGTTAAATCCTTTAGATTTGACTAAGGAACTGAGGTAATTTTGTCAAACTACAAGAAGCATTTTGTTGGTATAATGAACTTTTACAGCCAGTGTAAAGCAACTTGACACAAAATCCATTAAAGTAGGATTAATGAGGGATGGCAGCAAAGACTGAGGCAAGGGTTGGATGCATGACTGGTTTTAGCTCATGTGTCAATGTAGCACAGCAACACAAAATGCAATAAGGCATCTGTAAGAGGAAGAAAAACCCCTTAGCACAATCTGAGGTATTCAGTGTGATAGCATCAGTTATGACAACCTCTTTCAGTAGTCACGTGAGCATGATGTGTTTCCAACTTAATCTAGCTTCAGTCAACATAAGGTATTAACAGGGCTTTACACAACTGAAATAATGTACTCATTTATTGTTGATGTGAAACTTCATTCTGTTCATTGAAAAAGAAAAAAAAAAGGCATCTGATAGCACAGATGAGATGAAAATTGTGAAGTTACTACAGATAAAAAAGTTTTGCAACAGTACCTGGACTGTCAGAAAGTTTTTCTTCTCAAACATTGTTCCATTGGTTTGTACTTTAATTCTGTACAAGCAAACCTTTTTTTTATTTTTGCTATTTAAATTTTTATTACTACTATTTTTATTATTATTCACTGACAGGACTTCAAAAATACTTGAGTAATTTCTGTGACTTTTAAGAATGAAAATTTCATTGTGTCAGACTCAAATTTCTTGTGTTTCTTAAAAGCAGCGAGGGAGGATTGCAGCACATTTGCTTGTGAACAGAAGTATTAAAAATGTAACAAAAGAAAGAAATTCAGTAAAAATATAGGCACTGTAATAAATGGTAAACTGGATATTTTTTTTAAAAAAAGAATGCTTTCTACCAACAGGTCTGGCACAAAATATTAAAGCTGACAATATGTCAGACATGGAACAGAACTGAATATTGATAATGACAACCCATTTACACAATCTTGTGAAAAAGCTGATGACTCACAAGTCCATGTAAAATACCAAATAGAAAGGTTTTGTACCTTTCTCTCCCATGCAGCTTTTTTCTGCCCTTACTGGAAGTTGCTTTAGGAAATGGGAGACCAGGACACAGAGACTGAAGGAGTGGGTAACAGAAAAGGGCTGTGCTCCATGACTACCCAAATTTTACAGTGTAACAAATGTTATTATAGAGCTCAGGAAATATGAATAATCTCACTGACATCAGCAGAACACTTCTGACTTACAAGGATATTGAATTTTGCTCAAACAGCAGTAAAAGAATCAATAAACACCAATCCTCAGATATGTGGCAATATTCACAGATATATTTTCACTGAATGCCTGTAACTATTTTATAAAACCTGTGCAGTGAATGGAAAAAATATGTAATTCAGTCTTCAAAGTAACTTTTTTCCTGCTTTTTCTGAATGATCATTTGTAAAAAAGCTGTCTCTTAAAGCTTATCTTGTTTCTTCTTAAACAAAATTCTCTAACAAAATCTTCCTACAAATCTTGCTGTACTTATCTGAACAGAAATCTTTCAAGCCTATCAAAAGGAAATTAAATTTATATATATAAAGGTACGTTAAAAATACTCTTTTCCATAACCCAGGAACCTAGCAAAAACACCAGCCAGCTTATCACTTTAAAAGGTAAGTCAGACAGGGAAGTGTTTTGTCTTCATTTACACAAAGTGTGTTTGTGGCAGCTCTAAGTGCTCTGGAACACCAAATTCTGCCGGATGTTGTACAATAAATGGTAGTCTCAAAGATTTACAGTTTAACCCTTGCCTTTGAAACAGGTACCACATTTTGCAAGGCAGCTCTGCCTTACTAACAGAAACATTCAGCCTACAGACAGCAGTGATACAGTGATCTCGGAACAGCAGAAAAAGGGCTAAAAAAGGCTTAGCAGCCTCAGTTTTGGTGGGTCACTCTCAACAAAAAACAGGTGTTTTTTGGACAACACTGCTACATTTGAGACTGATATTGAGATTCTTAAAAGAAATGTTATCACATTCCAATAACACTGTATGTTATCTGTACACCATCACATCATCTGTGACATTCACTGCTTCTGACCATCAACTATGAGCTGGTGATCACCTTCATACTTCCACCTCTTAGATGTCACTTTACCATACTTTTGTTTTTGTTTTTTTTTTTTACCATATGGTATGTAAAAGCACTTTTAATGTTTAAAAATGTCAACTTTTAATATTTAAAAAATCAAATTTAAGAGCCACCTTTTAAAATGGATGAATTTATACAAGCCCATGGAATCCAATGCAGTAGCAAGGGATGGGATATTTCTAACACCACTTTAATATATAAGGGCTGGACATTGAAGCATGAAATAAGTGGCATTGGGCATTCTAAAGATAAAGGGGAAAAAGAAGCTCCATTTTGGCAATGCAATGGGAAAAATGGGAAGTTCAGGATCTATTTCACTGTCAACATTTAAAGGCATCAAATGAGGAACCATTTGCCAAACATTTTATGTGTCTGTGATCTGTCCATCCCATCTGGTAACAGAAATTGTGTGAATTCTTCATTATTTTCTGTTATTTAGTCCAACATGCGGCTTTTACAGGTGAAAAATAAGTATCCATTTGTCTCTCCTATTTGTCCTTTTCTCTTCCACTTCCTCCTCCCTTGTACCAGTCATGAATGAGGCTCTGTGGCCTAAATGATGCTGTTGGTGACATCAGTTTAACTCTTTTGCTTTGCAGTGATGCCTGACAGAGCCTGGGGAGGAGCATGATGAAGTGGCTCAAGTGGGACTGGAACAGCTTCTATCCTGGAATCATGGGTTTGAAAAACTAAATGGAGAAAAAAATCTAAATGTCTGTGTATCCATTAAACCCCTATAAATAATGAAATGTAATCTGAAGGGAAATTGCACGTCATATTAAATACTGAGTTTTCTAATTAGGTGTTTCCTCTGCTCTTCTTCAAAGGCTACAAAAATATTAAAGTGTCCACAACTACAGCACAAAAAGGTCTTCAAGATGTAACATTTGATATATCACAGTATTTCAGAAATAATGAAACTTCTGCAAGGAATTAACAAATGTGAATTTAACCACAACAGATGCTCTATCTACATTTCTTGATCTCGCACAGTCTTTGTGTCATCACAAAGCCCCGTGTTAGGCTCAGTCCTGCTCTAATAAATCCACAGCCACAACTCTGCTAAATACGGGAGTTGAAACAATATCCTTGGTAATGGAGTTTAATATTAGCTTTGCCATTCTTTGCTAGTGCACATTTTGAATTGTGTTCTTGAACTACCTCAATGTGCTATCAATGTTTTAAATACATTGACGTTTCCACTTTGTTGTAAAAATAGGTTTTTAATACTACACAGTATTTAGCAATCTAGCACCAGTTTGATATCAGCCATGACATTATTTAATTTTCAGAATCACAGAGGTTAAAGCTCACTGAACTATAAACAGTTGGAAACATGGAGTGTAATCCCAAGGCACAGCTCTGCACAAGCTGTAATTTAAATCATATTGCATGCTAAGCTGAAAAGGCAGTGCAGGTCCCAGAGGGCATGAATAAATCTGCAGTCACTGATTTGCCACACACATTTGTGTGGGGATTCTGTAACTGTGCAAATGTGATGTCTTCCTTTAGAGCAGAGGACCTGTCATCTACTGAGATTTGTAATTAAATAACCCAAAGAACAAAAGCAATTACTCAGCCCTACAAATATTCAGGCTGAAATATGCGCGATTCCACGAACAAAGAGAAGGGGAAGTTCCGGAGACGGAGAGAAAGGGAGGCTTTGAGTCTGCGATAATTCATCTGTGTCTTGTGCTAGTGGAGGCTTTAATGCATAGAACAGGTATTCACATACCTGCCTTACTCTGAACTAATAACTCCGTCATCACAGGCTCCAGTGTGAAGTGGATGTTTCTCCAGCTAAGGAGCCAATTACGCTTCCAGCTGGCTCCACGCCACCTCAGGTGCCGGCTTTGAGCAATCAGTTGTGTTAATTGCAAGCAACACTAAATGCCTTTTGGGACAAGCAATTCACGGTTCAGGAATGCTAGTGTGAAGGGGGTAGGTTCAGCCCCATTACCGAGAACAAATCACAGTTTGCATAGGTCGCAGGCTAAGAGCTGGAATTTTATGGAATGGGGGAAAGAGGTGGGAACAGACTGAGGGGCTGTATCCTCACATCGTTAACTCTGCTGGGCATCTCAGTTAATTGATGGGGTGGGGGCCATGTGGTGAGCTGCGTGGAGCCCTTCATATTTTCAGCTTGGCAGCTCTGTCCTCTCATTCCATTCGGTCTGCCAGGCATTCTGATCCAGGGCAACAGGGCTAAAATATTGGTCCAAGAGAAGATACCTCAACTTCCCATGAACATGCACACCTTCAAAATAGTTGGTGTTTTCTTTCTTTCTGTTTGTCATAGTAGGAAAACAATAGTTTTAAATATGGATAGGTATTGTTTGATATAAAGAAAACAGCATCACATTACAAGGATGATAGTAACACTGAATGACAAAAATGGATGATGAAGGGAAAATATATATTAAAAAATACCTATTGAAGGAATGAAGAGTAATAATGAAATGAGATGAGCACAGTAATGAGTAGATATCAGATCTTGGCTGCATAGGGGTCATTGTCATGTATTATCAGCTACAGATACAGTGGCATGTTGTATTTTTTTATTATCTATCTTTTGACTCACTCCCTCAGTAACAAGCTTCAGCCAGTCGTTTATCCATAAACATGGATTTCCAATATATTTGTCTATGAGCCCACACACCAGCACTATTTAGAAGAAGAACCCTGCCCAAATGTTGGAGGTGATGAATGGGAAGCTTGGATTGAATCATGAGAGATAAAGGGAGTTAGTGTGTGGTGGGAGTGGGAGGAACTGGTACAAACCTCAGTCTGCAGGTGCTTAGAAACAGCGTGCAGGCTCAGGAAGTCTCTCTAATACCCTTTAGAGGCTCAGTCCCCGGTGTCCCACACGGATGCACAAAGAAAACTTCTTAAAACAAAGCCATCTTATTTCTCCCTTTAACACAGACTAAAACATTGCCAAACACTTTTGCGTCTGAAGCTGTGAATTTCATTAAATTCAATGCAACTCGCTCAGCACTCTCTATTTTTGTGTGGCTGAAACCTTTAATTCTCTCCCCACCACCCCGCGGCCAGCGTGCTCCAGTCACATCACACTTAACCTTTGCCTTGGCTTCTCAAAAAAGAATTTGTTTCACTCTATTCACAGCTTCAACAGTTTGGCAAACTGCACTCGAGCACCGCACTGGGCCTTTATATTGAACACACTAATCTGATTGTTTTTCCACTCTACAAACTTTGGGTCAACAATCAAGCTGCTGCCAGAAACTAATTAATTTGCAAACAGGCCACATTTTCACAGGGGGAGAGCTTTTGAAACCTATGTCAGCAGAGCTGGTCACACCATGGTGACATGTATTGTCATGGCATCCACTTTTCTGGGTAATTCTCCTCACTAATTTTTCACCACACACATGAACTCAAATTACCCAGTCAACAGTAAATCTCTATTGAATGCCCACCAAACTCTGAAGGTGGTGGCCTGAGAAGAGGAAATTGGTATTGACAGGGTCAACACTCATTAAATTGATGACTAGAGCAGAAGGAAAAAAACCCAACACAACACAAGAATGAAGAAAGAAAATTCGGATGTATGTCATATCCCAATAAAGGGGCTGTAACAGACCCACTCTTCCTTTGTTTAAATCAATTAGTATTCTGCTGTGGGACTCCTACAAACAGATTTCAGCTTAACTTTTCTGAAAAACTGGTTAGTGACTTTTGTGAACAAGAAAGGAGGCACAATTTGGTAGTTAAAAGTCACCGGTTTTCAAGCTTCAGAGCTGTGATGAGCTCTCACAGAGATCATGGGAAAGCTACTTGAATTTGCAAGGTCTATAATACAGAGGCTTTGTCTTTGGAATCCTGCCACTTAATCCGAACTTTCCTTTTGCTTAAGCTGATTTGGATCTCTGCAAAAATGATAATTACAAAGGAAAGGGTGTTGTGCAATTTAAAGTGGGTTCTATACCAAAAGCAAAGCAAAATGCAAACTTAGAACCTGAACACGACACCTTTTCTGAACAAATGACTATTTTTCGTACTGAGATTTATCCACAGGGAAAAGGGAGAGTCTTCCTATGAACTGTTGCATGTGGCTAACAGATAGATAGATAAATAGATAGATAAATAGATAAATATACAGATAGAAATGATCTTTTTAGTCATACATTAGCTCAAAGTAGTACACCAAGCTTTCTTGTAGAGGTTATTGCCACTGCTTGAATAATATACTATATTTGTCATCTTAAGTGAACAGACCATCACTTTAGAAAGCCATCCACTGCCAACTTCATAAGTTATCCATTGAATCAAATCCACAGAAAAAAATAATCCATTTTAGGATAAAAAACAAACCAAACCAAATCAAAACAAAAAACCCAACAAAACAAAACAAAAAAGCAAAAAACAAAACAAACAAAAAGCAAAAAACAAAACAAATAAAAACCACCCCAAAACAAACAAACAAAAAAACCAAACAAAAACACCCAAACAAACAAACCACAATGCTTTTTAGAGGAGACAGAGTATCACTGGGACTACTGATCAGAATATTGCAGGCGTTTTTTATCAGTGTGGGAGGGGCACAGAGCTCTACTCCTCCAACTGAATGTACTCCTGGAGTGTGCTCATGAGGATGGATTTTTACACAGCTCCTGGTGATGAAAGAAGAAGATGAAACTTGGATTTATTTTTCTAAAGGATGAGTATAGGAAGCAACTCACCTGCATCATCAAATTTGAACGTGAACACCTAAATGAGACCACCAGTTTTGCCAATACAGATGTACATTGATTTATCCACCTCCAGCATCTTACCCAGAGCTTGTTCTGGCTCTTTCATCCAACTGCCTTCAGAGAAGGTGATGGGAATGGCTGCGCTCTCAGATCTCACCCCAACATGAGATCCACAGGATTCACTGTATTGTTAACCTGATATAAGGTCATGTGTTGACCTTTCAATTCACAATTGAAATAAAAACCTTAAAATTTAGCAATTTTATCACCAATACATCAGCAATAGACCAATTAAATGCACAAGAGTGAGTGCAGATCTCAAAATGGCCATCACTGGCAAGTCTCTTTTTAGAAAGACTATGCTGCAGTGATGTGGTTGGGACTGGGGTCACATTCCACACTGTTTGTTTTGAGAAGTATGAACTTCTTTCCTAAAATTGTACTTTATGCAGCAGAGAAACTTCTGCGGTCTCCAGTGGAAGCAGTGAACAAACAACTCTAAGCTCTACCACTATTTTCTATCTTATATGCACTATAAAATGAGTCACAGAATGATGAATTGCAGCAAAGCTTGGCTTCTAATCTACACTCCCAGCTATTACATTTCTTGGTGTGGATAGTAAGGCTGACCAAGTTAAAACCCATCAATGAGCCCATGGTTAACCATGTAATATACACATACCCTAATTCAGGTTCCTGGACTAACTTGTATCCTAACTGGTGCCTACTGTGGCTATAGCACAGACCAATATGTTTACTGATGCAAGTCTTCCTTCTCCAGTCATACTCTCTACAGTGTCAGGAAGCCTTCAAAATGTGAAGTCAGACCAGGAGAATGATCTCTGCTGCTTCATCTTTCCTACCTGCTTTTTCCACTCCAACCTCGAAACTTGTCTTTTTGCTACTTTTACCATCCATTCAACCTAAACAAAACAAAGTATCACCCACAGCCCTGATATTTAATGAAGAAAACTGCTTAATCCTAGAGGGTATGGGAGGGATGGAGAATGAGAAGATCTGTTTCCTAGAATGATTTCAAATAATCTCATTTAGTCCACTTGATGGGAAGATTTTATTATTTCTGGTTGTCTCCACCTACTATCTTCATGACCTTTCACACATCCAGAGAAACTGTTCAGCACATTCTCTAATTGCTACTTGGTCTTTCATTTCTGAACTAAATGTTTCTCTTACTTTGTATAAAGACACAGGGAACAGTTATCAGACAGGTTCACTGGTTCAAATACATGAGCATCTTCTGGTCAAGTATTCAGCAGGGCCCTTGGCTTCTTGACCTGAAACCATTTCAGATCAGTGACAGGATAAATGTCAAGTAATAACAATAAGAAAGAGCCATTTATTTTCTGATTTCAGAAATTCTATATTTCTTCCTAGTAAAAAACAAAAAAAAAAAAAAAAAAAGAATGGGTTGTAACAAAAAATGTATATAGAAAAAGCTTGTTAGATTGCAATGAGAAAAACAACTTAAAATTCATGCTCAATCTCTCAAATATGGATCTACAGACTTAGGGGAAAAAAAAACCCTTGTAAATTGAATTTGTGTGCCATTCTGTTCACAGTATTATGCCACCGTCACCATAGTTTCTGAGCACTTCCTAGCACTGTTAGGTGACATTAGCATTTGTCACACATGGAATTTATCACTGTGCAATTATTTATTACTATTCTTAGCAATGAAGATAGTGGGAATTGTGGGGGGGGTGGGAGGACTTATTGAGTGAGAAATGAGACTTGCATATATGGACATGTTTTGTTCCGCAAGGTTGGGAGTTGCTCATGCTTCTGCAAGCCGTGGTGGGAAAGCGTGGAACTCAGTCCACACTACAGCCTGCATGATAGCACATATCAGCTGCTCAAATATGGAAATGTGTATTTTAAATGCAAGAGATCCCTTCACAGGAAAATTGACACCAAAAGAACAACAAAAAAATGACATGCACAAAAAAAAAAAAATCCCTCTTAATGTTTTCACTCATAAGGTTGTTTAAATGTGTCCTTTTAAATTCATGGCAATGCAGACCTGGAAGAGACTCTTAGTCTACTCACTGTAGTCTCTTGAGATGTCAGGCAAGTGTGCTATGTAACACATGAAATGTTACCTGAGCTCCTCTTAAAACCAGCTAGGCTGCCTCACTGACTACTTCTATTGGACAGCTTTTTCATTCCCATGATAGTTTAAGACTTCTAATTTGAAGACTGAATAAATTCATAGACAGTTCATACTTTTTTTATTTTTAAATGTTCATTGTTTAAATAGCTCTTCTCTTGATGGTGATTCATTGTATTTGTAGCATCCACCACCTTGTTCTTCCAATAAGATCTTAGATGTATTTTATGAAACATTCCCAGGTACCAGGATGTTTGGGTTCTATGGCCCCTTTCCACAGCTGATAACTGTATTTTACAGCATGCTGTGTATCTGGATTGAGAACGTGTAGGAAGTGAAATGGAAAATGGGAAACTAGGGAGGCATTTAGGGACAAGGGAGTGGCACAGCAGAGGGGCCCATCAGTGGCTATGTACAGGTAGGAAAAGGGTTTGGTGTGGTTGACCAAAGACTAATTATAGGTTCAAGGATCAGAATATGTACACAACCAAGTCTCAGCTAGAGTAATTGAATTCTAACATTTTGATGCATTTAATGCATTTTATCAGAGAGGTAAAAATCCTGTAAACTATCTGCAGACTTTTATTTCTGTTGCTATACATTAGTTTACTGTGCAATATATGTATATATATTCAAAATCACGTGTGTGTAATGCCAATGCTGGGACATTGAATAAAATATTGTAAGTGGAAACAACACAAAGTGATGTCTAGAGTTCTGTTCAAATGCCAGGAGAGTATCAATTCCGTGTTTCCTGCCTTGGATCCTGTTAAATTTAAGAGGGCATTTTCTTTTTTATTGAACAGTCTCTCAGTTTCTATAATTCTCAGCTGTTTATGTAACCGTAAAGTAAAGATTACCAAGGACAATAACCTCAAGGGACTAAGCACAGTTACTACTCCACTTTAAAAATTAAGCCATGGAAAGTATGCTAAAATAATATCATAGAGTGGTTTAAACCCATAAAAAGCAATGAAATTCCACGCCAAGTCTGGAAATCCAGACTGACAATCTCTCTTAACTCCAGGTCTAGTAAAGAGGGTGAGGGAGGCCAGTATTTCTGGGGTGCAAACCAGATTCATAATACTATTCTAATGCAGCTTTTGTGATTTCATTTCCTTTCCGATTTTGCTCAGCCCAATCCTGCTTTGCTTTTAAAATAGATGTTTATGGTTATTCATTTTACAAAATGTTAACAATTTAAGGCCAGATCTCCAGTGCTCAAGTCAGAGAAGATGAGAGCAGCTTTAAGCTCTCTCCTTCCACTTTAATCTTCAGTTTGAAAACTGCCTTGGGTGCATTGCCTTTGCCTTGCTCAGCATTTGCTCTGGTAGACTGCACTGCCAATTCTGCCTTCTTGCCTCCAGCTATGCCCTCAGCCCCTGCAGGAAGGTGGGGATGGTGTACAGCAAATGCTGCCTGCTGTGCAGCAGGGAACTCCCTGGCACCAGAAGCTGCTCCCACCTGCTCAGGTCTCTACTCATCTATTTTTTTATTTTTTTTTTAACTTCTGCAGCAGTTCATGGAAGCAGGACATGATCCATGCTTCTTCAAAATAACTTTATGCCTCTGAACTATGAGAGGCAACGACACATTTAAAGGGAATCATGTACTTGCTGATAGGCAAGATTTTGTAAGATACATGTGTAAGGCCACTGCTCCTTGTAGTAAAGCTGTACAGAAGATTTTTTCCAACTTCAGAATTTATTTTTTCTGAGAGTTCAAAACAATTCTCAACCCTCACTGGGACTAAGATTGCCAAAGCTTCTTTTGTACAGAGAAAACCACGCAAGTACCAGAGGAGCCAGTAATGTCCAACGTGTGCGTGAACATGGCTTATTACAAAGCATGTGATTCAGTCTGGGGCACTGAATTGCAGCTTTTCATATCCCAAATATCTTCCCTGAGCACCAGCTTATTTTACTGTGTTTTTGCAAATGCTTCCTTGTCACATCTGGCAACTCTGTATCAATAATTAAATATACACTGCTACAGTGACTGATGTATAGTTCCCTAGCTTCTAGATGAATGCCCTGACTGCACGGCTATAGAATCAGTCTCCCTTGTTTTATTTGGCTTGGTGACTGTTTAATTATTTATACAAAATGAAAGCTTTAGAAGCCTGTGAGTGTTTAATATCTCTAAGAGACTTAAGAAGTCTTTAAGAGCTGCTGGTCAGCACCTTCCCTTGGGCTGGGCAGGGTTTTCTTCCCCAAAACATACAATTTCTGTAAGAAGGCTGAGAATCTCCAGAATGTGATTGTGTGATCTCTGTAGTAACTCTGTGTTCCTACTTAAATCCCAAAAACTTAATAGCTCTGTGTAATGTTGTTCTACAGTTCAGGGCAAGATAATTTCTGGGAAAAGTTTGCAAACTCCTCACGTCCAACTGTCTTCTCCTCTCCATTTTTGGTACCAAACAGCTGCGTTTTCTGCACCCTGTCAGCTCTGACCTTAGCCTTAGTAAGGAAAAAGAAGTTTAGCTCCTGCTCTGACTGAAGTAAACATTAGTAAGGTCTTAGAACTGGCTGTCTCACCACCTATTAAAATCAACAGGGAGGAGAATTTGTCTCTAAGCTTGATAAGAGCTGTTGTTCTACAGCTTTCAGTCTACGCCCCTTAGAATGCTGTTTTATTCACCTAAGGCTAAATTCACTGTAAAAAGCAGCTAGAAAAGCAAACCCACCACTACATAAAAATCCATGTCTTTACCAAAAAAAACCTTATAAAAGTCTGCAAACTTAAGGTTCAAAAATAGTTTGTATAGATGCTTAAGAAAGCAGTGAACACCTCATTCTTGATTCAGTGTGAGCTTGTTTCATTAAAAGTATATCCACTTTAAAGATGCGCAAACACAGAGCTTCTTTTATAATATTATTTTAAAAAGAAAAATGACAAATTAAAAACAATAATCAACATACTGGCGTGCCTGCAGGCTTTCAAATCCAAACTATTATCATTTTTTGAATTTCCATGTTAGATTCTGAAATTAGGAGAGCTACGTGGAAAGGCTGCCAGGATCTTATCACTGGAAAATTACCAATAAAGCCTCAGAGCCTCTAATAGGCATGTTGCAGTGCAGATTTTAGGCCAATCTTTCCATAATAGGAAGGTAAATGTATTAAGCTGCAGCAGAGAGAGAGATTTCAAAAATGTACGTAGGGATCATTCTGTATTAAATTATGGACAGTTATGAGAATAATTTCTAAAGGTTCCAATTCAATTCTTATCTTGTTTTAAATGAAGTTTGAAACTTTCCATACAGGAATATAGTGCAAGAACTTTACTTAGAAGTAGAATTGGAAATAACCTTCATCTGTGATACAAAGAATGCTGCCTTTCTATTTTTATGCTCATTTTGTAAAATAGTTCAATTCAAGAAAGGTTGAAGTTCATTGGCTCCCCACCTTGCAACAAAGCAGTTGCGGTTTCTGCACCCTGTCAGATGTAATCTTAGTGCTAATTTGGGAAAAGCAGTTCTCACATTTAATGCTGAAAGACTGATAACCAAATCCACAGCGGAATGACACATTTTCAGCAGTGAAGTACAGGGCCTGTGGACAATGGCTGCGTTTCCCCACTGCACAAATCCTCCTGACTCAGCTGCCATTGTGCAAATCTACTGCATAAAAGCCAATTTTGCTTGCACGATTGGGCTTTAAAATGTCATCATGACAATCGTAACAGAAGTTGATGCTGGTCATTTTTAACACATTATTACTCTACCAGGTATCAAGATAGATGGGTATGTCTATAATCCTTCTACTTTACTGTTTCCTGAAGTCCAAAAATATTGTTTACTGTCATAGTAAAATAACCCAGGGAATACAATTTTTGTGTTACTGGGTAAACACAGATTGTAGAACTGAAATGTTGTAGACCTGAATCTGTTCTCCAAACATATAGTAGTCCACATGAATTGCAGCAAAACTAAATTTAACAAGATATACATCAGATTTATAAAGTTGTCATATTAAAATACAGCTCCATACTTGTAATATACACAATTAAATGATACGTGCATCCAGTGTATGCTACAGAGTTAATCCCACTTGCAATAGCATTTTGTGGTTTTAATGATGAGTCAGAGACTAGTGTTATGGATTGTATATACAGCTAATGTGATACCCAGTTTGATACTAGAAGGTCTTGACTAGCTAATGACAAACTGTGTTTTAAAACAGACTTTGCTCTTACACATTAAAATTTGTGTTAACAGTTTGCACTAAATAGCAAACCCACATAAGAAAGCCTGAACCTCAGCAGAGACATAAATAATATGGCTGGGAGCAAAAAATGTCTAAGAATAAAATAATTTGTGAATTCAAAAACAGGAGTGTAGGTGCAAGCAGTATATACAGCAAAAGCAGAGCTAGTTAACTCTTAAAAAATTTAAATTTAAATTAACTCAGCAAATATGGATAGTATTATTTAGTTCAAATGTTAGCTTTTTCAGACAATGAATTCTCATTTCCAAAATGTTCATATCCTCATATAGCTAAAGCCAAGTGTAATTCAGTTTCAGCTATTGGAAATTTGAATTTCACTAGAACTTGGATAGAGTACTCAGATGCATTCTAAAGCATTTTGGTACATGAAGCCAAAATCAGATTGTCTCTGAAACTATCTTTCCTTCCTCAGACATGCAAATAAACCACAGGCTTGATTACTAATATCCATACAATAATGTAAGCTATTGTGCCTTGCTAAACTATTGGATATTTTGAAACAAAATAACTTGGAATCCTCAGGACCCTTTTCTCTTTTTCCAAACTCTTGACAACTTTGGCTTGCTCATGAAGTTCTGCTGGTTGACTTTCTGCTGGCTGTGGCCAGTGTCCCCTTCAACCCAACAAAAATTAAACCTTGTACAAGGCACATCCTGTCCAAGGCTCTGGAGCTACTTTGTGTTCATGTGTGGCTGATGCCTCAAGCCTTGAGCTTCTGTCCAACTTGCATGACTGTGCTGCTCATAGTCTCTGTGTGTGTTTTAAATTTAATCACACTCCACAAATCTCAGTGTAATTAAACCAAAAATGCTTCTTTATAAATCACTTTTGATTAGTTTAACTGGTTTAAGAAAGAATTCTGCTCCAAATAAAAGAGGAGTGTATATGTCACAGATGTTGCTGGAATGGAGCTGTGTGCTAGTCTTTAATGGCTGGATGAGTGTAACCAGAGAAATGTACATTTTACATACCATTTAGCCACCGGGAGTCATGCTGCTCTGTTCTGATGGGATGGTGATGCCCCAGAGTTCGGAAAATGGCGAAGTCCCTGCCCATAAAGTCTGCTGCTGTGCCAGAGTACAGTTCTCCATCTGTGGGAGGACATAATTATAAGCAACATTCCTCAATTTTCCAGTCATGGTAAGTCAGAGAAAGCTGTCATATGTTCATATTTCACTAATAGGGATAATGAGGAAATTACAAAACAACAAGCCATATGCAACGTATTGTCATTAAAAATAGAGATTAAACCAAATTTCTCACTGCAGAGCTTAATTGTAACCTCTTGCAAATGAGCTGTATCTGCTGACTGCTGGTGCACTTTGCCAAAATATGTTTGAATTCTTAGGCTGGAACAGTGACAACCAGTGCACCTACCCTGGCAGGCAGGAGTAATCAGCCTCAGAAAACCTACCTAAATGTGAAATTCCCCTGTTTAGAACAGGAGTTTGGTCTGGAGACCTCCAGAGGTTCCTTCTAGCCTCCTAGGTTTATGTGACTCTGGGAACTGAAGAGTCCAGCTCAGTCACTTTTGGTTCAGAAAGTCCTTAGGTCCCTTCAATTTTTCCTATATAAATGATGTGGTTTTTACTTTGGCTGGTTTGAGGGGTTTTTTGGTTTTGTTTTGGTTTCTTGTTTTGGGATCTGTTGTTGGAAGATGTTTTGTTGTTGTTATTGTTGCAGTTTTGTTTTGGTTTGTTTTTTACTCTCTTTTTTTTTCCCAAGTGGATCCTTAGAAAACAGGATATTTTACAGGAAAAACAGAACATGCCTTTCTCCTTTGGCCACCTTTGTAACTGTGGTACTGGCAAAGGGCAACAGCTAAGGGAGAGAATGAACGAGATCATCCCCTGCTACTTTGACCCCCATGCATTTCACAGGGAACAGCTGAACTAAAAATTGACCATAAAAAATGATACTTCAGCCCCTAAATGGCACATACACAGCTCAGCTCATCCCTTCTCAGCCAGCTAGAAGAGCCACAGAGGAGACAGAGACGGGGGGAGAGAGAGAGACTGTCTAAATTGTAAGGAGCAGGTCAAGTTAAATACCTGCCAGCCAGTAGAGAGTGTAATAATAATGAGGGCATTGTGATGAGACCCACAGAAAAGAACCAGAGATCAAAGTACAACACATATCTTTCTGACATTAATTTAGAGCTTGTCCATGAAATCACTCTGAATCAAAAATGCTAAAAATGCATTTTTAGGGCTGTGTTCTACCTCGGTATGTGAAATGAGATAACCTACCCTATACTGTTAAAATGGAATTAAAAAGCATTATTCCTTCCAACTCCTTTTTTCAAGCTACCCATATTACATGGATCCCTTGTGAAAAAGTTTGAGGATAAAATAACTCTTTCTTTAGGTAAGATAATACACTTTTTCATGGTCATGATGAACTCCACCATATCCTCATTTTAAAACACCCTTTTAGGAAGAAGTTTATAATTTTCATGGCAATTTTAGGTATTTCCATGGTGGGACAACCAGATGCAAGCATGCCTATTGGATATCACTGGCATCTTTTCCCTGAACACTGACACCATGAAATCCCTGACTGAACCTACAGTGGCTCTCAACCATATGGTAGTCATGAAAGCCAGGAAGGGTGAAAACATGATAGCGGAAAGGCGTGGAATTGAATGAATTTACAGCAGAGATTAGAAGCAAATAGACCAGTCATGCCCAGCAGGAGGTGTAATCAGAAGGGAAACAGAACAGCATATCATTAATTAACAATTTACCATTCTTCTATGTAATTTTCAACTTTTTTGGAAAGGGAGACAATCACTTAATTATAGTGATTATTATGTACAGAGTATGCAGCTGAGATTTTAAAGATCATAAAACCTTTTTGCCTGTGAAAAGGGCTTTGATGCTATGCTTAACCTTTCTTTAACCTTATCTTCATTTTCTTGTCTTTGAATCCCTAGTGACTTCTGATAAATCAATAGAAATCAAAGGGGAAAGGAAAAACCAACAAGGCCTATTTTTCTTCTTAGTTATCAACAGATCTAAAGGTCAGTCAGTCAAGAAAAATCTATATTTAATACTATATTGCTAAAATTAAACCAAATCCAGTTTGAAAACTAATTAAAATTATATAATTGAAATATTTAGAATTTTAAGTTTTTTTGACACTTCTGTTTCTAACTTGATATATAAGCAGCACTTGAAATTAACATATTTTCCAGGCTGGACTCAGCTCAACTCAAGAGGACACTACAAGGCTCTTGTGGCTGATACTTTTTCTTCAGTGGTTACAGGATAAAAGTTTTGCCAATAACTGGCTTCATCATGTTTCAAATGAGGAAGGGTTTGTAGAAAACTGACCTTTCTATCATCCCTACTACAGCCCCTCCAAGTTTCAGTATACTTAGACCAGTGCCTTCAGTTTGAACAGATCTGCTGTAGTCATGCAAAAAGGGGATTTTGACTTCTTCCAGACAGAAATACCAAGAAATACCATTTATTTTTGTTAGGCTTTAGATAATTTTTGCAAAATTCAGGGTGAGCCTCAAGTCATGTCCCAGATGTGCACATCCTTTAAGTTAGTACCATGCAAAAGCTATATGAGGATTTTGCCTCCTGTCTAGATAGAAGTACATTCATCTTTATTTCCCTGTGCATACCTTCTTTTGGACTGAAATTTACTCATGGGTAATCTGGAAAATGATTCTTTAATGTCATAGATAGTCCTCACTGTGTTATTTCTGTGTCAGCAGTTTTAAAAGAAGTTTTACAAACTTCAAGAAGAAAGTGGAAATTAAGAGTTTGAAAACTGACAAACATTTATCAAAAGGAAAAAAAAAAAAAGAAAAAAATTTGTTACTTTGTATTTCCAGCCCAGAAGGACAAAGGAACGACTGTCCAGAACTAAAGGATGGCCTTCAGTTGTTTGCACAGGTTAAAATATATTTTGGACAAAAAAAGCACCTATTGTAAAGGAGCAGCATGCTGACACACCAATGTAAACAGAAATACATATATTGACTTTTCTAAATAAATAGGCAATAATTAAAGTCCATAGTAATGCTGATTTTTGGAGGGGAGGGAGTATTTTTGTCTGTACTGTACATAAACAGCACAGAACTCTAAATAACTCCCCAAGGTAATCAGATACAAAGACACTGAAAAACAAGAAATATGCATTTATCTGGTAAATTATTTGTCTTCAGCTTTTAAATAAATTGGCACTCTGAAAGACAATAATTTGTAGGGAGTAAAGAACTGTAAACTTTCCTTTTGAAGAAGTAAGGAAGTTGAACAAATGAGGAATACAGGCAAAACCAAGCCCTGAATGTCGCAATTACTCTCAATTCTAGACAGGCTCACAAATGAAATCCATCCATGGTTAAAAGGTTCATTCACTAGTTAAGATTTTCAGAGGTGGTTTGACTTTACTTCTTTTGAAGTCAATAACTAAAACTTACCAGAAAGTTACAGTAATTTCAAAATCTTGAGCCTCATATGTACTTACTAATTAATTTCTAAGAAATGGAGTACTATTAATAAATAAGGTGTATATATATATATATATATATAAAATAAATGAAGTACTTAACTGATGAAAAACAACTGTTGTTTAGATCATATTAATACATATTTGGGAGCATTAAGGCACCTAAACTGGTTTCTAACATTGAAAAATTAAAGATTTGTTCAATTCTAAAAAGAATGGTGAATTGTAAAAAAAAAAAAAAAGAGACAGAGAAGCATAAAAAGCTTTGAGGATTCTGGATAAAGCTTTTGAAAATCCAAGATTGTCATTTCCCTAAATAAACTGATACTGGGACAATGTTGCCTCCTTCTCTGAAGGTTTTTAATTATTTTATTTTTTTTTTTTTTTACTATCCCAATAAAATTCCTCTAGTCTAACACATTCAGTGATATTTTCTCCTGCAATTATATTCCTTGGAAACCATGCTGCTCCTCATTTTCCTCCTGCACTGGAATACTCATGAGTGGTGCCCAGGGATTTCTTGGTCTCTACATTTCATGCATTAGCCCCCTCAGATGGAGGCTGTTCAGTTTGCAGCACATAGGTGGGAATGGCTGCACAGTGCTTTACATTACAAGGAACCAGTTGTATCATGTTCCCAGCTGGCATTTACTTTAGAGTAGGGTAGCAGTGACCAACTCTAATGAACAACTGTTAATAATGAAAAAATGTTTGCAGGTGAATGGAACAAGGAATGTATACTGGAAAAATATCAGAACAATTTAATGAAGATGAACTGTTTATTTTCGCTTTAGTGTGGGTGTATTTTCTTTCATATATTATTGATTTTTTTAGGAGAGAGGGAAAACTGAAGAAGATCCTTTTTACACTGGTAAGAGTTTGTTTCATCTGAAATACAGAATAGGCCTCCTGGGTACTAATGGCTATTAAAGACTAGAAGTTAAATTTTGCACATTAACCTTCATATTTTGCCCAAATTGCTACATTTCACTTACCTAAAATTTACTTCCTAGTTATGGTGTCAAAAACATTCTCTTTCCACACTTTGCAAAATATCTGTTTAGTGTTTCTGATGAAGAAGAGAGATAATGCTTCCCTCCTGTATACAACCACCTAAATTATACTTCTCAGCTTTTTTTTTTTTTTTTTTTTAATTTTCCTGATAGTTACTTTGAATTACTAATTATAACATTGCATTTTAATGAATGCTGGGGAATTCTTTTACATAGTTGCCCTCTGAAATTTTAGATAAACCATGGTCACTCACAGGACAAATACCCTGTCAGGTGAAGGGCCAGGAGTAGCTGAGTTACAGCTCAGCCCAGGAGAAGAGAATCTGCAGTGTATCCATGGCTTTGGTGTGACACTTCTGTGGTTAAGAGACACTTCTGTGGCCTTCATGCCCACACTCACTGCTTCACTCCCACACTCCCTGCTTTGGAGAGCAGCTGGACCAAACCTCTCCATGCAGTCATTGCTTGGCCAGCTCATCCCCTGTTCCTCAACTCTTTTGAGGGGAGGACATTATTTTGCCTTGGGTCATCATTTTACCATAAAGAACAAGGATTTTTTTGCCAAAGAGGAGTTATTTTTAAGCAAAGAATCAGTGGTGAATTTGGCATCCACCCTCTGAAATACATGCTCTGCAATATGCACTCTGCAGAAAAGGGTTGAAGTAAATGCAACATCACAATCAGTAATGCAGTGTGGCTGTGAGGCAACTATAAAGAGGCAGAGAAAGAAGGCTGCTGGTGTTCAGGAGACAGGAATGCTAATTTTAGCTTCACCCTGAGTTTTGTGTAAGTGACTGAAGTATAAATTAGTCACCAGCTTTGAATGCTCAATTTGCATCATTTTCTATTGTATTATTACACCCAGTGGCTCTAACTGAGGCCTGATTCAAAACAAATGATCATGCTCAGTCTATTATTTATTAGAAGGAAATACACATGGAGTCAAAATTATAGAGGCAGGAAGTGGGCTCAAGAAAGCAAAAATCTTTTAAAGACATGAAATCTAAGCCAAGGGAAGTAAGATAATCATATATATGACAGACAGAGTGGAAAAAAAAAGGAATGTGGAAAGCTAGACACTGTTGACTTTGTGCAGTTGCATACCGGGTATACCATGTAATACTGGCCTGTCATCATTCTCTTCTTTATTGTATATTAAAATAAATAGTAAAGCTATTCGCTTGAGAGTAGCTCTGCCACAAATTCAAGTTGCTCCAGGCACTAATTTATACACTGGCCTTTTACACACACTTCTTTTTCCCTTTTTGTTTGTACAGGGTACAAGTTGGAGCAAGATGCAGATGTCTTTCCTGTTTTTCCTGTTAAAAAGTGTGTGTCCCCAGGTTAGTTCATCACCTGGGATCATTATGGGCCTCTAAGATCAGGAAATGAGAAACACTTAGGACTAAATTTTTGTTGCTGTCTATTTTGAATAGCTTAATTTTTAAATACAATGTAAATAGAATAAGGGCAAACGGTAGGCAAGGCCCTAGGCAAACAATACGGACAAAGGCCTGAAAAAAACAATGTATCTCGTTATCTGTCATTTCCTGAAGACTTCTGAGAAGAGAATCTCCAATTTTCTGAAACTATTGTTGGATTTGAAGTTGTAATAAATTACCAGCAAATTACATGGAAGGATGTTAAAGATAAGGTGGTTACACCTAGGCAGAGGAGTAGAGAAAGAAGAATCTGTGTCCCCTTATTTAGTCTCACGAAACATCTTTTTGCCTTGGTTGTGAAGTAATAACAACAAACATATCAAATTTAATTAGATAAGTTAAATCAATTAGCAAAATTCAATCAATTGCATTAGTTCAATTAGATTGACACAGTCCAGTTGCTCCATATTTACATATTTCATGAAATGAAGTATTACCAATTCAAAAACACTTAATTTATTTAAATATTTTTCTTCTGGTCAGGAATTTAATTTTATTTACTGTCAGATGGACAGATTCTTCAGCTGAAACATCACCTTAGGGCCCAGACCTGTGTCTGTTCATTGATCTTCAGCTCCCATACAAGGTAAAGCTGGGTGACAGACATTCCTTGGCAGAAAAATTGATGTAAGGAGTTATTGATTCCTGCTCTAACTTAGCTCTCAGTTGTGCTGGTGTGACCACGAGTGTGGCCAGCCTGTGAACCAGGTGATTAAAATGCCTCCACCAAGATGTGAGGAAGAAAAACACTTAGCAGAATCAAGGTCCTGCAAGGATATAAAGCAGCTCTTGTGATACCTGAATCTTGGTATCACAAAAACCAGGACAGTTGGCTCATCTATATTAAAAGTAAACCAGAATTACCTTAACCTGGAAATAAATTGCATAAAACAAATGCCTATCATAAGGTGCTGCAAGGAGGAAAAAAAAGCAGAAAACTGGCAAATTATTTACAGAGAATGCACATCTTGTTGAACTTGTGTCACCTACCTACTAAAAGTGAAGCTGTCAGCAGTTTGGGATCATAAGGGCTTTTCCCCCGCCCATTTTCAAAATGTGACTCTTCCATTCTAAAAATGTTGTCCTGTGAAACAAAAAAAAAAAAAAAAAAAAAAAAAAGAAAAAAAAAGAAAAAGGAAAAGAAAAAAAAAAAAGAAGGAAAAAGCATCATTATTTGATGAAAGAACACTAAGAAGTAATTTGAACTAAAAAGAGTGCAATATATGTGAGTCATAGTGGGGTTTGTGGCTTCAGGGAAGTCAAATTGCACTGGGTGAGGATCTGGTAAAAATGCCAATCTCCTGATCAATATGTGCTGAATGCTGGTCAAAGGCAAAAATACACATAAACAGCTTCTGTCTCTTCTGTTCCACTGCAAGTATCATTTATTTTCATATTAATTTTCATGAGTTTACTAAATTATTTTTACTTTCACTGAGAATACATCTGAGTAATAGTAACTGAAGAACAGGAATTTGAAACTTCTATCTGAGAAAAAGATAAAATCTATTTTTTACTATTATTTTCTGAAATGTGCCACCACTGTAAATTAGTACATAATAATATACTAAATTCTGCTTTTCATAGCCTGTGTATTAGTGACTTACTATTTTATATACATCCTCAAATTCAATTTCAACTGGCTCAGGAAAGCATTATTTATTATTATTATTATTATTATTATTATTATTATTATTCAGTACCTTGTGATGAAACTTTTAAAATATGCAGGCAGAGGGCAAATCATAGGGGAATATAAACTAAGATTAAAAAGGGCCTCAGTAAACACCAAGTCAAATGAGGGTAAATAAATCCAAAGTAATGGGCTTTTCAGTGCACTTAATTACTTTAATTTTAACTGGGGGAACAAGTCTGCCAATCAATTTGAATAATATATTTATCTTATGTTTTGCTCTGAGGATAAAACCAGAAGAATAGATGCTTTTTGAACAGAAGTCTTCAGCATCCACAGAGGACTTGTGAAGACCTCAGCAAAACCTGGCATTTCCATTTCCCACCCGCACTGTGGCTAATTTGCAGTGACACCTAATTACATCAAGGAACCCCAAAGAGAAGAGCTCAACCTCCACCTTGGAAGCAGCATCCTCCTTGGCACCCTTGCCTTCCCTATACTGCTCATCCATACTGAAGTCAGGCAATGGTGAGGCTAGTGACCAGGCATACTTCCAAATGGTGTTATTTTAAACCCACTGTGTCCATGATTCTTAAGTCACAGGCTACAGATTTTATTACAGACTTGTTCAATTACATCACACCAGCACATATTTCTATGTACTTATTACATATTTTCAAAAAAAAAAGTGAGGTAGATTTCACATTTCCTTCCATTCACTGAAGAAAAAGATCAAGGGAAAATAAACTGTTAGGAGGATAGTCATCCATGGCTTACTGCACTGTAAGATAAAAAGGTTGGACACTGCTTTGTGAAGCTTGATCCCAGAAGTCAGACTCAATCTCCTAAAGCATGTTCTTGTACGTGTAGCCTGCCTGATTATGTTTATACAGTCATCCTGTGTCTGTGCTATTTGACACAGTACTACCTTTCTCTTTCTGGCTCTTAATAACCCAGACACATTCCTTGCTTCTCTCCAGTCTTCTGACTTTGCTCTTTCTAAGCAGAGATGAATAAATAATCAAACAGAAAAACATTTCTGGAATTCTACTGTAGGATCCATATCTAGATCTTGAATAATAAATAAAAGTAGTAAATTGATGAGAATGCTAAACCTCAACTGCAATAATAGAAGATGGCACTAATGCTACAAGCTATTATTGAAAAATGTTATTATCAATCTACATTTTCTTGGCATTTCTTCTTAGCAGATGACAAGGGCTCAACCAGCACACCAAGGGATATCTGATAAGGCTACAGAGTCAGTGGCATGACAGTTAGCGCAGAATATATTCCCAAAATAATCCCATGTGTCATTGTAAGACAAATAGGAAACAGATGTGGAAGTGATTTGGTGTAGGAGGATCTGATTTTTGACTGTATTCTTCTGTTTTATGTCACTGTAACTCTACTGATATTGGTGTGTAGAAGACAAGAACAAGTGGAGACCCAGGTCAATGTAAGTCAGAGGTGATCAATCCTTCTCTTTGTGCTTGTGGAATAAAAATTTGAAGTAAGATGCCTGAAAGGGAAATCCCACAGTGTTTTCGCATTTCAGTTAAAAAGCAATGAAGAGACACGTACCGTAAGTTTCCAAATTTATGGGTGAGTAATAATGACAATAAATACATCTCTGTTAAGTGCCAAATAAATGTATCATGGATTGTCTGAGGCCCCAAGCAGTTCTGATAAACATGCTGTGGAAAGTCTAACCTGTCACGAACAGGGCAACTTGCCCAAACAGCTTTTCAGGTGCTGAAATCAAACTACTTCTATCCACAAACCAACAGAACATACAGGCAACAGAGGAATAAACTCTTTTCTACATACCACCCACCATTTTAAAAGCCTAGAAAGCAATATGACTTGTCATAGGTATTTGATCACACAAGTCATTTGTCTACAGCATTTCCACCCAAATTTAATCAGTCTGCCTGGAGATAGCAAAGAACAAGGCTCTGCTCAGAGATTTAGGGGGTCATCGGTCTATGTGAGTGTGGCCCTCCTTTGCACAGTACATACAAGAGCTGTCAGATGGAAAGAATGCACATTGTTTTCAGAAAAATTCTGATCAGTTAATAATTTTGCTGCTTCTTGAGTTTTGCAGTTAATTGAATACAAAGAATGGTACTGCAGTGAGTCAGCAAATGCCCAAGCCATAGACAGCAAAACCCCCTCTTTATTAAACAAATGCTCAATGTTGCAAAGTTTTATGAGGGCTATTACAGAATCAAGGGCAGGAATTCATGACAAAGCAAGATTTCCAGGTGGGAGAAAAGTTTCTAGAAATGCAAAAAGAAGAAAGAAAACAAAATTCAAAGAAAGGCCTTTGTAACTCAACAATTAGTCCCATTTATTGTCTAAACCCTTTCATTAGTTCCACTGGCAGCCCAAAAAGACATTACAATGTACTTCAAATTTTTTTTAAAGTTCCTTGTAGCTAAAAACCTTGCTGTAGCATGTTTTATGGGTTATTAAAGACTAAGTTTATATCTCATTGATGTTTCTGTATAATCCATAGTAAAACTACTGAAAATGAGTTTCTTTAGGTCTTGAAATTCCACAAACCCATAAAGACAACAACTGACTGCTGGCTTATGGCATGACACGAATTGTTTCACCTAGTAAATGCCTTTCAGAGTAGGAGATAATGCTTCTGGCTCCTTAAAACATATGTTTTCCTGTAGCAGATAGTGTGATAGATGGTAAGATTTAGACAAAAAGGACTACAGTTCAGTCCTGGAAATGAAAGAAAAAAATTTTGTGATTCCCGATGATCTGCCACTTCCAGGCTCCACAGACCCGCTTTCAAACAGCTGAAATTCGACTGAAACAATGTGTCACATCACGGCACTGAGTGGTGACAAGACATTGCTATCTGACTAGACATTTCACATCTTGTTATTGAATAGCTCCACTCAGCCAGTGAGCCAAAAAAATGTAATGCTATACATGCATAAACATAACAACTCTATACCTATTTAAACACACATATACATATATTTATACCCAGTATGATAACTTCTTAAACAATTTTTTTGTATGTCTGCCTGGACCTAAGCCCATCCAGTACTGTCTCAACATAACAAAGATAAGGAAGGTGAAAAATTAGCTGTTGTTGGTAAATATACATTTTATTTCCCAGTTTAGTACTACTGCCTTGCAGGTGAACATGTGGCCAGTGAGGAAGCAATACCTACCATCCTGAGCCTGGACAGCGCTGACTGCCGAATTTCAGGGGGATTTTTTCCTGAATTTTTTCTGGCAGTTCTCACAGAAATCATCCCAGAACTGCAGAGGCTAATGCAGTGAAAACACTGCTAGTCAATAATGAATAAATACAGTGCAAGCAAATGATCTGAAGAGAGTATGTTGATGGATTGTGTACAGCTACTATGGAGTTTACTGGTTTAAATTATCAGGCATGGAATGACAGCAGTGAAGCTCCCCAGCCATTCTAGAGCAATGGAATGAACTCATATCCTTACTCTTGCAACCTCCAAACCATAAATAGAAAGGAGCACATCTCCAGGGTATCTTTCAGGGACTAACTGATTTCCACAAGAAACTGCTGAACAAAGAATTGCACATGCAATGCACCAAGAGCCTCAGAAACTATCCCAATCTTTGTTTAATGAAAAGGTAGAGTTGGCCATAGCTGTGAGAATTTTTGATGTTGCTATTCCCCTCACTATTTACACAGACTCTGTTGTGCTATGATGAAGTATTTTATAAAAAACCCTGATCAACAAAAAAAAAAACCAACAAACTACAAACCCCAAAAGTAAACCCTGATCCAAAACCCCAGAAAAAAGAGCTCCAAAAGATTTCCAGGGTGTTTGGAGTATAAAAATGCATCCATTGTGTACTGGAGAACTTTAAATCATGTGGCAATGTCTCTTAGCTTAGTAAGAAGTTGCTGGCATGGAAATATTTTGTTCTCTTTATTATTCAGTATTGGAAAGTACAACAGGCAAATCTCCACTTCCCACTCAAGGGAAATACTTTGAGACTTGTTAAGGTTTGGATTTACCCCTTCTACACAGAGGCATTAGTTGGGGTGGCTGAATTTGCTGCCCTGCTCACAGCAGAAGGCTACAGGTTCCTCTGAATGAGGAGTCAGAGCAGCTCAGAACTGCAGTTCCCAAGGGCAAGATCTCATCACTGACCACAGAGGAACCTTCATATGAATTTAGGTCTGAGCTAAGAATCTTTCTTAAATGAACACTGCAGAGGCAGCTGATTGGAGACACCTGACTTTGCAACAGAGAAATTTGATGATCTTGCTTTTTGTTTTCTTTTTTTTTTTCTCATTTTTTTTCCTCTTTTCTCCTGTCTTCCAATATGTTCATATCAGTGATTTTTTGATTCGCCTCTTGCCCATACAACTTTCTGTGCACCCATTTTATAACTGCATCAAGGCTATTTCAGAGAGTCTTTTGAGTAAATTTCACTCTGTGAGAATTGATTTATTTATGAATTATGTTACTTTTCAAGAATAATTTTAAGTGAAACAACTGTGCAGGATATGGCTATGTTGTTATTGTTATTATATTTCCTATTTCACACTTAATCTATTGAGTCATGAAAGCTGTAAAATGTGAGGACTTTGGTTTCAGGTTTGGGAATCATGCTGTTACAGAACTTTTAATGAGAAACTTTTATTAAATTTATCCCCATGGAATGCTATATTTTTAAAAAAGTGCAAGTGCAAATAAATATAATGTGAGAAATTATGCAAAAAATACAAATATTAAAACAAATGTAAATGTTGAGGCAAGTGGTAACCATTAGGGAAATAGGTGAAAAGTGACTGGAGCAATAATGCAACTGCCTTAAATCATTAATTATTAGAAGAAAAAAAAAAGAAAAAAGAAAATAGAAAAGAGTAAAAAAAAGAAAAAATAAACAAAGAAATGAAACAGAAAAAAGAAATGCACACAGTGGCTTCTGACTTTTAGTCTTCAGGCTCCATGTACTATAGGGTTTTACCTGCACACATCTGGAGGACACTGGGCTCTGCAACACCTTTTTTACATTTTGTTTTTCCAACTTGCGGCTTAGTGGAATTGAGTAATGAAAATCAGTTTTAAAATCCTATGGGAAATCACTCTAAGTGACAGATCTTTAGTGAAATGGTGTTCCCAAAGAAAGGACTCCAGCTTCTGTAGGATCTGGAACTGAAACTTCCTGGGGTGGCTGTGCTGTGCCAAAGGGCAAAGAGAAGGAACTTTGTTGAGGAGCATTTACCTGCAAAACTACCATGAGATATGAAGATCTGCCCACCTCTCCGTGCCTCCCTCTGGCAGTTTGCTCAGTTTCCTGATCACTCAAAGTCCTCTCAAACAGTCTCTGCATTGACCTGTGTCCTCTTCTTCAGGCTCAAGAAATCTTTTCCCTATACTTGTAGATATGTACTGACATTTTGGTGCCTGCAAACCTTAGTTTTGATATCAAGATAAGAGAGCTGTTGTGATGATGAGCAGCTCCATGCTTCATTTCTGTAGATTAATGAAAGAAAAACACTGGGTCTTGGTTCACATTTCTTCTTTTATCCCTCTACATTGCTTCTATTGGAAAGTTCTTCTATCTACTGTTCTTCAGAAGATGCCTTAAAATGCAGCAGAGACAATTCTGGAAAGCACAAGTTTTGACAATCTGACTCCTTAGGCTGAATTTGGACAACTCACCCTCTCAATAACTGTCTTTCAGTCAATTATCAAACACACCACATTGCTTTCTTCTGAAATTAAATCTATCAATATTTATTAATTTACCATACACCTTTGCTAAAAGGAAAATTATTTCTATCTATCTATCTATCTATCTATCTATCTATCTATCTATCTATCTATCTATCCATCCATCCATCCATCCATCCATCCATCCATCCATCCATCCATCTATCTAATTATAATCCAATGAATTTAATTAAATGGAAAACAGCCAACTGGGCTATTCAGGAACAGCTGGTTTAATCTATTCATTATTCCTAGCTCATGATCAGTAAGTGCTTCTGATTGGGAGAGAAACCAAGTGTCAATGTCAAATGGTGAAGACTTGTTCACACCTGAACATACTAGTCTGCATACTAATATTGGTATTTATATGAATAATAGCCTCTTTCAAATCACTGTGCAACATATGTAAATAAAAGGAGGGCAGGCACAGTCAAGCTGAGCAGCTGTTCAAAAAAGATATGTGTGTTTGTGATATTTCACTAGCTGAATTCACCAGACTTACCTGACTTTCATGCAACAGCTTTCTGGGTTTGGTTTTGTTTTTCCCTGTTGATGTCATTTACCTATTTGCACCAGTTTTAAAGATCTGCCTATTTTGGATAATGTGTTCTAATTCTACAGCAAATAAATGAGCAGACATGAGTTTCATTGTCATGTCATTATATTGTTTATTGCTTTAGAAATTCTTGCAAGTATGGAGTGATTAGAAAAAGAAAACAACTCAAAACAAACCAAACATGCAGTTAACATAAATGACATGTTAACCTTGACTGATTAGTAAAGACACCAAAAATGTCATCCCAATGGCATACCAGACACTAGATACCATCAAGGATATTGAACAATTCTCAGAGGACACTGAGAATTAGAATGCCTTTGTATTGCAACTTTCTGGGTTGTCAAGTGTAATACATCACCTAAGATGACTGTCTGGCTCATACAGGATGACCTCTGGAAATATAACCACTATACAATGACTGTCTGTTCTAGTCAAGTTATTAAGTGGTCTGCATATGTAAGAAATAAGATATACAAACCTAAAACCAGTACACGTAACTGAACTACATAACCTAAAAGTCTCCATTCGTTAAGTACTCTTATTCTTACCTCCAGCATATTTTCCATTAAAAACATTTGGAACAGATTCTAATTGCTTTAGCAGATTCTACTATTATGTTAAATATATTATTGGGCCATACTCTATTACATGATTGCAGAAGTTTTCTATGGTTATTTTTAGCATTCAAGACCACTTCTTTCCCCCTTTGTCTTCTGGATTTCCTGTATGTTATTAGACTGTGGTGAGGTCAGGCATCAGAGGAAATAACAGCAGTGCTGACTCCTGGACCCAATGTTTTATGAATTACTGAGCATCAGTGATGTAATGGCAATAAATCTAACCCAGCCTCAGTCTTGTGTCCCGTTGTAAATAAATGAAGTTAGCAAAGGTGTTATTTTATTCAAGAGCCTTCCTGATGAGGACAAAAATATTTCCCCCAGGGGATTGTTTGTAAAATTGCTTCTGTAATTAGGGTGCTGTTTAACAAGAGAAGAGTTCTCCAGTTTTCCTGGGGAACTTTCATGTCTGAGTCAAGGATATCTTATTTACAACACAAAAACAACTGCAAATTGGGGAAGCAACATACAGAAAGGACTTAGTAAAGTGGAATTAACATATAAGCATATGGCCAAGATTTTCTAATTTCCCAAGTGATTTTGCACACTCACAAGTTAGGCACCCAATTTAAAACTTGCTCAAGGGCTCTGATTTTCAGCAAATACTTTCTTGGGCAATTTAAAATTCTGATACTTGGAGCTGTTAGTCACTTCTGAAAATGAAGGCATATGTCTGCACTGCTTTTTATCCTATCTGCCTTTTAATTCCCAGGAAGAAGTCATCTCTAATATGAACACATGACCCAAATTAAAGGCTTCAAAAATCTGACTCTAAATGAGTGACAGAATAAGGAGCAAGGCTAGAAAAATACAATTGATTCCTTCTCCCTAAAATAAGACCTTGTGAGCATACTTTCAGAGAATTTGTGCACGTAACAAAGGGGCATAGAAATACACCACAGCAACTACTGCAACAACTATTAAGCTTTGTTTTTGTCTCTAAAATACTGCAATCTCTTTGCAGCTTTTCATGCAGAGGTGCCTATGAAGTGTCAGATCTAGACCAGTGTTTGATACTTACTCAGATTTTTAAAATTACATAAACAAAATCTGAAATACAGAAGCTGAAATTCTGACCCTTTGGGCAATTTAGCTTTTCCTCAGGCAAAGCTTAGATCTGAAATCTCTGCAATAAGCATTTCTCTTTCCTCTTTGTTCCCTCCACGTGCTTTCAGTGTTACAGTGCCAAGCCTTTCTGCAGCCTCATTTCATATTTCTTCATTAGCAAGTAATAATATCGTCAAATTTTAATAACTGGTATTGCATTAGAGAACAATGCATTTGAAAAGGTAACTTCTATTGTGCACATGGAGACATAACTAACAGCAGACATAATTATAACCTCTCTCTGTGACAAGTTGCAATTATTCCTCATGGCACTGTATCTAAGAGCAATGCATTTCTCATACTGTTTTTGGGAGGGGATTTATTAAAAAAGTCAAGAATGTTTGATATTCTTTTCCCAGTGCAACAAAAACTTTGCTGACACAGTAACAGATGGATTTAAGTGATTTTGATTCAGGGTGACTGAAAAATGTACATTAAAATTAATTTCTTTATTCACTATCTTTCCTGCTTTTCTAGAACTCAGGGGTCCCCAGAAAGGGAGAGAGTCAGTGACACTGGCAAGAATATTTGTTACATTCATTTGTTATATCTATATCTGTATATTATATAAATAGGAATGCACAGTGTCAGCAGGGCTAATCAGCATCCAAGCAGGTAACTCAATTACTGATATTTGTATCTTTGAGGAAGAAACAAAGCCTTTCATTTAACAGAACTTTGGCTCAAAATCCTGGCTCGTTATATAGCATGGTGTGGTGTATTACAGTATAGTTCAGTATGGTTTAGTACAGCATAATATAGATTGACTTGGTTGGTTAAAACAAACTGACAAACACACCAGCCAGGTTTTTGGTTTTTTTTTCTGTTGTTGTTGTTGTTTTTGTTTTTGTTTTGACAAAGAAAGCTAGCATTCAGATTACTTCATTTTTCACCCCCCACCAGCAGATCATAGACATGGTGAGGAGTGGTCGTGGTCATGAACTGAGCTATGCAGGACCTGTGCCCTGCACAGGGTTAAGTACCACAGCACTGATCACCACAGACTGGTGCCATCCCAGATGTGCTGTGATCCCTGAGAGACCTCCATGGGTACCTTCTCTGGCCCCTCAGCATGGAGCCCACTAAAGTCACAGAAAGATTCCCTTCAAGTTCAGTGAACGCCAGAGGAATCTTTCTCATATCCCTTGCCATGTTTACATGTTAACTCGAGGTCACGACAAATCCTTCCAAATGACTATGAATTAAAACAGTTGTTCTCCATCACCATCAATTTAAAAGGTTTGAACTGATGAATATACAATTTCTAAACGTGCATCTGTACCACCACCCTTCTGCTTTTTGTCATCATTAAAGTAATGGCAATAAACACTGAGAAGAAAAATCATATGTGTTCTTAATCCACACCAATTACTTGTTTTACAATGCAAGTTTCATTTGCATTTATTCAGATAAATGTTAAGTGTTTAACTGCATTTAGCTGTTTATCCTTGAAATGTATAATTACACACAAACACATACATTCACAAACAAAAATAATAAGACCTGAAATATTAATCATCTCACCTGCTGTGCCAAATCACCCTTTTAATTTGTTATGCATGAGCAAAGGCACCTTTAGACATTGATCTGGGTTCTCTCCTCAGCAATGATTGTGCAACCCCAGTGAAAGCCAACAGAGCTAAAGAACAAAGTCAGCTTTGGAGATTATCAAGAAGAACAAATATCAGCAGAATCCTTTTTTTGTTCCATATTTACAACATAGTTTTAAATGATTCAGTTGCTTCTTGTCTTAGTTTTACAAATAGACTGTTGCCTTTAATTTAGCCCTGGATCTGGAAATTTTGAACTTAATTGGTAGGTAAAAAACACATGCTTTTGTATTTATTTAATAAAATCTTCTCAGACCATCTGCAAGACAACGCTGCTCAGTTTTCTATCACCTTGGATGTAAACATCTCAAGGGGAAAAGGTGTTTGTGCTGTTTGAGGAGCCTTCTGAACTCTGCTAAGCTTATCTTCTCTTTAGAAATGAAACTTTGTTTACCTCAGATTTGAACACTGATTACAGGCCCCTGAGAAATAGAAGACAGTTTCTGAAACACTGTCAACAATAATTGGTTCCTGAAATGTAAGTCCATTGAAGGGGAAGGACTCAGAGGTATGGTGTTGTAGGAAAAGTGACCACAAACCTGGACGGTGCTGGAGATGCCTTGTAAGACAAGTTTCACAGGGCCAGAAAGGTCCACTGGGGCCAAACTGCACATTTAGAGATGCACAGACAACGTGTGGGAATGAAGTGAATCTTTCCCCTTTACTTTCCTTTTGTATGAAGGCATTAACTCAAATGGAATTTGAAATATAATAGCCCAGCTGTCTTCCTGTTTCGGGAGGTGTTAGTGGTAGGAGAGAAGTTAAATTGCAAGACTGGCATTTTTTTTCTCATATCAATAACTAAGCATCTTCCCCAAAAGACACACAGTCCAGGGCACTCTCCTCTCATGTTTCAGTGCTTCTATTCAGCTAGAATAGACCAGAACAACTTGTGCTCTTTATGTAAAACTGTGTTCATGGTTTCCTTCTGTATCTTTTCACAGAAGGTAATTCATGCAACACTATTACAGTATATATTTTATAGATCAAATTCAAGATCTTAAAGTCATGATTACTTTTTAATTTTTTTTTAATTTTTTTTTTTTTTTTTAATAAATGATGTCAATGTCTGGTAACAGTCCGAAATAACAAATTTCACATGCAGAGTTTTTGGAAATGAAATAAAGAACAAAACCAACAGTGTCTTTATGTCTCTTTAAACGTATGGCACTCCTGCATTTTCAGTACTGCATGAAGTTACAGTCCTCTAACTCAGAAAACAGACCCACTGAAGGAAATAAGAAGAGTATTCTCAGTTTTTTTCCAAAATGAGAAACTGGTAGGCAGAAGGTTCAAAATAAAATAAAGGGATGTTCCTCCCATGTTGTAATTTGTAGGGCTTGGGGTGCTGTGCATACTTAAAAGATATATGAGCTCAAGAAATGCCAGTACTAATTTATCAAAACCAAGTCATTGAAAAGCATTAAACACAGAGATTCCACCCCTGGTTCAGGAAATCCCTGAACAACCAGTGCTGGAGCCTGGGAGACGATATCACTAAGCACTGCTGCCTGCTCGCCGCTCATTCTCCTCCGCTGACATTCATTATGGGACCCGGTGAGAACCAGGGTCCTGGGCTAAATGAGCCTTTGGTCTGAACAGATTGGACTGTTCTTATGAAATGAGGCAGAGAGAAATTAGGTAATTTAGCCAGGAAATCTATGCCAAAGCAAAAAGCTAATGTTCTAGTTCCTGAGCCTTGTCCAGTGCCATAAACAAAAGTATATAGTCCTGCCTCAAATCCCAGTCAAGCGAATGGCAGCTGAGCTTACTCAGCACATGCAAAGCTATGCACAATGTGCCAAGTAAAATTGGTAAGGATCGCCTGTGACAGGGAGAGTACATCAGCTTTTGTGCCCAGTTAGGCTTTAGCTGTCCTGTGATTCCCAAGGAATATCTCTGTTGGGTTCCCCATGCATGGACAAATTGCCATATGCAAATTGCCACTTGTTTTCTATTCACTGGAGTTTTACAAGAACTAGCAGTGGAAGCAAAAAATCCCTCTCATAGATTTCCTGCTCTAAAGCAATTAAATTAATCAAACTATCATATAAAAAAAGACTTAAAAGAAATAAGTAATTTACCTTAGAATAAAGATCAGATGATACATACAACAATATTTCATAAAGACAAATTTGGGGGCTTTTTCACTGACTTCTATGATTCATATACAGCCAGGGGAGATTCATGTGACAATATTATTCTAAGTGTTACCATCACTTCCAAAGCTTATTAAAATAATCTAATCTATTTAAACATATTGTAGGGAAGAAGAGCTGATACGTAATTATCTCTTTCCCTAAACTGTTCTTTGATTTGGTTTCAGGGTTCAAGGATCCACCCAGTTTTTGTGTTAATAGCCAGCACTGATGTCACTGGGAGAAACAGAACGGAAGATAGAGGTGGAGGTTGAATTTGAAGATAAATTTAATAAAAACATTAGAAACCACTGGATAAGAAAAGCAAACAAACATCCAACAAGTCAACCTCTGGTTTCATAACTTCCTTGCTTCTTGATGTATCATAATATCCTTCCTTTCCCTTTTTAATCATGCAAACTAACAGCTGTCTTTTTAAACATTTTTAGACTCAACTTCAAGTGCCTCACTCGATACCATATGTCACATATTTCCTCTCTTTTTTTGTAAAATGGCTTTGGATAGAATGTTTTAACCTTATTTTCCTGCTGTCTGGATTTTGTCTGTTGGTATTCAGAAGCCTCTTTCTATCTCAAATGCCATTCATTTTAAGTTGTCTCATCAAATTTTGGTCACAGGTTTTAAATTCTGCACTGTTAATCTTCTTAACCAATATAAGAAGTTAAAAACTCATTTATCACAAATTGCACTATGATGAGTATTCTCGCTTACAGAGCAGCTAAAGCAGAGGATTACTGGTAGAAAATGAATAACTGCAAGTTGCAAGCAGAAAATGAAGTAACAATAACAGGATGCCAAATAGACCAGGCTTGCTTACAATGGCTATATGCTTTCTTCTTTCTGCTGCATTCCCACTTTTCAACTGCTATCTACCTTGCCATCACATTAGTTTTTAGCTATTTATATGAAATTGAGCACAGGGATTTGATCTACTGTCTTAGGTGACAATGTCTATGGAAGAATTCCAAAGACTTCTAGTCTAGATTTACATGTCAAGAGTGTGAACCTTAAAACCAAAGTTTGACAGAATACCTAAGTCCATGTTGTTTTCAGATGGCTGGTATGGCTTGTTTTAAGATGGACAATAATTTGCCTCAAGTCTTGTAAAATTAAATTGTAGCTGAAATTTCATACTGCTTCCTGAGTTCCCTTCTTGGATTCAATATGTATAATTTTATTCTTTCTAGTTCAGAGAAATATAAATCGATATCCAGGAACTTTTCTGAAATGCACTGCTTCTGAGTGCCTGCCTCATCTTATTTTATTATTTTTATTTCATGGTCATGAACATCTCAGACACTACAGAATCTGTGAAGGATAAGCACTATTTCTGAAGATGCAGAATTCTCTATGTTGCCTAAGGATAAGGCTGGATGGCTATATGAACTGAGTATGTTTCAGGTTAATTAAATCAGATAAAATTACTTCTACCCTCTGTAATAAACTGTAATCTAAGTCTGTATGGAATAAATTGCCTTAACATCAAGAAAGAACAAAATCTGGAACACCTACAATCCTCTAACATACTTCCTGCTGCCATCTATTCATTTTTCTCACTGTCTTTTTCCCTCCAATGCATGACCTGTGTTCTCTGGCACTATAAGCAACCCCAAGTCTCTCTCCTTTTCAGAGACACAGATTCAGAGTGTCCTGGCTGTGATGATGCCTATGGAGAGCCTATAAAACTCAAAACTAAGTTGTTCATTTGAAGCATCTAAATGCTGAAACTTGTCAGTGTCAGTTTTACTTCACATTTATGAGCAATCTCCCTGAAAACACTGACATAATTAACTCAAGTTCCTTCTGGATGAGGTTTTGCAACTGTTTTTTATAAAAGCACTTCACTGGACACTTAACTGCATGGGTAATTAATGCTCTAATTTGACACTGGCACCTAAATGCTAGCTCTACAGAAAACAAAAAGTAGTCAACAATGACACTGCCTCAGAGATTTGGCTTTAAAAGCAACTTTAAAAGCAAATATGCAGTTTTTATATTCATTGTCTCCAACTGTTCACTGAAATATCTTGAAAAAATACTGCAATCTCTTTTTAATAAAACAATCTGAAAGTTTAGCTATTACTATTAAATTCACTATTATGTTTCATTCCTTCACCTATGTAATGAGTGGTAGCTATTTATGCCTTTTCATACATCTCATCTCACCTCTTACCAGATGGCTACTGCATTTAAAATCCTCCTTACATCAAGCACAAACCTTCAAATCCAACCTTTTTTTTTTTTGTAGATTAACAAGCTACAACATAATTTCTGCTTTTTAGGTGAAGACTTTGGGTGCAGTTGCAGCTGCTGTTACAGTTTATCACACCCTATTTTTGGAAATTTACTCTAGTCTTGTGAGCCTGGAGAAGACCAAGAGATTTAGAAGCAGCAGTCCCAGAAGAGAAAAAAGCAGATAGGGAAGCTTGGGCGACTCACCACATTTAATTAACTACTGCTCCAGTTCAACTCTTGCACTAATTGAAATCCTAGTTAGCCCCAAAGTATATTGCTTTTATCTCTTTGGGAAGTTTTAGAAGGGTTAATTCTGGATTTTTTTTCTGATCATATTGCTTACTACTTAGAAAAACAAAAAAGAAAAAAAAAATTAGGTGTAAGTTTAAAAAGCATTCCTCTTCTTTTTGGGAACTTTTCCACCAAATAAATAATTCTAGACTGGGATTTGATTCCTCTATTCAAATGGGTCATATGTCATTGGGTCATTGCTTCGTATAAGTAAGATGCCAGGCTTTTTGTAAGCAACTGAAATCTTCTGCTTTCTTTACATTCTTCTATTATCTGTTTTAAAGTATTTCCTTATTTATTATCTTTAATACCCCATGAAATACACTGATTGTAAAAATAATATCTAAATCATTAAATGTTATCTAAACTACTTGCTACAATGTCAGCTAAAAGAAAACACATTTTAAGGGATTCTGTATCATCTTTCTACAAAAAAAAAAAATAAAAGCAGATATTTTCCTTTATTTTCTTTTAGCCCTCTCTTAAAGACTTTTATTTTGTGATTCTGATATGTGACTGTTTTTATAATGTCAGGAAAGTACCTTGAGTTAAAAAATTTATTGTGCTATATAATCTTTGTACAGCAAGATTTAGAATTTCTGCATTAACCATCTTTTACACTGTAGTCCTACTATCTCCCTTCGAGGTAATCCTTTTTACAGAGGGTCATGGCTTTCCACTGTCTGTATGAAAACACATTTGCACAAAGAAATAAAAGCCAAATTCACAAACCTACAAATGACAAGCAGAAAGGGCTTGTATTCCAGCTTGCTTTCCTGCAAAATCCTTTGAAAGGCTAAACAGCCTTTTCAGGGCAAGCACTAATCTGCAGACTTGTATCCCTATGTTTGAATGTAATGAGATTCCAGTAAACACATGCACTCTGTGTCAACACAGGGAGCTCAATTTAAGAGCAGCTTATTTTCAGCTACTTTCAGGCAGCTAAGACCAGATCTGAAATGCTACTTTAACTGAAATGGGAATGCCTGTGCAGGGATTTGCACTGAATTCGTGAGATATTCACAAGTTTCCTTATGGACAAGGCTAAAGTCATGCAGAGAGCTCTTTCACAATCAAAGCTTCTACTTCGTTGTCCAAACTCTCATTTTTTAGCTTCCTTTCTTGACTGAGGTTAAACAAAGTCAACTTTACCCATTGATTTTCTCTTTATCCCCACCAGTCTTTAAGAGAATACATAGATCTTGTACTTGAGTCTGAATCATTTACTATTATATTATATTTGTTGGAAGAATGTGGCATTTTTCTGTGTTAAATAGCAGAAATTTTCTTTTGAGGCCAGGCTGAATGGGAATCTGAGCAACTTGGTCCAACGGAGGGTGCCATGGCATGGAGGCTGGAACCAGATGATTTTTAAGACCCTTTCCAACCCAAACCATTCCATGATAAAAGATGTTCAATCTTTCCGTATTCTAAATTCAGTATAAGTTTTGCAGATTTTTAGTTAGGAATCAAAATTAATGGTCTAGACTATACTCTACAGATGTCAAGAGATTTGTTCTTTGGTAAGTATTCCACAAAAAGACCCTTGGTACAGGAACAGTAAGTTGATGAAGATTTACTTTTTCATTACTCCCACACTTAAATAATGAAATGAGATCCCTGTTTCTTATAACAAAAGATGATTAAATGCATAAACAGAAAGGTTTGTTAAATCAGAATAAAATAAATTGTTCAGAGTAAATGACATTAAGCACCTCAACCAGCCATAATTAAATTAAATATGCCACCACGACTATTGTTGATACACCACCTTCATAACCACTGATACTTAGCCAAACAGAGAACGAAACTTGGATCAAATAAAAGGAAAAAACAACAGTGCTATTGGTCTGAAGTTTTCCACTGTTTGACACATGGTTTGTATTGTAGGTGCACGAATATCCCTTATGAAACCCTTTGCAAGCTTGTAAATAAACACTGGCTACACAGAGTAATGTTGATTTATATAAATGGAAAATGCTTTCAGGTTTTATGCTGGTTCCATATTTCAAACAAGCTGGAAGTACAGATGAAACGATCAGAGTCACTGCTTTGAAAAAGTAATCAATGCCATTTGTTTTTCTGATTATACATTTACTGGTTTGTAATTAAAAGACAAAACAAAACAACAAAAATGCCCTCATACCTCAGGGCAAAAGAACTCTCTGGAAGATAATCTTCCTCTCTTACACTGTTTGTTTTCTAATTCCCCTCCTCTCTTACACTGTTTGTTTGCTAATCCCCCTTCAAAAACTGTCTCCAGGTTTGAATCAGGCTGAATCAAACAGTATATTTTTGCTGTGCCTTAGAGATAAAAATCTGTATGATTTGAGAAGCTGCACAGCTTGCATAGAGAACTGACCAATTCTATGAGAATCCAAGAACTAAGACTTTTTTTCACTCCTACATATAACTTCATGTAGTCTTGGCCCATAAGTGTGCAGAGGGGCATCTAAAGATTTTTCTGATGAACAAATAGTTTCACCACTTCTAGTTACCTTCTCTTTTTGGCCCAGAGACAAAGGACCATTTTCACATGACAATCACTGAAGCTTCAACTTTTAAGATAACTTTTAAGATTGCTGAGAGCAAAACTGATCAAGGCCAAATTTGCCCTGGGCAGAAGCCTGAAAACTAGAGAAGAATCCCTAACACTGTTGTCATCCTTGACCAAAATGTGGAGCAGTTTTCCATATCACTGATAAGAAGGTGCCACCACTGTTAATTATCTCACTGGCATAAAAAAAAAAACATATCAGAACATGAAAAAACCACAGACTTCTATTACAAATTCTTGATGTTTCCTTTCCTGCTGCTAATACTTTCTGAGCTGTGTTGGGAGTAAAGTTTTCTGCAGTGTAACACATATTTCTTTTCCTATTTCTTTTCTGTTTCATCAGAAGACATAAGTAGGCAAAGCATTTAAAGAATAAACTTAATCTATGTTAATGATGTCATTGTCTGGAGTAAAGACAATGTTTCAGGAGGACAGGAAAGATCTGAACTTTACATCTTCTTGCTTACATACGAAAAGGTCTCAGATGAAGACTCTATTTATCTAGCGGATTGTTTCCCTTTAAACAAAGAATAAAAAAACAAAATGTACTGCTTTATTTGTATTTGTCACTGCCAGTTTACATAATGCTAGGAAATTATTTAAGTCAAAATCTGTTGCTGATGTGGCCCATGTCATATTTCTACTTTTAGAGGTGGCGAAAAAGGTTTCATATCCACATCAAGCCACTTGCTCAACTTTTCTGGTGTGGTTTATATTAAATACAGAAGGAGGCAGCAATTTAGTAATCCCTGAAAGCATCCTTGTGATGAGTCAGACTGAGCTGTTAGCAAAACTCAAGTCATTTGGTATCAGGTTTTAACTCCATGTAGCAGCAGAGGTGTGAAAAAGACCAAGTGAATTTTAATACTTTTCTCACCAGAACATTGCTACTTGAGCTTTGCACTTATGCAGCACATGGAACATCACTGTGATGACAATTTTGACATTCCATTTCTCTTCATTCGTCTTGTCACTGTTCCTTTTAACATGCATCAGCTTTATTCTACATATAACAACCAAGATTGTTTTAACAGCAAATAGATACATCTTCAAGTCCTCTGACCAATTACATTATACATTTAGTTGCCTAATATTCTGCACATATAACAATTATTACAAGGCTGATATTTAATTCACTTAATTAATTTCAAAGTGAAGGCATGTTTGAAGCCATGCAACTGAAGGATTCCTCCAAGGTAACCATTTAACAGCTAAGTAACCTTTAATTACTTGCCATAATGATACACATCTAAGACAGATACTGTTATACTGTGACATCTGAGCACTTTAACCTAAAGGTAGTTATTAGCACTCCCATGCAAGATTCATTATGGATCATATTTCATTAATGGAAAGTATTGTGTTCTCATCTGATTATATACTTGCAAACATTTCTTAATATATCTGAGTGTGACCATGTGGCAACTTGGAGGAATCAACAGATTTTCATTAATCAGGAAGCATTTCTTAACTAAACTATATACAATCATACAGTTTGTTGTACAAGAGTTCTTCTGGACCTATCTGATACAAACACTAAATAGGAAATTGCTTAGGGATGGACAACGTGTACAGTTGTGATTAGCAGTGCAATACTTGAAACTGAAATAATTAAAATGCAAATTAATGCTGCACTGCAAGAATCACTAGCTGTAATTTATATCACTACAGGTGAGAAGACAGTCCAGACTTGTAGATGACTGCAAATGTACACAAATTAAAATAGACTGGATGACATAGCAAGTCATCGCCAATTCCAATAGGTGTGAATTCATCATGATAACATTTATTTATTCTTCACAATTCTTCTTTTTAGCTAAGTTTTCCAATGGTGACTGGTTTTTTCATCCAAATGTTCCTCACATTATTTTCTGACTCACTGAGCTACAGAAAAATTTTTTTTTTTTAAAACAAAGCCTTCTTCTGGGAAGAAAATAAAAATAACCATATGTGAAATGTCTACAGCAAATAACAGAGAAGCTGAAGAGAAAGAAAAAGCAGGCATTAACTAGTCTTTCCTTGAGTTCCCAGGAAATGTTGCATAGTTACTCACCCTTTTCCAACGAAATGAGTTACTTAGGAAATAACTAATTTACTCCAAGTCCACAGAGGCATGAAGGAGTCAGAGGCATGTATTTCATCTGAGTCAGGTCATGCTCATTAAATTATTTTTCTTACATGGACAAGGGCAAGCTGAAGGAAGGAAGAGAAGGGCACAGAACACTTCTCTCACAGGAACTGTATTTGAAGGAAGATGCAGAGATTTATGGTTTATGCTCAGAAGCTCAAGAGAAGCCGGCACACTTCCACACTTACCAAGTGCCATAAACAGAAAACAAGTTGTTACAAGATATGTAAGCTGGGACTCAGCATGAATGGAAGAGTAAACAACTTTTTTTTCTAAGTGACTTCCAGAGGGTTTATTCTTAGATTTTTGAGAACAGAAAGAGTTGCTGCAATCACTTAATCTGATTTCCAGCATCACACAAGCTGTAGGCATATGGGACAAGCACAAATATTTAAAACTGCCTGTTTCAGTACTATTCTTAATCTCCCATAGCATTTCAGCAGTAAATTGATTAACTCTTCATGGCAGGAGATATATGGACTTATGTAAAATGGAAATAATTATTTATGTCTTTACACTGCTTTTGTATCTGTTATTTTTAGGTAATTCTATGCACAGTCCCCTGTTCCTTCCATGCACAAAATAGAGTGTCTGTCTAAGCCACAACCTGTTCCTTAAACTGCATTTTGTTCCTGCTGACAGGTAGTACTGCAGCAATCAAGCATACATTCCTGTACCTGGTGTCTACACCCACAAGAGTGTTGTTTAAAGAATTATTAAGGTTTTTTTGTCTTATAAGACTTTTGAGATCGTGATATAATTGACTGTTAATTTATTTGTGTCATCTTATGCCAGAAAAATATATGATGCAAAAAAGATGAAAGGTTTTATGTACACTGGCAAAGAAACCTATTCTTCATACTTTGTAAGGGTATTTAGCAAAGTTATGAAGTGGACAGTGGGTAAATTCTATCTGCTCTTGTTTTGCAGAGATCTTTCCTCTTCCAGCCATCTTCTCTGTGTGTCTGACATATATGGGATTAATTCTTCTTTTTCTTACATGATTCAGTAATTTTTCTCCTTAGGAAGAAAAGCACTATTTACTAGTCAAGTAAGTACTGTTTTCTTACTGAACTATGGAGCAGTGGAATTTTATGATTTGAATGAATTTAGATGGCAACAAATTTAAGACAGTCCTTGTGTAACAGGGTAGAGAAGAGACTCAGTTTCAAAATCTTTAAAAGGCAGGGGAGCTTCTGGAAAGTATTTTGAAGTGTTTTTATTTATATCAACATGAGTGTGTACATAAAAGTGAGGATGGTCAAGATGAGCAGGAGAAAAACTATTATTTCCTGTTCCACCTGGCAACTGCTGGAAATATTTGTGTCCTGCTGTTTACTCACAGAAACAGCAGCTTCACCTGTAGTTGCTTTGCTTTTTATTAAAAAAAGAGATGAGATTTAATCATTGTGGAGAAGCCACTTTTGCCATGCCAATTGCAGCTGCTGATGAAAGAAAGAGATGTCTAAGGGGCTTGAATGCACGCCAAGGAGGCCTTCCATTGTAGAAAGTGAATTGTTCTTTCCTGAATCCGTTTGAAAGCTTCTATATCCATGAGTGTTCTCATTTTTCCTTTGGGGAAATTCTCCCTTTATTGGGAATTTTGTATCAGTAAGAGTCTTGTGGTCAGGAGCAACATCAGGAACAGATTTTGAGGAGATCAGGCAAGAACCTCTCCATCACTGCTGAGCAGCCTGTGCCTTGGCCATACACCACTTCCTTGGCCACTTCCTGGGCCTAACTGCAGGCCAGACACCATGCCAGTGTGACACCATTACACATACATATAATGCCAGCACGCAGAAACTGTGAATATCAGGTTGGTCTGAAAGCATGGGAAAAGGCAGTGCTTTCAGGCTCACTTGTCTCTGAGAGTTAAATATATCCCACAGACTTTAAATGGCCTGAAAGGCACTTCACAGCATGCCAGCTGTCATAAAATTTTAGGCAAAAACCAGTGAAATCAGTTCATCAATAAGGCCTTCATTAGATTCTTGTGTCTGAGTATTTAATATAACTGGCTAGTTTGCTGTTCAGTATTTCACAGCACTGTGGTCTGTATGTGGAGCATCACCCACAGCTAAAATCTGCTGCATTGTGACCTTGGCTTTTTAAAGATTATTTGACAAGATGTTGGTACTGAGCTACAAACACAATGCAGTCACTTCCTTCAGTGGCAGAAATCACATTTACGATTCTTCTTCGTGAGGTCAGCCCCTGTCAACTGGAGCCTTGTGACGTGAATCCCACAATGAATAATGCTGCTTTGATGTTGATCTATCCAAACCTGACCTCAATAGATCCTTCTTTCAGTTTTGTTTCCTCCTGTGCCTCCAAATCAAGAAATAATTTTATTTATAAGTCACTTCCTCAATTAAGTCAGTCTATACTGTAAGATGGCTTTCCACTGTTTTTATTACATTGGTTTCCCAACAGATGGTGGTTTGTTATTTTATTCTTTTCTTCCCCATGTTGGTCAAGAGATCAAAGGACTTAGCCATACTTGTCTTTTGTTTCAGGAGGTGTGTGGATGAAATTTTGCATATGTTGCATGACTGTGAAGTTGGGTTAATGTTTTCAATTGTTACTCTAACAAGAGGCAAATGCTGAACTTCTGTGTTACTAGAAACATTATAGGCTGTGTTGATGAGCCAACACAATATTCCCACCCAGAAAATTGGACCAACATCTTAATGTGATTGCCATACCTCCCAAAAGTACAATCTATATCTGTAATGAATTAGGAAAACTGTATCATCTCATGGTAAAGTAAGGTAACCATGTGTCAGGGGGAATATTTACATTATGGGAATAAATAATTCACCATAACATCCTTTAACTGATGAGAAATAATGAACATCCAAATGAAAACAGTGAGTGTATTTTCAGCTCCTCCGGTAGTCATCGCTGAAATTAATTTCCTTAAAGTAGTCACAAAATTCTGAGTAATCCTTCTAACAATGCTAGAAACAAATGTTTTTTTCCTGTGACATGAAAATGAGAAGTGCACCTCAGTTTTAGCTACCCCAGTATAAGTCACAGGGAACTCTACTAAAGACAAATAGTTCTAGATAAAAAAACACCCCATACTTTAAAAGAATAAATTAAACCCAGATCCTAAGAGGGTCTTTAACTTGAATCACTCATTATCTGAGCACATTCAAAGTTACCCGTGGTTTTAAGACATGGACTCACAAAACAAGACATCACATGTGGTATAAGTGAAAGTCCACCCAGTGGTTCTGCATGTGCACATGTGCATGCTCTACTCTGCAAATTTACTCCCACGGAGGTCTCTCTCTAGCTCAGTCTTTTTTTCTCCCCTCCAGCAACATAAAAAAAAAAAAAAAGTTTTCCCACAGTTCTGAGACTTATTTCTTTGAACCTAATGAATATGTCGACTGGCTTTGGTTTCTTATTCATGGAAGCCATTCAGCTGTGGCGCACTGTATACAGCTCTGCACTGTAATCAACCAGCACTGCTCAGCCACCAAGGACAAAAGCCATGTACGGTGAGGGAACAATGGTCTCCTCAGTTATCTCACTGGAAGCATGCTAGTGCATAGATTCCTCTCATTAGGAGGTTGGGGGGTTCCAATTTGACACTATTACTCACACTGGACTCTTTTTGCATTGGGAAAACCTGAAAAAAATGTCTATGTTAACAATTACTTTGTTAGAGTTGGTTTTTTCCAACAGTGCAGGAGAAGATGCAGTATCTTGCCAGTTCCAAGCTTCCTTTTGTGCCATTGCATACCTGTAGAGATCAGACCAGATCCATGGAAACAGTGACACTGTCCCCAGACCATATCCTTACTACTTCTCCCTCATCTCAGGGTTTTATTTGTTTCAATTCAAACCAGAGAATGCTGGAACATCACCTGCAGTGACTTCCACTTACATTTTCTTTAAAAGATCTGTATAAAGTAATATTAAATTAATATAGTTCTGGAGTTCGTTTTTCAGTTTGGTTTGGTTTGGCTTGGTTTCTTAAGAATAAACTGGGAGGTCTGCCATAGCAATTTGGATATATTTATCAAGTCCTAAACAAAAGTTAGTTGCTGAATAGCTGAAATTATCAGACTTGAATAGTGATTACGGTTTCATTAGTGGTTTCTGCTGTGCAACAAATGGCCCTTGCACTTGTAAATTCCATGTCTTTCTTCTGTTTCTCATCATATCTTATACCTCTCCTCAGTATGACTTACTAAATAACCGTGCTTCCATTTTACCCTTCGCCAAGTAGTCTGAGGAATAAAGGTGAAGAAATGAAATAGCCACCACACTGTTTTCACTTGTGTTAGCTTAAAATTTGATTTCATTTCCTGCATGTAAATGTTCAACTTGTAAATCTCAGAGTGAGCCTCAGACATAATTACTGACTTTGTCACTTTAGACATAAATATATTCCAAATTGCTTAGGTGTAATTATGAAATATGCAAGGGCAGCACTGGATGCATTAAATGACAGCTGAAAACCTACAATGTTCATATTTCCTGTCAGTGATTAAAGCATGACCCCTTTGCTAAATACTTTACTTCCAAAAATGGTATTTGTACCACATCTGAATTTTAAGAAACTAAGCCACATCCTTTGCATACTTATGATTTGGAATATCCCTATTCTTACAAATACACCTTTAAATAGGTAAATGGAAGGTCAGATGGATCAGCTAGCTGTCAAGCATTCAGCTGTCATAAAAGCACAGCCTCCTTTATTGAATATACCAGGATAAAAAACAGTAGCTACATATTTTATTTATCACACTTTCATTGTATGAAATGTTTTTTACATGAACAGTTTAGTATGCATTATAATTTTTGTTAAGAATTAGATTCTTATTTTGATAAGATAATTGTGGAAAAAAAAAATTCAAAACTTTTATTTTTAGTGTGCCACTTTGCTGAGGATGAAATATCCAGTGTGTAGACTTTCCCAACAGCAAGGGGTAGGAAACATGTCAGCCATTGCTGCCATGTGTGCTATTCAGCTGAGAGAAGTTTACTTCATAAATTAAACTATTCCGACAGCTAAATTATCACACAAAGGCTAATAGTCCTACTTTAAAGGAGCTGCTCTGGATATAAATGCTTATTGGAAATATATTTTGTTTGGGGATGACAGGATGAAGTTTTGAAAAATCTGAGTTTTCCTGGTTTAATTTCTCTTTTAGCAAAGCAAGTGTTCAAAATACAGCTAAAGTCAAAGAGATCAGCAGCATTCAAAGACAGGCCTTCATAAATAATAGCATTTAACCATGAACCTGATTAATATTTGTTTACAAAGGGGTTTATGGAGTTTTTCAAAAAGTCTTTTAAATGGGAATCAAGTTACTTCTTTATGGTGACCTTCTCCTTCTGTAAGTTTATCACATGATTGTGCAAGGTAACAAGAGGTGCCACTTGGGACATAGCACTCATCCTGTAAGAAATGTGTACTTCTGCATGATGGTGCTTAAAAATGTATAGAGCTTCCAGCAACATATCCTGGTTTCCTTACTGAAATATTTGTCAGACCTTGCCAGAACAAATGATACACTTAGATTGTCATATGAGAAAGGACTGTAACGTTCTTTGCCATTTCCCTCTACGCCTCTTGTAAATGTTAAATGTGGTCATTCAAAAGTTAACATATCACATCCCTTCCCAAACAATGCCATAATGAATTATGGCTTGGAAAAAGAATTATATGCTATGTATAGCTACATGTAACTGTATGTAAAACTATATACTTAAAAAATGCTAGGAAGGTGATATCTATGACAAGATTTATTCATTTTTAACAAGTGGAGGTAAATTGTACATGTGTGAAAAGCCTGATTTTGTGTGAAGCTTTTTCACACAGGGTAACCTAAGGGACTGGAAATCGATGTCATGTGGAGCAGCAGAAGTGATGGTTTACAGCCTCATCAGCTCCAGAGGAATCCAGCCCCTTTGTTTTGTGATTTTGGCCACGGATGCTGTGAGGTGCCTGGACAGATGTGTGCCTGGCACTGACTATCCTGTTACCTGCCACCCTCCACAGACAATAACATCAGTACACCAAAATGTTCTAGTGCCTGGGGTTTCCCAGTATAGCAGAAATCACCTGGCAGCTTTTTACAACACAAGGTGAAGTACATAAGTCTTTAAAGATCTAAGAGATGTTTTCTTTTTCTCTGTGGTAAAACTATTCATACAATGGAAAAAAGCGCTCTAAAAGGTACTCATACTGTGCCTAAGCCAGTGTTCTGGCTCTTCAGCTTTGTTTTCCTGTACTATAGTAACAGGATATCTGGAAGTTTGAAAGGTTAAGGCACCTGTGAACTAAAGAAGGCTGTTGCACTCTGTAAACTAGATCATCCTTTAATGGCATTTCTCTGTAATTACAGTGATGCTTAGAATGAGTATGTCACACATAACAGTTCCATCACAAATGAGAATAATCCTTCAACAGTATCCCTTTCCTTCATACTTTCTCTATATAAGCATATAAATACAACATGAAAGTATTGTTAATTAGATAGAAAGAAAACTAGCCTCAGGTGATTTTTAACTTAAAAAAATCATTTGCTCTAATGCTTCACTTAAAAACCACAGCTCAGAATCTTGACTGACATAAACTGACACAGGTCTGCTGTCTTCAATGAAGTTTGGCTAATTTATGCCCCATCTACAACTACCGAAACCAATGTTTCATCCTGAATTTTTACACTAGATAAACACAAGTTTAGTACTTGCAATAGCATTGAATCTTCAATTAGTGCATTTCTTCCAAGTTATACCTTCAGGAAAAAAAATGCTCTTCCATCACTATATATATAATATATACACAGAGACAAAATGATAGATGCATAAATGTGTCAGAACAGAATGTCCATTACTTAGGAAATGCACTCTGGACCTCTTCTAATATGAAGAAAAGAAGGGATAAAAAAGAGTGGAAAGTATATTTCAGCAAAATTTTATGAGTTGTACCGAAGATTTTTAAAATACACAGAGTCCGGAAAAAGCAAATATGTTACAGGTGGTAGCATTACATAACTTCATATGCAATAACTTAATGTTTTATGTACATCATAAATCTAAACTGCATTTAAAACTTCTTTATTGATTGAGAAATAACCTGCAAGTAAAGTGATCCCAGATCTTTTAAGTTAATGCATTTAAAAATGAGTTTTAATCTGTTGGACAATGACAAGAAATTTGGAATTAGAAGACAATAAAAGAAGCTGGTTTAGTTCTTCAGACAGCACCTACTGATTTATCTCTGGTGAAGTAACCCCTAATGTATTCCTGCTGAGGATCTGGCAAACAATTTTGTAAATCTCTTGCAATGCCAGACTGAACATTAGGAAAAAAAAAAAAAAAAAAAAAAGGTGCTATAGGGCATTCCATCCACCTCCACCTGTGTGTAAGGGTTAAGTCTATGGAAAATCCTTTTCTTACTGAAACAGGACTGTTCCCTGTTGGTTCACTCAAACTACCCCAAAGGGAGCCCCGGGGAAAGGGAGCGGGGCTCCTTCCCCCTGCTCAGGCATGCACAGGCAGGTGCATTCTGCATCCTGTTGTGATTTTCCAGGGGGTTTAATGCACCTCTGTGTCTCCCTCCAGTTGGATTTGTTCCTTTCAAACACAGATCTGACTTGTTTAATTTTGCAACCGTTAAGTACAACATTCCTACACATCCAGCCCTGTTTCCTCAGAAGTCAGTGGGTGCAAAACACAGCTTTACTAATCACTTCCTTGTTTTGTCTGGTAATTGGTTTCTTGTATTATACTGCATTGAGGACAGAATGCCACATATTGCCTAACCCCAGATCCCTGAAGTTTGTGTAGGTGTCTGTGTTAGATCATCTCCCCTAAACTCATGCACATAAAATGGATGATATCAAGCTTTAAATTTGGCTGCCCTCAGGTATTTTCTGCATATCCACACACTATGCTCTCTCCAAATATGTTCCTTCCTGCTTCCTTGTGGCTTACGTGCTTAAAGCCTATTGAAATATTAACTTTATTCTTCCCTCCAAATACTGTGGTTATTTGCTTACACATCTGGAATGGATTTAAGCAAAGATTAGTCTGCTTTACTCCTCAGACCACGGTGTAATTCACAACATATTAGGTTGTATACATTTGTGCACATCATTTTTAATCAGATGCACAGCATGCCGTTCATATCCTTTTAGCTTTTTATTATTATTTCTGATAGTGTACTTCATCAGACTCAATTAAACCTGCCTAGTTCCATCACCAGAAATTATTTTCTTCAGGTATGGAATGGGGCTATGATACACTGCTTCATATCAAAGAGATATTCAGCAATTCATGTTCCCATTATTTTATGAATGTCACACAAAGTAATTTATTTCCTTTCCCAAGCCATAAAAGTGGTACCATGTTCCAGCTTACTGCAGCCTACTCCAATTGCTTCCAGAGTCTCCTCTATCACTTGCCACTCTTTTCTTTAAATTTCACTTCTCCACTCTCTTCAGTCTGGCACACACTGATTTCCTCTTTGGATTCAGGCAGATGGGTTACATTCAGAGCTCAGATAAACAAGCAGTCATACTGGAGAGTAGGTACATTCCCTGACCATTCCCCTAATCTGTTCACATTTACCTTTGTAAGTGCTTGAAAAATAAATAAGCAGATGGTGAAATCAGTTAATTTTTCACAAGTCTGGTAGCTGAAAACAAATCTTCAGGAAGAGTTTTAGATGGCAATTTTTAACTCATAATCAACTGCTTGTCTTTGCTTATACTTTTACCTTCTTTAGTATGCTAGGGAGATATAAACTCTACATGATACGGAAGCAATGGCCCTTTGACACGTCCAGTGCTGCTGTCTGACATGAGAACATAAACCATCTGGCTCTCACAGATGCAGGGTGCAGGGGTGCAGGGGTTAAGATTGTATTCCCCTCATTCATGGTGTCTCTAATAGCTGCTGTCAATCAAGCACACTCCTCTTCCTCATCTCCACAGAAGAAGCACATTTGAAATTCCTGGCTAGGTAATGGGAGAGGAAGGAGCAGGCTCTAGCTGAGAGAAAGGACAGATTATTTTTCATTGCAGATCTAATAATTTATTCATCTGATTTTCACCCTTTCAAGGGACAGAACCCAGGCTGACTGTTAGATTTGTCAAAGCCCATGAAGAGGTGGGTACACTGCCTCCTGCCTGCCTCACTTTCTCTCCACACTGGCAGATCTGACCTGAGAAGGCAGTAAAACCTCCCCAGCTCTTCAGATATAGAAACTTGTGCCACTGGAAGGGCAGGTGAAGATGATTACACTCATATCTTAAATATGAAAAGGAAAACAAAAGCCAACAGTGTCTGAGGCAATTCAGATAAACACACCCCTGATTTCTCTCATTTGAGAAGATGGAATCAGGGGTCACGAGAATGACTCAGGCTAAAGGAGACTTACAAACTTACTGTGTAAATGAAAAAAAATTTAAAAAAGCCAAAAAAAGCCAACAAAATACCCCTAACAATTTAGATTTTGTTTATAAGAAGCTAAAAAGAAGCTAAAACAAGAGTCCTCTTTCACTCCAGGGCCAAAACTATCATTGATTCAAGACTCTAAAAACAGAATGTTAAACCAAGGTTGGGTCTTGTCCTCTCATCTCTGATCATCCTTTCTATAAATCCTTGTTAAAGTGTGTGTTATTTTTATGGTACAGCAATAAAACAGCCAAATGTAGAAGTAAATGACCTCATGCGAGCTATCTCTGTGCAGATAGATTCCCTTGGCAGATAGCCAAGGATTGATTGACACACATCTTACGGAACTAGAGTTAATTAATATGTCTACCAATTCCCAAATGAATCTCAGGAAGCAGAGAATCTGTTTAATGCAGTAAGCAATGACATACTGTGTGTGGTCAAGAGACAATCACTAATTGCCAAGAATGCATTGTAATAAAGCATTAAAGAATATGAACAAACCCTTTCTGGTCTGCAGCTCCTTTATCCCTTCAAAACCCCATTCTTAGAACATTTTAAAGACTTATGTTTCAAATATCAAAAGACATTTTCATAGGGAAAAATAATTCCCAGACTATGAATTCAACACTTAAAGGGCTTTTTAATTTTTCTATGAGAAGAAATAGTCATCATTCATTCAACAATGATGTCTTTATTTTCAAGGAAATCTGCAAACCTGAATTGCAACAGCATAAGGTAACTTGAAAGAACTGGTTTTATGAAGATCACAGAAGCTACAAGTAACAAAATTATGGATTCCCTAGTAAAACATACCCATAAATTCTGAAAGCATATCAGAAGTCTGACTGCTAAACTGAAACAGGCCATTGAGCAATACTTAGGTAAGCCAGACAGAAAATACAGTAAAGGAGACTAATTTATATTACATACTCAATAGAAAAATAAGATATTGGCTGCTCTGGAGAGAAATAGTATTGAAGGCCAGCACAGAGACATTCTACTCAAATCTTCAGCCAGGAAAACCAGCCTAGTCCCATGGTTTCTTGTGAGTGATTCTGCTTTTTGCCAGGGAAGATCATGGCATTATCTATTTAGTTATGATGATTACTGACAAAATGGTCTACTGAGCTGTCAAAATGAGCTACTGCAAGAATTCTGCAATAGTAAGCAAAACTCAGCAAGAGATTAAAGAAATGGTTGAAAAGAGAGTGATTTATTTTTCACAAAAAACTAAGGAAACAAAACCAAGGTGACGTATGAAAAGCTGTCAGTGTGTTAGGACAAATCTGAGAAGGGAGTTTTAAGAAGGTGTGACACTGTTTTAACTCTGGGAGAGAGCTGAGGTGGTGCCAGACTGGGAGGAAACTAAAGACACTGTCTGGACCAGAATAAATACAGTGGCTGAACTACCCCTCTTATGCCAGCTATTTGTCCCAGTTATAAAAAAAGTGCTTTTTAAGTTCATGAGCCAGGTCGAATGGGCTTACTTGTACCTACTTAAGCCTCTGGGGGAAGAGATCCTGTGCAAGGAAGAAAAGTTAGAGATTCTGCTGTGATTTATCAATCAGCACGTCAGCACCTGATTCAGGAGCAGGTCTTACCAGATCTGCTTCCCAAGCCACAGAAACTAGTGAGAATGCATCTTGGCAGGAAGAGATCATGGCTAAACACCAATAAAGAATAAAAAGATGAAAAAGAAAAATCTTGTTTTAAGACAGTTTACCTCAGGATGGCTTCCAACTTCAATGTAGGTGCAGACTGGATGAAAAGCCCCTGTTCCACAGGCATACAGGTGGGTTTGGTTGTAAGCCTTAAGCACCTTGATGAAATTAGCACATTCTCTCTGCAAAGAAAAGGAGAAAACAAAAAAAGTATTCATAGAGTTAATTCAGTGATTTTGACTAATGTGAGCTCTTCTGTGTTAGAGATAAATGGCTGAATGAACAGATTTGTAAAGTGTGATCATTTCATGCTGTTCATAAGATTGTTTACTGCTAAGCATTTAATAAATAGCCTGATTTAATTTCTCATTTAAATATCTTTGGTTGCTATTTAAGAAAGCATCCAACCCTGAAGAAAAGATTGCAAAAAAAAACCCCTTATTTTTGTTTCAGACATGCTTCATCTTTGTAATTTATGCTATTGCTGTGTTTGTAGGACAAAACCCATTTATAGAAATGTGTCAGAATGAAATAATGAAGAAAAATGGACCAACTGTTTGCTTGTATTCAATTAAGTAACAATTAGAAGAAAAATGGGCCAGATGGAAGGAGTTGATGAAAACCAAATCATTGATATAGCATTTTTAACGATCATATGAGTGCTGCCTCACTCCCAGTGCCTGTGTCTACAGGCCAGTCTTACACATATGAATACATATGTTAAACTTCCATACAATCATTGACAGCCCCTAGAATACAAGCTTTGTAAGACTTGGACTTTATGTTTTCTTCCTATGTGAATTATCCATCATGAGTTATTTTAGTTCTCAGCAAATAAAAATTTAAGAGCAACACTAACAGTCCCTAGTACAAACATTATCTGTTATCTATTAACAAAACTGTCATTATTAATGCCTGGTGTTATTAAAATGGATAGTCAAGTCAACAACTTTTTCCATTTGTTTAATATTTTTATTTCAATCTGATCTAACATAGAGATGAAATATGTCAATGCCTGCGAGTTGGTCTACAGACACAATTAAAAAAAATGGATTTCAAACAGAAGGAAAATGAGAACAAGGAAATTAAGTATCTCCAGTAAAGTTTGTGTTTACGATGAGGAAATTTTTTCTCTGCAAGTTTGATGACTTTTTTGGTACAGTGCTCAACTCTACTTTTCCAAGTAGACCAGCACCCCTGGAAACACCACCTGAGCTACTGCACCCACAGAAATCTCCTCGACTGGCATCCTCCCTCTCTGTAACTTGCTTGCTAATTAAACCAGATACTCTCAAACACAAAATAAAGGCTCTGCCAGGAAAATGCATGTGCAGTTTGAAGTATGCCTTAGGCCACTGCAGGGAAAAGCAGTGAACTTACACAGATGAAACACTGATTCCCTGCCTCACACAAAGGACTGCACTGGAATGACATTGCTCTTACAGTTTTATTGTATATTTGCATAACAGATAATAGCAATGCATTAAAAAGAGCACCCAGAGAAAAGCATCCGGAATCTTACTGTATCCCTGACTTACTGCTGTTAGCTTATCTTTTCAACAGAGATGGAAGAGAAAACATAGAGACAGTTAAGGTAATCCAACAGGAAATTGAAAGAAGTAGAGATGGATGTTACTCTTAATTCTTTCCATTATGACCTTTCTTAACAGAAACACACACTATTTCTTGTCCATTCTTATTCTTCCCACACACAAGTATAAGCATGAGCATCTATTTATTATATTTATATTTATATTTATATTTATATTTATATTTATATTTATCCACAGACTGCTTTCCACCGTCATATGGTAGAGTACTAAGCAAATACTGGGCATAAATAATGAAAAAATATGTTTTTATATTTTTATTAATGCCGTTTGTTCTTTGCTGCTTTAAGTAAAAGAAATATGGAAAACCCATGAAAGTCTATTAAAAATTCAATGCCTACAAAAGTAAAATGGGAAAATACCCCAAATTCCTGTAACATTAACAAAATTGAAATAGATCCTCTCTTAAATTCTGACATTCTGTGTTGCAGATAAAGCATCTGACTTTGACTCCACATAATTTAAAATTGAGCAGTGATGTGTGTGCATTATTAAATAAATCAGAAGTTTCTCACTTAAGAGTTGTATCTGGCCTGATATAAACACAACACTGTTTCACTGCTACAGTGCTTTGCCTTGTCAGGTTTAATGTATCATAATTTTAAAAATGTCTTTATGGTCTACTCCTACCCTCTACAAAAGCTTTTTAAATTACCTACCTGAAGAACATGAAGTGTTAGAGGCTGGTGGCCACATATAAAATGCTGTGAGTATATGGGCTAGACCAACATCCAGTGTGAAAAAATTGTGCTGATTTCAGAGGAATTATTCCGATTTACAGCAACACACCACCTGTGACTGTATATGCACTCAGAATCACACAGTCACAGAATATTCTGAGTTGGAAGGGACCCACAAGGATCATCAAGTCCAGCTCCTCAGTGAATGGCCCACATGGGGACTGAACATACAGCCTTGGTGTTATTAACACCATTCTCCAACTCACTGAGACCATTCAGCTGCTTATCTGTAACATACAGCAAGAAGGTATTAGATAGCTAATGCTTTAAAGGTGGGATGGAAAAACCCTACTTAGATTAGGGGCAGGAGTCTTCTTTGATTTCTGTGGGTGAAATTAAGAAAAGTTCTATCACCACCTTCACTGGATTATTCCAGATCAGCCTGTGGGAGAAGGTGGATTAACCCTATCGTAGCCTTGTTTGACCATCCAGTGTTCAGGACTAATAATAGTGTAAATGAGTAAATATTAGTCAAGTGACTTCAAATTCACAATGTATTTCCAAAAGCAGATTTAGCTTATTCATCCCTTTTTTTGAGCTCTCCTAATTACTTGTACTGGGTGTTTTTTACCTCAGATGTCTGAGAAATACACAACCTAGTTAAACAATGGGGAAGGTAAATACCTACAGCAATAAACATTTGACTGTGATGAATAAATTTATATAACATTTAAGATTCCTAGTCCAGTTCAGACTGCTCTTACAGCTCCCCTCTGTTTTACAGCTGCATAAAGGAACCATTAAGGACTATTCAGTAAATTCTCATACACCTCTCTACCAGATTAGGTTTCTTTATATATTTTACATGGTAGTAAAAAAATAAATAAAGAGGGGTATTAAACTACAATAAATGACATCAAAGTAAAGTTACAGCTCTGATTTAAGCCCTTGTCAACTCAGGAAGTTCAAAGTGAAGTTTCTGCCCTGACTGGGAGACGGTGCTATTCTCCCTGGAACAATAGCAACAGGCACATTGATTTCCATCTCAGACTCCTTCCTTTGTCCAATTGTGCTCAAGCACAGCTGCACAGGTACACCATTATGTGTGGAAATGTTGTATCTGGTCCTTTGATATTTGGAGCTTAGCAAGAGTTTGCTTTGGTGAATACTAGGTTTTCCTGGTTTATGTGACTCTGGGACCAAAAAGCTTCCCACAAACCTGTAATAAACCAACTTTAACAGCTTTGAATGATTTGCAAAGACTCTAAATCGCAGCACATGGGTATGACAAAGAAATATCAGGGAAAATGTGTGTGCACTGAATACAATTTGGGTCTGCCACTACGTGAGACCTGGGTGACTGACTCCCATTCCCGTTTGTTTCCCCATTCCTGCCCCCACAGAACAACTGCTTCAGTGGCATCCAGGCGCCGTAGGTTGTGAAACCTGGCAGGCAGCTCTGCTGGTCCTGACACTGGTGGCTACATCAACTCGACTACAAAGCAGCTCCCCAGCCCCCTTGGCTGGAGGCCTGGAATGACTTGGGTGTCTTCAGCTGGGTTTGTCCCACTTGGCATCAGTATCTCCCCCTGCCAGACCCCCAGGCCGGCGCTGTATTGTTGGTGTGGAGGTCTGTGCCAGCAGGACGAGGCACTTCACTGCACGACTGCAGAGTGTAAGGCACTGGAAGGGGGGCAAAGACAACAAAAGACATGTAGTATCTCAGAAAATACAGCAGGCAGGAGAAAGCACCCACCCGAGGAAGGGGAGGTAACCTAGAGGCAGAAGCCGTAAGGAACAAATTCTCAGGGAAGTTCAACACTGTGCCTGTGTGTGAGTTCAGCCACCCAGGGCTACTGTATCAACTTTTATTTTCCCTGAGAAAGGGATGTTGTTCAAAGGGAATATATTGTGGACATATCCATACCCTTTGGGTATTGTTCTTTGTCAAGTAAAACAGATGAAGAAAGAAAATTAGACTTAAAAAAATTATTTTCCATGTGGAAATAAGTTTCGTTCAAACTTGAGAGCAGGGTGTTGTGGGAGTTTAAATACTTTTAGCCTAATAACATGAATGAAAATGAATGCAAGGTTTGAAAAGTTCTCTGTAGGCAGGAAAGTATTATTTGGATGGTTATGAAAATAAATGTTAAAGAAGAGGAGCACTGGGATCATCACAGTGAATCATAAATTATTGCTCCTAATAATCTTGTTCATTATAGTGAATGGCTTAATATTAAGAAACTTTTCAGTCTATATGAAGCTAAACACAGGTTTATGCCCTAAAGCTTGAGTTTATATATACATACATAGAGCTACACATATGGCATAGAATGATTAAAGTAGATATTCAAAGGGAAAATTAAGTACATCATGTGGGAGTTACTGCAGTCCTCAGAAATTCCCATTAATTTATCTACCTACCCCTGGAGAGGATTAATCTTCATTCATATTTCAATAAATGCTCTAAGGTTTCCACAAGAGCTGTAGGTTCTGCTTTTGGCCTTGTACAGAAGTGCTTCTATCTTAAAATCCAAGAAACTAAATCCCTACATGACATCTAAGACCTTCTAGCACAGCCTGCATGATCTTTCTCTCTCTTTTCTGACACAGAGAACTTTAGATAGCTACTCCTATATATATCTATATGACTGCTGGATCTGTGTCTGCAAACAGTTGTGATGGCATGATTGCCATCGACCTACAAAGTATGGCCAAAGAAATGGTGACATGCAGTAGCTGAAGCAGTCACCACAAACCTCAGGCACAATCCACTTTGTTTCTTTGTTTGAAGGAATGTGGACCATAACCAAAAGTCCAAGCAGCTCCTACAGGCTTTCCTGGGGTTAATTTGGTGCATAAGTGCACCAGGACACTGTACCTTGCCTCTGGGAGTTAAAGGTACATTTGGCCACCCAAGGGAACATGCCCCAGAAGTTCACTGGGCACTTCTGAGTGAGAAAAAGGACTGAACTTCGGTATCACAAACATGTTTACACTTCCTCTAGACAAGACTGAGGAAGTTGTGGGGTTCAGATCCTTGGTTCCATGCTGATGATTTACTGAAATAAAAGTGGATAAAAGAGTTTGCATCATACTATGGTAATGCAGCCACAGCACCAACTCAGCTGCAAATTCTCCTGTGCTAAAGTCCTACTTGTAAAATAAGTTAAGAAATTACTAGACTTTCACTTACATTCACAGTGTGAATTAAAGTCAAAGAGGTCCAGTGTGTCTGGACAGGTACCTTAACTCAAAATTTTAATTCCAAATACTATACCAGCTATAAGGTCAGAGGGCCTGTCTTGAAGAGGAGATAAAGTGTTAATTAGATTTTCCAGAAGGGCACCCACCATATGAAGATCAATGTATCTGACTTACAAACTAAACACGCAGATTTATTTTTTAAGAGTTTTCTAATATTTATATGTCAAGTTGATAGAAGGGCTTATGCAGAGAGAGATTAGCCTGAAAAAATAAATTACAAAGAAAATGTCTGCAACCAAAAGAATAAGAGCCAAATGCAGAAAGATTGAAAAACAAACAGTAAAGATATGTAACACTGATTAGGCTGTGTTATGCAGACTTTTCCCGGACAGTTACAAAAATAAAGTCCATCCATCTGTCAAAACATCTGCTCCATGTATGAAAATTAAAACAGAATTTAGGTGGGTTTTATGAGTTTCCAGTAATTATCTCTCCTCCAGAAGCCTGGAAGTTACGTCCTTCAATCTGGATTACTAATGCAGCAAAGAGTTTTTAATGACATCTTTTTAAGTTGAAGGATAAGTCCCTGTGACTAACTGATATCCAGACTTTTCTCCTTATTTTAAGAAAGTAGTTTCATTTTTTTTAAACCAACGGTGATGTCCATACTGCTTCTCAGATATTGCAGCAAATGCAAATGGCCAGATTATGTAGAGCAATAAGTAGAAGGCTAAATGATCCTTTACAGCATCATTAGCTTCAACAGTTTTCTGCTGATTTAATCCAGATAAGCATCAGACCCAGTAACACATTCTTCCTTTATATCAGTCTTCCTACATAGCCAAGGGATTAAAATAGCCTAAGATTTTGTCTGAACTGGATGGACAAGAGGATTCAGAACTATCATCTAACAGCTGGACAAGCAAAATAAATATGTATTTTGTGTCTTAAAATGGATGGACAGCTTTCATATAAAGTCCTATACATGAGGTTAATTATTATGTTTACTTTTTTTTCCCTTCTTATGTCCCATTAGTTGAATTTTCAAGTGATGAGGTCAGGGATATCCACAGACAATAAGAAATCCCCAATATTACTGCTGTCATTCAAATTTATCACACTGCTGAAAGATGTTCAGGACTTATCAGGGAGCTTTTTAATTTCTCTCTTTTGCTAGTGGGCTACTGCCAGCTGCCACCAGTTCAGTCAGTACTGGCAGATATCTTTTTCCAGCATGGAGCAGCATTGTTTCAAGGAAAATATTTCTGAAGTGTTAGTGCAATAAATATATGTGTGATTGCCATGTACACAGATGATGGATTGTCAGCTAGACCCAGCAAAAACTTCAACATGTCAGTAAGCATGGGCAAGGAAGCCTCTTCAGGGTGAGCTCTGCATCATGTGTGCTTTCACAGCTCCTGCTGTTTGGTTGCAAAGTTTTGTAAAGTGCAGCAACATTATTTAAAAATGATTGCTGTGACCCTCTTTTTATTACAGTAACATTTGGAAAAGTACTGGTCCAAATGTACAGTCAGCTTAAACAGGCCCAGAATAAGCAGCGAACAAAGAAAATTATTTAGGTCCTGTTAAAATGAAATGGTCTTTTAAAATTTTATTTTATTGGAGTAAGCTGTTTGGCAACAGTGCTGCAAAGCTATTGTGTTAATGTTGGCTGGAACAGGAAAGTCCCCAAGTACTGGGATTTGTGTGCAGGCCCTAATGGGTGGGGAAATCCTGCCTGGCACCTGTACTCTACCAAATCCAACCTTCCAGCTGAACCTGTGTAGGCAGGTGCATGATTTTAGAGTGGGGGAGGGCAGCTGGCATAAAAACATTTGCAAACTGTGATTTATGACTGTGTACCCCTTGCAGCTGCGATCAATACCATCATCCACATCCCCATTATGTCATTATTGTTCCTTGCAATTAGCAGGATCAATGTTTTATAGTCTTACTCTGAAAAAGCTAGTCTGCAGTGCTGAGTGAAGCAAGCTGAGCAGTTGAAGTATTGGGATCTGTGTTGCAGAGAGGGGTCCCCATTAATTTACTTCTTGATAGCTACATTCCCCATTTTTCAAAGCCTTATGAGCAGCACACATTTCATCACACACACACACACAAATCCAATACAAACCAAGATTACACCTAGTTTTTCAAAGATGACAGATCCCAGATTCAGTGGCCCTTATGCTGTGATCTACAGGTACTGTGATTTGGGGGATCTGACTCCTTTGGAGATGTCATAAATTACTCTCTTAGGCACAGTGACCACTGACAGCATTGCAAAGGAACCATTGATTAGTTTCATACCTCAGTTTTCCTCTGTTGACAAGATATGCCCTGAGAAACTTCAGACTGATGAGGGTTGATAAGACATTTTTGGTTGCATAGTACAGATTACTCTGCTTCCAGTTATCTTTCCAATTAAGTTATGCCTGTTATCTGTCTGATTTTTTGATATGACAAGAGTTCTCAAGAATATTTAAAGTGTATAATTTACTCAAGTTGCAGGATGTCTGCATGAATTTAAACCATTAAAGCATCAAGACAAGAAAAGAGAAGCAAAGAAAACAGATGATTTAAAAAAGCCAGCAAAAAAAAAAAAAAAGGCAGATCTATCCTGATTCCTTCAAGCCACAAAGCTGCAAGCCATATTAGCAAACAGTTGTACTGTCAGCACACTTGCACAGCAGATGGAAAGCTTCTCTGGTTCTGCCTTGTGTTAGAGAGGGTAAAACAAAAAATGTCTTCCTGCCTCTCTACCTACCCACCTGCAAATCTGGGTCACTACTGGTATTTGGTCATTTGGGCCAGGGTTTGCCACTAAGGATAAGCATGGAGGTAGCTGAGCTGGGTGGGATATTCCCTAGGGTCCATCCTGAAAACCATCTTAATCCAGAAGCCATTAAAAGAAGACATTAGAAGCCATGCTTTGTAGATGCCTCGATGTATCAGACCTCTAAACCTTTGTCATTAGCACTAACCATTTGACCTAGTGATCTTTGGAAGTAAAATTTCTACAACTTTTTCTGCATTCAGTATATTCAAACTACAAGACATGTTTCAAGTCCTGAAATTTTCATTCAGAAAATGCATATAATAATTTTTCCAGACCTGTGAACAACTAGAGGGATGCCAAGAAAAGGCATCAGCACAAAATATCTGACTTAATGCCTCTGTCATATTTTTTTATATCTGGTTAATGTACAGTTAACAAGACAAACCAAAGTCTTCTGTGGATCCAGTCTAGCAAACAAGTGGGTTTTTGGGTTTTGTAGGCATAGGATGACTGTTATACATGACACCTTTCCATGAGTTCTAGCAAGCTTCCTTTATTTTGAATAGTTATGTTTTTCAGCAGTATGCATTTCCTACACTACAGAATAAATTTATTTAAGGAACAGAAGAGTATTTTCAAAATAATTCAAAATATTGGGAAACTTTGAGGTGAGCAGAATCTGGTTCTTTCTGACCATAACTTTTAAAAATCTCTTTTGTTCTACAGAATAAACTTGTCCCACAATATGAGTGCAGCTTTATGAGCAAAGAGACGAACACTAATGTTAGGTTTCAGCCCAGGCAGTCTCACCAAGCCCATGAGCAATTTAAATTGCAACCACAGTTTAGATCTAAGGAGTCTCTCTCATCTCTCTCTTCCATCTGGGTGGAGTAATCACCTGTCTCCTGGAGAAATCAGATTACACCCCACCTTTCCGAGTTGGATCAACACCTGCTAATTGGGTGGAGTATTTCAGACAAATGGGTTGCCAAGCCTGTTACAGGCACGTAAGATATTGAGGCTCCAAAGCAGCCAGCTTGCCTTTTTTCAGCACAGCACATATTCTCTAATGACTTCCACTCACAGCCACCTCAGATAAGTGCACTCCAAACGTGTGTGTTGGAAGTGAAGGTAAAGCCATGAAGTGTTGAAATGAAGCAAAAGACTGTGGCATCTCCAAGGGGCAGCTGCTTAGCAGAGCGTATGAGTGTAAATAAATACAGTGTGTATGAGTGTAAATAAATACAGTGTGTAAGCTACTCCAGGAGGTCACACGTGTCTTACTGTGGGAAGCTGGAAATTTCTGTGGGTTTATTAAACTGCTTTGGCACCACAGAGAGATGCTGAACTAGAGAAACCTTATGTGACAGAAGATTAAAATTCCCACTCAGTAAAAATTTGGCACCCAAGTGATATTACTGAAATGTGAATTTGTTGAATGGTTTTGGGAGGTTTTTTGCTATCTTTCTGTTGGTTGGATTTTTTTTTTCTTTCTATATGTATATTTATGATACATATATAGTAGCCTAAAGTTTTTGGAAAATGTTAATCCAAAATGAATTACCTACGGGAATAGGAGATGAATAGATTATTTAAAATGACAGAGATTCTGCTATTGCGTCAGAAGAATAAACAACCAAAAAAAAAAAAAAATAGAGAAAAAGTAGTATTTTATTTCCTAGATTATTTTAAGAACTTTCCCTTTAATTTTCTGAGTTACTATGAAAGAAGAAAAGACAATATTTTAACTTGTGTGCAGCAGGGAGAAATTTAGTAGACCTATTTTTGGTATATGTAAGCAAGAGAACTACAGAAAAAATTAGTTGTGAACTAAATTAATAGTTATGTAGTAACCACATTTTGAGTATAGAGGAACTGTAATACATGATCTTTCAGAGCAGATTTAATTTTGAAATTCACTTTTATTAAAACAATAGATAATCACAAAGAAAACAGACACAATATGAAGCAGAGTGTGGTGGGGGGTGGAATTGACTGGCACCAAAGAAAAGGCTTTTTCTTTAACTTCACGAGTTTCAGACTGAAGCCCTGAAAAAAAGCAGGGACTAAACAGATCTATCATTTCTACCAGTCATCCAGTTAATGTGTTTTTCTGGAAAGAAATGTATGAAGAATAAATTTACTCTGTCCATCTTGGGGTGCAGTAAATCATAACATGGAATTACCCAACAACATTTTGAAATAGCAATAGCTGGAAACTCAGCCATAAATAATTCTCAGACTTTGCCAAGGCCAAATGAGGGCTCATGAGGAACACATATTGATAGAAAATTAAACCACATAATTTTGGTAAGATTTTTTTTTCCTTCAGTTCTCCTTTACTTCCCCTTTTCTAACTCTTTGTATTTCAAAAGCAACAAAGAAAACATTTCTACAAGACTGCATTAAATCTGCTGAATATTAAATTTCCTTCAGAAGCAAATTTCTATAGTCACACCTATAACAGAAAAATGAACCCAAAACTGGAAAATTAGCTTTCTCCTTGATCTATATCAATTTGTTTCCCATACTGAAAGACTTAAATGACTTCCCATGATACATAAATGGAGAAAATATGAAAATATGAACAACTGCCAACTTAATTCTTCCTCTGTATGAGGACACAAGTTATTACCTTACAGTAACTGATTTTCCTTGGTCAGTTCATAGGAAGAAATATATGCAAATGCCTAAATGAACACAAGCTGTAGGATCAACATCTGAAATATGCCATAAATAAGGCTTTATGCTGATGTGTTGTGGGGGTCCAACCAAGAACTGGAGCTGACACAACCTGGGGGGACAGGAACTGTTTGAGAGCTCCACAGGACTTTGAAAGATTCCAATGGCCTTAACTCCTTTTTTACCAAGTCCAGTCCTCCTGAGTGAAGTGGTTGTAGGTTTTGTGAGTTTTTTTCCCCCATGCCTTTCTCTTCTGTTTGCAGTCTATGCACAGCAGTTTTCTGAAGCAGCAGTATTACAGCTGCACAGTGCTTACAAATGTCTCATTCTCATCTCCCAGATGGTAAGAAATGCTTTGGTGGGAAATTGTGTCCACATTGAAGTACACAGAGAAGAAGAAGGGGTGAGCAGCCCTTGAGCTAAAAACCCAGCACACTAACTGGGACAGTTGATAAAGTAAGAAGGAATATGGTCTAGCACTATTTATCTTACACAAAAAATGTCACAAAAAACACTTTCTTTTCTTGTAGTAGGTCATACTGAAAGTAAATTCTGTCCCCAAACACATTTGAGACCTGTTGTTTTGGATTTTTACTCATTTTCCCCTTCTTCCCAGGAGACATTCACCCTTCTCTTTTCCCCAGGCCGGATGGGCATCCTGGGTCTTTAGGCTTTGCTAAAGAATTTTACTGCTGTGCTGAGACAGGAAGCCAGAAAGGAAAAAGAGATGCCAATGAAAGTTGGTGGCAGAAAAGCTGGAAATTTGGCTGTAGGTGTCCTCCATAGGAAGAACCCTGACAGAAAGGAATGAACTTGTCTTTGGCACACCCAAAGGGCCAGAAGTAATTTGCCTGGAAAAAACTGAGCCTGTCAGATGAATTTAGAAACATGCTTTCTAGATCCAGCCAGCATTGTATATTTAATTTTAAGATTCCCTCTTCAGATCTTTGTTTACAATAACAGATGAAAAGAATTACTTTTACTTTCTGCCTCTATGTTCTTCTATTTTCCCTAAGGCAACAACAGTAATAAAATGAGTTAAAGAGACTCATGTTCAATTATTGCCAACTATGTTTTTTTCCAAATTATCACCAGATATGGCTGAGGGACACTTGTTGAGTCGCTTTTTATTTTCCGGGTTCTTTTCTTACTTTCCAAATTAAATCACTGCACACTGATGGATCCATAAGCCTACAGATCCACCCTGTGCTTTCCTATATTTTAGGGAGGGGATGGAAAACTTTAAAGAAAGCATAAACTAAGATCACATATGAACATTTTGGCTTTAAATATTACTGTAACAAATGAGATGGTGAATTAAATTACAGTCATGTGATTCTACTTGCATGAACAATAAATTGAATAATTAAATGCTAGCCACACTTGAATGCAAAGAAGCATGCACAGAATATGGCTATGTCATAAAATATGTGTAAAGAGCATTGCTGCTTTGTCACTGGAAATAAGTTTCTGATCTAAAGTGATTCCAAATTGCTGTCAAGAGAACTATTAAGTATAAAATAGTTAAGCACAGTTGGAATCAGGCGAGAGATAATAACTAGGTAAAATTTAATTGCAATTAAATAGCCCGGGCAGATGCCTATCTCCTATAAATTATAATAGTCAGTGCTTACCCACACACAAATGTGCTGGTACACTTCAGCTGTGTTCACAAAAGTGTAACTCCTTCTGGACCTGTATGGAGTAACTGCATGTTCATGTGACAGAGCAGCTGCAGAAACCTGCTGGTACCAGGTACAAGTACTTGGTACTCTTTGTATCTGTTTGCACATCAAAGTGTATTTCTCACCAGAAACATCCAGGGAGAAGCTGATGTCTTACAGTGTGCCAAGTGTGTGTCTGTCATTGTGCAGCTTGTCCTATGTGACTTTGTTAAAGCACTACTGAAATTTTATATATTTATACACATCAAGGCCAGAAGGGACTGTTTCAACAATTTAATTTGACCTGGAATCTTTAAAAGTCCCTAAATAAATTGGATAGTCAAATCACACTTGAAAATAACATCCTAAGGTGCCCTTCAGAAACACTTTTTTTATGCTTTCAGGTCATAGAAACCTATTGTACCCTTTAACAGGAATTTTTCTGATTAATTGTGTAATTTGTGAACTACTGCTACAGTGCAAATCTGATGCAGAGATGTATTGACTAAACAGACAAAGCAGCTAAAATTTTCAAAGCAATGGCAAATTAACAGTTTAAGGACTAAATGAGGTTTCCAGTCAAGAACATATCGTTGCCCTATGCCTACCTGCAAAACTAATTAGTGTTTCTGGTAACTTCTGTAAATCACCAAGCTTTGCTTTGCTGGTTTATGACATCCCAGGAATGTCAGAATGGAATTGTAGACACTGGTTTTGTTTTTCTCTTTTTCTGTTAGCTACCTGTTATTTATTCCAAATTTAATGCAGAGGTTGTCACGTGTATTTGCAGGGGCCTAGGCGACTGTCATATTTTTAAATGAAATATTGAGGCTCACCAGTGAGGAATGACTAGCAGCATGACTGTTCTGTGAGTTTATATAAAAGCTGAGAATTATTCTGTAGAGACTTTGTCTTCTTTGATCATTACCAAGGTCTGGCCAGGAACCATGAGAAATATTCACAGGACTAACAGAAACCAGAATAGATCAAATAAGACACTGAAGTCCAGAATAGCAAGAAATCCTCACAGAATTGCTCATTTAGTTGAATTACGTAAGCAAATATCCTATTTATTATTTATTGCCTTTAATTTTTCATGAACAATATTACTTTGGTGCTTGTGATATTCTATACCGAGGAAATGGAAATATATTGTAATACTAAGTACTTACATGGGTCAGTAATTACGATTTTATTGGAAAAAATCTGTATTTTGATGAAAAGCATAGCAGTTAACCTTTTTCAGAGAAGTCCTACTCTAAGTAGGTACTGCATAGCTGGGGGAAAGGTCTTTCAGCAACTCAGCTTACTCATATGGAAAAAAATCCAAAGCACACTTGAAAAGTTTTATCTACCTAAACAGTGAGTAAAGCTTAAGTAATTAACATATACTAAGCCCTTTAAAAACAGAAATTAAAATGACTTTAAGTAACAAAGGGGTAGCAGGAGAGCAGGAATAAGCCCCACTGGCTGCTCTCCTCAAATCCCGTGTGGACCATCCTGAGCCACGAACCTGCTGTGCTGAGACGGGCATGACTGACAGCATCAGGATAAGGAATCCCTCTGAAGGAGTGAAAACAACGCTGAATTACCTCTTATAATTATGAGAGGAAATCTCAGAGGTCATAGCTGAGGTTAGCAGTGGGGCAGAGCCGGGGTTGTGCTTGTGCTGCAGCTGCTGCAGCGCACCTGGCCCATTAGTGGGGACTTGCACTTTCAGCACCGATTCACCCTGGAGATCAATAATTAAAAGGAGGGTTTTTTTAAAAATACCTCAATGTAGAAGTACAGACTGTCTTGTAGAAAGTTTTGAGCCATCACAACTGAGGACTATATAATATCTTAAAAGTGGTACATGCTGAAAGCAGTATTATATCAAGCCAGGTTTATATGACACTTTATTTGTCTTCTTTTTCTCCTGTTCCCTCTAATGAAAGTCTGTTGAGTTATTTTTATGGCCTTTGCATTTCACACTCCCAAGGTACTGACAGGGACTTTAAGGAATAAATAAGGGAGGAATAATAAGTTTTTTTAATTATCGGTAATTAGAGTTAAAGCAGTTACATTAAATATGTTCCTTGTAATGCACTGTTTTATGGCAAGGTAGCTGTAAATATTTAAAGACAACGCTCTGATCACATCAAGATATGTATTCTGTCTCTATAGTCACCTACATGTTTATTTTATTTCTCACCTACTCCTGTAGAAATCTGTAAAATTACCAGAAAAAAAAAAAGGCAAAACCACCCCAAAGAACCTTACAGGATCTACTGCCAGGGTCACACACTGCACTGCAGAGTGGTGGGGGCTGCACCTACTCACGATGAGTAGGCCTAGCTGTCCCAGTATCTCAGGAAGCAAAAGAATGAAAGTGAATAAAAGTTACAGTATCAGCAGTCCTCTCAAGCTCACCACAGTCAGATGGGGACCTGAACCTCCCAGCTTACTCCAGAATGTGTGTCTCTACAAGTTTAAACAACCACGCTGAATTAGAATCAGCTTAGTGAAGTGTATAAAGCATACTCTTTCTTACTACAGTGAATTTCTAAAAATAATTATTAAAAAAAATAAGACTATACTTCCATGCTAGGTACTCCTATTAGTTTTCTAGGTTTTTACTCCAGTCATGAAAAAAAATCTACTTAATGTAATATCATAATACTTCACATGAGATGAAGCAGGAAGGTTACTTAATTTGCTCATATATTTAACACTAGCCCCTTTTTTTAACCTTGAATATTAGATATTTTAGGCTTCAGCTTGCACAGTACTCTTGAAAATTATTTGTGGACATTACTTCTATTTGTACATAGAAATAATGCATTACTTCAAATCCATTATTTCTATGTAATGAGATGGTCCAGGTATCTGGCATTTCAGCTGTCCCATCACACTTTTAGCTCAGCCCATATTTCTCGCTTTTTACCCAATCTACCTCTACTGTTCCCAGATGTAATTTTTTGAAAACAACTGTCCTCTATGGCCTAGGTAAAGAATGATGAGACTATTTTTATTATGACCTAGGAAATTATTCAAATGGAGCTCTCCAGAGGCATATGGTTGGCATTATGAATATTTTACAGAATCATCTCTGAAAATCAGGCCAATAGCATATACACACGGGGCCGAGTTCCACTCTCACTTATACCTTGGCAACCACGCTGATTTCCCATTTGGCTTTGCTATGCAAGTATTTGTTTGGCTTATTGCATGCATGTATTTTTTATCTGTTTTTCCCCTTCTTCAGCCCCATTTCCCACACTGGTCCTATAAAGAGGACAGTTACTGTCAGTGTGGAATGATTGCTATTTGGGGGCTATTGGCTGTATCTCTCTTACCTCATAAATACAGGGAATACGATGCACATAAGAATGAGGGAAAATGTTCAGAAAATGATGCCCAGTGTAGCAGTGCCTTTCCTGAGGCACCAAAACTGATGCTGAATGTTTACACCACCTTGACCTCAATATTGCTGTGAACTCCATGCAGGAAAGGGCTCTGGGGAACCTACTGGCTCCAGAGAGATGTTACAATGAGAAAGCACTTCTTAGAGCTCCCTTGAGAACTGGGACCTGGAGCAGGGCAAAAATGGGTCAAAACACTATGTACCTTCTCATCAGGAGATGAGTATGCAAGGGTTAATATTTTTCATTCTGATATTTCTTCTTTCTTACTGATTTTTTTTTTTCTTTGGTATATGAATTCTATTTCATCTGCATGATTTCAATTTATAAATTGAAACCCTTGGTAATGAATACAAAAATTCTATATAAGAGTACTGAGAAAACTCAAAGTGAAGTAATGATCAGACGTGTGACCTTACAGAGTAGGAAAAATACTTTAAGAATTAACACAGTAGGACATAATAAAATATTTACAATGTTTTATAAAAGGAAAAAAAATGCTAAAAAGATTTGTACTTACCACAATATCTTTTCCAGCCCACTTGCACTCATCCCTTCGGGAATGTGATACAGGCCAAACAATCTAAAAACACAAAACAAAAATCACATTGTATTATTTCATGCTTCAGCATTCACAAATTGCAGGCCAAATGCTTACAGAGTCCCTTTATCCAGTTTATCTTCTCCCCATTTTTTTTCTTATTTCCTTTTCTTTCTTAAAATTTGACAACAAAGACATTAAATACTGGGAACAAAAACGGGAGTAATAGGTGTCATGGTAAAAACAATCTTGAAGTCTGCATTGTGAATTTCAGCTGTGAATCTCCAGTCCTAATGATAAGAGGGTTAACTCTCTATTGACTGAGTGCTCTTTTAATCTTTTAAATCTCATGTAATGGAAATACATTCTCACATTAGAGTCCCAGCATCAGAAATGAGGTGTTTTCCCCTTCAGTGTATCTAATAGTTCACTCTTTCTCTAGTTCAGTCAATTAAATAATAAAAAAGGTGCCATGGTATTTGACAAGTATCACACCATCAAAATAGAAATGTTGATGCTGTTTCTATAGAGCCACCCTAACACAACTAATCCTAAATCTAGATTTTCTGTAGTGTTTGCTTAGCAGAAAATGGATCTCACCTCATACAGAGAAAATCCAGAGACCCTCACAGTCAATTATTCATGTTTCTTTGAAAAGCTTTTAGGAATTACATATAGAATAAAACATGATCTTCCCATAAAATGCCAGGCTATTCATTTGGGAGCCTCAGATAATGCAATATGAATGGCCTTAAGTCTGGATTACAGTCTTGGTGTTCAATATAGTTTGTTAATAGAAAGCAAAAGGCAAAATATTAAAAAAAAAGATGGAATGTGGACAAATGAGGGGGTCAAAGGAGATGTTGTAGATGATATTTGAAAATACAGTTTGCAATATTTTTTAAATTCAAAATTTATTTAATGACATCCAAACAGGAATTGAACACTTTAAGTCTATAAAATAAGGCTGAAAATTTTATGAGCACATTCTCTCTCAGAGGATTCCCACTGCTTCCTGTTGCTATTCTCATCTTAAAATGTGCAGAGATGTGAAAATTTAAATTTACTAGGTTGAAAAACATTAACCAAACTTCTCAGATATCCCAAAAGGACCAGTTCAAGTTTAGTTCAAGTTTTGGGCAAAAATCTCAGTATTTTTCAAACCAGTGTATTTCAAGCCAGATGTTCTTTTTCCTTAGTTTCACAGTAAAACCTTTTCCTCCAATTTGGTTTAAAAGACAGCTAAGTCAAACTGCTTTAGTTCATTGAAAATTTGGCTTTTTGAGTTTTGTTGTTGCCATCAGCATTTAGACACAAACCTAAGGAGTTTTCTTAGATGGTAGAAACAACAGCCAGTGAAGTTTGAGCTCAAGTGCAACACTGTCTGCATTGTAATTTTGATTGAAGTTTCTTACATGACTCTCCTGTCTATAATAAACAGATCCCCAAACTCCTAAAGCCATTTGTGTAATCTTAAATCAGGTCTGAATCCTCTAAGTCTGTTGCTAACATACATTTCCATGTTACTGATAGCAATTCTTTATTTAATATTTTAATATTTGTAAATAAAGTCAAATAGTGTTCTAAAAGTATCTGACTATGTAAGTATGTAAAGTACAATCACTCCCTACTCTACACTCTACAGAGCTGTTTTCTGCAATGGAAACACCTTCTTTCTTTTAATTATTCCAGATGTTTTGCACATTAAGCTATTGATCCCTCAGAGAATTCAAATAAATAGCTAGTTTCCTTTATAGCTACTCTAAAGAGAATAGAAAAGAAAATACTCTGTTTTCCTTTTATCCTCTTATCCTTAGAGAATACGAATGAATAGCCTGTCTTCCCTCTGAACAGAAAACACAAGGTATTTATTGCTATCATCTTAGGAAGCTAATAGTCAAACGGCCAAAAGGTCAGGAACACTAAGAAAAAAAAATAATCCCTGGGTATTGAAGCAATATATCTCTCATAAAAGGGTACTCTCTGGATTTTAAAATGTGCCATCAAAATACTTAATATAACAAATCAAATCTCCATCCCATTGTTTAACTTCTTAGCATTCTGTCTTACTAAAATAAAGGAAAACTTAAACTATTTATTTGGACTCCAACAGAAGATTGACACTAAACTGCTTGTCAGCTTTTAATTAGTCACCAACTTTTACTGGAAAATTACGATCTCCATCAAGAACAGCAATATTTTATGGACTTGTTCCTCTTTTATTAATACTGGAACTGTTTTGGTTCAAAAGCAGCAAAGCAGAGTGCCTACAAGTGCTGAGTTAAAGAAGAAAAATCCACACTTGGACTCCCAAATAGCTTCTTTTATCTGCAGACAAATATAGAGCAGTAAGGCCTTTCTGTTTAAACTGTCATAATAGATTCTTGGCTTTTTTAGCAGTTGCCATGAAAGTATGTCTTGTTTGGGAAATGGCTAGATTATTCACTTATCATTGACTTCTTTTTTATAGTCTGAAAAAAATATTGTAGATTATATAGTCAAAGGTCACAGGCTCGTTATAAATTTCTTTTCATAGAGTCAGCAAATATTTTTGTTGTAACAGTATTCCTGACATCCAAACACTTACTACATAATTCCAACAGTGCACAACATAGTCTGAGTAATAACAAGTCTTTAACATTAAAAGCATATATTTACATTGTACAGAACATGAATGAGTGTACCTTTTGATATTCCTTGATGTTAACCAGGTTGAAAGAAAATATGTGATCCTTTGCTCCAACATACAGCTGACCGCGTTCTTCGTCCAGGAGGAAAGTATGGTAACTGGAGCTATTAGCTAGTCCATTGAAATTGATTATATTGTTGGATTCCAACATTTCTGTAAGATAAAGGTAATACTTTTGTTGTTAATATAGTCAAATGAAATACAGACTTATATTCTGACTTGTACAGATATCATTTTAGGAATTTGTGCTTATAGTGTAGAAACAAGTGAAAGCATTATTTTTCTGGGCCCCCGAATGTTTCTATTTCAAGTACCCAAACTGCTTGTGAGATTCAGCTCTACAAAGAGATGAAACCAACAGTGAAATCAATTAAAAACCTGTATGAGTTTTTAGGTGGCAAAATTCTATCCATGGAGCTCATCAACTGTAGGACAAAGTTCAATTTTGTTCAATCAATGAGATTTGCAAGGATAAACTTGGGGATAACCAGCTGATAACCACATCTAAACACAAAATCTATTTCCAGAAGAAGACACTATTTCATAAAGTTCTGTTAGTTATGAGAAAAGGGATAAGAATGACTAGCTGATGAGATAACATGTAGCACCTATTTTTATATGTATTATATTCTAAGCTTTCTCACACAAGCAGCATGTTGTTCCCTTGCTTGGAACAGGAATTTAACTAGAGAAAGTAACCTTTCTTCTTTTTAAATTCAAGAGAAATTTTCTAGTTCTGATATTCTGCACAGAGATTTATTTTTGCCATAGACAGGATCTTTTTTAAGTACAAGGATCCACAGAACCATAGCTATTCAAACATTAACAAAGTCATATGCGATTTTCTGAACAATATTTTTACTGTAAGTTAATATAGACCATAATCGTATAAGTACTCATGATAATGCACTTTCTTTATGCCATCTAGATTCATATCAGGACCAAAACCAAACCATCTCTTATCATTTTAAAGGCATGTGTCCACTAGTAAGTCATCAATAAGAAAATTTCCTGGTGATGACAAATCTTGCAATAGTTCAAGCCCTGAGCTTGTGAATTATGAAGGCAAACAGCTTTAGGAGCAGGAGCAGTACCATTGATGGAGCCATAGAGACAGATGAGAAAGGGAGTGAACACATCAGCATCCAAGGGCTGACGGCCAGAGGGCATGGGCTGAGCTTCAGGTATGTAATGTCTGCATCAATTCTGCCACATGTGCAAGGCAAGGAAGCATGTAACTCCTCTGAGACCACATGACAAATGCTTCAATGTCTAGGATTCACATAACAGTACAGCTACCTTCTACAGCTTTTCAGTTTTCAGTAAGATCACTCCCATTTTCCACCATTATTCCAACTGAAAAGTGAGTGTAAGATAGCATCCCATATACTGATAGAAATCAAGGAGAAACTGCTGTTAAAACTAAATTTTCTGCCTAATTTCCAACTCATTTTCCTTCTTTTTAACTCATTCTTTTGTATTAACATGGGGATGTCAGGTGGGGATTTTCTGGACCTAGGTTATAGTGATACGATTTTACATAATTTCACACCTGCAGCTTTCTAGCTCTGCAGATGTTAAACCTATTTTTGATGTTCACTTATACCAGCTGGGTTTTGAAGAAGGTTGAAACTCTGCAAAAACATTAGCAAGCAACATACTCAGAGAAGACAGACACTGTTAGTCACATACCATTTGGGATAGCTTTTAGCTTTGGTATTCCTTTAGCGTTTATTTGGAAAAACTCTCACTACCACCAAAAATAGTTAATTCATGTAGCAGTATAGCAAAGCATCAGAGCAGACACCATATTTTGTTCCTTATTCTACACTTTTTGTCACTAAATATAACTTATACATTTATATCACAAACTTGTACTGCTCAAGACTGAAGCTCACTTTTTAAAAATTATTTTTCTTTTAAATGTAACAATCAAATTACCTCAAGCAGTCTTGTCAAAATAATTCTTATGGCTTCCTGCCAAGTTCTAGAATTTGACTCTATTGTCCTCCAGTTCACTTATTTGCATTTTGTAAGAGACTTTACTAATTCTCTTTACTCTGTAATGACTGATTCAGATGTTGAATGTCGACTCGCTGAATAGTGAGTGATGTAGATGATTGATTGCTTAACTTGCCTTAAAACTCTCTCTTGGCTAGAAATGCTCTGCTGTCATCTGTATCTGATCATTTTTCTTATAATACAGCTGTCAAAAACCTTTGTAATTTTTTCATCTTTGTTGGTTTGAACTCATATACGTATGATTCTGCCCTTTGTGACTGCAGTGTAAAGACAAGTGTCTGCTGAAGTCGATGTAACACAAAGGTAAAACTGACAAAAATTAAAATGAGAACAGTTAGGCACACAGCTACTTGGCTTAAAAGAAGCCTGATATGATTTTTCTAATGCAGAGTTCTAAATATTCACATCTACAGATGGTGATTGATGTTTTCTTTTCTTTCTAATATCCATGAAAAATGTGAGATCATAGCATTGGAGCCTAAGGTTTATTATGGCCAAGAGTAAATTACATCATCATCTTCACTGTTCATAAGTCTCCACAGTAAAACTTAAAAGGACCAGGTGTGGCTGTGCAGGGAAATATATATAGGTTTTTTTCCTTTTAATTTTCTGTGACTTTCACAGCATGCAACCCAAGCACTGTTGGGTTTTTTTATGAACAAACAATTTAAAGTCAAACTAAAAGCTAAATTCCATTGCCTTCTCTAAGCATGGGACATTTCTTCTGGGTTTTAATTCAGTATGTTTCATATTGCCACATCACTGACTTTGCAGAAGACAACTGCATTTCCAGGGTCTGTTGCCCAAAAGATTAGACATGCTCCAAGCAGTGTGTTTTAAATCACATTACATCAGGTTTCTCCCTGTCAGGAATCAGGTTGAGAATATAGGCTGAGGAGAAAAATATTGTTCTTGTGTTGATGATTTTTAATCACTACTAAGTAAGGCAGGTTTGAGCTACATCACAAGTAGGCGGTGAAATCCTAAATAATTTTTGCAGTTCCTCTGCTGTTTATTCTAACTGAAATGTACTCATCCAGTGGTGAATGTGGCTTCACAGGCCATTCTGGAACAGGGTGTTGAAGAGCAAAGAAAAGGCATTTGCACAATCAATACAAATTAAGTATTCCACTTCCTCAAATTCATTAGTTTTAAAGTGTTTACTATCCAGCGTCTTCAGTATCCAGTGAGTGACTATTGCTGAGAGATAGAGCCAAGACAGGGCTCAATCCCAGAAGGGCACTGGCATCCATCAATTCTACTAAGAGTCGATCACTCATGCTGGCAAGGTTTGTGGATCATCAGTGATAACATAAACCAAGATTTACAACAAAGATTGCGTTGTAACGACAAGAGGAAATGATAAATGCATTCAATTAATCAATGAAATTAATACTGCCTACTAGCATAGGCTAAATATTTTCCTTTTTTTTCCTTATTATTAAATGTCGGCGTCCATTGAACCATGATCTGTGCAGACAGGTAATGGCTGCATGATCTTAAAGTATTTTTTTTCTTTTTTTTAAACTTCCACTATGATCTGTGCAGTTATTGCAAAGATGTAACACTACTCCACCATTTTTTCAGTATTTTCTCTGTGAAGAGAATGTCTTCAGTAAGAAGATAATTTTCTCATTTCCTTTGGACACATCCTCAGCTGTAGTAATGGCTGTAGCATTGAACAGGAATGAATGAGCCCTATACAACTAAGCACTGAACACTACAGCTAGCATTGCCTGTGAAATGCCAGATGAGGTGGATTTAAGGTGGGTGGTGGTATTTTGAAGGTAGAAGAGATGTCATTGCTTTTGTTATTGGTGCTTCAGTCTCAAATTCACTAAGTGTTGCAGATGACCAAAACTAACAGTTTCAAATGCATCACATCTTAAAAAATAATCATAATGACTGTGATTATCACTGAAACCAGATGGAGGTTGAATTTCTCGGGGTTTGTGGGCTAGATGCCCCTAATAACCACTTCAACTAGATTTAATTCACATTCCTGACTTACTTGTTCCATCTTAGTCTCATTTCTCTGCCAGTGTCCAAGCTTGAAGTATTTGACCTTTTTCCATGTGCTTTTCTGTAGACTCTGAATGGTCCTTCTTCTAATAACTGATGTGTCTGTTGATCCAGTCTGACTTGTGTCAGAACATTCACTTTGACAGATAGAGTTGGCAAATTTACAGAAGAAAACCAGTCCCTAACTCTTGCCTTTGTTTTAGTACGTGGTTATTTAATTTGCTAATGGAATTGTAACTTAATAGTATATATACACACAGAGGGCCAAATTCCTTCTGTGAAATCCATGGAGATTTGCATGTGCAAGGAATGTAGGTTTGGTTTATTTTTATCACACTTCTTCATTAAAGAAGAAGTCAGAAAACCACAGCTATAGCTAAGATGAATACAGTCATGCAGATCCTGAAGTTTGTTTTATCCATGGTTGGTATTCCACTGTAAACCTTGTTTTATGTCTGCATTCCCTCAGCGGAGTTTGTCAGGAGGAGAACATAACAAAAGAAAACCATCTTATTTTTCACTTATCTACTAGCAAGCAAACTATCTTTAATCTTTTTAGCAAGGAGTTTGTCTGTGTAACAACTTAGAAAATTTGTGGGCTTTGGCCTACGTCCCTGTTATAGACTTCACAATGACACACACCAGCCAAGACTGTTTTTGTTGATAAAGGTCAAAAGGGCACATCAATTTTTCTAAAAAACAGAGGAAAGGTTTCCTAATTTCCTCAGCAGGATTCAAATCTGGCACTGTCCTATTCCTGGTGACTCTGCAGAGTACTGGATCATACAGGGAGTGCTGCTCGTCACAACATGCTCCTGAAGCCAATGAGTGGGTTGCTGGTTGCACAAAACTCTCGACCTGCATTCCTCTGCCAGCAGCGATAAAATCTCGCTGCAGATCTCCTAGCAGTAGATAAAAGATGAGTCAATGCCATTATGCCATCAAACAGGGATTTTGCTGAACTGTGAGCAGTGCCTCCCACAACGTCATGCTAGAACATTTCCTTCTTCTCTCGCCAGGCCTCTACTTTGGCTACAGAGGATCAGGTGGCCGCATGTTTGCACATGCATTTCTTGCTTACACAGATGCATATTGTGCCTGTTCTGTATATCAGCATGTGTATCTTTCTAAATAATCCCAGGTGTAAATTAGTCATCACTCTTTGAGTAATTATTTGCTGAATTCTTAGATACATGGAAGGAAAGGAGTGGGCATTTTAACTTTCAACCTCTCCTGCAGCTTCCCCATTTCATTGCTGTAAGTGCAGATGGTGACTTCTGCCCCAGTCAGACAGTTATGGAAAAGGCAGGGACTGGCAGGAAATCAAGAGAGCTTCCTGCAAGCCATGAGCCAGCAGAGCTATGTGGCAAAACCTGCAATATAAGCTTGGAAAAGGCACTGTACTTGCTGGGAGTCCAGACCCCAGCCAGGCAAGACAATGGCCGTAATACAGTGAGATACTTCAGGGAGTATTTCCATATATAATGGAAAACACTAGTCTGAAATCAGGTGAGTTTGACCCCATGCCAGGTCTAATGCTTAGTAAAATGGCCAATAGCCTGGAGGACAACTCCTCCTTTCCTCCCACCCAGGATTTAACTACTTCATACCACAACTATTTTCTTTCACTGACACCTCAGACATCACTGGGACCTTGGGATCTAGCCCTTAGTGAGGAGAATGATTCAGTCACCCACCCTAATTAAAAATAACTTGCTAACAGTCTGTGGTACAATTCAAACTTCTATAAAACAAAACAAGGAAAATTAATTCATCATTTTTTTCTTTTTAGCATTTCACCCGAGGGGGGAAAAAATAATTGCAGAACCAATTGTTTTGTTACATCTTTAAGTTTAACTGGTCAGATTATATGCCTTTCAGTTATATTCAAACTGTTCCAGACTATTTTTACCAGTCAGTCTTTGATTTTATATTAGGAGAAGAAGAATAAAGAGACATACAAATTATCAACACCTTCCCCTCAAAAAAAAAAAAAAAAAAAAAAACCAAAAAACAAAAACCCCAAAAATTTATGCTTTCAGATAATTTTAGAATTATACTGCTTGGAAATACCAGAAAGTGATCAGTTTTATCTCAAATTAAACAAAAAACAGGCTTATGAAGTGTATGAGATCACATAGTGCAATAAGTGATTTATCCATTTTTAGAAATGTAGCATGAAAACTTGTAATCAGCACCTTTGGGTTTTGGCTACACTAGAGTCATAGAAACTTGAAACTACACAGCGTTTGTTGTTGATGGCAATTCAGTGTTATTGTAATTTGAATGAGATAAATCACTGGGAGAAAAGGGAGGGTTATCTTATCAGTAATCAAAATACAATTGGAACAGAGCCCCTCACAGCTGTTCAATCAGTCCTAGCTTTCATCCTCTTCGTCTACCTTATCATAACAGTTGCCAATGACCTGGTTTCACTGAACTCTACTAAAAGGAGAAAATAAAACAGTACTGTATTTGTTTTTGAGCAAAACTTTTGCTTCTGAGAGAACACTTAGTTCAGGGAACTATTACAATTTATCAATTAGGGGTAGCTAGGACAAGATATACAGTTCTTTGTGCAACCATGATGTAAACTCAGCATTTTAAATGAAACACTCCTGCCTACCTTCCACTGCAGCAAAGAAAACTTGAGGGCCAGGAGTATAGTTTGATTAAAACCAGATACCTGGAAGTAGGAATGTTACACCCATGTTTTGTTTCAGTTGCACCAGTATAAGCATGGAATCCTTTGACTTCAAAATACTGATGCATATGTTTTTTATACTGTAAAACTGAGAGAAGATTTTAGCTCATTAATGTCAGCACTATTTAGCTACATGACAGCCCTTAAAGTGTTTTTGGTTTGAGTAATTGAAGAGGTCACATGATATTTCAAAGACATAAAACATTTGGATTTTAAAACCAACCTGTTTTCCCTTTATTATTTGTATTATTTGTCCTTTTGGTCTCTGAAAGTGAATCCAGATTATCCCTATTGCTCAGCTGTTTTCTTATAAAACATGAGAAATATTAACCTATGAGCTAAACAAAGACTTGTAAAGCTTGATCTCATACATTTGTAATATTGTAACAATCCATATTATGAATTTGGCTTTGTGAGAAAGGTTATGGCACACATTTAACCATGAACTTCACAGCCCATCATTGTTACAAAATCACAGACTTATATTACCCGCACTACCTATAACATTTGTGTGTGTGTGTGATGCATGAGGCAGGAATATATGATGGCAAAAAGAAACCATAATCTGATTTCACTATTTATCTGTTTTTTCCCTGTCTAAGGAAAATTCATCCATCTTGAAATTTGAGTAGATAATATCTTTGCTACTTCACACTTGTGCTGGTAAAGAATTGCTCAGGAGAAATAATGAAAGTGATACATTATACTAATGAGCACCCAGATCTTAAGCATATCTATAACTATCAAGGTTATTTAAAATGTGGCAATAATCCAGCAAAATAATGACCTAATGCAAAGTTTATAAACATTCTAACTCAAATACTAAAAACACTGCAGGCATATTAACTCAGGCCTCTGAGTTTGGTTAACCCAGTGTGGCACTGCATGACCTTAAATTGCACCATCTGAGCTAGCACAGGTAAACAGCCAGCTAAATCCTAATCATTAAATAACTCAGTTATCAGATCTACTTAGAAGTTAATCAATTTTCAGCTCTCTCTATGATACTTCTATGAAGTTAATCTCCAGCAAGCAGAACCGGTACTGGTTATCAATTAAGTAAAATTGTGGGTAGCTGTAACTTCAAGGAGTGATTACCTTATCTATAAACAGTACTGGCCTTGCCTCATTAAATATCCTAACACAGAGGCACAAGCTAACAGGGGATGTTGCAGGGACTGACACACAGACAGTTGTTTTGCAGGGCAGGGATGTACTTCATTTGGCTGAGCAGGAATGAGGTGGACAGACAGTCACATCCCATCCTCTGCATGGGTTCAGGTGTAGCACAGAGCACAATTCTTACTTACTGACTGTTCCCAAATAAAGCAAAACACACATTTCCAGTACATGAACTTTTTCTGCCAGACCAAAAGCAAGGCAGGAAAAGAGCTTCTGCTCTCTGTAGGAGCAGCTACTTGTTCCAGACACTGACCATGCTGCAGTACAGGTGCACCTGAGTTACCCTGACGCTCCCTTATGTACTCACAGCATCCACAACATTGGATAAGAAGCCAGCAAAGATGAATTGATTTTGCTCTTCATCTAATTGTTACTCGATGAAGCTGCATGTTGAATTATTAGGGTGTTTTCTCAGGTAAGCTACTTTGAAGTTAGCTCAAAAAACATGATTATATTTTGTCATTATCATGACAATGAAAGTCAGATACACACAAGGCAAAGAGAAATGGAAGTAGGTCTTCAATGCCTTTCTGATATATTTGTTTTTTATTACCAAACTGACAATATAAACTTGCACAAATTATCTGCTAAGGTGAATTATTTAATATGCACAATAGTATTAGGAAGCTTCCCTAGAAATTTAGTTGCATATTCAAAACTGCAAAATAGAATAAGTAAGACTTGTGTTTTCAGCGGATTTGTGATAGAAAATGCATCTAGCCTGCTTCAAAAAAAGTCTTTTTATGCTTGAAATCGTGTGTAACTCTTGTCTCTATCTGTGTAACAACTCTTCAAAGTCCTCTGATTAATAAGATGCAAAAAGAGCTTTGGGTTAGTCCTGCTAGTAGGTAAATCATTATAATCATTGTAATTTATATAGCAGCTTGCTTAGATGGACTGTGTCCAGGTTCTCATATATGGGTACATATCAGTGACCTCATATTCTTAATTTCAGACATAGCTATCAACACTCCTTCTTTAAAATTTTGTTTTTCCAGAATGGATCCACCCTTCACTTTCATCACATATCCAGCACTTTGAGGAATTGTCTTTCAACATTAATAGAATGGATGAGTAAAATTCATGCTTGGATTTACATCCTTCTCTCTCCTGATAACTCTTGTTTCTTCTAACCTATAAGTGAGGTTTTGGATGAGTTTCAGCAAGGGGCTGAAAGCAACAACAGCAGTTAAGCAGTCTGTGTAGCTCACATACAGATAAACACAGATCCACTGTGCACTTTAATTGAAGCAAAATACAGCAGGGACTTCCAACCCCTGACCCTCCTTGCATAGACTCTCATGCCAAAATAAAGCTATGATGCCCAATTGTGCTCCTAATTTATCCTAATGAAAAGCAATGGACTTACACCTTGGATAAAAGATTCTGATTGCAGTGGTTCTGCTATGTGTGTAATATATTTATTTTTCATTAGGAAAAATTAGAAAACATTATTTATCAAATGTTTCCAGTTGCACCTACAATCTTATGTGCATAAAAAAGGAATTTTCAGTTTTTCCCTTCCATCCAAATGTCATAAACATAATAATTAATCATTCAGCAGCAACTCCCCCATTTCTCAAATCAAAGTGAATTCTCTCATGCCTGATACTGCTCTGTCAATCAAAATTTTAAATGTCTTTCAGATTACACAAACCTAGCTAGATCTACTTTCACTATTTTTATAATTATTACACACTCAAATAAGAAACAAGAAATTTATAATTAACTGCTACATTCAAAATAGGAAGTAAACCTTACATACAATTTTTACATTCATTTTTTGGATTCTGGGCATACTCTAAAGGGGCTGGGAAGAATGCATTTCTACCTAAAATTTCACTTGAAATAAAATTTGCTTCACATAGAAGCAAACTTGCAACTGCAATTTTGACAACAGTAAGGAACTACAGTGTGAAGAGATTTAACTAGTTTTAAAATCATCCAAAATTTGTCTTAATCCACTTCACACAACACAGAGTTAAGCTGTAGAAATTCTTGACATGGGCTCTTGTAAATGGTAAAACTGATTATAGTTTTAAGGGACAAAGTGGAACAATCAAGAAAAATAAATCTTTAAGAGGCTATTAAATTTAGAGACACAGCCTCTAGCTCACCAAGTTCCAGAAATTCAAATTATAGAAAACTTAGAGAGTATTCTGGGGAGCTCTCACTCTCTGATTGACCTAACCCTGTTATCTACTATGGAGAACTCTGGTTATGGAAACACCATACTATGTGTTTGCTTTGGCTGTGGCTGGAGACAACGTATTTCCCTCCTAATCACGTGTGGATAAAACTGCAGCCATGACCTGGGTCTTGACAAGGAAAGTGAAGATGCAAAACTTGAAATCTAATTCAGCAAAATGACTGCTGCAACTCCTTTCTCAGCTGGCCTTGGCACCTCCCTCACCCTTCCTCCCCTGCACTCCATCTCCCCTCCTCAAAGCCTTTGGGGCCTCCCTGGGTGAGTGGAAGTATCTGCAAACAGCATAATTTCACAGTGATTGAATTCCATTTCTGTTACAGCATTTCAACCCTTAATTCCTTCTAAATGCCTTTTGTTTTGAAATAACTTGTCCGTATTCGATCTTTTAAGTGAACTTCAGAAAGACCCATCAGTAATTTCCAGTAGAGGTGGAAGAGGAAAAGTGAGGGGATTATCAACAGCACTCAGGTAGCACCTCCTGTCTGGCTGGGTCTAATGCACGATGAGGTTTGGATACAACACCACGGTGCTTGACCTCAGAGCACAGGTTCACCTGCTCAAAGACATGTCATTGTAAATACAGTTGGATTTGTTTGAACAACAAATCACCTGGTACATCAGCCTCTATTTAGAGCAGCCTGAGAAGGGGATCCAAAGACAACTGAAAGCAACTTTATGATGGTTTGACTCCAAGACCACTTGGCCAGTCCCACCTAAAGCAGCTCATAGCAGGTTCCTGGTGGCTGCTCTCTGATGTGGCCCAACTGCAGCATGTCCAGCCACACCTCCTCCCACCTCCTGCAGCAAACCTCAATCAGACTGAGGTGACAAGCACACAAATTAGAACTGAAAAAGTGAAAATACTGTTCCAAAAGTAACAAAAACCAAGCAATATTATGTTCAACAAAATTAACTTGGAGGGGAGGGGGAAAAAGCTGGTGTGGCTGCCTGCCATGCTAAATATCCATCTTTTTCCAGAGGTTTTATTCTTTTCAGCTCTCTCTGAACTAGCAGAAAGGTGATCTAGTCTACACCACTGATCCTAGATGTCTCATCAATCTAAATAAAAGCTAGCTCTTTTTGCATCAACACAATAGCATCATTATCCTCAGTGTTAGCATCAGGAAAGAAAAATAATGGAAGTTTTTATTACTGAAGCTCCAGTGGAATTTAAATGAGAATCATTATATCATGTTTGCTCAAGCCACAAAAACTGCACTTTTCTTAAAAAGACAAAAATGAGAGATCACATTCATATCATTTACTTTGTGTCTCTGTCAGAACAGAAGCCTTTAGAGAATGATCTATAGACTGAAGGTATCAGTGAAATGGTCCAGGCACACTGAAATGGAAAGCAGGGTTTGCCTTCTTATCTTTCCTATGTAAAATGAGAATTACCAAAATGTAACAATTTTTGCAAAATGTACTGCAAATTTTAACCTAATTTATTTTTCCACACTCTTCATTTATTTGCACTTTGTGTGCTTTGAAGAAAGGCCATTTTTCACCTGGATTTAGGAAACATTGTCCACTGGCACCATATTGCCACGCCAGCACAATATGAATTTAATTAATTTCTTACACACGTTGTGTAGCCTCACTGTAAGTTTGGTTCATGTAAAGGGCACATTAAAACTTGGAATGTTGTGGGGAAAAAGGCAGGGCACTTTCCAGTTCCCCTTCCAGACCCAATGATATTATTCATTCTCGGCAGCTCCACTGGTTACTCTACTAATTTCCCTCTAAAAGAACACTCCTTTGGGTGCAATATTCAAGTGTATGTGTATGTCAACTGCCACACAGGCTTCCAAATGCCCACATTGATCCAAGATACCATGAGTCACTGCTGACAGATGAGGAACATTCACACAAAATCCCTGCTGAAAGTTATAGGAGAGCTCACATTTTTCCTTGATGCTCACACACTAACACATTGTGGTTAATGGTACGCTCCAGAGATTTGGTGGGGGAGGGAACCTAAAAATTTAAGTTACAATTCACCTAAAATTGAACAGGACACTGATTCAGTGTTTCCAAATTAAAGTATCTCTGCGTGGTTCCAAGTAAGTTCTAAAGACACATTTCAGCAGACTAGACACTGATATAACTATTGCATTATTGCTTTTAGTACACCCAAATTAATTTACACCACATGTGGATATAACTTAAACACTTTTAGTGAAATGTACTAAACATATCTCTAAAACTTCTCACCATCTAGCAAGATTTTGATTAAATTTGGAAAAAACTGATGTCATAATATAGTTCCTACATGTTTTTAATGTTTGAAGACTAAGTAATACCCAGGAAAGATATTACAAAGTGGCATCATGACATTCTGTTGCAGACCACATTCATACATAGACAGCTGGGAAAATGACTCCTTGTCCTGATGATGAAGAGGTTTCCTACTGACACATATATATTTGATAACCTTCAGGACTGGATATCTCAGCCTTGAAAACAGTGCACTACCAATCAGTGTACAACAAATACATTACTTTTTACAAAGTTTTCAAAACTTATTTCAACATTTGTTTCCTGTAATGTCAAATAAATATTCAAAATCAAGTCTTTTGTTTTTTTCTATAAACAAATGTAATTCCAGTAGCAGCTGACACAGTTCTGAGTATAATGGCAAACACTTGGGTTTATTTCTAGCAAGTCTAATTATGAAAGGCATCAGGGTGGATGTGTTTTCTTTTTGTAGCCAGTTATACTAATTTGACCTTCTGGGGAAACAATTTCAAAATGTCAACATTTGCATGCCTGAATCCTGCTATGAACTAAAAGGATTCGTGTGCAGAGGTTCTGCCTCAAGCTGTGACACTCTACTTACCTCCTCAGAGGGAGTTAACACATTAATTTGAACAAATGAAATTAGAACAGCCAACTCTCCATGGTAGGCAGAGGAAACATACCCTGGCCATAGTGGCTGACTGCAGTTTAAGTGGAGTATTGCTTAATTAAACTATTGTATGACAGCTGCATAAGGAGAGCATAAACACCCCACAAAAAGAGGATGTCTTCAAGCTCGGAGGTATAAGTGAATGTTGTACTGAGGTTCTTAAAAGGAAAGTTACTTTTGCCCTTTTTAGAAGTAAAACTTTGAGATTTAAGAGAATAATTTACAAGTTTTGCTAGTTTCTGCAGATGTATATTCCAGAAAGCACTCCTGAGATTCAGATGCTAACAAGTCTGAATAGGAATCTGGTAGAAAGGTCTGCAAGTTGAGGAAGCTCGCATCTGCTCCACTGCTTAGTTCAACCAGTTTGTGACCTCTGAGGTCTAATCCAAAGCCAAGCAAAGGCAGAGGGATTTTACTGATTGTGCTGAAAACTGCATCAAGCCAATGGATTAAGGGTATGATTCCTACAGGACCTATGTTTTCAGGAACTTCCTCCAAAACATTTACCCTTATAACCTCAGAAACATTTTTTTTTTTAAGTATGTACTTTAAGCTAAAACACAGGGTCCCAATGGATGTCACTAGGTAACACTCTTATGCACAGAGCTCCAAATGCATTCCTTATTTTTTGATTAAATGGTCAAGCTGACATGCTTTGCAATGATCTCTGTAGGGAAAATATAAGCAGCGGGAATTTTCTATTTTGCCTTAGTCCAACTCATCTGAGCTGAGAGTGGGCTTTAGGAAGCAGGATTTGGTGTTGGTTCATGCGTGTTCCTTGCATGTCCCACAGTCTCCCATGGTATCTGAGGACTCTGTTTCAGAATAATACTAAAATAACAAATGGTGTGCACTACACCTAACCTGGACACCTGATCTGGGCCCAAGTTTTAGATATATCGCAAAGCAGTTTGCCAAAAATAAGTGTTAATGTAGGTCAGTGGAAGTCGCGAGGTGCCCCTGAGGATCTCCACAAAGATATCAAGTCTGCCTATGTTTAAGAACATAAATTAATCAACTACCATTTTATTCTGCAAAAGAAACCTCAGCATTAAGCTAGAATGCTGTATTTTAACTGTAGGTATTCATTTATTATCATGACAGATTAAAATGCAGTTTTTCTATGTTATCGTTACTTTGTTCAATGTGCAGAATGGATTAAACATCAAATTTATCTTTCTTTTTGAGCTTTTCAGTATTTATCCTAATGACTACGTACCCTTCAAATGCTGGTCTGGAAGGGGGAATTATTAAATTGCTTTTCACCTACACTAAGGCATAAATCTGTGTCAGAAACATGCTTCAATTGAAAATAAGCTGTTCCGATTCCTAACTTATGTAGGAAGAAGAAGAGAGAAAACAAAAGTACCCTAAACTGATAGGCATTTAATCTGATTCATCAAGCCCTGATCTTTCAGAGTAGTAGGAAATCTCTTTGTCCCATCTCACTCCTCACACAGACTAGAATCTGCAAGAAATGAAGTAGGGGCGTTACACACAGATCTCACCTTACTGCTTTAGCCAGCCCCATTCTGCTCAAGAGATGCTGAAGTGCTACAGAAACAACAGGGAAAAAAAGTGCAATTAAAGGTTACAAGGTACTTCTGCATATGAAATGGGTTGCTGAATTCTCCAGTTGTGTGAGGAGAGGAAGGCTTCCTCTCTGGAATTCAGACTTATTAGTAGTCCAGGCTCTACATCACAAGTTCACATCCAGAAGTGAATGTGTTAGCTGAGAATTTCCAAATTGAAAGAAGCAAGACACTCACCATGCAAACTTTCAGTCCAGACTGCTACACATTTTGAGAAACTAAAACCATCAATATATCACAGGAAATACCAGACAGTTAATTATTGTTCAAATAATAAGCCATTTACTATGAGGAAATATATGACTTCTAGTCTTAACACACCTTTCTTCTGAATTCAGAATTTAAATCCCAATTTAGATTTTACACACTGAAATGTTTCTGCAAATCAGGACTATAGACTGTTTGATAATTAGGGGAACACACTCCACATTTTACCATGGATTAAAAGCAGAGTGAAATGGACAACCTGCTGTTTCCTCACATCAGAAACCTCCATATATGCATGCACATCCTAATTCCTGTCTAATCCTGAGTGGTTTACCTCTTAAAATAAACAGACTCTACCTTATGTCCTTACTGGATTACTGTGAGTAGGATGTTTACATAAAGGATATAGCTAAGTATTCACTGAACATAACAAGACTACGATTCATTCCCATGCATTAGAGCCCATTATAATTTGGTGGCTATATTTAAATAAACCATAATTTAACTATGCTGGCAATTACTATCTAAAGTTAATACTCTAATTGTGTCCAATCCTTCCACTCCAGAGTCTGATTCATTGAAATATTTATCTGCACTACCACTACCCATTAAGTGTAAATATGAAGATGAGAATTCTGTGTGAGAGAAAGAAAGCATAATTTATAGTCCAGGTATATTAGATGCCAGTTTAGTAAACATTTGTATTTTCACAGTTAATAATACTAATTACACCGTGCATTACACTTCATGCAAAGATCTAACCGCAATCTACTAAACAACAGGACCCAAGTCTCAGTCAGTCACTTATTTGGGCAGTGCAGAAGAGTTTCAAGATGGAAATAAATGTTTTAAACCTTTCTTGTACTATTCTAATTGTGGGTTATCCCATGACATGAAGCAAAAAATCCTGAAGTTGTGCAGACCTGAACCACGCTGAAGCGCAAAAACCAAGTGCCATTTCAGGCTGACACAGCACCACAAGATTGGAACTTAGTGAGCCTGAGTGAGTAATGTCTGTGGAGAAAAAGAGATGGCTAAGGGGTGATCTAAGTGTTGTCTTTGATTACCTGTTGGGCACAGTGGAAGAACAAGAGATAACATGCACAAGTTGAGTCAGTGAAATACTGAATGGGATATACAGAAAAAATTCTTAACAGGAACAATAACCAGAGAGTTTACACAGTCTTCACCCTTGGATACAGTCAAAACTTGACACAATCAGAAACAAAAATCCCAATCTAATTCTGAATATAGCCATGCTTTGAGCAGGAGGTTAAATTAGAACCTTCCAATCATACTTTTTTCCCTATGCATTAAATATACTGATTTATCTGTGATAAAGTAGGAGCTAACAAAAAAAACCCAAAAAAACCAGGAAATTATTGGCAACTTCCTCCTGTTGTTTAAACAAACAAAAAAAAAATCCTCCAAAACTTATTAATCTCTCTTAAACCTGATTTTTCCTGAGGTATTCCTAAGGGTAAGAATTCCCTTACAGTAAGTAAGAGCAGAAAGCAAACCATGGCCAACAGGAAATACGGCACACTTTGGTCCTTCTAAAGCAGCTGGGGACTACAGTGGAGCATAAATACTACTGCTGCTGCTTTACTGAGCAAATGAGCTTTCCCTAAAAGACAGAGGACTGAAACATAAAATGTATTGCAGTTTATGCATGTCAGATATGACAAATACAGGATTTCAGATACAACTTTGGCTAGATTTCTCAAGTAGCATAATAGATGGCAATATAGCTATGTAGTTAATCTACTTACCATGTTTTTGTTTATTGTGCCCTCATATATATACAACACAATCTCTTTTTAGGTAACAGCATTTTTAAAATCATGCAAACATGAACAGGTAATAGTTCCTCTGAACTGATATTTTCTATAAAATAGTCCTTTATGCATTAGTGCCATTTATGTTTATTACATGACCACATTAAAAATCCCTATGAAAAATTTTCATGAGACAATGCAGTAAATAGCAAATAAAATAGGCACAGGTAAACATCACCTTAATGGTGATTAAGTAACAATCTCAGCACACTGGAAAAATTTGTGTCCTTTTGACTTCAGCATTCCCCAAATCTCACTCCAACTGCTGGACAGCATGAGTACCACAGCCATAAAGAACACAATGAGACTTAACAAACATGGTTTCACAGTCTATTTTGCAGAAGAATAGTCTGTAAGAAATAGTGGAGGTACTTCCAGAGTTCAGAGTGTAATTTGTTGTGGCTATTTAAAAAACAAGGGAATGTTGATATAGAAAGACAAAAGAGCTGCAGTATTAAGAGTTACTCCTTTTCCTTTTATGGCCTGTTACTGCATGGCTGAACATTGCCACCTTGTATTTTCAGAACATATTGAATTTAAGAAAACTCTTTTGTTCCATTTGCAGCCCACATGCTGACACAGCATCTCATCTCTTATTGTTCTGACTTAACCATTATCTGATATATTTGATGTGCTGGAAGATAAGCACAAAGATTCCAGTTACCTTAGAGATAGCAAAAGAAGAATCACTTAGCAAAAGAAGAGCTGAGAAGAGGCTGTTCCTGGCAGTTTCACTCTGGGGTGTGTGTTAGACCCACAAATGTCAGTTCAGACCCCGTAAGCCAGGAGTCTTTGTTGGGGCTCTGCTGTGCTCTGAATGATCTCACCCTCTCCTGACTCCCACACACAGAGGTATACAGGGAAGAGCAGGCTCAACCAGTCTTAAATTCCTTTGACAGTTCAGACTCCAGATAGATTCTGCAGCAGTGGAAGCAGGGCTCATAGCAACAGTTAGAGAGATATGTTTTGAAGGAACAGATTTATTCAAGGTTAATAGATGTTTCTACTGTCATTTTCCATGGATGGTAGTTCTGGTGATGAGCAAATCCTCACAATGGAAATCTGGCTCCAAAGAAAATTTTTTTTAAAGCTTGAAGGATCTTATAAAGCACAATACTAGGCAGAAAGGACTGATTCCCATGTAGCTCCTCAGAAAATTTTTGAGATAGTGACTTCTCAAAATCTGAGCCCTCACAGCTCCAGTCTTGCTCAGAAAAGATGTAATCAAGCTGTACTTCATCACTATTACATCAACTTGACTTGTATCAACAATCTGAAGAAGCTCTCAAGATGTCTTACTCTTTAAAACTAATTTTAAAAATAAATAAAAGATTGCTGTTTGATTTCCCCATGGGGAATTAAGTTCCGTGATTGTGGCAAAAAATGTGAAGTGGATGACCTGATAAAAATCAAAACTTCTGACTTTTTGTTGGGAAATAGAATAGAGCATGAGGTAACCATCATCATTAGGATCATAGCAGAAACTAGGAATCTCCATAGCTCTTCAAGTGATCATTTCACCTACTAAAAAGGAAATCTCAATGAATGCATGGTATAAAAAAGCAAACTGCTAGAGAGTAAAAGCTCTTTTACCAGAAAAAGTGGTACTGTGGTTCCAGGAGAGATGAGCATTCCTAGCTGGGTTCCTGAGCAAAGGATATCAAATGAAAGCAGGAGGAAATAAAGCCTGACTTTATGTGATGTGTGCCAACTGTGGTCTCATAAAGTCAAGAAATCTTGGAATGCTTTGAGTATGTAGTATTTTTAGAGCTCTAATTAGGCACACCTGAGCTCCTCTTTACCACATTTAAAGACATGTGCCACAGAAGCTAGATTTTGCTGTGCATTTTTGCCTATTCCAGTAACCTGTAATTAAAAAGTATTCATGTGGAGGAGAGCAGAGCACTCAGTTTGCCTGTTGAGATTCCTCTGAATTACTCCTACATACTGTTCCAAAGGGCATAACATATAGTAATGTTCTCAAATTTTTCTTAAGTCATTTGGCTAAGAAGAGTAAATGACACTGCTATGTCTGCTTTGTTGAAATCAAATATTCTTGTATCTCCTACAGGTGTTCTTCCTCAATTCCTTGACTTACTGGAGTGTATGTCTACACCAGCTGTCTTCCTTCAGCATCTCCAGAACTCTGAGCCAGAAGGAGAAACAAACCTGTCTCTACTATTAATAAGATTTATTTTCATTTTACCTAACTAAGCAGTGCAGTAAAAGAGAAAACTGTAAGAATTACAGTCCTCCACACCAGACACACAAGCTACAATAACCCTACTGTCCACCCTGGTAAGAAGGTATTGATATCAAAAGTTACACTGCACACAGAGAAGTCAAAATGAGCTATGACAGCATGAAGGAACTAAGGGACTGTTGGTTTCACTCCATCCAATTTATGTTCAGGAAGAGGTGATGTTACCCAGAAGCCAGATGCAGTCCCAGCAGTGCCAGAATAATCAGATCTCATATATACAGTACATGTGATCCAGAGATGGAATACAGGTAGCCAGTCATTTGGAACAGTTATGTGCCAAACAACTCTAGTAGCACACTACTAGGAAAAAAAGCCTGGAATCAAAATACACACTGTGGCTATCAAAACAAAGGAGGACTAGGAAAATGTTCAAATACCTACATTTTATAGGAATCCAGTTACATTTTTATTAAAAATAATAATAATATAGAATTATATTAGAATTAAATGCTGTCTGTTTTCAAGTCAAGGAATTTAGCTTGTATGTCATCCAGGAGGCAGCGAATCAGCACAGAACACGTATAATTATTCTTTCCCAGTCAGAAATTGGGCTGGCACTTTCTGTACTATCTGATCTCCTGTAATCTTTACAATTATTTTCCACTAGAGTAGATTGCAGTACTGATCCCTAAATACACACACTGGTTGTCTACTATGGGAACATCTTATTACTGAGTGGGAGGCTACAGAAAAGATTGACACAGACTCTCCCTGAAGTGCCCAGTGAAAAGAATCAACACAGCAAATTTTGGTTAGAAACCAGATCAAGCTTCTTCAGTGTGAATATGCTAAACCACTGGCATGGAGGGCTAGAGAGGCTGCAAAATTTCCAACTTGAAGATACTCAAAAGTTGCCTGGAGAGAGCTCCAAACAACCTGATTCAGTCAGCCTTGCTTGGGGCAGGGACTGGATGTTAAACACGAGGACTTTCAGCAGCCCCTTCTAACCTAAATTACTCTGATTTTGTAATGATACACCTGCCCACTCTCATCATCTATATAAGGTAAAGCAAGTTCTTGCTTATATTCTCTTTTTAACAGCTACTGTTGTTTTCACACAGGCATTCATTTTTTAAAAAATATATACCCCACCACTTTGACAGCAGTCTGCATGGTAAACTTGGTTCCTTGAGTAGGAAGGAACAAGCACAACGATGAATTAGGGTTTTCTGCCAGGGCAGAATCAGTGGGGTAAAACAAGCAAAAATATCCCAGATAATAGTAGTGCATGTGTGCCACATGTTATGCAGCTGAGACTAGGAACTCTAAGGTTGATCAAGTCTCCTAAAATCGAGATCTTGTAGTTCAGAGAAAACTAATGCAACTAGTTAAAATTACAAACTGAGATAAAACTAACACAAAATCTTTCCCCAGTTTTCTGACAGTGAAAATGCCAGTAATTTTGCTGCTGCTGCTGTTGTTGAAAATAAAGATATCTCAGGAGCACAAGAACGCTGTGGGGGTGGATACAGAGAAAGTGGCAACCATAGACACAACTTCAAGCAAGCAGGTTCAAACTTTAATGACCTGTGTAGGAAGATAAATGAGACTTCAAGAGAAAACAGCACTGTTGGCATGAGGATGTTGTTAGGTGCAGCAGGCAAGCACTCTCAGTGCTGATAAATTGGTAGCTGACAAAGAGCTATATCTTATAATGATGACTGTGTAAGGCATGATCTATTTTTCCTACTAGTTCTTTGTCTTTCATCACATGTGTTTGATGAATCCTAAATTAATATTGTGCTCTGTTTGAAATCAGAGAGGGAAAACAACAGCCACATATCAATCACATTATTTTATCTCTCAATTATCCTTAATTTAATAATTGCATTATTTTCACTTCTGTTATAACTTTAAGGGCTTCTATTGCAAACACTATTTTTTCAGGTGGTTTAGGTTACTGATAATTTTCAGTAAGGGTACTTCTCCATCTTTTTTCTTTTTTTATTTTTTTTTCTGAAAGCTCTTTCTATATCATTATTTTTGTCTAATCATCAGCCTTCCTGGAAATATTAATCATTATGTCTACTAGACTTTCAGAATAACCTGCGTCAAATTTCTTTAAATTGCTTCTCTGTTTATTTTAGCCATAGTCTGAATAAAATTATTTGAACAAAGAGGTCTGAAGCGTATCCTGAATTGTACAGTTGGGATATGAACCCAAAATCCAACATAATTCCTGGCATTATAGTCATAGTATTTAGTAGAAGAAAGAATTCTATTAAATTATAAGTGCCTATGGAAAGGAATTCTGTGCTGCTAGTTCTATTTTCCCTAGTAAAACATATTTTATTATTCTTTTTTTCTTATACAAAAGAGCATGCATGCTATATTGGAAGAACTATGAGAGTTTTGCCATGGCATTTTTTGGCTGATCATATACTCCATCATTTTCACGTCATTCAGAACTAGTCAGCTGAAAGTACCAACTCAAAGATACCATGATGTGAAATTTAATGGCACCATGTTATGTGAAAGGAGCACCAAGATTAGGATTATAGTATTTAATATCCAACCCAGCCTAAATACTATAGTGCGACACGAATGGTTAAATGACCTAGGTCCAATATATTCCAATTTAGACCATAACAGCAACCACAGTTTGGAAGCCCCAAAGGAAAGTTTCCAAATTAATTTTCCATCATTTCTTTGCCATATGTGGCATGAAACCCTTCATGTAAACCTATCACAGATGGACAGACACCAGCTTGATGTTGTCCTTACCACTGCTCTATTTCAAACCTCCAAGAAAGTTTCTGTGTTATTGATTTTAGTTTTTATTTGGTCCTGTATTGAGCAAAGTGATCTGATCTAAAACTTTGTATTCTGAAGAGTTATACATCCCTCTATCTCCACAGGAACAGAAGGTGTTAATGAGAGCACAGTTGTAGTTCCAGGAGCTCACAAAACTTACATAATTATTTTGGCGGCTCAGGGAACACACAAGGACATTTTGAGATAGTGATAAATTAACATGGCTTGGCATGGAGAGTGCTTTGACTACTGCTCTGTGTTTGTGCAAGTGGCTCAGCCTGCTCTGTGCAAGGGATGGGCTGGACAGAGCTGTGGCAAGGACAGTCACACTTATTCAACTTCACCTATTGCCTGTAATTAAAAAACAACCGGCCTGATATTTGTCTCATAAAGTAACGGCTACAGAAGTGCTGGCACCAATAGCTCACACAGTATTTACTGTTTCACATTTTGCAGGTTTAGAAAACAAAAGGCTCGGTTAGCTAAACAAATCCAGTGTAAGAAATAGGCCAATATATTCTGAATAACAACAGCATAAAACCAGTTTAGTTGAAATACAGAACAGTTTCACTTTGCTCATTGAGTGCTATTGAATTTTTGGCATGGAAGAATAAAAAAAAAAAAAAGAGCAGATGGTGAAAGAAATAAATTAAGCTGCTGGTGATGGAATACAATATCACACTGAATTATAAAGCATGATGAACAGAAATCCTGTTAAATAGGCTCTTACACTCAGTATAAGAAGTTCATATTGTTGAAGTTCATATCTAATTACTTTGGTTTATACTCTATTTTTTAGAGCTTTTATTTTCAATACAGATCCCATCATGAATTCAAAACAGAAATCCAAGGCAATGTAAAAGAGATGCAAAAAAAGCGAAAAGGTACCCTTTCCATTCTTCAGCCACAAGCCAGACATTCTAGTAGTAATGTTCTAAAAATTTATAGTATTGTAAAATCAGTCAAAAACCTATACTTTTCTTTTTTAAGAGTCCTTACACCCTACCACAGATTTGGAGGTCTGTATGTGTGTAAGGCTGAAGCCTTAACATAATTTTCCAATCCTTCTAGTGATTTTTTTTTAAAAAAAAGCTATTTTGTCTCAAGATCTTGCTTTGTTTATATCTTTAGACTTTGGAAACAATAACCTGTTACTGTTAAAAATCAATGCACTTCAGAAAAAAGTGTAAGATGTGTTCATGTGAATGCAGTGCAAGGTACCTCTGTTTTGAGAACTAAAATTACAATGCCAAACTTTGTTCTTATAAAGAGCTATATAACTTCAGTAATAATGTTCCCATTTTTAAATGTCATCTGATCAGCATTTAGATCACAGGCACTTTGGCATTTTATCAGTTGTGGTAGTGAGATTTAATTTTCAGATACTGTAAATTGTTTGGCATGACAATGTTCTTTCTTTAACTTAGTGCTCCTCCAAACCACAGCACTATGTGGTAAACTGAATCTAATATCAGTGTAGATGCCTCAAGAGAATTTTAGTTAAGTTACTGAAGACAAATCATCTATAATGTCTATTGTTATAATTTATTATTAAAAATACCAATACTTTGCACCCTTTAGTTTCTAGACATGGTTCATAGATGAGCTGGTAGCACTAGCTCCACTTAACAGTTGAAACATGAAGTTTCATTTGATTTTGAAGGTACAAATCATGGTTGAGATTTGTCTGCTCTTCCTGGAATCTGGTCTGAAGCCTTGCACTCTACTTCTGAGAGCCTGCTGCTTTAACCTCTATGGAAAACTCATTTTGTAAAGCCCATACACTCCCTTTGCAACTGTTTTTAATAGAAATATGGGGAATCCAGTGTCTGGTTTAACTTTATTATGGGTTTTTACAATATAGAGCCATATTCCTAATGTTTACACTACCCATTTTTACTGCTTAAAAATTATTTTATTTCAAGACCTATGTAGAAAAATTATATTCACATCCATCAGGATATTTTAGGCCAGATCACTGGTGCCCTATTTTGTTTCTTGCTGCTTTTCCCTATCTCATGTCCCACAGGGATGGGGTGATCAATGTCAGTCCATATGCATTGCTAGCCCTCACCATTAGTCACCACATCAGACACCACCAGCAGACACAGGATAACTGGAATAATTTCCAAAACTCTGGGCTCAGTATGTCTGTTCACAGAAAGAATAGCAGGAGTTCCTTATTCTTGAGTATTTTGTGGTCAAAAACATCTCGACAACTGCATGAGCCATCTTGGTAACTTCATGGTTGATCTTTGAGTACATTTTGCAGCTGCACCAAATGCAGCTGGCACAATGCCACACATTTCCTGGGAGTTCTGTGATCACAGGGAATATTGTAACATGCCTATATACATTTCCTACCAAGCATGACAGACTAACTTCTAGGGTAATTTTCTACCCCTCATGCAAGAAAATACAATGTTCACTGCATACACAGGATCTTAACAGCGGCTTGAGTGGATCCTGAATCAAACTGCTTTCCCAGAACACTGTAATATGCAGGTTTCTCCTGGCAGCCCTGTCTGGAATCCTTGTGACCTTCATACTCATCTTATTTGTCCAGTAAAAACAACGAATAGTCATAATCCATAACAGACATTCATGCTGGGAGGCTCCTCTAACAAAAGTATCATGATTAAGGACAGGACATCTGGGTTATGCAGTGCAAATACTTCTAACCTCAGCACATGCCTGGTGCCACTGTCTTCAGATATGAAACAAATAGGATCTTGACCTAAACCCACAATGGAAACAGAAACAGCCCCCCACATTCCAGGGAAAAATTCTGAATTCATCTGGGGCAGAGGCAGCAGGAGAAAACAAACACCTGCTGGTGCAACATAATTGCAGTTGAGGATAGGGGACCTCAGTAATGAAAAATTAAGAAACCTCTGTATGGAATAAAATTTATAAAACTTTCAGTTCTTGAGTTAGAAAGCATCCCATATCTGAGTTCTCTGACAATTATATATCAAAATGTGTTAGACTCTGTAAGGATACTGTCTGTGCATCATCCTTGGAAAATGCTAGACAACATTAGCACCTTGCCAGATCTCTCTGATGAAGGCAGTGAGATGATATCACCTGAAAGTCTCTCAGGTAAATAATTAAGATGACAAGACAGAAAATTCCTACTTGAGATGCAAATAGAATCTCATGGCAAAAGAAATTAGCAGCCCTCTGATCCAGTGGAGTGAAAAATATCAAAAAACTGGTATGTCCTATTTCTTCAGGTCAGTGAAAATCACTACTGCAAGTAAATGAAACTACTAGAAGAAAAAAAAGAATGTTTCAAAGTCTGAAAATTTGGTTAGGATTTCTGGCAAAAGGCAGAAGATTCTTCTTTTATTTTATTCTCTTTTTTTTTGTTTCTATCTCTCTCTAGTATCCAGGAGACATTGCAATATAATGCACTTGCAATATTTTTATCTTACTTTATAATATATATATTAGAATACACACATGCATATATACACTAGAAGGTACAGAGAGTACTGGGATATCTGATTAAAACTGATCCATGAACTATGGACATGATTTTAAAAATGTATAGTGTGGGGCAGAGATGAGAAGAACACATAACTTTTAAAGGATGAATGAACAATATTATTTTGATATGGTTTGTCTTTCAAAAGACAGTACTTTCAAAGGTGTTAAACATCCAACACTTCTGCTGACAAGCTACCTTTGAAAAACTGAGGTTCTGAGCTGCTTTAGAAATATCAAAGGGTATAGATAAAACTGAATATAATTTGAAATCAGTCAATCAAAGAATCTAAACTTCATTATCACTTTGTCCTGACTTTGCTTAGAAGAATGGTAAAGAAAGCTGCAGAGGTACAATGGCAGAGACAAAACTGAGCAGTAATTGGCAAGGAGTCAGGGATGTTCAGCTATAAAGGAACATGGTTACTTTACACCTTCTTCTATAACAAGGATTGGATCATGATGGTAGGGAGGCTATAAATAAAGGGAGGAAGAGCTGGTACAGATGTATTCTGGAACAGAATTGTGCAGGATACAGCTCCCATCCCCGTCAGAAATGCCCTTGTAACCTCTTGCTAGGCTCGAAACGATTCAGAGTGAATGTTGTCTCGATGCCTTCTTTCAGCTAGGTCTCTGGTCCTGTTTGGTTTGGAAATGTTCAATATACTGATGCTCTTTTATGATTACAGAAGAGAATTTAAAGACACAATTTGCTAGCAATAAATAAATACAGAAATTCTCAGTTTATTTTCCATCTTTATATAACAAGTGCTTTTTGTCAGCTTTCAATCTCTGTTGAATCTGATAGCATGCCTTACATTTTACTCCTTGTAATTAAAATAGACTGATCATTATTTTTTTTTTTTTAGTTTTGAGTTCATTTTGGCTTTTTTAGTTTCTGCCTGTTCATGACTTTAATAACTCAGGACTAATGTGGTTTTGTCCTTTCTGCATGTCTCCCAAGGAGTCACTGTATGACCTTGGCATGACCATTATTTCGACAGCATCTCAGCTCCCAGCCTACCTTAGGGCTGACTTGTTAAATGGACTGTCAGGTTTTCCACACAGAAACACTGTTTTCCATTGCACAGTGGCATCCAGCCTTCATGGGGCAATTTAATTTCTCCTATCATTCAAATAACAGCACAGAAGTATGTCAATGAGTGGAAAACTGACCGAAGCAAAATTAATATGATCTCTAAAAAGTATAACAGACACTCAGAGCATTGTCTTCCCTAACATCAATAAATTTTCTCCTCATACTAATCTACTTCTGCTTATAATATTATCTGTTTTGTGCTAGAGAGGTCTCCAAACTATTGCCTTGGCAACCAATAAACATTAATCCATGTGAGATTTTCCTCTTGAAATACTTTCTATATTCGAAACATTATGTAGGAGGTAAATTGCACTGGAACTGGAAAAGATGTGCCGATGATTTGATTCACGTTTTTTCTGGATTTTGCTACAAAATACAGTCCTAGATATTTCTTGTGTGAGAACAAATTTGCCAGCAGTCCAATGGAAAAGGCTCCACTGGCCATGCTTGGTTTAAATGTTGATCTGCCCCAGCAGACTTGCAGCATCCTGAGCAGTCTAACACAAGTCAGAGTGACACAACACAGCTCACTCCAGGCCTGAGGTAGCTTGTGTAACACCAGGTCCTACACTGCTTTATGTTACCATTCTTAATTTTCAGCTGTCACACACAGGTAATAGCTCAGTTTCAGGGGACCAAACCAAGTGCTGCGTTTAGCTGGCAAGTGAATGTGCAAAAATTGGCACTTGCATCATTCCCGTATGCTAAAGTACTTTACAGCTTGCATAGCTGTTGATGTATCACCTAAAAGATTTTGTCAGAAAGCCCAGGGAAGCAAACAGTGTCACACCTTGGGCTGTCTCTGCAGGTAAGACAAGCTCTTGGGGTTGAGCTCAGAAAGAGAAGGCATGTTGGAACACCAGCTACAACTAAAGATGGTGGCCTGGTTTGCAAGGCACCAAAATCAGTAGGAAAATTCTTACTGAATTCAATAGGCTTTAGATTACACCTCCAAAGAACAATACTGAGGACTTGAATCCTATCCAGAACCTCAAATGGACCAAGGCATAGGCACAACCAGTTCAAAGGACTGATCAAAGTCCACTGATGCTTTTCCAAAAGCTTGCAACAAATGTCACAGAAGGGAGGGCAGTAATTCAGGCAGGAGGTGACAGAGGTTTAGGATGCCTGTGATGAGGCCACATCTTAATGCTCTTGCACAAAGCACACTTGAAAGTCAAGATGCGTGGAGAATATTTTATTCATAAGTGCAAACACTTTCTAGCATTTGTCAATGTGAAACAACACATTGCTCGGGTCTCTGAAGACATGATGTGAACCATAATGTGTGTTATTTCAAAATAACACATAACTTGTCACTTATTATTACTGAAATAATCTGTATTTGAATGAATCAACAATGGCAATATGTACTTACAGCAAGGAAGGAGCAACTCTAGCACATGAGAAATTCTGTTTTTGTATTCCTTATGAAAAATAAATGAAACCTTCTGTAAATAATGACCATTGTTCCAGACTTACCTCCTGAAGAAAGGTTAAGCCCCTCAGAATGAGTAGATGGTTTCCTTAACATTCAAATTCAACATGGGATTACCTTTTCAGAACTGTTTTCTATGCCTAGTAACACTCACATATTCATCTATGCCAGAGCCTAGAGGACTGCACAGCTTGTTTTGGAAAACAGTCATTCTTCTTGTGTGACACCTGGAAGTCCCCTGATAATCTATAATGTTCCAGTCGACTGATATGACAAACTATACCTGAAACCATAGATTAAAATAAAAATTAAAAAAAAAAAATGGGGGGGAGGAAAGAAAGAGAATGCACAAAGTGTTTAACACCAATCAAAATGAAATGGGAACTGCTTCTCCTCACCAGAAATGTAAGACAGACATATTTCTTCATATTGGAATGAATGTATGTGTGTAACAAACTTGAATAATTTTGCAGGCTTTATATCCAGAGAATTGCATAACATTAAAAAGACATGTAAGGGAAAATTTTTGAGGAGGAAAATTGTCAGCTTTTGCATTTTATATGTAGTGGCATTATCACTTAAAGAATCTTAAAGACGGTAGGAAAAGTGACCTTTTTAACTAAAACCACAATTTTTTTCCTCCCCCTATAAGGGATAGATTCCTAAAGACATTCACTTCTCAGTGGCAAAAACAATGCAGTCAAAAAGGCATCAGACAACAAGTGTAACTCAAGTTGCTAAAATAACTAAATTTCTTCAATTTGTGCAATTAATCTGATTATACTATTTAGGAATTTTTGAAGATTATTTTTTTTTAACACCATTTTATTTTTTTTTAGTTTCTTTATACCAGAAAGCAAGAGTAAGTTATTTTAGATGTTTGTCTGAGCCTTGAACTAAATAATTCTGTTATTTATCAGTTGCACTACTTGTTCTGAAAAGTCCGGATAGAATTTCATTGCGCAAAAGCACAGTCCTTGCCTTCAAAACACCCACAATGTCACTGAAAATAAAACAATGTACAAAAAGCCTGGACAGATTAGAAGCTGAGGCACAGGGATATCGTCTGACATTACTTAAAATGTTTGAGTAAGATCCTGGAACTGAAGAACCTCTATCCATTCACACATTTAGCCGCAAGACCAATCTTCCTCGCCTTATTAACATCCTTGAAATGTGAAGGTGAACACACATCTCAACTTATCAATGTCTTAAAAGATTTATTCTTTAAAAGTAGAGCAATTTTTCTGTTAAGAAAACTATAACCAGTAACAATACCCATTTTTAAAATAACATATTAAATTATATCAAAGAGTCAGACATAATTTTTTAATGCTGTTTTAGCTGCAATAAATGTTGAGAACTGTGTTTTGACATTAACACATAGCTGAATGTGTCAAGCTGGTTTGGAGCTTCACAACTCACATAGGAGCTTTACAAAGCACTGTTTCTCTGTGACAACATGGTTTCATAGCAGAAATAAGGAAAGCTGAGAAAAGTAAGGATTTTTTTTTTTTGTCTCAAGGGAAATTACAATATTCCAACATCTGTTTTCAAATTAAGTCAAACAGTCAAAATGCTGCATTTCTCAGAGTGACAACTTAGGAAAAAGAATCCAGGAATGTGAGACTTTCCGTTTTTATCATTTTATCTATGTTTGCTCTGGTCAGGGTGTCCAACTTCCTTAAGCTGTAAGGGGGAAAAACGCACTCCACAGTTCAGCTGTGGCCAAGTCATATCCCAAAAAGCCTGGAAATGCTTCAGGGTGTGTCCTGTCTCACATGGCACCCTCTGACACTGAACTGTACCTTATACAAATGATAAACCTGCCTCATCCCTGACTTGGACCTCTTGGCCAGGATTTGAGACAGAGATACATGTTTTTCACTATCCTGCTATCATATAATCCTTATGCTGATTTCTGAGCACTCTCAAAGATTTTAATGAGGGTTAACTGTCCTGTTCAGAAAAGAATGGGCAAGAAAGCAGGAAAACCACATGAACCTTTTACAAACCTTCCTGCTACCCTGAACACACAGAGGTTAATGTCAGATAAATATAATATTATGTGTCTTATTATCAGCACCACAGTACAAAGTAATGTTTTCATTTGGATAGAACTGGTGGAAAATTTGGATTAAACGGAAACTACCTTTTTCACTGACAATTCATTTTGATGAAAAATGCCTGCCTAATCCTTGTAATACATTACCAGACAGTCCCATAAGGCAAATTCTCTGCCAGTTTGCTTCACTGCTTTGCCATTGCAGCTCCAACTTATCTGCCAGCTCTGATGTGGGGAGCCAGTTGTGGTGGTAAACAGTGTGAACTGGTCACTCACTTGTTTCACACACACCACAGATCAATTCCTCTATGATAGTGCTTTTCCATTTACCACATATGCTGAACTGCATTTGACCTGGTGGTGAAAGGTTTCATTTACCATTACAGGCACTTCAGCTGTGCAGTCTCCAGTCTGTATGCTGATTTATGGATGGATGGATTTGCATATGGCAAACATCCACACAGCTTTATAAATTCACATTTATGCCAATAAATGTAAGGTCAGGGCTACGATCCTAGTATGAGTAATGTTTTTATTAGAAATAGCTCTCCTTGGGATTTTTGTTGTTGTGGCTTTTGTTTTGTACTGTTTTTTTTTCAATGCACGTAAGGATAACATTGCACTACAAATCCAGTTTAAGACATATGGACACTGCTGAAGAAAACAACTCTTTATTTCTTATTACTCTTTCTTCCCTTATTTCCTTTTCTTTCTTGATTTTTCTTTTCTTTCTTTGGTCTTGCAATTGTTCTTTAGCAGGTGTACATGGAGATCATCTTGTCTCTAGGTGCAGTACTGAGCACAAATCTTGAACTTATGGCAAAATGTCCACGCTGATCTTGGAGACGGGAACATCAGAACAGGGATATCCATCCAGGCCAAAAGTCAGCCTCATGAGGAAGCCACCCTAATACCGAAGACCAGCCACAGATGATTAAGGAAAGAACACGAGGACAAGAGAAGATGTAATTCCTGGCAGCCCTTATGTCAAAGCTAGAGAAAATTGTGCTGGGTTTTCAGGTGGGGGGGTTTTAGTTCTGTTTAGGTTTGTTACTGCTTTTTTTGGGGCTTGGACTTTTTTTGTTTGTTTGTTTCTTGGTTTGGTTTGTTTTTTGTTTTTTGGTTTTTTGGGTTTTTTTTGAGGGGGTGGTTTAATAGCATTTGATCTCCATTTCTGTCTTAATTAACTGCCTACTGCACAAGGCTCATGGTTGGGTGGCTACAGTATCAACACTGCTAACACCCCTTATAAATACTAAAATGCCCGGTCTCCAGAAAATTTTACAGCAAGCAAGCTGTCAGTCTTGCCACAACGTATCTTCAACTAACATTAACACTGCCTCGATGAAACATCTTGACAAATATTCATTCAGTCTTTGTTTCCTGGTATGAGCAAAGATCCACCTCCCACCCACATTCTGTAGCAGATTTAGGAATGCAAGACCTTTCATGCTTAAATCATTCACTATGCAACGCACACGTTTATACCCACTGAAACACAAAACACATCATTCATTATTTTGAAACTTAATTATGAACTAGACATTTACATTGAGGAGGAGCTAAAAATAACTTGCAGCCGGGTGTGGTGTAATTTTGCACTGTCTGTGGATCTGGGCCAAGTATGGGTGTGTAAATAACTTCATATTTGTATACATTATGTAGGTAAATGTATGCATGCACCTAAGGATATTTCCACAGTTCAGAATTTGGTAAGTTTCTTCCCTCTGCTTGGCACCACAGAGGGATAGACTGAGCCTATCCAGACCCGAAAAAATCCCTTTGCAAGAGCAATGAAGTGGAAGAGAGCTTCTGGTCTCAGTAGGACAAAACAGGAGAAGGAAGAAGTTTCCCTTGTTGCATTTAGACTTCACGTACCCTGGTGATGTGCTCCATCACCCCACTGGGCTGACAGTTTTGTACAGATGTCTGGCAGTCACATGTCCTTTAGTTATCATTTGAACAGGCTCAGGGGCTCCATTATAGCACATGGCCTTTTTTATTTACGAATCTCTTGTATGTATGGTAACATATAACGCAATTTTTGCCTTCCAACATCATCCATGGCCAGCATTAGGGAAGCATTAGGATGCCTTTGTTCCAAGACATCATAGACTTACTCATGAGCTACTTTGTGGGTTGTTCAGTGATTGCTAACATAATTTAAGTAACAGCTCCCATTAATTAAATTGATGCCCCTTGCAGCCTACTGAAGAACTTCACAGACAACTGTACCACAACCAGAGGTTGTATAAATGTGTTTCCTATTGGATTCTATGCCACAAATGGTTTCTGCTCCTATTTTTAATAGAAAACATTATTTTTGCTTCCTTCTTTAAATGTATATCTATCATAAAATGTGAAAAATTTTATTCCCTCACTACCCTCTACTGCATTTTAGACTTTCTGCATTTCTTTAACATGTGACACAGACCACAATAAATTTTAGGGTAATAGAAGTGTCTACACAAGTGGCTACATCTGAGTGGCTGCAATTTGAGATTCCTCTTGCTGTTTTGCGAAGAGACTGAGAGCCCATTGAGATGTCTGGGGTGAGGGAGCACATGGCCCCGTGCTCGCTGTCCCACTTTGTCAGACTGATGTTTGAAAAGGAGCAGGGATTCCTTGCTCAGTTGCTAGTGTTAGCTATTTGGAGTGGCAGGAAAGCAGCTCTGGAGTCTCCTGCTGTGGGGAGATCTCCCGGGCTCTCTCCAACCAGCTCATGTGAGAAGCAGTCAGAGCAACTTTCACTCAAAGTGCCTGAAGTCATAGCAACAATAAATAAGTAATACTCCAGTAAAGGATAGTTTCCAAAATGCTGTGCCCTTTTTTGATGGATTGAGAATGGTTATTGAAACAGAACTGCTGCATTCCATATTCCAATATTGTGGTAATACTTTATCAAAAGTTACTGTGCTTGAATCAGCAGAACTGCCTAACGTGTGCTCCATGTACAGTCACACAGAGGGTCTAATGGAAAAACCTGTTAATAGGGAAAATGGAACAGAGCTTGAATAAGAGATGACATTCCTTTCCTCAAAAACTCAGTTTAAAATTGCCTGGCCATTAAAAAAAATCAGATCACATTTCATATTAATACTCAAATATCTACCAGACTAAGGGCCTTTCATAGTGACTTTAACTGATACTGCATCCCACCGGACACGACGACACAAAGAAGCACAGCAAGGCAGGGAATGCTCCTCTTGTGGTAGAGCACAGAGGAAACATGGGATAAGACAGATCAAGAGGAATTATTACTGAATGAAAACTTTCATTTGAGTAGAACTACATTTTGAACAGTTTTTTGCATAATTTCTTCCCATTAAATGGGCAGAGCTCAAAAATTTCAAGTGATCCCTACAATTGCTTAGGTTCATTTGTTGATTATTTTCTAAGTGAAGAATAACTTGCATTGCCTCTCCAAAGGGCACTTCACACCACAAGTACCAGGTACATTGAAATCAAAAGGACTACTCAAGTGAGCAGGAGTTTGTTAGATCAGTCCTTTTTTGTTGTTGTTTTCAATGACCTGGTAAATACCAAGACAAATTTCATTACAGGAATATTATGTGATAGAGCAAGTCCCAGAGCCTTTGAATAACTGCCCTTTTTAAATCTAGTGAACTAAATTGCATTTAACTTTGTAGGTTTTTTTGGAACAGTGTAACCAGACCAAATTAGTGCACAGAAGCTTTGTGAGAAAGAGTGTGTTGTAAATGATTACAGGGGTAACATAAATTATTTTCTGAAATATGGAGATTGAATGAAATTAATCATGGTATTTTGAGTAAGTAGATAGAGACCATGAAACAGTACCAGGGAAATTATATTGGTAAACTACAGCAACAATCCCAAGCTATCTCATTATTAAGGGGTAGGTACATAACCCATATCAATTTTGGAGGTGAAATTTACATTGGAAACTTTTCTAGTCCTTGTGCCTGTCTAATCACAGGTTTTGAAGCTGCTTCAGGCATAAAGGGTTTAGTAAATCATTGTCTCTCCATATACACACATGCCAATTCTATCTAAGCAGATATGAGGCACAATAAAATATGCAGAAAACTGTTTGACTCTGAGCCTATTAAGATATTGTTTTACTCTGTGTTCCTCATTTTTCTACTGTTTACTTTTACTTTTTTTCCTTTTTGGATACATGAACAATTGTGTATTTTGAAGGACATGTTTGGTTTTAAACTACAACATTCAGCTTTATCTAGCTGAGCATGTCCTGAATTACAGCAGCAGAACAGAACAGTGAAATGCTGGGCAGTTTGTAAGGAAGATTAAAGTAATGATTTTCTTGGGTGCCTCCTGGGTCAGATACTGACAAAATACAGAATAATACTCAAATCCTTTACATTTCTTTCACTCCTATCACACACATCTGCCAGATTTTCAATGAAGGTCTACATCTGCTTACTGCTTAGATCTTGTGGCTTTTTCCCTTCCCCCCCCTTCATTGGGGGAGAAGGAAGAGTGGCTTTTTTAGCTTATTTTTTATGAAATATTAAAAGAAGCAGAAAATGTACAGTACTTGGAGACCTGATATTGCTTTTTAAGATTCATTTTCCCCAAGTGGTCATTATTAGAGTGGATCAATTTAAGGTGTGGGAGTTTCCATACCAGTGAATAGGTTAAAGTTTTATGGTGCTGCTTTTCACAGTACTTTGAAATGCAATGATCTTTGCCAGGAGCTAGCTAGAGAATTATTTACATATCCCCCTTCCTACCTCAGCTGACCATTCACATGCAAATGGAAACTTTGACAGCTCCTCCACACATTTGTGAAACCCAATGATCTGTCCATTTTTCAACTCAGAATGAAAGATATGACAGTGCCTTAGAATAAAGGCCTGCCAGACTCTAGATTAGTTTCTTATTCTGCAATACCGAATATGAAAAAAAATTCAACTTTATTGGAATGGAAAGTTTGGGGAGCACAGTGAATGCCTATTAGACATAAAATAAGTATTGATTTCTTAGTCACCATCTGGGGGACAGTAACTTTAAAACATATTTAAAAAGTATAACTGACTTAAGCTCTTGGTGTTTCCTCCTGTGGTCACCCAGAACCCAGAAAATAACTCAGCCCCTCAAAACCTGATTTTTAGAATAGGCTCAAGTCATTGCACTGTGGGCACCATGACATGAGAGGAGGAAAATGAAAAGCAGACATTTAAGCTGGCCCTGCCAGTTAAACCCTGTGTTTGTAGAAACTTGACTTCTACTACTGAGCACAGTGGGCTGTAGAACAGTTCAGAAGCAGGTCCATGGTCTGGCCCTGCACATGCAACAATTGCCTCTTAAACCCCATTGTCCAAGAGATCTGACTGGGCAGTTCAGCTCAGGACAAAACTGTACTTTCATGTTGATTATTAAAAATCCTCGCTATTCAACCCTCTCACCAATTGATACTTTTAAAGGGAAACTTGTCTTAAGACTTAAAGTCTTTTCTGGGGTGCTCTCAGTATCTTATAACCAGAAACAAGTACATATTTCCTTGTCTAGAAAGCTGTATTTCACCCCTTCTCATACAATTTACATACACTGATCACTTCCATATGTCTGGCATAAGGTAAAATAGTTTCTATGCATAGTAATGGGGGTGAACCTACAGTGAAACAAAATTCAGTATTTATCATATTCCTACATACTGGCAGAAAAAAATTTAAGAGTGGCAGTTATGAGAAACAACCTTAAGGGGCTGTTTATGGTCTCAGCTATGGAAATTGTATTAAAAAACTACAAGCTGCATTGCTCAGACATGTCCTCATTCTCTTTGGTAAAATGTCAATTAGCAGAATCAGGGGTCTAAACATGCAGCACTGCAGTCACATTTAGGATGTTACATTTGGTTTACACCAGAACAGTTCATGACTGCTTAAAATTTCTAACATAGAATAGTAATACACATGACACTTGACATTTGTCTCTCTGAAAACATATGAAAAAGTTTTTTGACACCAGTAAACAGGACCTTTTCCATTCCTCTCAGCTGGTCAGCTTGCCAGCCTCAAGAATTGAACTTGGCTCTTCTAGCACCTGCAAAACTGTAAGAAAACCAGGTAGCACGTGTTCAAGTAAGACACCATAGTTTAACATGTTAAACTACAAACTTGTGTATGAAGTTAAAAAGTCATCAAAATCACACAAAAACTTGCATTTTCCTTGTATTTCTTAATTAATGGCATGAAAATGGTTAGCTTATTATGGAAAAAGAATGCTATTGAAAACAACAATTACATCATGTAAGTGGCATGAGGAAGTATAAAAGCAAAGAAAAACATTCCTTGAGATAATTCACTGAAGATAATATTTAAATGCTGCATTTAAGGTATGTGGAATATAAGAAACACCGATTTTATTTTCATAGGCCAGGGTGACAAAGGGATCAGGTGCTTTCCTACTTTTTTTAGGAATGAGGATGTGAATCTTTCTAAGATGCAAAATTCTACATATGAATTTATTGCAGCAGTTTATCCTCATTATTAGGTTTGAACTAGGGCTGTCAAGAAACAGTTTTCCAGTGAGTGAGTCACAAATGATAGGCAATTATAACTGACTCAGCTGATTACTGAATACTTCCCCAAGTGTCTAGGAAAGGTTGCCCTCATCCTGGAGAAGGCTGGGGAACATTTGGGGCATGGAAAGTCAGAAAAAAAGAATATGTGCCCAAAGAAAGCAAAGGTTTTTGTCCAGAATCTCTTGGATTCTTAGACTCATTCTTGGAATGAGCCAGGGAGTGTTTAGCACCAGTGGCTTGGAAAGGTATGTTCAGACTGAGTAGAAAGGGAGAAATTGCCCCAAGTTTTAGTTGGTTTTTAGAAGTTTTAGTTTTGTCTGATAAGCACAAGAAAAAAAACCAAAACACTTTTTAGTCCCTCTGAATTTTAAAATATGACTATCAGCCATGATAATAAAGAAACAAACCCTAGCTTAAACTCAGAGAAATTGGCCAGAATCTCACAAGTACTCACACACCATGGGTAGACAATACTGTAAAGATGAAACACAAAGGCTCTTCTCCAGAGCCATCTGTAATCACCCTCACAGTGTGTTCAGTTTGAAATAGAAGTGGATACTCCAAAAAAAAATTTTGGAAGGGCTCCTGTCTAAAATTATATGGAATATCCAAATGGAATTAAAATGCTTTTTGGATAATAGGGATGTGTTTCATGTCACAGGCATACACAGCTGTGAATATTACCATTATAATCACTTTAAGAGTCTTTCTGTGTTGATCAAAAATAAGTTCTGACTGAACTTTGAATACACACCTTAATGGGATTATTCTGAGTGTGGGATACAGCTCTGAATAAGCATGGCAATTCTCTGACCTCCAGCAATTCCTCATGAAATCACTTAATACCACTTTACAGGTGAAGAAACAGACAAAGAGCCAAGGAATTAATAGGATTTCACATTTATGGTACTTTCTTTGATTCTCTTTACAGTACAGAGTTCCTGTGTATCATCAGCTGTGGTACTGGCTTTCTGCTAATGTCTAACCTCCATTTGTAGGTAATGTAGGTGAGATTAACAAAACTTTCCTGATTTATGACTATTGTCCAATAGCAAAGTGAGTCACAATGCAGTTTTAAAGAATGATAAAACATAAAATTGTAAAAGGATGCAAGAAAAAGAAGTTGAATATCCAGTAGTTTCCCATTACAGATAAGAAAAAAAAGTCTGAACAATTAGTATTAGAAATGTATGTAATTTTTGATCTCAATACTACAGGCTCCAGAGAAAAGCAAAATTTTCAACATATAATATTGTTGTTAATACTTTACTTCATAAAACTCCTTTAAAATGAGCTATGAAAATAGCTTCAATTTTAACAAATTCCTGAATCTTTTCACTTGAGATGAAATCTTGCTTGCCAACTTGTTGCAGGTCAGTTTTTTACGGCTAGAGAACAAACATCTAGGGATACACATTTGGAACAAAAACATGGACTGATGTTTGCCATACTGATAACCCAACAGCCAACACCCTGGAATACTGCTTTGCTGATGTTTGTGACCTTGCAGAGAAGTGCCAACTAGAGCTCCTTGAAAATGCTACCACACCTTCCTGTACAACTAAATATATATTTGGTCTGGTTGGGTGGACTCTTGTCACTTCTTGGAAGAGCAGCAATTCAGAATGAAGCTATTTCCTAACTATGCAATTTGCAGGTACCTCAGGAACGCATTTGTGATGCTGTCTACAAGGCCATCAGCCCAAGAAGTTTTGATAGAGTCATTCATCTGCTTTAGTAGAAGTGCATATAGGGGAAAATGCAATCTTGAAGATAAAATTGTTTTTCCCAGATTCCCAGACATCATTTCTGCTGTCCCTCCTATCACTTGACAGGAACTGGATTTATCACATGGGCCTAGGAGGATTGAGACCTTGGAAAGGACCTGGTGTGGAGGGGAGACAAAGTTGGCCTGAATATACTACAGAGCAACACTAGTCCTTACTGATATGACCTTTGTCGTGCTTTGAGAAAAAGAGCTTCCTTAGGAGTCAGAACCATTTCAGACCACACATTCAGTAATGAAAGTAATGAAGTTCCAGGAAATCCATTAAAAAAGTCAAAGTAATATTAACACCTTGAAAACACCACTTCATCTTAAGGGACCTCATTCTGTACCTTGGCTACACATGGGATCTGTGTATAGCAAAGGAGAGTTATTGCCATTCCAGCATCAGCTGGAGATGAAAGCTGTACCCTGCACTCTCTGCAGCTCTTTCAGATGCCTGTGAGCTGCATTTATCATGATTCCTCTAGAAAAGGCCACCAACCCATCCCCCTTGAAAATCCTCCAAATCCTTTAAATTATCTCACCAAGCTTTTTTGTGTCATTTTCTCATACAAGGCTGGAATTTCAAAAGCAGCCAAGAGGGGCCGTCAGAGCTAACATGAGCTTTGCTTCATTAGACTGAGGTGTAAAGGAGAGCTTTCTTTTTCCTCCTTCCACAAGTTAGATGAAAGCAAATAACTACTTCATTCCTCAGATTGTTCCCTGCAAGATCCAACTTTGCATGAAAATATTTATAAGAGATGAGAATTTTATTTGACTGCTCGCTTCTAAAGTTTCTGCAACATCCAGCTGGAGAGATAAGCAGGCAGCCCAATAAATGTCAAACAACTTTAAAACATTAGAAGAATGGCAAAAACTTCTGACTTTACTGTGTTTGGCTATCAAACAGCAAAGGATGAAAACTGGACGTGACACAGAGTAGAGTAGTGCTCACACATTTCACAGATTGCTGTAGATATGTCTATTTCAAGGGGGATCTGTAATCCCCAAAGGGAGAAAAGAATCCCTCAAACTGTAGATCTATTTAGCATTTTTAGGAATTAATAAATTAGGTTTCATCCCACTCTCACTATTGAAATAGTTCAGCTGAAAAAGTGTAGACTTGGGGTCATGACACCTGTCCTTTGAATTGCACACATACGCACGGATTTTTATTTGCAAACTACGCTCCATGAAATTGAATCTTGAATATGTTTTTCTCTTTAAAGTGCAGAAACATTCAGAAGGCAATTGAGCTGGCCAGGGGACAGCTTATTGAAATCTCTAAATGATTAAGCCATTAAATCAGTAAAGCTCTGCAGCCCCAGACAGTCACTTCCAGGATGTGTCACTGGATTTGGGATGAGCTTATTAAGGAGGAGAGACATGGAAAACGTGAGAAGTAAATTAGGTAATTGTTTTAAAATTATGAAAAATGTAGCAGTACTGTTTCTTTCTCTCCATACTATAAGTTTGGTGCAAATTTAGACAAGAGTCACAAGTGACCTCAAGATCACAGATACTGAGGTCATATGTATGTTTCATCAGCTTAATTTTCACACTGCTTTAAATACTTATTTAGGCAAAAAAAAAAATATTAAATTAGGAAGATTTGGATCAGAATACAGCCTACATTCTTCAATGGCACTTAATTAGTACCTTCTTTTGATACATTCCCAGTGAGAAAGAAACTAAATAAATGAACAAGGAGCTTAATTCCTGTTACAGTCAATGACAAGTGATGAGCATCCTTAAAATCTCATTCATTCTGCCTAACCCAAGATTAACTCTCTGGAGGTACATCTCCTTCCCCCTGACAGTGAAAAGAGCCTAAACTGACTGTGTCAGTCACAAAGAAAAAGACACCACAGAGAACCTCTTTTGGTGCTAGAGAAAGTTACAAGACTCTTAAGATTTCTGATGCTCTCAACAGCTGTAGCCATCCTTTTGTCTCTTGTATATTCAGACACTATCCCACTTGGAAAAAATAGGAGAAGTCAAGTAAAAGTATTACCCCACAGTTATTCTCACTATCCACAGCTGTTACTGGAAGAGAGCAGCTAACCTATATGAAGGCTGTATGTGGGAGGACCGAGAACTTGCAGACATTTCTGAAGGGAGCTTTAATCCTGCAAGGGAAGGAATTCGCTGAATTGCCCACCAGCACAGCAGCAGCAACAATTTTAACATGTAACCTCAGTTAACAAGAGCACCATAACAGGTTACAATACCTCCATTTAAAAGTTTAACATAGAGCTCCCAGGGTCCACCCCACACATTTGCTTAAAAATAAGTGTGTGGGAGCCTGAAAACAATTTTACCCTTTTTAAGCTTTCAAACAACTGGAAAATGTCACAACCATTGACACCACTTAGAAGGATTTGTTTTCTTCTCAGCTGCTTGGGCACTGCCTCAGGTGAAGGTGTGATTTTGCTTCAGATTGAACTGGGGTCAACTCAGGCTCCAGCTGATGTAGAAAATGTTGAAAATACTGGAACAACTTTGTATTGCAGGTGCTTCCATTGTTGTGTTCCAGGTATGCTCATGAGGGAAAAGTCTGTGGGCCAGAGGAAGTAAATAAAGAAGATTCTCTAGCAGCAGCTGTGGGCATTAAAGGCCATATGCAGAATCAGTGATAAAGCAAACCAAAATCATATTAAAAGGATCACAGTATAGCAATACATTAAATTAAAACTGAAAAACACTTCCAAGAAAAAGAATGAATTAAAAATACCAGTCATTTCATGGTTTCTTTTCAGGTTGGAACTCCATGGAAATGCTTTCTGTGCATGCAGACTCGTATGCAGGAGAGATCATTATTAAAAAAAACAAAAACATTTGCATTGTAACAACCTGCTATGAATGGGTTTCTTATTTTAAATACTGCTTTGCTAGATGTTACGGAATAAGTATACACCTGAAACAACCCTAAGCAAATAGATAGGTACCTCAGTTCTGATCAAAAGCTTTAAGAACAGAAGGAAATTTTAAGGCAGATTTCACATATCAGAAGATTCACTGAGCTCAGTGTAACTATGGAAATTTAAATTCCCCACTAGGTCATAGTTTTAAAGATGTTGATGCAAACTATACAAGGAAGTGCTGCACACCTTGTCTGCAGCAAAAAAGTAGAGTTTCCATGGCTGTCAATACAGCACCTTCCATGAATAATTCAGTCATTTGCAAACCATACAGTAAAAATAATTATAGAGAACTCCAGCTTTGCAGAAAAGGGAGGCTCTGTAATTCAGAAACCACTTTTTCCACTGGAATTAAAGGGGAAAGTTGGAAATGCAAAATGAGAATGTTGAGGTAGGTTTTCACCCTCCTTGTTCCAATTACACTGCCTGTCTCAGGCCCTAATTAGCTAGCTGAAAATTTCCCTATATAGGCAAGATCTGAGCTTAGGCACTTCCTTCATCAGCCTCTCCCTCGTGTCAGCCTGTGAGGCAGTCAGAGCCTGGCAGGGTGCAGGATAGTCCTACCATCTCCCTGAGAGGTCCCAGGGCTTGGGAAGACCCCAATCAACCAGCAACAGAAAGACCAACACACAGATCTTCCCTGAAAGACTCGTTTTTGGGAAAAAAAAAAAAAAAAGCTGAAGTGGCTGTGGATGCATCTGGTACCTTCACTGTCCTGCAGCCTCCTGTACTGACTGGACTGTGAGGTCTGAGAGCGCTGGAGCTGTGCAGAAATTTTGTCACGAACAGTGGAAGGTAGAGATACAAATGTCCCTGATTTACTTTCCTTCACTACAGAAGTCCTCTTAAGTCAGGGCTGCTCTCTCCCTTTCAGGCATGTCCGAAAGGCTTTGCCCTCAGACAGTACTCTTACAAGATAGTTTAAGAAAAGGTTTTTAAGCAGATACCTTGAAATCTGAGACAAACTCCAATACTGGTCCCAGCTCAAGAGAAACAGGCTCCCTTGCCAATATTTCTCTCCCCATTTCCTTCTCTCACTTTGTCCTGCTTTCCCAATATTTGCAGAGGTATTGAATTGTGAGTTATAAAGTTTGAAGGAAAGGAAAAACCACAATCAAACCCACCAGCAGGTCATCAACTACAACCAGACTGAGTGAACAAACTAAAAGCCAGGTATCATATTTACATTAGCGTACATACAGGTAATTCAGTGTGGTGCCATTCCTCCCTCATCACCCCATGTGGGACAGATTGAAACAGACAAGTTTTGCCATTGCTTTCACTAGGGCCAGGATTTCATCTGGATAAAAATCCATGCTATAAAATTGTAAATCAACTGCACATCAAGGATGGAGTAGTTGTCACTATCACTGCAACTTTAAACAAGACACTTAGTTTTAATATGGCTTGAATTGAAGCCAGGGAGTAATAGAGCTAAATCTGTGTGCAATGCTTTTCCACTTACTTTTTTCTCAAGTAATATGTATCCAATTGAGCAACAATAACAAAGGAGAACCACACATGTACTCTTGCAAAACATACTTAGAGCATTTAGTAATTTTCAATAGAAAAATAAGACGTGACAGATGGATTTGAGAAAGTTGGGTTGACAAGATTTACTCATGTGGAGGCAAAAATCAGGGTTGCTTTATGAAAAAAATCTGCAAATCAAGGAATTGTTAATGGAAACTCTCATTTGGCTTATTAGTTTATATTTAAAGGGTACTATAGCTGGTCCCATCTCTGTTTGTGCTGTTACCACCCCATACAGAGGACAGCAAAAGAAAATACAAAACAATAAATGATACAAGAAATCCATCTGGACTTAAGGCTGTATTTATTGTTTTAAACTTTGCACACTCAACTTGATCACCATCTTTCTGAGAACTCTGCTCAATAGGAGTTTCCTGAACAGAATCTGTGACCTGGTGACACAATATAGAGACCTACAACCGACATCAGAATTGAAGACAATGAGATCAGAAAAAAACATAGCAAACAGAAAAGAAAAAAAAAAAAAAAAAGGCAAGAATAAAGCCCCCTACACTCTTTAAGGAAAGATTCTTTTACTTTTGATATATCAACAATGACATTTCTTGTTACTCTATAATAAGGACACAAAGGCTTTGAAGGACACAAGAAGGAGGAGCTCAGTGGTTGAAGAACTCAACTGAGCTTTCTGTTTTATGGCTGGTTTTACCACATTTAAGCTATGATTCAGCACTTAGTGGCTTCAATGAACTTTGGATCAGGCTTTAAATCATATTAATTCCTTTTGACTGAAATAAGGAGATGAGTATCATCTGAGTAAAACCTTTCCAATCCATGTACAAAGATGAAAATGCTTCGAAACTTTATAAAGTACAGAGCAAAACCCAGAAGCTACTGAACAGGAGCTCTACCACAGATTTCAGATGGACAAGGATTTTCCTACTGCTCTCCTCAAATTTCCTTTCTTTCATATGCCAGCAGAATCAAGGTGATGTAAACCAAATAACCAGAACTCTGCTTCACAATAAGCAGATTTCAGATCACAGATGCGGCCTTAACATATACATTTATACACTTTCTCTGCCATTTCCTATCCATACTATGCCCCATAGGATGCTTCTAATCTTCTGCAAGACTGAACAACAAGAAGTTAAGAGGAAGTAAGAACAGGAGCTCACCAAAACTTCTGTCCAGCAACTGGAGAAATGGCAGAACTAATACTAGGCCTTTGAAAGCAAGTGACCATAGGAAATCAAGGTCGGCAGGACTTAACCCTTCATGACTCATTTTGCCAAATTTTAAAGCAAATGCCTGAGCTTTTTAACTATGTTTGACATCTAATTAGTTGAGACAAACAAGAAGTCAAAATACATCCTTGATTTTTTTTTTAAATAAAGCACCAACAATTAGCTCCAAGGTATTTGTTTAGACAAACAAGCACGTGTCTTAAAAGAAAGCACAGTGATGGTCACAGAAAAGTGAAGTCACCTGGGTCATTCTTTCCACCCTGCATGTTTGGGGGTTCTTTGTCAATATCATGAGTTTATTTTACTCAACCACATCTCTTCATAGAGATGAGAAATGGGTAAGTAACTGAGTAGCTTCTTTTTCTACTTGCAAGCAGTTTAAACAGAGATGAATCACTTGGTATCACATAGTCACATGGCGGTGAAGTACATCCAGAGAGATAAGTATTAGCACGTGAGGTATTCTGTCAGTGCCTAAAAGACGTATTTTCAATACCCACAGCTTTTAAGGATGTTCCTACGCAAGGTGTTAACATTGATCTGTGCACTGAGTACTGTGCTGGAAACAAAATTTGTGTGGAAAAGAACCAGCTGATAAGGCTTAAGTCTTCCCTGACTAATAATGCTATCCCCATACCTGGGGATCAATGCAGCAGCAGCCTCCTATTGACCTGGCTAAGCATTTACACCGGTACTTAACATTAAACGTGAGCAGGCCAATCTGATTTTTAGAGTTACACATATTTGAAGTCAAATATATGAATCAAAGGCTACAGTGTGAATTCCTGTAAGTCTTCAGACTTCAACTTGCTTTGGATTAAGTACACATGTACTGTCTTCACTAGATAGGAAACAGGGTTGCTCACCATTTGAACTCATTTTTGCTGCACAACGATCCACCAAGTATAAAAGTTTTGATGTTCAGCTTCTTTCCTGTTTTATTCATATAGAACTCACCATATAGGAAAATTTGATATCTGATATTTTAAATGATGAAAATTAGACTCTTTATCCCAGCAAGAGCAGAACTGGAAAACAACCAATCGGCAGAGTAGCAAAATATTTTTTAAAGGGTCCACAGATACAGCACCAATGGGCTGGAAAAAACCCAAAAAAACCAAGAGAAAAATGAGAAAAGAAAAAAAGAAAACCACCATCAGTCACATTTGGCAAGTCTTTGAAATTAGTTTCTGTGCATTTAGCCAGTATGAGCAGGGGTAGCAGACTTGAGCCACAGATAAACTTTAAAAGGGTGAAAAAAAATAAACAACAATTAATTAGCCATTAAACCCCTTTACAGGTTATTTTTATAGCATTTATGCTTCTATACACTAATCTGAGTATCAGTAAAATTGTAGAAGTTTGGATGCAATTAAGAGTTTTTTAATGAGTTTTTGGCATGACATACAGTTATTGTGGCAGCTCTCTTTAGACTCAATTACTCAAAATAATCGATTTTGTGTTAAATACAATTTTTTTTTCTCATTAACAGACTCCAAACCCCTTAAATTGTTCTTTTCATTCATATATTTTCAAGTTTAAATACACACAAATATGCACATATGTGTTCTTTAAGAAAACCCCGCACATGCATTTATTTCACAGATCATCCAAGTTTTGCAGGTGCTTAATTCTTTATTTCATCTGGAGTGTGAAAATGACGCCTGCCCTGTATCAGAGAGGACTTTCCCCCCCTCTCAATTGCAGCATGACAAAGATGAAAAAAGAAGGGAAAACATATTTCTACTGGCAAGAGATGTACTGACACTAAGCTGTAAACTGAGATTGACATCTATGACCAGGCATGCACACACATGTTCTCTTTTTCCCCCTGTAGAAGCAGTGTGTTATTTCTCCTCTCTCCTTTCAGAACCGTAGCTGCAGCTCCTTCTCTCAGCCATCAATAATCTGAGAATTATGAGGAGGCAGCTCTTCAGAGAGATGTGTATGCACCTAGGTGTATAGCTCTCCGTTTAAAAAAACACTCTACAGCTCTTACATTTTCAACTTCTTTCCCAGTTGTACATTCTCCAGATTTGATGAATTCTTCTGAAAACGTACTTAGAGTGGAACTATGCTGATAAAGAGAAGAGCCTGCCTACTTCACTGTTCTCCTTTAATACTGGCACTATTATACAAAAGTTAATTACTGACAACTGCAGTGTGAGTGGCATTACACAATTTCAAACATAAACGTAATCTCACAGCTCTCTTTCTTCAGTTACACCTTCCCTGTGATCTCTAATGACACACATCAGACTACACCGAAAACAACCCCGGTTCAAATACATCGCACTGCATTAAACATCCATACGCAGCATTTTCTGGTGCCTAGCAGTCCTCACCTCCTTTTCTGGACTGATCTGTTCCTTTCAGTTTATAGTTTCTTGGCAAACCCACCATCTACTGCTTATGTTAGGCATCTGATTGTCAGATTTGTACAAACTGAATATTCATGACTTGAAAATTAACCACTTCATGACTAAAATATAAAATAAAAAAAAAATAAAAATAAAATCTATATAAATCTTTATCCATTCCAGATCTGGAATTGTGGTTGCATTGCATGCCCAGCACGAGGGAGGTGAGCTGGGCGGCCACACGCGACTCATCGTTTTGAAGAGTAAAGTCCGGTGAAATAGCACAAGACTGCAAAATGCTCTAACAGTGATCGGCACGATCCGGAGTCCTCGTCTGCAATCGCAACTAACTCTTCTTTGTCTGGGTTTAAACTGCTTGGAACGGCAGAACGGAGGGGCTTTTTAAGTAAATGTTTTCAGAAATTTCTCTTAATGTCAATTCCCCCTTTGGAAGATAAGGAAAAGCAGTGAGGAAGGTGAGGAGGGAGGGAGCGACGGGGCAAGGAGAAAAGAGGTTCGGAGGAAAACCGAGAATAAGAGAGAACAACAGACTTACCTTTATACGATAATTTAAGCCTCGGCACATTATTCTTCACATGCTGGCAGTTGACTCTTCCTGCTAGTAATACTCCCAAGGAAAGCAAGGCAATCCCCCTGAGCCAGCCCATGCTGCAGCAGCCACTGTAGGGTCCCCGCCAGCCGCAGCCGTGGCGCTCTCCGTCCTGCCGGGCGCCGCCGGGGAACTTCAGGCAACCTGGGGAGCGGAGGTAACAGGTGATGGGGGTGGGCTCCGCTCCGCGCCCGCCGCGCCCCGCCGCCGCTGCCGCCCCGGCCCCCCGCTCGCCGCCGCCGCCGGGGCAACCTGGAGCCGCTGTGGCTCACGCACACGCCGCGGGCCGGAAAGGGAGGCAGCCCCCGGGCGCGGGCGGCGTGCGGCGGGGGGGCGGCATGCTGCGGGCGGCGGCGGCGGCGCGGGCCGGGGGCAGGGGCCGGGCCGGGCCGGGCCGGGCCGGGCCGGGGCGGGCCCCGCTCCGCTCCGCTCCCCGCGGCGGGCGGGTCCCGGCGGCGGGGGCGGCCCCGCGCTCCGCCAGCCGCGGGGACACCGGCGCTGCCCGCGCTCCCGGAGCGCCTGACAATGGGAGCGCCGGCAGAACCCCCCCTTCCCTTCCCCGGCTGTCACAGCACATGCAAGGAGCTGAGGAAAAAAAAAAAAAAAAAAAAAAAAAAGAAAAAAAAGGAACACATCGCGGCAGAGATGAGAGAACAGAAACCTCCGCTCCGCCGCGCTCGGGGAAGGCACGGAGCTAGACATTTCACCAGCTGTTTCGTGTCATTGTCCAGGTTGTAGGGGTTGGTTTTGCTTGGTTTGGGTTTGTTGGGGTTTGTTTGGTTGGTTGTTCGGGGTTTTTGGGGTTTTTTTAAACCATTTTGCAGTTCTAATCAAAAGATGCACGTCCCACTTTAAAAACAACAACAGCACAACACAACCCACGACGTTGCCACCCACATAAATAACAGCTTCTGCCCATAGCGTAATCCTCTTCGGGTTGTTCCCAGTTAAAAACAAGTAACGAAGTCTCCCATCAGCATAACTTTACCGCTGAAGCTTTTAAAGCCTTGTTAGGGAAGGTTGCTGTAACCCTCCCTCCTTCCCCACCTCCAGCACTACTCCAATTCAGGAAAAGAAATTCCTAGTAAAGCCCACTTCAACAATCAGTTCAAGACATGGACAGGTCTGTAGGGGCTCATAAATTACACATGAATATTCTCTGAAGTGCTCTTTTAAGTTGAAAATGTTACAAACCTTCCAATTTCTAGGACTGTATGTTTATTGTAATAAATTTTTGTTCAATGAAACTAGATAAAGTTTTTTTTGTTTGTTTGTTTAGACAAAAGGAAACACAAAATCCCCAGAGGTCTTTAAGGAGGCGTAAATACAAACATATAAGCAAACTCAAGCTCTCCCCTCCCACACATCTGAACAAACCCCTTCTAGTGAGTGACGGTTTATTAAAATCTCCATGCTGTGCTGAACATCACTGTAATGTGTATTTTGAAATGTAATGTCTTACACAGATATGTACCCCGTGTTACATTCCGAATGCAGTATTGACAGAAGTGCTGGCAATCGACCTTTGTAAAACACTCACATCGTCAAAGTAATGTGATGACCCCTCTGTGTTTCATTCTATGGTTTTCCGGAGTATGAGAGTGCTTTATGGTGACAGAGCCTGTGGCACTGCAGTGAGAGTATTTTCCTTCCTTTTACCACTATTTACTGTGGTTTAAAAACCAGTTATCTAGTCCCTCTGATGGTGACCACACTACACGCTGAATTACACAAACACAGAATCTCTCTTCTGTGTTCAGACTTAGCTACTAAACCAGCATTCAGGAAATAGTTTTCAATTTAGAAGTGAAGTTCATAGTTGAAAAAGCGGGTGTCAGTATGGTTCTAATTAAAATGTAAAGACTCGTGCAGAACAAGGCTTGGTACTATGGTAAAACAAGGGCGAAAATTCTGTCATTGCTGCTTTCATTGCTTGATATTCACACACCAGTGGAAAAGAAGGGGCTTTTTCCCTCTCCTTTTTAACAAATTCTTCTGCTTCCTGAGCTTGATTCATTAATCCTGTGGCATTGTATCTGCCAGATTCAGCAATTCTATTGATCAGCATCATTGTTAAGAAAAGAAAATAAAAAAATAATGTTGATTTTGGTCATTCCCACACTTGTTATCCTGAGCATTTTCATGCTCCAGGCAGTGGATTAGAGTTCCAAAATGACAAGAGACGCCTGTCTGTTTTCCATGGATTACTTGCTACAGACATTCACTCTGCAAAGGAATTCATGTCACTTTGAGATTATTTGGAGAATTGGCCTAATGAATTATCCTTTTGTATTGAGCACACAATTAGAAACAAAACACAAAAGATGCACCGTATTCAGGACTTTATAAAGCACATCATTTTACAGTGATGTTGTTACACTCAATTTACTTCTAGTTGCATAAAGCAGGCACAGCTACTTTTTTTTTTCTTATAAGATAGCACAAAGCTAAAAACCTATCTTTCTCATGTTGAATGAAACTGTAACACTCCAGACTATTTTACATCAATCAAATAAACATACCATGTCCCCAGTCAATATATATTTTCTGCAGAAAACGTATGGACTAGATACAATGAATACTAACTTATCCAATATTGCATCTGAGAAATATAATACGGCATTATTTAAGGAGAGATGAGACTTTTTGCATCCTTCATGTGAGCAACCACTCACTTTTTGCCTTCCTCTGTGGAATATGACAGTCCAAAGACATAGGAAAGGGTAAAACCTGATCCTTCTGCTATTTAGCTCTAAGTAGTGCTAATCAGCTAGTCAGGAGAGCATATGCTGCACCCCCTTATAAGGAGAGGGGCAATGGCAGCACTTCAGTGGTGCTTGAAGAGGCTTTATATCTCAAAGGCACCCTTTGCCATATGGTGCTTCTGCCAAGGCGAAACTGGGCTCTGCTTGGAAGGAGTGATTTGGCCAAAGCTCTTACAGCCAGTGCCAGAAACGTCAACTCTGGAAATTTAGGGTGGTCAACAACTCACTTGCAAATAACAATCTATTCACCTTTTTTCCTTTGGTCTTTTGAAAGAGATCTAGCTGCTGAATGTAGAGACACGCAAAAAAGTAAAATCCAAACTTTCTCAGTTCTTCAGATGTTCTTCTTATCCCCTGAAAAATGAAGACCGCAGTTATTAGCTTAATGAATTTTTCCATTATTGGGAAGCAAGTTCAAAAGGAATAACAGTTCTTCTGCATCTTTTCCCATATTTGTTGCAGATTTTATTTTCTGTAATGGTATTTATAAGACATTCTATATAGTGTTTTATGTTTCAAACCCCAGATAGGCCCTTGTGGGCTCTGTTTAACATTTCTGGTCTCATGCTGTGTTGCATTATGATTTGGAGGTTTTTTATGCCACCTTCCAATATGTGCTGCAACTTCACATTGATAGATCTCACAAAAAGTTATACTTGGATGGTTCTGGGCTTTCACTGTTGACCATCCATGCAGAATTACTCTAACAATCACTTACAAGTTGGCATCATTTGGAACTTCTCATTAACTCAGAAATAGTATTACTTGACTCATGATTACTTCAAACCTTGCTGCTTCCTTTGATTTTTATGCTTAGCAGCTCTTGAAAGCTTAACTGCTCTAAGAAAGTCGTTAGTGTGCTTTAAAAACGTACTTCTGTTTTCAGGATTGTTTCCTGTGTTCTGGATGAGTCATTACTTGTTTATATGGATGTGATCAGGTCCTTCTCAAAACTATGCAGGAATTACCAGAATCTGGTTTTGACACTTGGTACTAATCCAGTAATCCTTGAGACAAAAATCTCTTGGGTCGAGTGTGCAATTTCTGGCTAAAAACAGAGAAAAAAACCAAAACTTTTCATTCTGCATCTGATTGCTAAAAACCACCTTAGAGAGCACACTCATGCAGGAAATGTGAAATCTTAACTCAGATACACTCCCTGCTATTTTTGTCTAGAGCAGGTGAATTGCTTGATAAGGAGAATGTTTACAGTTCTGCAAAGGGTCCCTTTGAAATTCTCCAGTTGTATGTATAATGATACTCTGAAAGTGCTTCCAAATAACTGAATCATTATTGGTCCAAAAGGAGGCTTAGTCTAGAAAACAATTTTAAGTGCATTTTTCATGTGAGAGACCCAGAATGCTGTGTCACAACCTAATGACTTCAGAAGCAAATCTCCTGTAAGAATATCCAGACATCATCTGCCACATTTTACCCTTATGTTGCAGGCTGACACTCTCTCATGTGGGATGCTACAAACTCATTGTGGAAACATACTAGGAACGTGGTGAACAAGAATGTTTAAAAATAACCCTTTTGGGCATATGAAAGGGGTTGTTTTTCACACAGTTGCAGTGCATGCACCTGCTAATGGAGTAAAAAGAATCATCAAGTGGTGCTGGGGAAAAGCAACAATGCAGAGGAACTTCAGATTCTGGCCTCTCTCTTGAAGGAAGCCTGTCATGGAGCTCTACCTCTGAAGTTCAAATCATTTGCCTATGAAAGACAGGAATCTAAACCTGGAATCTCTTTGACATAAAGCTTATTGCTGACACAATTGTTCCCTTTTTCTCATGGAAGAAAATAAAGCAAAAAGGATGAAACCCATCAAAGGCCTGTACAGGGAAGAAAAATGCTTCTGATAGCCAGACCTGCTGAACTGGATATCAGCTATTATTTTTGCAGTGTTGATGATTATCACATTAGCTCAAGAGGTTATAAGTATCTGTTTCCACCTGTTTTTAGGAGATTTAAAATTCTGTTGAGTGGCACTTTTTGAGTTCTGAAGCAATCACAGAGCAAAGTTATTTAAAAATGCATCAGCAAAAAGAGATGTGCAGGTGTAGAGTTTAAAATTTTGTCAAACTGGAGTTGCCAAAATCACAGGCTAGCATTTAGATCTGGAAATATTCTTGCTTTTGGAAGTCTAGACATGTCTTTTCCCAGCTCTCCCATGGGCTACGTTGCATTTGGTAGCCTTATTCAAATCTCCTGAATCTATATAAATCTGTAACATTTCTTATTATAGAATGTGATTGGGTTGTGAACCACACCAGTCAGTGTCTGTGTTCTCTCAATAACACTGCATCTTACCATCTTGTCATAATCAACTTTTCCTTCATTTCTCAGGAATAATGAGACTGTAGTCTGTGTGATGCTAGTACTTTTGGCAGCATAATGGGATCTGTATCAGTATGATGTGTTTTATTCACAATGCATTCAGGTCTATTAAACACCTCATTAAATTCTTCAAAAATTTTCTTTGCATCCTGTTCTGTAGACAGGTTACATGCCTGTCTGAACAGCAACATTTTCAGATTGCTCTTCAAACCTAAACAAATCTTTTCTATTCCCTTGGCCTCTGCTGCCTGATATTCATCTCAGACACAGATGTACAGCACCTGTGATATCCCGAGCCATGGTAAGAAACCCACCTTAACAGCTCAGTGCCAGGCATGTGACTCTAATAGAGTTACAAAAAGTTTATTTTCCCCAATTCCTGGTATGGGTCAGTAGCTTCTGTTTTCAATGGATTAACTCCAGGGTACTCATGCAAATTGAACAAAACTTCCAAGTCTTTTAACTTCCAGGCACAGAGACTTCTGACTTCTGTCCCTCTAACTGCTTACATTTATTGGCTGTTGGGCCTTCACTGAGGAAGTACTGGACATATGTTTTTTTTACAGGAGATGAGGGAAATGCAAAGAAATATTTGATGTTCTAATTCTTCAGAAAAAAAAGCCAATTCAAGAGAAATCAAGGGGAAAGGAAAAGGGAAAGGGAAAATGGAAGAAACAGCAGCTTGTTGGGGGAAGTCTAATCAAGCTGGAAGTCTCCTCCCAAATGAACAGCTGCAGAATCACTTGCTCCTCTATCCCAACAGATTTAATGGCTGGTGGATCTCTGAAAAGACAGGTTATAAACCAGTTCTGTCCTTTTCTCCACTACTGGCTGTAAAGACAACTTGCAAAGTGTATTGCATATAAATGCATTACACATTCAGCAACTTTGGCCTTCAAATCCAATTTTGGCTTTTATCACCAACTTTTTTTTTCCAAATTGGAACAACTGACAATATATAAAATATTTTCCTGCAAAAAAACTCAGGAAACCACTATGGTCAGAAAAAATAAGACATAGATTAGGTCAGGATTTTCTGCTTGTCTTTGAAAGTCATCTTATGTTCTGATTTGCATCTTTGGGCCCCTGTATAATTTTCAAGGTCTGATCCTAAGGGATTTCCTCAAGGCTGCACGCTAAGACGTTAACGTGACAAGAAATTGATCTGGCATTTCTTTTGTCCTATACCAACATCCACATACTTACCTCTTCATTTGTCATAGTATGCAAGTAATTCCTGTCAACCCTAAAAGTCCCTCCTTATCACTTTGTATACAGAAAATCCCCAGTTCTATTATATCTGGGATCCATCATGGCCAACCTTTTCGCCCTAAGTAATTTTGCTTAGTAACATTTAGTGCCAACTGTCAAAGGCTTGAAAGACACAACACTATCTTTTGTGCTGCCCATTCATCACAGGCCTTTAAATAGTCCAGGTGAAGTGCACCAAACCACAAACTGATAGCGTGTGCATCATCTGCTATGATCATCATTTTTTCTGGACCTTTCTTCTATGTTTTTTTTTTTTTTCTTCTTGTGCTGAGTGGTTCATTAGTGTATGACAAAAAATCCAGTATATGACAAACCCAGCAAAAACATAACCACCAACTGTCATCTTCATATATATTCCCTATTTGAGTATCTAGACTGGAAAACTTTTTAATGAGGATGCTTTTTGTCATAGATGAATTGCAAATCAAATTCTGCTGAACAGGGTGTGTGGGTGCAAACTGTCTTTGAAAGATCAAACAATATCACACAAACATAGGGGCTAAAGAGTCAGTTTATGGCTTCTGATTCAAAAATTGTTAGGTATTTAATCACTGCTCAGATAGCCTGTGGAAACTGGGAATGGTAAGTAAACTGTGATAGCTTAGGAAAACTTGGTTGAGCTTTCAAAAATTTGACCTCTGGGAAGGCTTTTAGAGTCAGCAATATGTACAAATGTGTGCTAGAAGAGGAGAGAGGGGAATTCAAAGAAAAACAAGGTCTAAGAAAGCATTAACTAACTCTCTCTTTCCCTCTCTGAATCCCCAGTGAACAGGGATTTCAGCAGGGGAGGGGAACTTTATCCCTCCTCCGCATTGCTTTTGTTACTGTTTCAAAAAATCTTTACACTACATTATTTTTCTATTTGCTTTTCTGACATCAGACTTCATGATATTTTAGGCAGATAAATACAGACATTGGAAAGAAGGATTCCTTCTCTCTGCTGAAGTGTTGAAATCCAAAACAAAGTTAGGATGAGGCCGAACCAGTCAGTCACATAAATCTTGCTTGTGGAAATCCAAGTGCAGGTTGGACACATGTGCGTACATATACCGTTAGGGAAATTTTCTAGAAAAATAACTGAAAACCCAGGTTGGTTTCTGTTTCTCAGGAATTCCAGAAATACTTCAAATACTTTGGTACTGTGACAATTGTACGTGCACACAGACAGAATAACTACAAAGAGCATTAGGTACTAAAACAAATGTCCCTGACTCTACAATGAGGAGTTTTACACCAGTACTTAGTCTTGGAGAAAGTGTAAGTCAAACCCAAACCTGAACAGTTGCAGTCCCCCTTCCCTCTTTTCTCTCCAGGCTCAGAACTCTCTGGGGCATCTCTGTGACTGGGGACTAACAGTAGTGCTAGAGGTGTAAAAGTGGCAAAGGAAAGGGAACATATGGCCAGATGCAGGGAGGAGCGCTGCACCAAGCCAGCCTGACACCTTATTGGAGATGGTGTGATAATGGAGACCTGCTGACACTGTGTAACATCTTTTTGCTCTCTCAGAGCCTGCCCTGTTCCCTGTGACTGAGAAGGAAAGACGAAGATGCTGCTACTGCCAGTAAATATTTCCCCCCAACAGTGGAAATTCTTAATTCTGGACCAGAATTAGCTGCTTAGCATACTTAGCAACACCTTAGTGACTTGTGATTCAGGAAGGAAAAAAATTATACACTAATAAGCCAGCTTCTCTGTGCATGCAAGGTAGTTTAATTAAAAGATGTGTTATATCAAAATAGTCATGGAAAAAAGCTAGACTCATATAGGCCAACTATGTATCTATATATATATATATATACATATAAAGACAATACATGTTCCATACTGGTAATAGAACATAATTAGCATAATTAGCCATTTTCATTTCCCCTGGCATTTTACAATATCTCACAGATTAATCTCTCAGGTTTCCTAAGTTTTACCTACAAACTTTTTAAATTATAAATGTGTCTATGAAGATTGCTTTTCTTCTATCTTTTTTTTTTATTTTCTTTTTTTTGTTTTAGTGTTTGTCTCTACCTTCAAGTGAAACAGAACAAAAATATGTTCATAAAGACAAAAATTCCATTGTTTATACTGATCAGCGCAGACTAGGCAGTGAGGGGGAAAAAATGGAGGCATCTGTTGAATACAAATGAAGGCAGCAGGTCAGTGTGTGAGTTCTTAGGTTCTGAAGCTACTTGTCATTTGCTTTTAGTGACTGAAACCTCACTGCTCCTCCCCCCCTCCACCACAGGACAAAGTTAACTTCACTCCAGGAAGGTTACTTGACATGAAACTGCAAAATGTGATGCATGCAAAAACTCAGTCTTTACCCATTTGCAGCAATGTTCCATGTCAGATTTAAGTTTGCCAATGACAATTTTGTTCTAAACACACCATTTTAGCTGGTAAAGAGCCTTTAAACTTCTTCTGTGATGTGGCTAATAGTGTGCCTAAGCCTAGAATTAGTGTCCTTAAAGGTTTTACTGTGGTGGCAGACCCGACTCTTCGGAGAGCTGCCTTGTGCCCAAAAGGTCTATTTTGTGCTTCAGCAACAGGGACTTTCACAATAAATTGTGAAATTTGGAAGGATAATAGGAAAAAAACAGCATACTTCATGTACTTCAAATGGATCTTGCTTCCCATTTTTCTTCCAAAGTGTTGAATGATACATGACATCATATGATGTGTGGTAATTCTCCCTTCTCTAGAATAAATGGGTTCTATTTCTGAGAAAGTGTATTAAAGACAAATTTTACTGTTACCCTGATGTCGTTCCCTAGCAAAACAATTCAAATGCAATTCCTCTGGATTCACACTGATGTAACAGAGAGCAGAATGTGGTGCTTGAAAAAACAGCTGTCACCTTATGGACAACTTATGAAATATCTTATTTGGAAACAAGTGTTCTTCTGTGCAGTTTATTTCCCTGTACTTCTTTTCTCTAGGTCATTTTTTTTCTGAAGACAGTGTTTTAAAACAGAATCACTGTTGTTTCTTAAGAATTTATCTGCTTCTGCTCTTATTCCCCACCTGACATCATAATCCTCTGGTTGTGATATAATAATCATTTTTACAATGACCAATTGTGATTCTACAAGCTGGGCTTAAAATCTGATCCAAGAAATGCCTTTTACTCTGATATCTTACATAACGTCATATCAAATTTTGTCTCAAGAGATAATAATTTCAACCAAGTGACATCAATTAAGTTTTCATACAAGGGAGTGGTACACTTGGTATAACTCCCTAGCGATAAATTCCTCCAGACTTTACAGTTTTATGATTTGACCTTTAAAAATATTTCCACTTTCTGCCCAATGCTTTGTGATACAAGCCTAATGATTTTGTTGAAGAAGAAAACATTACATATACAGTTAAGTCCAGTCTCCCACAGGAGTTAAAAGTCTCAACAAACAGAAGCTCAAGGAAAGGAAAATCAAATGCAAATATATTTCTCATGAATTGTTCTATGAATTTCAGATACCATAGTGATTTATGTGAATAACTTGAAAAGCAACATCCTACTTGACAAGTGCTGAGTGAACACCCTTCTAAAGTTTGCAGTCTTATATTTGAGGATACAGTTTCATCCTGTATTTTTGTTCTGAAATTCAGTGGTTTCTCTGTTCATCCTACCATCTTTGGCAGCTTTAACTGGAGTTATTCATGGGTTTCAAATTATGCACATGGTTTGCTGGATCTGTGCCCATGTGTGTTGAAATTTTGTAAAGAGTAGGACAGACAGCACAATCCAGAATCAGGGAGAGCCAAGTTTCCTTCTCTAGCGCACTTCAAACTTCAAGGAAGGACCTCTGGGACGAATAGGTATCCAGGGAAGCAGGTTTTCAGATGCTGCGTAAACTAAACCTTACCTTCTTGACAGCTGATAGCATTTGAAAATTGAAGATTGTGCTTAAACTTAAGCCAGCTGACTAACTCAGCTGGATGCAGGACCAAGATTTCTAGAATCTCAAAGTTTCATGTTTAAGTAGACCATTATAACGAGATTTGAACTGTAAATTATTTTTAACAAAAATTAAACTCTGGTTTGTTTAAAGGACTGAATTTCAATGTTTTCTTCTATAACAGATATTTCTAAAGACATGACTTCTTAATGTAAATACTCTGCTTTTTGTAAGACACTGAACATACAAATGAACACGTGAAAGAAGTAAACTAATATTTTGTTAATAGTTTCTACTGCAATAGTTATTTTAAAGTTGTTATTTCTCATTAAAGATCATAGAAGTTTCCACAAGTTTTATCTTGCAAAATCAAGAGAACTCTGGCCTGTGAAGGAACTATTTTCTTCTCATTAAGATGTCCTGCTATGTTAAAATGATCCATTTGGAGTGCCCAGCTCTAGAACTGTTAAAGTGAATTTCTCTGTGCTATCATCTCCATGAAAGCCGTGTGCACACAAGATGTGTGCACAAGAAAGATGTGTCTCACAGACCAGAAGATGGATCTCTGATGACATGAATTAGTGCATAGCATGTGTTGCTTTGGAAAACTTTGTTTCATATTGAGCACTGGTTGATGATACTTTCCAGTAATATCACATTACAAAACTGATTATAAAAATACTGCAACCACATTATGGATAAAGTTATTATCCATTCTGTTTGCCACACCAATGCCTTACCATGCAAATCCATCCTAGATTTATTGACCGCAAATTATTGTATATGTGAAATAAATGAGTTGGAGAAAGAAGCATATCTTTATGGCTTTCAGCACATCTCCAGTGGAATCAGCATGAAAAATGCAAAAGCTATTTCACTAATCTCTTCCAACATTTTGTATCTGAAACAGTCGCTACCTCAAAAGCTGTATTTCTTCACTGATCGCATTTTCAAGACTCCTGAAACAAAAGTTTCAAAGTATAGCTTAGGACAGGGATTAAGTTGTTTGCTTGTTTGTGTGTTTCCTCTTTTTTTTTAACATATTGTAAAGTCCAATTACTGGGAAGGCAAAGTTTGAGACTGTTACTGTTGTTTTTGCATGAAATTGATCTGGGCTCCAGCCAAATTCTGGTCTTATTCTTGTTAAGGAGGAGACATTCAGATGAAAATTAAGATCCTTCTAATGAAATACACTGGAGGATTAAGTTACAAGTGGCAGGACACATTACCTTATTTATCTAGTTGTGCTTGCGTGATTTGCTAGACCAGTCGTTATGAAAAATGTTCCTTATGCGATCTATTTTCAAGACTATTTCCATTAAAAGTAACATGATTGAGTACGCTGCTTTGCTCATAGTTGAGATATGCTCCAATGTTTATATCAAACCAATTAAACTGTGTTGTTTAAAAGCAATAAAAGTGGTTCTGTAATTTCCACATGTTCTTCTCTACCATTTTCAAGTCTGGAAACTAGGAAATAGTTTGGAAGTTTTGTGCATGCTATTTCTTCCTCAATTTGAGCACATTTGACCTCAATTTTATCTTGCTCTGATTTGTGCTATAAAATATTCTAGATCTTTTATGTGTGTGTGATCTAGAAAAGATCTTATATTTTTCTACCATGTGGAATAAAGATACCTAAAGTGATGCTGTCATTGTTACTTTTATTGTTATTTCAAGCATTTTTCTTTCTTATCATTATAATGGTTGTACCTACAATGTTACAGGTAAAAGTCCCTGAGCAGCTACATTAAAACAATTTACTTGCTGACAATCATATCATTAACATCCTCTTGCTGGCAGTTGAGAAATGTATTACATAGATCCCCTTGACACATCTGCTCTTGTGCAATATGTACCATCATCTTCAAAAGTATGTATTAATTCTGAATGCCTCCATCTGAACCAAATTAAAAGATCCTGAATTTGCAATAATGTGTGTCCTAAAAACTGTTTTTCATAGAATGTTACATTTGGAGCCAAATAAAGTTAACTACCATTTTTGGAAACCTCTTGGAAAGCATTAATTGTGGGTTTAAATTTGGGTAATTAAGCCATTTAATATTCTGTCCTATGGGGTCTCTATATGCAAGCAGACAAATAAGGAAGGGTCTTCCTTTCAATATCTAAAATTGCAAGGAACATATTTCTCTATGGACTTCTGGTACCTTCTGTAGAAACCTTTCCTTTGCATTTGTAAATTTCCTTGTGTGGGGTTTGTGAGACCCCGCCTGGAGTGCTGCATCCAGCTCTGGGGTCCTCAGCACAAGGACACAGACTTGTTAGAGCAGGTTCAGAGGAAGGCCATAAAGATGATTAGGGTGATGTAGCACCTCTCCTATGTAGAAAGGCTGGGAGAATTGGGGTCATTCAGTCTGGAAAAGTGAAGGCTCCAGGGAGACATTATTGCAGCCTTCCAGTACTTAAAGGGAACTGGAGAAGGACTTGTCCAGGGATGTGTGGTGATAGGACAAGGAGGAATGGCTTTAAACTGAAAGAAAGTAGATTCAGGTTGGATATTAGAAATAAATTCTTTACAATGTCAGTGGTCAGGCACTGGAATGGGTTGCTCACAGAAGTTTTCAGATCACTTCAAGGTAAGGTTGGATAGTACTTTGAGCAGCCTGGTGGAAGGGGTCTCTGCCCATGGCAGGATGGTTGGAACTAGATGATCTTCTAGGTCCCTCCCAACCCAAACCATTCTATGATACTATAATTCATGCAAGCTGGAGCACCAAAGGCCTATTCAAAGCTAATTTGAGGTTAGAGCAAGACATGGAAAGATTTAGGGAATGGAATTGCCTTCAAGGCCATCAGGAGCATTTTTTCATGGTAAGTGGGGTGTAGCAAGTTCCTTTGAACATCAAGCTTTAATGGGACTAATATTACCAGCCTGGGAACAGCTGTGGGTGTATGGAAACAGCCTGGGGAGCAGAACAGGTAGCTTAGTACATGGATAGTTATATATAGGGGATTTTTCTCAATATGGAACATCTTAAGGCTGCTCAGCAGGTTGCATGTTTTGAGGCTTAGGCTGTAGGGCTGAGGTACAAGTGCTGTGTGGCTGTGAGTTGTTATGCATCATCTGACTATGTGAACACAGCGTGTGCTTAGTTTTACAGTGGTAAAAATGTGTGAGCTCATACCTCTGCCACTAGTGCAAAAAACAAACACCTCTGGGTCCACTTCTTTTGCCTTCACTGCACAGTATCTATTCACTGCTGAAGCCTTACTCCTGTCAATGCAGCACAGTGCAGAAGCAATTTACCCATCACTGAGGAGTCTAGCTGGAGATCTCATCAGAAGCAGAAGGGAAGATGATGCAGAAAGCAATGGATAAAAATCCCTGAAACCTATCTTTCTAAATTCAGAGACCAAATGGTGGGAAAATAAATTGAAGCTCTTTCTGGAGAATGTTGTGATTTGTAATGGCATCAAGCTGATATTTCTACTATATCCTGTACATTCTGTAAGAGAAAAAAGTCTGAAAGAGACAGATGATGGGAACAACAGAGATGGAGAAATTCTCACATAAGATGCTATAAACTCAAACCAATGTGAGTATTTTACACATTGTTCCACCTCGTATCTCTGCTGCTGCCATATTTTGCAAAAAACCTATATTTGTGGGCCATACTGGACTGCAAACTCTGCTTCTGTCCCTGTCAAGAACCCAGCTTTAGCCGGTGAAGACCTGACAGCGGAAATCTACAATCATATAACAGTAAATGGAAGGCTTTGAACTCATTTGCTTGCATGAGATAAATAACTTCAGGAGACATAGTTAATGGTATACTTCTCTTATGCACAAGTGGAAGAGTTGGCTGTGATCCACTTCCGACTTGGAATTTTTACTACTACAGTTAGCATCAGATAAAAGCTGATTTCAGGAACCAAGAAAATAGTGTTAGAGAGAAAAGGAGGGTTCTGCCTCCTTCACATCAATTGAGAGGTAGTGGACAAGCTGCCATTTAATTTAAGCAATTTATGTTGGGACACCTCTCATTCAGAAGGCAGTCTTTGTTACACATATGTAAAGCAGAATATCAGCAGTGTCTGGAGCAGGACAGGTTAATGTACTGATAAAGAAGCAACACAAACTTCAGCTCAGAACAGTCAATAATGTGGGTTACAGATCATCAGTCAGCTAAAGACTGTGGCCAAGGCAGATGGAGTTTATAATTTAAAGGATTTAATTCTGCTTTTTCTGTGACAACAATTCACACTACAAAAAAATCTGTATAACACTGATCGTCAAAGGAGAAACAAAAACTGCACAAGCCTAAACACCCTCTTATGTTGTATTAGCAGAAGGTGATGTATCCACACTTAGTGAATGGGACAAGATTTAGTGTTTACACTTCTATCTGTATTTCTGTTGCTCCTTACTACATACTTAAAAGGATGTTATTCTTCAGTGAGTAATAAATTCCCTTTCAAAAACTAGCCTAGGTTAACTGAATTTGTTTTTAGGATGAACATTTCACACACTGCATTTCACTTATTATTCAAAAGTAAAAATATTTCCCCAATATCTCAGAAGCATGAAGAGGCAGTTCAAGAGAAAAGAAAAATCATGTCTAGATTCTCTCTTCCTACTGTTACCACAGCTTTTCTGTTTCTGCTCTGTGTTTCTACTGACCAGAGGTGAACAGCCTTCAGCTCTGGGAAGGCAGATAGTTAAAAAAAATCAACAATAAAGAACAATCTCCTTCCAACACCCTTTGGAACCTGGGCTGTTTCACAACAAATAAAGTTCTTTAAGTACCAATATGTATTTAGTCACTATATTTTAAAGAGTTTTGTATGAATTTCAGCCTTTAGTTCCCTGTGTTTAGAATGCATATGATATATTCTCTGTAGCATCTTTTTAGCAGCAGAGCAAAACGCTGTGTGAACTATTTGCTGTGAACTATGTAAATGTAACAAAAAAGAACACTACTATCAGGTGGCATTTCTGTGTCTTAATACAATGAAAAATAGTAACTAATAATGTACATCAGGGAAACCTGATTACTTGAGTAAAATCTGTGTTACAATTTTACTTGAAAAATGGATACTCTGTTCATTTGTATGTGGAGAAAGGTCTGAGATATGGATATAAAATATAGCAGGATTAGAAGGTTGATCCTATTTACTCTCAGGAGAAATAATGCACCTGCCATATACAAGAGTAGTAGCCTTAACAGGAAACTGCAATACCTGAAAAGGAGACCAAAAACACCAGAAAGAAAATCAAAGTTGTGATAAATAGTGTCATCATTATCCAACATGCCTCCTTCCCTCTCAGTCACCTCTAATTTTTGAGGATAGAGGTAAAGGCTACCTCCCAGCCACCATGGAGCTTCTGAAGCTGCCCTGAATATTCTGTGTATTGCATTTACCTATACCCTAAATCCCATGACATAAAGCAGTCATGTGCAGCAGTGGAGCCAAAGAAATCTGGAATAACTATACTGGAGCAGTACAGCTCCAGTAGCTGAATAAATCTGGGTGGGGGTAAACTTAGGACGGAAGAGTTCTTAAATTGGCTTCATGTTAAATGTTCCCTCCTTACAAAGTGACACTTAGAAATCATTTGAACATGTATATCTGAGCAAAAGCACAAAACTTTTAAACTTTAATTTGATAATTTTAATAAATCTATAACAAAGGATTTTTCAATGTAAGCATGGAAGGAAATTATATTTTTAACTTTAGCAGAATAATCAACACTGATATCAGAGTTCATATATTTTGGTTTCTAAGTCTTGGGGCATTATTTCCTCCCCAGAGAGGCATGGGGTAGTAAAAATCAAATTTTATTGAAAAAGGAATGATTCCCCTATACCCTTGCAAGAATAATTCCAAGAAAATTTGGTCTTTTGAGGAGGTGGCATTCTTGGAGCTCTCTGCCTGCTTCCCCTGCTTTCTTCTTGGGTGTATCTGAATATATGTCCCTGTCACCCCTGAGCTGATGTAGCACCTGCTCCTGAAAGATGAGCAATGAGAGGCCTTGGTTTGCTGTGCTTGTTCTCCAGATATACTGTACACTCTTCCCAGGAATATCAGATTTATTATGTAAGTGCAGAACCAAAGCACAGTGCACTCTCATTAAAACTGGCCTTCCTGACCAAAAATGGATTTACAGAATGCTTCTAAAAAAGTAATTACATTCATTATGCACATAGTAAATGATGTGACAGAGAGAATGACCTAAGAGACTCTTGAGGAAGGTAGAGACCTGGGCCAGTGCATCATCTGGGAAATCCACATTGGACTTTTACCAGCTTATCCTGGAAAAGAGAAAATATATAAAGGGTCCAGGGACTAAATGATATATTTCTTTAGGCTGTACATAGCTGGTTTATATAGTACAAGTTGTACATCCATGCTATAGACAATACTAGGGCCTGCCCAAGTCATATTTGCTTTAGAAAAGCAAAACAAAACATTAGCCACAACTAACAGCTCTGAACTGTTGGAATTTTGAAAAGAAACAGAGATTGTGTCCCAAATCTGAATGTTCATAATCAGACATAACATATCTTAGCACAACTAGATCTTAACATAATTTGCTATATGTGCACTTTATTATGAAGCCGAAGTCATCACTAAAGTGCCTGATGGCACATAAAGCTTTCCAAGTTCTTCTCAATGCTAAATCATACCAGGAAATTTGTGATAAATGTTCCTAACTAAGTTAAACTGTACAGAGAAAATCTAATGACTATCAAAGAGAAGTTTAAAGAGATTCTAAAGCTGATAGGTTTATTAAAAGACACAGTAATAAATAGCTACTGTGCCAGAAAGCAGTAATCTCATTTTTTAATGAAAATTCTAAGAAGGGCTCTGGCAAAGTCTACTTACAGTAGTGTGATTGAAAATGATCAGCAATGGCTCATGTAGCATACTAACCACAGTAACTACTAACCAAAACTCAGATTCAGTCTGCTCAAAAGAAGGCATTGACCTCAAGCAATGGAAATAAGAAGCTTCAAGTCATTCTTTCTAATTCTGTATGCCCTTCTATAATGAAATCATTCAGTCATTATTTATTGCTATCAGATGGGGGTCTGGAAAACTGTTCCAGTATTTGAGAAGCTGAAAATGATTAGTTTTTCAGATACAGAATTATGTGGTCAAGCTGATAAAAAAGGGAAAAAGACAACTACAAAAAAGAAAATACTGATTAATTACAGTAGCGCTGTCTGGGCAAACATGCAGTGGAACGATGTCTAAAAGTTATGGAGTTTCCAACACATGAACAAACTCAGGTCTTGGGATAGGTGAGGACTGAAATTGCCAGAACTACATCTGAGATAGACCTGTGGGACCTGATCCAAGTTCCCAGCATAGGATGGTAGGATCAGAATTTTCCAAGAGCTTTGCAAGGGACACCATTCAGTTCTAGATGGGCTTTCAGTTAAAGGAAACAACCTCACAATTTCTAGGGTGTTACAGGAATATATGTACTAAAAACAATACATAAAAGTCGTCTGAGGGTCCAAAAACACCTTAGAGGAAGGGCAAAAATATTTTATAACAACCCAAAGTGAACAGAGAAGTAAAAAACACTGTCAGGGATTACCACATGAGCCAAAACTCAGTGAAAGTAATAAATTCCTGCTAATGATAAAGGAAAACCAGCACCTTGAAGGAAAACACAAATAGATAATATTGCTTAATCTGGTAAGGATAAATATGCTTGTGTTAGAATATAATTCTGACTCTCAAGAGATGATTTTCACAGAAAATACTGCAGCTGAACATGTAGCCACATGTGCTAAGTAATTTTTTGCCAAACCAGCTCTACATCTAATAGAAACCTGCTGCACAGTAAATTCTGACAGAATTTAGTTAATTTTATTTTAAGTGGTTTCATTACAGGTGTAGAATGCAACCCCCAATTGATGTTATCCCTAATGTTATAGGTAAGCAAGAAAATGGAGCCAAAAAAAACCCCAAAAAACCAACAACACCCAAAAACCCAAACTGAAACCCCAAAACCTCCGAAACTAATAAAAAACCTGTGGAACCATGCTCCTAACAATGCTAAGCATGACTAATTTGTGGAGTGCTGTGATGAGTCTGCCATGAAGTGTTATTTGTTCCAGAGGGAATAGAAGACATTAATAGGCTGTCAGACCCAACTGTAAAAGTAGAGACAGGAAAAAATACAAACTTGGTTTGACCTGGTGCCTCCAAGAGAAATGAGCATTTTATTAAAACGAAATGAGAATATGTTGTGAGACTTAGACAGTCACCAGTGGCATAGTTTGGGTGAAACTGTACAACCAAACTGACACAAACTTTAGAGAAAGGGTAATGTCTTTACAATTCTTGGGGAAATGTTTGAAAAGGTCATTTTCCCTAAGGAAGTGTCACTTGAGTAAGAGTTGCAGAAAATTGACACAGTGAAACCTGTGGGCATGGCACAACCAAAAATAAATGGGACTGATGGTCCCAATGGGAAGCCACAAAGTTTTCTGGGGCAGCATGTCAAGGCTGCTGGTCATATCAGATCACTTACAACTAATGAATAAAATATTAATAAAGATAAGTTATACAGATTTGAAACTCTGAATTATTTTAATGATGATTTTTGATGTTTTTAATGTTTTGCTGGTAAAAGAAGAAATGAGATTCTATGTTTTCAGTAAGTCTTTTCATGTGTATGTTGAGCTATTGCTAAATTTACATGGCATCTGATAGAAGCACTACTTCTCAGTTTAAAACATCGGAGCTAAATGATGCAGTTTACTCAAATAGCTGAACTCTGGGCAATTTTGAAGGAATACAGCAGTAATAAAGTTATAAAAGAGGTGGTAATGTAATTTATCATCTCTTTCCCATCTGAGAGTGAGTTTTAAGAAAAGTATAAATAAGTAGATTAACAAACTCAAGGTCATAGTTAAAAGATCAGCAATAAAGGAACCAGGGCAACACAAAAATAAAAATATCTAAGTGTCTCCCAGACAACCCATTTAATCTTATCTAAAAAATTTCCCTATACCCTTGATAACTTTAGAAATATTTAGTACTGCTTCTGAAAACATTTGAAAAATGTTACCCTGACTTCCCTAGCAAACTCTCTATAATTTGTTTTCCCAGTTGTTTTTTCTGTAGAATTAACATCACCAGGATAAACTTCTTGGTGCAGGATGAATCAGTTTCTGCTTCTTTAAATCTCACTGATTAATATTACTGGTAGTAGACTCTTGCCTCTGATATTCCTGAGAATGAATCTTCAAGCCACTAAATTTAGAAAGAAACATCTCTCCCAGAATGGCTGCAGTTGGTTTATATGATGTTCTTAGGCCTTTTATTCACTGTCATATCAAGCTACATTTATCTTTTAATAAAATGGCATTTAGTCCAAGAGTCTAAAATATGCTAATATGCTACTTCCATCATCATCTCAACTGTTTTGGAAACACATGAAAAGTACTTGCTCAGGTTGTTACTTCTGCAGTTCACATAACTGGAGCTTTTATCCTGCTGTGAAGTATCACTGATAACCTCTTATTTTTGCTTCCTTAGATCATTAATAAAAAATTCTGCCCAGTCTTGGTTTCATACATAACAAAGCTAGGATAGAGTTAATTTTCTACTTAGTAGCTGGTACAGTGCTGTGTTTTGGATTCTGTATGAGAATAAATGTTGAAAACACACTCATGTTTTAGTTGTTGCTAAGTAATTCTTAGTCTAAATCCAGGACTTTTCAGTTTCCCAGGCTCTGCCAGTGAGCAGGTGCACAAGAATCTGAGGGGAAACACGGCCAGGACAGCTGACTTGAGTGGCCAAAGGGATGTTCCACACCATGGAGGGTCATGGCCAGTACAGAAACTGGGAGGAGTTGGTCAGGAGGTGCTCAGGGATGGGATGGGCATTGGTCAGTGTGTGGTGAACAATTCCATTGTGCATCAGTGTCTTGGATTTTCTTTCTCTCTCTTTTTCTTTTCTTTACACTTATTGTTGTGTTTTTTTAATATTGCCATGCAAGCTGCCTGGTACTTAGTTGCTGGCTGTGGTTAAACCATGTCATCCTCATTCTCCTGCTGTATAATCAGGGTTTCAAAACTGTGTTTGAAGATGATCTGGTTTCAGTTGAATGTGTGTATGTATGATAGCTATATATCAACTAGCATATTGAAGATGAAATGAATTGCATTTCATCTATAGTATAGAACTTTATTCATCTGACTGCTGTGTGCAGACAAAAAAAAATCCCACTAGAGTGACTAAATAGCACTTCAAGACCTCCTGCCCTGACAATTGTGTTTTATCACTTCAGTACTTTCATTGATTTCTTACTCATTTCACCTGGGAATTCCATATTTCTATGGAGATTAATTTTGCAGTCATAAAACCTTTGCCTTATTGTGCTTTTTTCCTTGTTATTTTCACACTAATATGATATTTTGGAAGGGAAATGTTGACAGAGTTAACTAGTGAATTAAAAAAAAATCCTCATGTAAAGACAACTTCAAAGAATTGTTCAATTTCTAAGCCGTAAATCCTTATTTCCTTTTATTAACCTTCCAGTCAGACACAGAATTTGCTACAGCAGGAAGCTCAAGTGATCCCTTAAATTTTAGGCTGTTTCCATTTATGTTAAAATCTTTCTAATGTCTACTGTATGGCCCAAGAGTTATTTTAATCCTAGATATGACAGGTAAATTTCTATTTAGAGAGAGGTAAAACAGTTTGGGTACATCAGGTGAGTAAAGTCTGAATCAAGGATTCCAAGCCTCTCATGCAATCCTTAGTAACTTTATTAATCCTAAACAACTGACTTTGCAAATCTCCAATCAAAGCTGAATTTTCACAGATGGATAAGGAGAATATTTTCCTTCATGGAGGGGGGCAGTGGGTACTGCTACAATGCTGACAAATTTTCCCTGTCACTTTGAGTAGCATGAACATTTCCAGTTGCCACCAGTAACAAAAACAAACAAGCAAACAACTCCACAAGCCAAAACTGTCATCCAATTCCTGCTATTCTGACTACAGAAGTTTCAACAGACTTCTTCTTTGCTCAAATTATCATCAAAAGAATATTCTTGTGTAGCAGTAGCAGACAAAAATAAAATCAGTGTGGTTCATACAAATTCATGTTTCTTACATTACATCAAATTGAAGAACTGTCTGCTTTTGATTGCTGTGTTTTGCTATCAGTTGTATATTTGCTTTGGAACATAAGCTCTACAATGCCTTTGATGTGAAATGTCTGGCAGGTGTATCCATGTGTTCTTCACAAACAGCAAGCAAGCTAGGAACCTTGTGTGACAAAATAAGCAGACAAGTACTTGGGTAGTGGTGAGACAGTATTTGAATTCCCACAGCGCTTTTGAAGAGACTGGTGTACAGTGGCTCACAAGATTTAGCTAAAATGCAGGGTATCTCTTCCATGGGATCTAGGAAGGCTGGTGGCACTATTTTCCACCTCCTTGTTCTCTATGCATTCAAGAACCTGGACTGTGTTTGCTCCTTTCTAGGACAGATAAGGAAAGAAATTCGATATTGCACTAATGGGTATAGAGATAACCTATTCCTGCCCGTGTTTGTAAATGTGATATTCTCTCATGCTCTTATGACATATCTGATTGCAAAGCACAGAGGTACAGGCCATGTCTCCCATAGCTGGATCAGCATTCACTCTCCTTTTGTGCTTTCTCTGCCCTGAAAACTCCGAGTTTATTTGGCATTAAATCTAACTTTAGCTCCGTCTTCACACAAATCCCTGCTTTTAACTTGTGCTAGTTCAGCCATCATAAAGAACAAAAGCTAAAATTCAGATAAGCAAACATTCATGATTTTCTAAGAGGGGAAATTTTAATGCTGATAGAGAGAAGCTCATCTCAAGACAGCTATTGGGGTCACCCATATGCTCAGAGAAAATGTTGAATCATGGAGGCAGAACTGGTGAGGGGATTTGGCTCACTGCTGTGTTGAGAATCTCCCAGCATGTCATCTAATTATGCTATCAGCTTCTCTCCAAAGTGACATGCACATAAGCAGAGTGCCCAGGTGGATTTAGGATCAAGAGTGGTACTCCACAGGGGGATTTTCACACTCAAACTTGCTTAACACAAATGGTGTAAGTGTAACAAAAAGCCTCCACCTCCTTGCTGGAGCAAAGAAGATAAAGCCATCAGGATAAAAACCATCTTTTCACCACTTAACTTAATGAGGGCTTTCCTTCTCACATATTTCAGCCACATAAAAAGTCCCAAACCCAAACTTCAGGCAAATAATAAACAGGTTATTTTTTAATTGAGAAAATCTAATTGCAAATCTTCCATAAACTTTTGAAGCATAGATGAAATAAGACTTTGCATAGTCTCTTCCACCTGATAGAAGTGATAGTACTGGTTGTTTGGGGGTGTAGAAACCTATGGAGTCAAAAAAGAATCCATGTACCATGCCTGGCATTCAGCAGTTGATCAACCCTTCAGGAAATTTCTGAAGTTAGAAATAACTCCTTAAGATATACCAAAAAAAAAGCTCTCCATGACCTATGAGTCATGACACAAATGTCCTTTATGCCTTGATATTTCATTATACAATGTTTTTTATTATGGAACAATGGAACAAGTCATGACCAAAACTTTAGTCATTAACTCTTTTCTGATCTACTACCGGTTTAGAAAGTGGTGACTACATGATTCATATATATAATGCCAAAACAGGAGCAGCATGAATGTTAAATTATTTGCCATGTTCACAGACTGTCAGATGGGGCTGATAGCCAGCTTTTCAAAATAATCACGAAACTATCTGCACAGCTGTATCATATTTTCAGCTTGTACTCCTTTACTACTGCAACCAGCATCCAGTGTCTCAACCCAACAGTCTCTTTGATGAATATGGCAAATCATTTCAATTTCATATTTCTTCTTGCTATAAATGAAAGAAAAAAAAAAGTGTGACTGTCTAGTCTGATCTATAATTTCCTCTGAAGCAATATTGCAAAAATTTCCCATTTGCAAAGCAGGAATAAAAGAGGGAGGTGATAAACAACAAGCATAGAAGTGTTGCATGGATGACATGAATAGATGAAGGGCCTAAACTAATTGTGAGAAGTGAGAAGAATGAATTGAAGTGACAACACATAATCAAATTCTCTTTTCATTGTCTTCTATCTCATTTCTGCAAAATGTGTTGAACTCATGATTGTCTATCATTAAAGGACAGAACATTTGCCTTTATTGTACCCAAACTGCTTCAGTTGCTATTTATCAATCTGTTTAATTAATAAATAAGTTACTGCTCCCAATTGTTTTGGAGATGCTACACAGTACTCCAAGATTATAAGGTAAGAAAATGCATTGGCAAAAATATTACAACTTAATATAATGCAATTATGTTACTGATAATCTGGAAAACAAATCTATCAGTATAACAGTTCTGCCGCCCACGCACCCCAGGCAGAACAAGCACCGTGCAAAGCTCTGTGAGACACTGAGCTGCCTCAGAGAGCTGACAGTCTGGGGCTGTGGCAGGAAGCAAGTGGGGATGGGCAAACAGATGGGCAAAGTGGGAGCTAACAGTGAAATGGTTATGATTAGTGTAACAGTTTCCGAATATTTGATCATGAGCTTGCTGCGGGGGCAAAGAAAAAAAGCCTTTATTTTATTCTTCCATAAAGGGATGTATGTTAATAAGATAATTAGGGTAATGATGTAATTAAAAGCGAAGCTTCAGTCCCAAAAGATATGTTTTATAATATGAGTGAGGAATATTACCCCATATGATGTTTTTAATATTCAGTACAGTCTGGCTTTGAGAAACTTCACAAATGCTTTAAGGCAAATTTAAAAATGCCATCTTCTAGAGCGAGAATTGGGCCATTCTTTATTCTTAAATACATATTGTAGTAAAGTGCAGTGAGGAGAGAGAACAGGTTATCCAGATTGCAAGGACAAGCACAGCTATCACCTAACTGTTCCTAAAAGGGTACTTGGCAAACTCTAGAGGTCAGGGAGAATCAGTAAGGGAGTAGATTCAAGCTGGAGAATTCTCCCTTCCAGAGCATTTGGCAATTGATATGATGGGATAGCAATGCTCACCCTTTCCACTCAGCAGCCCAGCACAGCATTAGCAGGCTTTTCTGGAGTAAAAATACACCTCAGTTCCCCCAGCTCCAGCAGAAAGGAGAGTTGTGTTAAAATAAATCAGTCAAGTGCTTAATAAGAATGACCTGTGAACTCCCTTCCCTTCAGAAATGGCCTTATTGTCAGAAAACTGTTGTAAGTGAGAATATTTGCTCCTTGAGATTTATTTTTTCATGATTGCCTAAACTAACTACCCTTTCTATTCCTCAGGGCAATGTGAAGTCTGTGCCAATGCATTATAAAATGGCTTTGTTTGCCAGAGCCCTTTGACCACTGAGGGTTTCTGAGCATTCCCATTGATTGGAATTCATTGGCCTCTACAGTGTCCTCACCATCAACATGTTATATCCATAATACAGCAGGGAGAAAAAAAACAAACTCAAACAACATGCACAATAAATAAAAGTATCCTTACTTCAAAACATAATTAATCAAAGTTCTGCAATATTAAGATAACTTAGAGATATCTCTCCTTCCTAGAAACCTCTGTCTTAACAAACCAGATTACACAGACAGAAATTCTCAATCCGTAGGTTTTAACTCAGATAACTTCCCCTCTATAGACAGTTTAAGTCAACAGAAAGACTGTCACCTACTCAGAGGGCTTTGGATCAGCTTTGGAAGCTCAAAGTTTTCCTGAAACCTGACAATTTAAGCAAAACTACACCTATTAGGAGATAAGATTAAAATTACTTGAAAAATGGTACTTCTTCTTGTCATACTTCACAGGGGAAAAATAACCCAATTTTTTGTCTATAATAAAAAAAAAACCTTGTCTCACAGCTCTTCCTTCAAATAAATGGATCTGAGAAAGAAAAAATTAAAAAGCTTAGAAAAAGCATGGAAATGTTCTTGATCTATTTCTTTAGTTGATTACACATTTATTTTCTTAAAAGAAAAACAAATATTAATATGAAGAAGTGTTAGTTAGGTTACTCTAAGACTTTGTGCCTAAACTGAAGCAAACAAAAATTTTATGCCAAATTCCAGCATGCCCCAGAAAAAAAAACAAAACACAGCCCCAGCCTTGCCATTACAGCTTTCTAAATGTTTTGTTTATTTCCACACTTGGAATCAGGAAAGCCAGAAAGTTAGTACGAGATCTCTGCAGTGCACATTTTTGTTTGTCTATTTTTTTTATCCAGTTTGCAAAAATAAGCACACACCTACATGAGGAGGGAGAGGTTCAAGCCTCTTTTTTCCTGGTTCAAGGCAAGGGTCAAAGGCAGGACTCCCCCCTTCCCCAAGGCTGCTGCAACCATCACAATCTTCAGTAGTCTTTGAAAGCATTTTTTCTCTGTTGCTCATACAGAGGGTCTTTCGTTTTGCATAAAATTCTTCAATATTTATTGAAACAGCAAGAGAGCGTGAAAATGACTGTATAAGACAGGGGTTAGACCCATCCCAGGAGATGTGAGACACTTGGGTTCCCTTCCCAGGCCAATGAATTTTTAATTGTATTCTAAAACGTGGAACAGCCTTAAGAGGAGAGACAAAGCCTGACTCAACTTCCTGGAAACCAGATGAGCTTTGTTCAAAGGAGTATGTGAACCCCCTTTTCCTGGGTTTGCTTGACCGCCCTGATAGCTGGGCCAAAGGATTGAATGAGATATTATTATAATATACATCTCTCTGGTCTGCAAAGGAAAATAATTTGGGCATTTGACTGCTATCATTGATTGCTTTCAGTGCATAAATAACTTCTGAAATGTCCAGATTTCAGAAAGTTAATATTTTGATTCTTAACAAATTAAGGCCAAGATGAAGAGTCAGCCATTTTCACAGCTCATGGAGAAACATTTTATTTTACCATTTCCCAAAACTCTTGCTGATTTTTCTTTTTTACTTTTTTTTTCCTTCTTTTTCCTTTTTCCTTTTTTCCTTCTATGCAATGAAAATGCTCCTCATAGAAAACAAATGCAGAATTTTATTCAAAACAAATACACAGCTTTTGCCTCATATGCCCATTCATCCTGGAAAATCTTTGAGTAAACATGTACATTAAAAGGGTTTTGTTCCTATTTTCCTAATTCCTACAGTTACGCACGTTTATACCATCATGGGATATGAAATGAATTAAATTCAGCATGTGTAACACTAGTGAAAGGCAATGAACTTTACATCAGGAAGGAACTGGATTCATGCTATATATAAGAGGAATCAAACAGCCTGCAAGTCTGAGTTTCATGAGACACAAGAGGTATGCACCTTTTTCATTATAATTGAATGTAAGTGCTTGTATGGTTTTTAACAACCAGTGATTGCTCTTGTGGTTTTATGGCCTGGTCATATGCCCACTGAAATCAACAGAATGAACTGTGAAAGGCTTCTGAGCTTTCTTAAAAGTGCAGCTCAGTGACACAGAACAACCCAGCTGCCTTATCAACAGAAACGATTTGAACAAAATGATGAAAAATAAATTTTAAAAAATTACTAAAGCAAAGGTGATTGCTTACAGAGTTTAAAATTTTTAGATCTATGTGGTTTATACTTTCCCATGCTCCTTTTCCCATCAATAATCCAACCATTCATCTTCTGTGAAATCTAAACCTTCTGTGCTTCATGTTTTATTCATCCTAAGGTGCTTAATTTATACCAAAGGACAGCAGAGGGGCTAAGAGTAGCCTGTGTAAGGGGAGATGCCTTTAAGGCTATTATTCATGCCCTTTGATCTCAAGTTTTCATTCAGGAAACTTTGGTTCTGTGGGTAATTAGAGGCTGCCACTAACTTTTACTCTATAAATTACAATAAATCTGAAGAAAGCCAAGGATGTTGGAAACTGTAGCCATGTTTTGAAATCTACACTACTCAGAGCAATTATAAATATGTTCTAAAACCCCAAAGTTAATTCTGAATCAAGACTAGTTATTTTCTTTTAAATCTATATTTCAGAATTTAATTGATAAGTATTACCAAACCCAAAAGTATTTATGACCGTTTATTTTATACATCACTTTGGTTGACACCTTAGAAGCTACAGTATGATGGATGAAGACTGACACAGAACTTAGACTTTCCTGTGGAAATATATGTTGTGAACTGTACAAAACCAATTATTTCAAACAAAGCCCATGCTGTTTCCTCTTCTAAGACGCTGCTACATATTTAGGTTTTCAGCTTGAAAGCTCATTTTGGCACCACTAATGAAATAAATTATGTTTCTTGTCAGATCTCCCACTGGGTGGCGTGTGGTACCTCATGTATGTTCATTTGTCACCCTCAAATAGAATAATACTTCCTGCAGGTTCCCAGAGCAGATAACTGCCCAAGTGGAAGTTAATTAAGTCATCAGTTCACTTTGCTCCAAAAGATGTTAAACCACCGATGCTAAATGAGAGACTTTCAGTATCACACTGGAGACATATCCAATTAAAACGCCAGAAGTATTCACATGTATGTAGAACTCTTCTCACAGATTATGGGGAAGAGAGGACTAATAGATAATAAGTAATTTATAACAGAAAAAACCCCCCAGCAATTAATCTTGAAGTCAGCAGAAACTATCTTCCCTGAAAAATCTAGATGGAAAAAATCTGCTGAAAAAAATTGCACTTTCTCCTATTTCAAATTTGAAACCTGACACTTCATTGTGTCATGTTTCCACTAGTGATTTTTCACTTATTTTCAGTAGATACCAGAATCACTTTTTCTAAATGCAAATTCATCCAAACTGAAGGAGTTGCTTTACTTCCTCACATGTAGCCTAAAAGAAATATTTACAATTTATTAAACACTTAAGATATTCTGTAACAATGTGATGGAATAATTCTATTTTTTTCCCATGGAAGAGGAGAATACTTCTGTTTCTTCAACAGTTAAGGAAAAAAAGGTTTTTTTTTCTACACAGGAGCATAAAATAGTAGACACATAACCCAGAGTGATTTTTTAGGCAGGACACAAAGTTCACCAATACTTTTGTCTCTCTAGTAACAAGGCTTCTACCCATTACCCATTTGTTCAGCTCCCATTACAACAACAAAACCTGTCAGGAAATAAAATTTGACATTTTACTTTATACTTTACTATAATATTTTTTTTCTCTTGACAGTATGACTAATTGAAGACCAATGAAAGCTAAGAACAATAGAAATTAAAGTCCTTCTGTTTCTGGGTTCCCGGTTCAAAATCATATTCCATTTCCAAATGGAAACCCTGCTTTGGGCTAGAGATGACCTTCAGTGTCCCATGTGCTAGTTGGAACAAGTCTGGGGATGTTTATCAGGCCCTCAGGGGCATATTGCAAAATCTTAATAGTAGGAATAGAGTACTGAGTTACCTCTACACATGACAAAACCACTGTGAGGAACTACCCATGCTATAGAGTATGAATTTCAATTTGGGTGTCTTTGGAGAGGTTTCCTGCCCCATTCACAAGTAATGAGCAAAGCTGGATATGGGATTTTCCATTTTCTAGTTCTGTGAGAGGACTAATTTGCAGCCCAAATTATTAATTTTGTATCACACCAACATAATGAGAAGTTGCCCTGCAACATAAGCATAAACAGAACCTTATCTGCATCTTTTCAGGGTAAAACATCTGGTACACAGTCATGTGTAACACAAAAGAGCTCTTTTCTGGGCTACTGCACATGAGAATTTGTCCTGTTGAAGGATAGGGCACAGAGCCTTTCCAGGCCAGAGTCTTCCCTCATGGACAAAACTTCTCTCCTGAGTAGAGAATGCTTGTTCTCTGTGTACAGCCCTTCAGGGACAAAAATATTCTAGCCCCAGAACAGTCTGAAGGTCATAAAGATGAGCATGGTTTAGAACCTGTTGGGGGGTAATGCAGAGGTTATTGACTTCTGGTAATGCTTCCTGTAAATGTGAGGAACTAAAACAACTTAAAATTGTTACCTGGGACTCTAAAATGCTCTATCTTCTGCACTAAGAGTCTCTATCTATTAAAGACAATCCAGTTTAGAGACAAAGCTGGTGCATATTGGAGGCACTGACCAATATATTTGTTCTGCCTGACACTGAAGAAACAAAGGTATTACTGCAAGTCCAGATTTTAACCGATTTGGCTTCCTCTAAACAGAATGACAAATATGTAGCATGCAAATTGCAAATTATTTGCAACAGCTGCTGTTTGCTAAATTCTCCTCCCCTTGCTGGGTTTGGTTCCCATTCACCTGAAAAACACAAGTGTGTGGCTGCTGCATGTGGAGGCTTTGCCCCAGAAAGGGTGGGGGGTGGGCAGAGAGCCCTATTGCCAGGACTTTAGATTTTAATTCTAGATTCAGTCCTGATGTCTCTACATCCAATCAGTAGAATGTGCGCAGGATTTCCTGCTTGTTTTGTTCATTTAGCCTGGAAACTTTTCCAGATATTGATTGTATCCAAGTACAGTGCCTAACTCAATGGTACTGGTCAAAGCTGTAGCCTTCCTACAAGAGAAGTGATCACAGTGCAATGTAACTTCTCAAAATTGCTACAGTAAACACATTACTACATCTCTAAAAATGAAATACACATTTATGGTGAATGCCTCCAGACAGTTTCAAAACTTTTCCAAGAAGAATTGCATAAAGATTGTTATTACTTAATGGAAGGGTGTTATGGACATGAGGTTACAATGAAATTAAATTAATTCCAAAAAAATGAGGAGGGGATATATATTTCCAAGGACACCACATCCTTAAGAAAGACCTCTGCTTTTATCCTCAACACTAGGAGTTGAGGGCTGCACATAAGCTTTGATCAGCCTTAATTAACTCTGGGTTGGATCTGTGTCTGTGAATTGTTTATAGTATCTTGGCTGAAAGAGAGATGCTAACCAATACATTTATAGAAAAAAAAAGAAAAAACAAAAAACCAAGCCTTAAAACATAGTTTGACTTGCTGGATTAATATTATGCCAGCTAACTTGAAAAAAAATAATAAAATTTAGCCTTAACTATGTTGCTGTTCATCTTATTTAAAAAAGGAAATCCTTACCAATTGGGATTTATAACAGTGCTTCCCATGTGCAGTATTTCTGTTGGAAAACTTGATGAGAAGCCCTTGGTATTGCTCTGTGGCTGGGCTATGCCCTGCAGCTGTGCCTGGAGCAGAGTGTCAAACACTGAGGCTCCAGTTGTTTTGAGAAGCCAGCTGGGTGTCAGTGGGTGGTTTCCCAGCTGGCATCTTCTCAGGACTTTTGCCCAGGAGTCCTTCTGGCCGGTCAGGCAGCTTAAGAGTTGAATGTGTGGCTGGGATAACATCATCTCACTGCTGCGCTCAGCTGACCTTCACAGTGTTTTTGTTTTGACTCATACTTGCTTGTAAGGAATTTGCTTTTTCTGTCATTATATAAATACACAGACAGACACGGTCCAAATTCTGAATCCTTTGCTTTGCAGGCTCCAAGCCCAGCCACAAATCTGAGCCCTGGCTGGGATCTGCACTGAGAAGCATTAGGCAAACACAGCGGCTGTGTGGCTTTACATGCACCCAGCCCTGACACCTCTGCAAGGAAACCAGCAGGAGCACAGGTACCTGCACTGATCCTGCTGCAGAAACATCCATGGGGCTCACTGACAGCTGTCAAGAAAGAATTGGGCCAGCCAGATTCCCTTCTCTCAATACCCAGCATGACCAAACACTCTCAGTGAGCTGTGAGCAATCACCAATACCACAGTAATTTCCCATAGTTTTGTGTTTGTACAATGCCAGCAATATCCACTCAGACAGGAGGGATAGATCTCTTCTTGTGGGGAATTCACAGCTCCATTCATTAATAGACAAGGCACAGCAGAGGCTTGCAGGAAAGAGATATCTTCAGAGAAACTGACTGAGAGCAGGTACTGAACAAGTGTACATTTCTGAAAGCACCAATGCCAAAAACAGGATCTGTAGTAATCATGGCTGGTTTTTTTCTCTCATTCCCATACATTACTGCAGGCATCAGCGAAGTCATAACTGTGTTACAGAAGTAAATCCAGAAAATACTGCTTTAGTCAAGGCTTTTTGCACCTCATAGACAGGAGCAATTCCAGTGACCGATCTTACCTGCCAGAATCAAGTCCTGGGATTAGCTGTGCTCAACGATTTTCAAACTGTGGTTCTGCAAAGTGCTGGTAAATCATCCGTATGTGGTCTCTGGTCTATTAAACAGCATGATCTCATCAGCCCTAAATAGCTGAGCTAAACTCTGTGAGAGAAACTTTGCGAGCTGACAACAGACTTAGTACCAAACTGTGGGCGTCACTGTCCTCCACAGTACTGTCATTAAAGCATGCTGTGGGTGGAAGCTTGGAATCACCACTACTGAAGGAAGAAAGACATTCTATGGCAATATCTACATTAAGCTTTCCTGGGCTGGAGCTCTGGGCTCCAGTGTTGAGCCCACTGGTTTGGATGTGCTATGAAGGCAGACAGACATCCCGATGAGCCGGAGTGGTCCCAGCTCCTGGCACTCTTGCTTATCTCAGAAAATGCTTCTGCTCAGCTCCAAAGGGATGTTTGACTTCAGACAGATCTTAGGATGTGGCAGGTTTGACTTTATGCACTAATAGGCATCATTTTTCCTCCTGTAAGGGCCCTCAGCAGTGCTGACCTCAGCTGATGGCATGAGGGGGAGCTGGGTATGGGACGCTCTCACCTGACCAGGTCCTTCACTGCTGCTTCCACTTCTGCTTCTTAAAAACTTTGTCTGGGTCCTTCACTGCTGCTTCCATTTCTGCTTCTTAAAAACTTTGTCTGGCCCTAGGAGCCCTGGAAAGTTCTAAGATGTGAGCTTCAATGTATGCTTTGTGGTTTACCAAGGAAGTGTGCTATGTGACAAAAACATCAGAAAGCAATGAATGCAGAATGAATGAATTTATTTTTATTTTTAATAGAAAATGTTTAATTTTTGTTTGCTGCTTGTGCCTCAGACATGCAGCAATAATTTGAAGTTTAATTTTACCCCCTGCACCCAACATAGTCTCTGGACTAGAGTAAGATATTTCCACTTTTTTCTTTTTTCTTTATGTAACATTTGCATGGATACATTTATTAAAAGAAATCAGATGTCTGAGAAAACAAACAAACCAATAAAAAATAATTCAAACTGTGCAAATAGAGAGGAAAATAACCCACAAGAGACTGAAAAATGATAATTTCAATGTTTTGAATTGAAAAATCATTTTGAAAGAGGGTTGCCTTTGCATATAGTTGCAAACTTTCACCCAAAGAGAATTTAGTCAATATGTACTAGCCTATTTAAATTAAGATGTTTCACAGAAGCATCTCTATATTGATGACACGTTCAAATTTCATTGTTTCTGTGGTAATTTTCTGATGAGAGAAGTAAAAAATAAAGAGGAAGAAGAAGAAGAAATAGAAGAAGAAGAAGAAGAAGAAGAAGAAGAAGAAGAAGAAGAAGAAGAAGAAGAAGAAGAAGAAGAAGAAGAAGAAGAAGAAGAAATAGAATAAGAATAAGAATGAGAAGAAGAAGAAGAAAAAGAGGCAGAAGAGGAGGAGGAGGAAGAAGAAGAAGAGGAGGAGGAGGAAGAAAGTACTGAAAAGCAGACCCTTGTAAGAGGAAAATATGTTTTACAGCATTTGCAGCTCTGGAGGTATGGCAGAGACTTCTGAAAGGATTTTGCTTTTATGTTTGTTTTTTTCTTTTTCTAATGCACATCAGAAACACTGCCCAGCTGTTTTTGGGAATTGGAGTTGTCCAGTGTATCTCTCTGATCATCTCCAGCTCATTATAATGTGACCTGTGGGCCTGTGTGGTGCTGTGCCCTGCAGTCCTTCTGCTCCAAACACCCTAACCAGGGACTTGTTGGGACATGCAGACTGGATGGGACCTGCAGCAATTTTCTTTTGTGGGAAACCCAGAGCACAGACAGGGGGACCGGAGGCGCCTACTGTACCCTCGCCAGGGAGTTGGGCTGCTCCCAAGTCTCCCCATCTCAAATGCAAGCTCCATTTGCCATTTCCCCCCCAGCTTTATTTCAATTTGCATACACCTATGCTGGAAGAATAGATGTACTGTGCATAAATGTTCTAACTGGCACACAAACAAAGATGTTTATACATAAGCAAATTCATCCTTTGTTGGCTATTAGAGTCATTAGTCTCTTTCAAACACTTGAGTCATTCCATTCATGGAGCAGAAAAAGTACCACTGACCTCAGCGACCCATCACAGGCAAACCAGTGAGCAGCCAGTGATGGAGAAAGAAAGCAAATTCTCACTTGGAAAAAAAATAAAAAAATAAAAAAATCAATGAGCTTGAATTTGTTTGCATAAACTGTATAAAGAATCACAACTCCCAGCTTAGTGAAGAAACTAATTTTTTTAAAGAAATTAATGAAGAATGAAGATCAAAGTCTTGGTCTGAAGCTCCTTGTAGTCAATGGAAAGAATCATGGTTTAGTGGGTTTGGTGAATGCTTCCCATTTCCAAGTCTGTTTGTAAAACCACAATTTCAAAAGCTTTCAACTGTGCAAGGAGATGGAACATCTTTCCAAAACACTTCGAGATATTCAATATCCACAGACAAGGAAAGTCAGTTTGAAGAGAGAGATATGTTGGCACATAAGGGAAAAGGGGGTGTGTGGGGAAATGAAGGAAAATAAGACATTATTTTCTTCATGTCCCTGCAGAGTGGGATGCAGGACAGAGAACATAAATTTAGGCCTGTGCTGCTGGGAACAGGAGAGGTGTCAGAAATCACACATTTTGCAGTGTGTTCCTCTACAAGAAAGTCCTTTGAGAGAAAAGCCTCTAAGTGTGTGAGCAGAACCCATAAAATTTTACACCCACCCCCCCAAAAAAGGAAGAATCTAGAGTCCAAACCTGCCACAGAAACCTCGACCCTTCCTTTAAATTTGTCTGCAATGCTTTTACAAGACATAGGTTTAAAAAGGCAGCGTGCTTGCAGTAAAAAATTATATCTATAACTTTTTATTGTAGCAAGCTGTTCTTGGCAGTGCCAAGATATTATTTTTTATACATAACAGTGTGCATATATGGTTTTAAAATTCTGTACAGTAGTTTCATACCAAACTCTTCATTGTTGATATAACTTTTCATGTCAAAATGCATTCTGTGTTTCAGAAAAAAATTGAATACATCATATTTTAATCATTTTGCATAAATTGTGTTTACTGTGGTTTTAAAAAAAAGCCTTTTCCTTCCAACTACCAATTTGATTGAAAACAATTTTGCTTCTGGCACAAGATTCTGAGCAATATTCAGCACAAATTACATTTTATTCTATTATTAATAGATGTGATATGTGAGAAATGAAGATGTATGTATACTTGTCTCTGTTTATAATTATAGCAATGCCATTCCTATTTTCCCTCTTTTATACATGCTTTTTACAATCTTTGAGTTGGATATCTATATGTTTGTGATCTCTTATCCAAAGGGCAAAATGACAATGAAAATAAGAGCAGCTATCCTGTTACAAGATTAATTTGGGTATGATAAATGAGTGTTTTTAGAATGAATTGCATAGGTTACCACTTAAACAGGTCTTGGCAGCAAACCAGCCCTTTTCTTCAACAAAAAGGGGGGGAAAAATGTAGAGAATGTATAAATGAGTTGATTGCCCCAGGATGTCTCTCTCAAGAAGGATTAGAGAAACCTACTGGGGCATTTTCTATCCCCACAAAAGCACTATTTGTGCTACAAAAGTTCACCCCGATAATCATGTTACTACAGAAAAAAAAAAAGAAAAAAGAAAAAAAAGAAGGTGGTTTTCTGCTTCTGTATAACCTCTTGTAATACATTAGAAGTCATAGGTGCCACTAAGTCAGCTGTGTACTGCATGCCCAGCCTATCCAAAGAGTGGGAGTGAGAACAAGTTCTCTCAAATACTCTTCAACAAAGATAGGGAAAGCCAAAGAATATATTTTCCTGCTGTCATTGAAAAAGTACTGTGAAATCAAACTCCACAGTTGAGGCACAGCTTCATCAGTGCTGTGCAGGTTTTAACTTCCAGGTTTTAACTGTCCTGGGTCTTTAGGTTCAGGCTATGGTTGGCCTCACATGCACACTGTAAGGAAAAGCCAGCAGCAGTGTTTGAAGGGCAGCTCCCGGTCACGCACATTCTTGCTCCTAAAGCTGTTTGTTCCAATTGAGACACAGGGATTTCTGAAATGCCCAATCAGTTATGAGTAAGACTCCAGCATGGCTTAAGGCCAGTCATGATATACATTTGATGAGATGGGACATCTGTGTTTCAGTTTGGTCTCTTTATAAGAAATTTATTGGCAGGAATAATTCTAAACTGTTGTCGGGGTATGTGACAAGACAACTGGAATATTTTTTGGTGAAGCCTTGTAATTTTTCTTCCCTTTGCTTTGTTTTTCTTGCAAGATTGCTTCCTATAGCTATTTAATGAAGATAGAATGTCTTCCTTACCTTGATCATTGCATTTTTCTCCTCTAATCTTTCTGCACTTAAAACTTTTAAAGGCTGCCATAGCTGTTCAGATCAAGAGCCCAGTTCCTTTCTGGGGAAGACATCAGTAGACATTTACAGAAATACTGTAAGAAAAATGGAAAGAAAAAGGGAACCCTCCTCCCAGTAGAGTATAATCAGATTTCCTGAGGGCACAGGTGATAAGGCTTTTCTCCGTGGTTTCTTGCTTTATTCCATTTATTCTTCACTTATATGGCTCAAAATCCAGTAGCATTGGTTTTCAAATTATGCCTTTTTTGGCTGTGCAAAAAGATACCTCATTAAAAAAAGGTGTATTATCTGATAATTTTTCTGTGGTTTCCTAAGCCCTAGGTTATGGAAAATTTGACTTTTTTTATGCCCTTTTGGGTTAAAAGACTGGAACTGGGCATGGCAAGAAAAGGCCAAACAGTGGAACAAGATGTAGCAAAAAGTAGAGAAAAAGAGAACTGTTGAAAACATGATAAGCAAAACCAGAGATGAGAGAAGGACTGGTGATGGGCATATGCTTAGAATAGAATGAAGAGATTTTTCAGAGGTGAGAGGACCTGAAATGGGATCTAAACAACCTGAACACCAACACTGTCTCTTAACCACTGCTCTGTGCTGTCTCCATGTATTTTGTTCATACCAGAGTGCTCTGTTCATTAAAATTCATACATCTACAAACAAGCAAAACAAAAGGCCCAAAACCAGATAAACAAACCAATCAAATCCTGATGCATAACAGAGGGGAAAATAAAAGGAAAGATTCCCTCCCTAGCCCCAGCTGTTCATATTTATATTCACTTGGCAAACACTTGAAAGAGTTTCTATCTGATGCATTCGTGAATGTCAGAGGGGAAAAAAGTGATCCTGGATAGATTCATACCAAGATACTGTTATATTTCATGGCAATCACAACCATCTTGATGATGTATTTCTGTTCTGTGCTTCAGCTACACTATGAATTTATGGGATGGAAAGGACAAGGATGTGGCTTTCAGAAGCTGTTTGTTTCAGGATGACCTGTGTGAAGGATTGTCATCAGTCCATGGCATGTGGTTCATATCAGAATGTAGGGAAGGATACAGGTAATTTTTAAGTGTGAGAATGGTATGCTCACCTCTGAAACAAGTGCTACAGGAACACTTTTGTTAAGTAGGAATGGAAACATGGCCTCATGAAACAGCCTTTGGGTAGAAAACAGGACATCAGCTACTTTGTTCCACTTGCCCCTGGCACAATATTTGCATATGAATGGACTGTCTAGAATTTAAATATAAGCCATCCAAAAGAGCTGGTGCTCAGTCCAAACATAATAAATAATTTCCCTGAGATCTGAAGAGAAGGTAAATTTATTCATAAAATTATGACTGTGAATTGTGATTTTGCCACTTATATTTGAATGTTGAAGACAGCAGTCAAATTTCCCGCTGTGACACAAACCACTGTTGACAACAGAGAAATGTGTCTATGTGAGAAGCTCTCTGGCGTGTATGCTGTCATAAAATTTATGACTGACTTTAAGACAAAGAGCATTCTGATTATAGGCACTCCTTGGAAAGGGTGAGTGAAAAAAAAAAAAATTAATTCTATTTGTATTTTTCATTTCAGTTAACAAGACAGCCTCATCCAAAACCCAGTTAAGCAAAATATTATATTCCAATTGTTTTCACTGAACGCTGGGATGCAGGGTCCTCAGAGACTCACATGTTACACACACCAAGGAATATAGAATTCCTGCCCCAAATAATTTGCAATATAAACCTCTGAACCATTAATGCATAACTGAGACTTTTTTAGACCTACAGATATCGAAGCAAGTAGTTGCTTGTGCCTGAAAGCTAAAGACAGTAGCAGCATTTGGAATCAAAAAAGACAAGTGAAATAATATCCACCATTCACCACTAAGACTTTAAGGAAGTAAACAGAATGATCATTAAATCTTCTCAAGCAAGATCCTTTTCCACATATAAATTCCAAACTTCTAGCCAGTTGCAGGTGCTGATGCTATCACCCTAAAAATAAATGCCAAATTTTGCTTTGAATATTCCATGTTCCCTGATTTTTTTTTTTGCTTAGAAACATAGGATGATTTGGTTTGGAATGCATCTTTAAAGATGGTTTAGTCCAAGCCCCAAAGGGGGCTGGGCATTTTCCCTAGCCACCCTTACCCAGAGAGGTATCCCCAGGGACACGCTGGGTAATTATGTAGGGACATGAAGAGTATGTCATATTACTTAACGTGTTATAGCCCCAAACTCATACAATTTTGGAGGGAGATAGAAGACAGGTCAGGTACAGAGGGCATGTATGGCTGGACACACAATGTCTTTCCAGTGTCAATATTTGACAGGGTTAGGTTGGTCTCCACTGCTGGTTACAAGTTGTTCTGTTCAAAGGATCAAGAGCTATGAAATAAAAAAAATACTCAAGAAGTCCTGTTAAGAACACAGCAAATGCATTGCTGGTGGTGCTTTTGTTTACACCTCATGCTGCAGATGCTGTATATCATATAGATAATAAAGACTTGCAAAGAAATGTTATATACACTGTTGACTATTTGATCATTCCAAGCAATTTGATTTTCTTGGTTTGTTTTCTCTATTTCTTTAATTATTTTTTTTTAGAATTATTTTTCCTGTTTTAATGCTACTTTTGACAGCAGATACCAAGTCACCTCAGTCACCAGAAAACAAGTGGTTCTGATTTTTCTTCATTGTTAGTTGGATGTTTGTGGTTTTGCAGTGCTGGTTGTTAAAGTTCATTCAAAACCAACCCAAGGTAAACATCCAAAGGCTCTTTTTACATTCACTCATTTTTAACATTTTCTCCTCTCTCAGTAAAAATTTTCATTCCAAGCCTGCTGGGGCTGAAAGATGTGGTCACCTCTGTGTGCTCCAAGGGACACAGGAGGGTTGTATGAATGCTCAGTTAAGAGAAGGAGGGAATCCTGAGCTCTCCAAAGGACTTGGAACTCACTCACTGACCACAGCAAACTGTGCTGCTGTCTCCAAAGAGTTGTGGTTGCAAAGGGCACACACAGGCACAGGGTGTGACACCTGCTTTGGGACTTCAGCCACCCAACCATTACTCATGTCTTCATTAACTTAAAACTGAGTTATTGCTCAGCTCTTCATCTCTGACTATGCCTATGAAGCACTCTGAAACTGCTTCTAATGCAACATTCGAGAAATATTTAATATGGAAACAACTTTGATACTAAGTACAAATTAAAGCATTTTAGGCTATATTTTTATATCATATTTTTGACCTTAGGTAATACCTAAGTTTTGGAGTTTTTGGAGAAGCCTGGTCATTTGTACTGTGCTGTCTGGAAAGAAACAGAAGGAGGTATTGAGATTCCAAAGAAACAAACATACTTTCTTAGGTAATGTGACTCAATATTTCTGTTAGTGAAGCTCAAAATGCCATAATACACAAAGACTTCCATTAACAGATTTCACAGATTAAAAATAAAAAACAAAACACCTCAGGAAATGAGGATTTTATATAAATAAATAGAGTATTTACCATAATGTTCAGACATTTGTAAACAGAGATAGTATCTACTGAACTTTGGAAGAATGTGACTTTGAAATTATCACTTGAAGAAAAGCCATTTAATTTCACTTGGACTGTCATTGGACTTGGGCAGCAAGAGCCTAATCCTGTGTCTATCCAATGATGGTACATATCCAGTGAGTTTTGTCTCATCAAAATGATCCCCAGTACTTAAATTAATTTAACAGTCCCTTTTACTAACCTTGATCAAGGTACTGATTCATACAATGACCAAATGGAAGGAACTTGGAGTAAGTTAGACAGTGGGAAGTCCAAAAACCTCCATTTCAGCTGCATCCTCTTATACCTGTATCCAGTGATGGAGCTGAACACACAAACTCCAAATCTTTGGAGAAAACATTTGCCACCAGCTCAGTAATGCTAAAAATTCCAGGGCAACCATTTTACTCAGCTTGTTGCCACCACCTGGAAATAAGCAAATTTTCTAACTGTTTTCAGCTTAGAAAAATAGATAAATTCTAACAGAATCTGAGTGGATTGTGCAGCCACTCAAGGCCAGAGACTGGAATTCTTCACAGAAGACAAAAACAAACCCCATCATATTTAATTAGCAAGAAACCCACAATTTCTTTTACTCAATAAAAAGATGCAGATTTGCAAACATAAGTGACTTGATTTTCTTTAATTTGCATGGAAGGAAATTCATTGACCTGGTGAGGTGACTTGTGTATTTTAAGGGATGGTGAGAATACAGCCCCTGTAGTTGCCACTATTGGTTTTATATAAACACTTCTCATACCTATTGCACTTCTGAATTTGCTTCCTGGCCCTCAGAACACACATGAGTTTTAGTGTCTGTATATTGAGAAAACATATAGATACAGAAGGAGGAAAGCTATCAAAAAGGCTGTTAAGAATGAGTAAAAGTTACCAGCAAGGTCTTAGCAGAAGCAAATCTCTTTAGGACCAGATTTTATGCAGTGATTACTAAGAAACTTACATAATTGGACCAACAGTTGTTGGTTTCTTTTCCAGCATCTGGTTGTCACTTGAACTACAATGCAGCTCCAATTATATTTTATAGGGAGCAATTTAATTTTTATAGTTTAAGAATCCTTTGGAATTGGTTTGTGAAAGGAAACAAAATATTAAAAAAAAAAAAAAAGAAGAAGAAGGAGAAAAAAAAGAAAAGAAGGACAAAAAAGATTGTCTGGCCTCAAAGCTTCTAAAGAGAAAGTGAGATCAGAAATTCTAACCCAGACTGGCTGTTTATAACAGCTGCTACTGAAACTGTTAATTCAAAGCAGTGCTCTGAAAATATCTATCAGTCTTGTTCTCCCTGCCCTTTTAAGGGGAAGGAATGAAATCCCAACAAATTATTGGGGAGCAGTCCAAAAGTCTTCTCTCCTCTCTGCACAAGCTAGTATGCCTCAGGAATAAAGACCTCAAATGACAAAATGACTCCTCCTTTTTATCCTCTAAATAAATCTATCTTCTTGGTGCTAGAACCAAGGACAATAATGCTGTCCCTCATCCTGAATCTGATCTATTGCTTACAGAAGATGGATGTCCAGCTCATACAGAGCAGCAATTAGTAACACTCAGTCTTTGCTGAGATTAACCTAATTTTGCAGCATCAGATACCCAGCAGCTTTCCTCAGTGAAAGTTTGGGAAATTTAATCTTTGGGAGACTGGACAGTACTCATGTGCTGTTCTCAGAGATGCTCTTTGCCTCAAGAATTGATTTCTTTCATATCTTTAGCCTGTACAACATTTTCTGGTGCATCCTCTTCTGACCTAAGTTTATTTTATACAGCACAGTAATTTACAGTGGCCTTTTACCTAAGCAGAGCAGCAGTGGGGAGGTGGGTTGAGCAGGAGGAGGTGCAGCAGTGACAGGAAGATGCAGGGCAATTCAGTAGCTTTTTTTCTGCTGTCAGCAGTGAGACAGTGACAATAAGTTACAGCCTGAACATCACTAAGCACCACTGACCCCTGCCAGGCTGAATTACCTTCCAGGGTAGCCTTCAGTTCTGTTCTGCCTAATAAAATTTATATTTTATTACAAGGAAAAAACATCTATAGAAATGTGACATAAAGGTCCTGTGATTAAACAAGCTGCTAAATATGAGCTTGTGCAGGTTTCCTAACTCAGATGAAGCTTCACACATCTTTTGGATATCCTGTTTTTGGAGGCAAAAAATAATAAGCCTCTCCCCTACACTACACTGATATGACATGACACAAAATCAAGTTTCTTGACATCAGGTTCATTATACAATGGAAGCATTTCCTATTTGTGTTCTCATATCTAGTTTTCTGCTTGTCTGTAAAAAAATGCCTTCACTATCACATTTATGTCCTTCTTGCATCTAGGGAGCAAGCATTAGAGGATACATAAATCATGACATGGTCCAGTACTCTATTAATTTGGGGGAAATAAAGGAAATTTATTTAATTAAGGTAGTGGCATACTACACGCTGTTACACAGTCAACTGACATTTTTGTATTAACTATTCAGATTCAAATGCTTCTGAATTGTAACAGAAAACACATTTCCACTAGACCTTCATGCTATCTTGTCTCAGACAAGTTAGAAAAAAAAAATCACTCTTATTTTCTTCAACATATAATCTGGGACAGGTGCCGATCTTTTCCTCCATGAGCCCAGAACCTCAGTCAGATCAGTGGCCTTTCAGTGGCCCTATATTTTTATCTGTAGTTTATCATTTTCAAAGCAGATGCTCACAGATGATAAGCTCCATTCTAATAGCACAACACAGTTTTAGAATTTTAAACAAAGAATAGTCCCATTGACTCTGACAGCTTTCCATTCCTTTAAATCTGAAGCAAGACAGACCGAAATATGTTACTTCATGTGAAGGCTGTAGTTAATTATCAGAGATGCACAGATATTTGTCTAAGAATATTATTTAGTCTTTACCATTTACAGTAATGTTTTGAGAAGTAAGAGCCTGATTTATCCCTGTGCAACCTCCTTCTATGACTGTGAATCTATTAAATCTTTTTTGTGCTTGAACATTTGGCTCCATCAACGAGCTGTTTTTATTCCTTTCTCTTTATATAAAAAAAAATTGGTTTGAGTTTGTCTGTTTGTTTCTTGGGGTTTTGTTTGTTTTTGTGGGGTTTGTTTGTTTGTTTGGTTGGCTTTTTATTGTTTTTTGAAGTTTTTTTTATAAAAATCTTTTTCAGAAGATATGCCATATAATTGCAAGCTCTTTTACAAATTGTAAATCCAGTGCTTTCCTCCTATCCTATTCCCAGATGATTTTTTCTTTAAGCCTTGCAACAATCTCAAACAAGATAAACACTTCACAGGATACAGAGAACTCTTTGAAGAAGTCACCTCATGTTCGGAGGCGTGACACAGGATCACAGAAATATTTCACCATTAACTTTGCAAAGATTTACATCAATAAAGCAATTTCAGTAACACTCCTTCAGGGTACATTTTGCAAGTGTCTTACATAATGATAAAATTAGGCATGCAATTCTTCATTTGGGTTATCTGTAGAAGCCCTAGTTACCTTTCAAAAAGACAAGTTTCAATAAACACTGTGTCAATGCCTGCTTATGGAATTAATTTTTTTTTCCTATGCTCTCTTTAAACAAGTCATGTTTCCAGGACTCTTTAATGTGTTTTTCTCCTTAACAGGTGATGGAGCTACAGAGAACAAAGACTTCAATAAAGACTCCATTTAGCCCCACAATACAGCAGTGTTCGTGCTGCAAGTGAAAGTTGTTTATGCTACTACCTTCCATATTTGAGGCACAGACAAAACCAAAAATAGTGAGGGGCAGATCTCATCCCCTCGCATGATGCAGGTCAGTGAAAGGCCAAGTTTGACAACTCAGCTGTGATATAACCTTGAATGGAGTAGAAGAGTCAATTCCCCTTCTTGCAATTTAAAGTTTGGAATGGGCCAAATCTGCATTCCCCATCATACTGCTCTTCCACAGAGCTTTGTCTTTTCCTGCCAAGTCTCTAAGTAGAAAAGCCAAGTCACATCTTTTACAGGCACATGGCTAGCACCGTGTAAGTCCTGCCCTGCACAGCGCCTTGGAAAGTGATGACAATGCTGCAAAGATCAGACACTGAATGGGGGCTGTGTGGGGAACTGTGAGGAAGCTGATAGTGTTTAAAGCAGTGACATTCCCCCAAAGATTTAGGTGAAGAAGCTTGGCATGAACTTAAATAGACAGATGCTTTTAATGATTGTGAAGAGTCGGGAAACTTTTTTCTTATAGTACCTTTTTTGTCAGTGAGGGTTAAAGCAAACAGTCATCCATGATCCCACTGTGTAATTGCTTCCATTTTGTTTAGGCAGTTTAACCTCCCTTTAACCCCTCTGACTACTGTTCAAGACGAAACAAAATGACTTTGATGATCTTAGGCCAGCAATAATAATAAACTCCTCTGGTGTTGTAAACCTCTTTGTGTAAAGGACAGAGAGACTGATTACTTCTCCAAACTGTTTGTGCTCTGTGATTGATAATGACCAGTTGAAATTCCCCTTGCTTCTCCTGGTGTACCTCCATACAAGGGTTATTTAATCCACTGGCACTGGGGAGGAGTTTACCTCAAGGCATGGTGAGGGTTCAAAGGCACAATGAAGAATGGCTTTCCACAGAGAAGTTCTGGGGGCAGAGCCTTCCAAAACCTGCAGTCTCCTTGCTTGTATAACAAGCCGGGAGTTAGATCTTCGACTAGCACAAATAACTTCAGTTGAGATGTATTAGTTTTATTGCCAAGGTATACCAGTTTCATTAAATCTTGTTTCTGGAGTACTGTTAGCCATTCAAAGAAAAGCTGTGCCATTCAAATTATCCCATCACTTTTGGCTGCTGACAGATCCGAGGCATCTCCAGACCACTCAAACTCCATCACCACTCAAACTATCCATACCTGCAATTCCAGCGTGACAGCGTGCTCTGCAATTACCACAAAGTGCAGGAGGCTGGGAGAAAGACATGCTGTGGCAAGAAATGTCTTTTAGAAATATGCAGAGTAAACACAATGCTGAGTTAAATTGACCTGATTTGCATTCATAAATAAGGTAAGGTGAATGTAATTATGCTGTGGCCATGGGCTAAAGGTCACATGTCATAATTTTTAATTATAAACACTTTAGCAGCAGAACAACAATGATGCATGGATCTGCAAGGCCATCCATTTAATAAAGTTTTAAAATCCTTAAACTCCCACAAATGTGTGGGTATCCCTGGGTGGGGGAGAAAGCAGAAGGGAGAGAGTTGCCTCTCCTTAGTCTGTCTTTCATCAAATCTGCTGTCTTTAGAAACATATTATTAGCCATATTGTGTGGTGAAAATGATGTTTCCAAAGTAAATTGACATTAAGCTAATATTAGTCCTGCAGATTACCCAAATTCTTCTTTCAAACATATTTTGAAACAGGAAAAAGATAAGTTTCCTTTCAAAGCCTTCTGCTATTCTGGCTCCGTGGCTGTTTCTGCAGGATTTAACCATTCCTTCCAAGAATGAATGGTCAGAAGTTTTGAAATGAACAGAGCTTGCAAAAATTTTTTAAACATAAAAAAAAATATATTCAGCCATGTAACTTGGCCCATTATTTAGTTATCAGAGTATCTAGTAGGCAGACATATCAACAAAAAATCAAAATAATATGAATAAATTACTGTACTCCCACTGCTGATGGATCCACATTGCCCCTACAATGCTGCTGAATGTGTGGTTCTGGAATCAGTCCACACTGGGCTAAAGTATCCATTTGTGGGGCTTTAACTCTGCACTGTTGCTTCTTCTGAATTGTTTTAAACCTAAATGGGCTGCAGTGATCTCCTAAAAACTTTATCAGGGAGAGGAGACTCATTAACCAAAGCAGGGTTTCATTTTGTTTTTGTTTCTTTCAAGGAAACTAGACAAGTCCATGCCTGGTTTTAGGCTTAAATTTTCTTATTCTTTTGGAGTTACCAGATTTTAGAAAGGGAAAAAAAATCTGAAATTTAAACAACATATGTTCCTCAGCAACCATGGTTTCACTAGCTCATATAAAGAACTAGAGCAAAAAATGTAAACTGCCAACATATATGACACAATAATGAACACATGTGAAGCATGGAATCCCAGAAAGAGAGGAATTCTAGACAGATTTTTGAGTGCATCTGTCTGTGTATGTTTAATGCAGCAAAGTGTCCCCTAATTTTTTGCTTTCCATGTGGATTTTGCAAAGTATGAACTTTAATGTCAAATTTCTGCCTGGGGAAAATCCTACCCTTTACTGAGGACAGAGTAAGGTCCAATATTTCACTGCAAAGTGAGATCAATTAATTATTTGAAATAGTGTTCCCACAGCTGTAACATTCTTTACATGAAGCTCAGACAGGTATATAATTCTTCCCTGTCTTTGAAAACCATCAAAGGTTTTCCTTTTGGCACTTGCTTTAAAACTGTAGTCCTCACTGATCACTACTAAAAAGGGTAAAACCAATAGCACACTAAAAAGGGAAAGATCAGAAGAGTATGGTGATAATTCACAGCAGCAAGGACCACCTCAGGAAGAAGATGCCTTAGCAGGCTCAGGATTTCAGTGTTCTTTTGCAATATGAGATGTATTAAACATGGTCCAGTCAGTCCAGATCTGACTCCTATGCTGAAGTGGCTTCACAAAGGTCATCTTTCAGGCGTGAAGGAGATTCCTGCACTTTGGCCGTCTTTGCGATGATTCCTCACACCGCTTCGCACATGTGTCATAAGCCTCCCTGATAAACTTTTCATACAGGTGGAAAAGATGTTTTCAAGAAAATTCCATTCTCAATCTGAACATCTATTTAAATGCAAGCAGATTTTTTCCCCAAAAAACACCTAACAAATTAAAACATCTGCTTCAAGGGAATCACAAGTTTATTGCTGTCATAACAAGCTGACATTTGACATACTGTACTTGGCTGAACTAAAGCCACAGTACACCACACTCCAGAGAAGCAGTGCTGGGTTATAGTTTGCTGGAACATCTGCAGAGTAGAAAATGCATGTTAGCTCTCAAGTTCAAAGTGCTCTTGGAAATACAAAATTCTCTAAAAACACAAACTGGAAGATGGCATATGGTTAGCTCCTCTTTTTGTTTTGTTAATAAAGTTGTTTGTGAGATATAAATATACTTAATTCTGAAACTTAATAATCTGCCTCTGAACAGAAACATTATCAAGCCAGGCCAAGTGAAAGATCCTCTTTTTAATATTGTGCTCCATGGGAAAAAAAAAGTGTGTTTGGGGAGAAAGGAGAGAGAACACCAGATAAGCACTTCCTGAAATGCTCTTCCAAGTAGGACTTTACTGATGGACCTAGGAAGAATTTAATGTATTGCTCTGTTTATGGCTTACTTGGATGATCTGCTCTGCAGCTTAGTTCCAGTTTCCTGTTTGCAAAACAGAGACCATAGTAACTCTCTGCCAAAAAACCCTCTCTGAATTTGTTATGTGAACTGTCAAGTCCTCCTGTAGTACCTCAGGAGTGGGAGGTCCTGTAAACATGGAGGCAGAGGGATGGAGGCAAAAACACAGAGAGGGCAAGCTGCCCTTTTTCTTTCATTACACTTAATATTTCTCAGAGCAAGGCAGAAGAATAGAAAGATTTAACTGTTACTACTTTCTTCTCACTCTGGTATCTTGGTCCTCTTTCACAGATCAAGGATTAATAAGGAAATATTGCTTACCACCTCAGAAGTTAGTAGTCAAGTCATCCTAAACCACCAGACTATTTCTAATAGAATAACCTAAGGGAAGTAATAAATATCAAGCACACATCAAAATCTAACTTTTGGGGGGAATTTTTTTTATTTGTAAGGTGGTTCTAGAAATTTAACATTTCTGAAATGTTTGAAATTTTTACTTTACAGTGAAAATCCCTATGCAATTCAACTGTATTTCATATTGGCTTAATGGATTATCTAATCAAAAGCTTACATATTTGACTCAGACACTAGTTAAGTAGGGTCTCCACGACGTGGGGAGAGAGCTGTCTCAAGCATTTCTGGAAATACTAAATTCTAAATTCCTGTCATTTTCATTTGACCAATAATATAAATATACACAAAAGCTTTAGAAGGAGACTGGAATAACCCTGTAACATTTATGTTCTTGGCAAAGTATATGCATGGAGTCAACTGCATCCTGCTCTATGGTCACTCATTTGTACAAAAAGTGTGCAGCACCTGAATTGAAAGAGCAATCACTTCCAGGGATAGTTGAGGGCCTTTTGCTAAGGCTTAAAACATTGAATGTTTTGGTTTGCACTAATCAGCTGCATCAGTTGTGTATGTAGTTGACTCCTCTTAAATAAAATGAAAAAGGAGGGAGAAACTAAACAAAAAAAAATCAGGTACAAAAAAGACATTAATTCAGCCTGATGCTGAGTCAGAACTCTCAGTGGCTCTGTCTCCTCTAACCATCCCTGGAAATACTTGGAGAACTGGCAAGCTCAAGAAGACTAATATGGTAGTGACAGCATGCTACATGGAAAACAGAGCATAGGCAAAAGCAAACAGGTTGACAAAGCAAAAGATTTATGTTCATATTGTGGATACAACATTTTCACAGTACCCATTGCGTCTTTTCTCTGGATCAACTGCAGGCAGCATTGCATGTTGTGTTGTGACTCAGCTGACATGGCAGGAACAGCAACTACTTTAACACTGATTTAAGATAAGGGGAGCAGCTGCTCCCATCTAGACCCAAAGATACATTCCTTTTTTCCTTCCTTTCAAAAATCACTCTCTACCTCTGTTCTGTCAACACTCCCCTACTAAGGGTCAGGGAAGAATTTATTCCACCTCTTTTATCACATACATTCATATGTAGCACTTCATTTACTGAGGTATTTTTTGCGGGAGATGATAACTCTTAACTCCTAAAGGTTTGGAAGACTGGGTCTTCTGATCATAAGCTCTGGCTCCTAAAGGTCAGATGCTGCTTGCTTAGTTATGTCAATTTTATTACAGTCACCTCACTTTCCATGTACAATAGGCATTTGATGATTGATGTTTCATAATGGGACATTCCTACTGAACTCTTTAAGAGTTTCTTCTTTCCCTCCATTCAAGAGTTCAAAGGAAAGAGAAAAATTGAAACAGCAATTGCATAAGATTTATGTACTGTACAGTGAGAAGCCAAATACTCTCCTGTTGAACACAGTTATCTAGCAGCAACTGGGAACAGCATGTGGAAACAGACTTCAGGTATTCTTGGCTTGAAAGTGCAGTCCATTTTTATAAAAAAATGGAAGATAAGGAAAATCAAAAAAAAAGACTATAGAACCTTCTAGTTCAAAAGACTTCTAATTATGCTATTTGAAGCAATACCATAACAAGATATATTTATGTCTACATTGGAGTTCATTCTTTTAGAGTCTCAAATATGAAGTTTGTGACAAATAATTTCTATTTTCTACCCATTGAAACTGCTATTTCTTTCCATTTGGTTATGCCTTCTAAGAACTGCATTCAAAAACCAGCCTTTCTGCACCATTTCTGGAAATGCATAATTCATTTATAAATTCAGTGGAATAGACATCATTATAACCTCATCTGACCACTTCCATTTTTTACTATAAAAATCAAATTGATCAAAAGATCAGAATTAATTGACTGTCTTGCCAACATAAAATCAGAAAAAAAATGTTCAATGCTGGGTCATTCTTCATGGAAATTTAGTTATTTCTGTTATTATAATTAAGATGTTCTATTTCCCTATAATTTTTAATGAAGAGCTAATTGAGAATGTGTGATCTACAGACCACCAATGTCTCAGTACTGTGATAAGCGGTATCTTTGAAGTTTTTAAAAGAGGCTCACAAGTGAAGTTTGATCAAGTGTATTCTTTATTTAGGTGCACATAAAATTAGATCTTTTTTGGTACACATGGTACGAATTTTGTCAGTACCATCCCACCTGCCTTCATGAAATGGTGCTTTATTTTTCAGCACAACTCACTGTAATACCTGCAATGTTTAAATTACTGTGTTTGAACTGTACATGGAGAGACCATGATTTATATGCTCTCATTCCAGGTATTCCATAAACACTTTAGCAACGTGAATTTCATTTCCAGGACAAGTGCTGCCACTTAGTTGCAAGCAGACTATTTCATTCCGAGGCACTTTAAAACAGCTAGTAAAATGTTGCATGAGAAACTGCTTAAAAATACTTATTTAAAGAAGGGAAAGTATTTATGCACTGGGATCGTCTGAGAATACAAAAAGTTCAGATGTCTCTAAATTCCTGAAACTTAGTTGTATACCTCCAAATTAAATCTCCTTAAAAAGCAGGAGGATAACAAAGGGTTATAGGGTGTGGTTGCAGAAAAAAAATAAACCATAAAAATGTGTTTGAAAAATATTATCAAAATTATCTATTTCTTAAAGCAGGTTGCAAAGGCCTAGAAACTCTGCTATAGTCTTTCTAAGCTCTTGACACCGACCATTTCAGAAACTTAGTCTCTCTCCAAACAGCACCACAGACACCTGCTGTAGGGGACTTTTCTCTACTTTCTCCTCAGAGTGGTCTGTGCTGTGCTGCATGTTGCTTTGCACGAGTTTTATATACCCACACTGTTCAAAACCTATGGAGGAGGGAGGGGAGGAGTATTGCCACAAAGAATGGAAAGGAGTGAGATTTCTCATGGTTTGTGTCTATGCAATTTACACCCTGAGTTTAATCTAGAACAGAGCTCAATTTTTTGGCTCCAGCAAAGACGGAAAGAAAAGGTGGTGTCTAAAGGCAATAGGCGAAGTGTAAGATTACCTGCACCTCCTACGAAAGAAACAAATATTCTTGATTTAAGGTGCTAAGTCCTCAGTACCACATGATGAACCTGTGCAATTCTCTTTTGAGAAAGCTGGCAATGATAAAACACCCTACCACCTCAAGTTACTTCATCCTCTTAGGAACTCCCATCCCCAAAACTCTGTCCTGTCTGTATCCAACCAACACTAACAATTTGAAATCATTCACTAAATAAAAACAAATAAATATTAGTAAGATTGAAAGTCCTGGTTTCCTCAAAGGTCTAATGACTTAAAAGGTAAATTTGTAAATAAAAAAAAAATCAGTTCTAGCTTCTTCTCTTTAGCAGTTTTTTCTGGATGATGTCAGCTTGTTGATGGAATAACAACTAAACCCTACATTTAATGGTGCTGTGTATAGTTATAAAACAATATAAGAAACCCATAAATCAAGGTGAGTACTATTTTTCTGTGCCTTAAAAGCCTTAAAGACTCTTTTTTGAGAAGACACATTATGTTCTCAAGCTTTGAATATCCACATTTTCAGGAATTTAAGGAGGATTTTGGACATAACTTCAGAGTAACTTTTTTTTAAAGAATGAAAGAGCAAAAAGAAAGATTTAGAAATGTATTGAATTTCCACAGCAAGGGTCTGGTAATGGGAAGGAGGTCCAGTGGTGGCTACTCTGCCTCTGTGTCCAACATAGCCAATACCAGCTGGATTCAAGACGCACACAGCCCTGCCCAAGGCCAAGAACCAAGAACAAACTTAAGCCCAGAAAGAAGTGAGTTGTTGGGCAATGTGTTTTTCAAGATTTGTTTTACTTTTCATTATCCTACTCTGATTTTCATTGGTAATAAAATCAGATAATTTTGCCTAATTCAGGTCTGTTCTGTCTGTGACAGTAATCAATGAGTGATTTCTCCCTGCCCTTATCAACTCATGAACCTTTCATTATATTTTTCTCTCTCCTATCCAGCTGAGGAGGGGAGTGATACAGAGGCTTTGATGGGCATCTGGCATCCATCCAGGGTCAAAACACCACAAGAAAAGAAAAAGGGAAAGATTCAAACCAGCACTGACAGTATTCTTTCCTACCAGACTGATTTCTTCCGTGTTATGCTGAACTTGGTCACAGCAGAAAATGCCTCAGAAGCACAAGAGCTATTAGCAAAGAAAACTTGCTTTTGACTGAATCAATGAATAGCCCCAAGACTGTCTCTCCTTTGTTTGTGTATGTGTTGTTGTTTGAGTTTCTGAAGCTTGATCATCCTAATAGGACTGAATTTTTTCTGTAAGGATTGATGCTGCATACCAGATTTCCTCTATTCATCATGAGAGCATTGACACACTATTGTCACAAATATAAAAGGACCTACTTAATCCAACTAGCATTGAATTCCCCACCAATTAATTTCGGGTGAGTCTCCTGGTCAGAACAAAAAATCAAGAGTCAAGCAGATGCTGGGACTGAGTTTGAATTGAGGCATTAAGTCATTGGATGACCTTGTGGACAGTCTCTTGACCTCCATGAGCCTCAGCAACCCCACAGCACTGCTGGGGGAAAGGCGGGACCTCACTGCACGCCAGATGTTGTGCCCAAGCTTTCCAGACTAAGCTACAGAACAGCAAAATAGGCATGCTAATACAGAAACACTTCCTCAATGATTCAACTGACCCCTCTGACCTCCTCAAAAGCTGAGAGTGACCAGGAAGTCAGTGAGGAACAAGGATGATTTCACTTGTTCTTGCTGGATGGGCTCCACCTACCATTTAGTTGCAGAATATCTGAGTGGGATTGCCAAAAATGCCCTTAAAAATGCATTGCCAGTGTTGGCAAGACAGAAAGTACAGGCAGAAGCACCTGTGTGTGTGCTGAGCAGAGCTGTACATGGACTACTAAAGAAGTTTCCATGGTGTACGTGCCAGAGTGCTGTCATGCTGAGCATGTCTGGCTGGAAAAAGGAGGGAAAGGCAGCAAAGTTCAACAAGATTCAAATCCATGGAAGACAAACACCACTCACTGGTATTTTCCAAAGACTTTCTACACAGTCATCTCCTCTCTGAAAGTGCATAGTATCCCTTATTCTCCATTAGTACAATTGGGTCTGCACACCTCCGCAGACAGTTTATGCAACTTGTGATTTGGCTTCCCTTGAGGAAACAGCTGTCCCATTGTGAGGTTTTATTGTCCCCATCACTTCATGGGAATGTGAGCCAGTGGCTCTGGGACAGAGCACAAGGTGCTGTGCATCCTCTTCAGAGCAAAATCACTCAGGTCAGTTAAGGAAGCCCTGTACTATTCAGTAAAACCTACCTATTGGATTAGACAGGATTAGACAGTTTACATAAACTATTTTCTCATTTCACATCACTAGGTTGAACAAAATAATGTAAGCAATGAGGAGCAGACTTTACCATAGAAGCAGGACTCCCCTTCCCAGCTGAGTGTTCTGATTTCTAGATATGGGCACCTAAGGATCATGACCCCCTGCATGGCTGCTCATAATCAACCAGGATAGATGAAAAATCCCTTCAGCCAGAGCACATCACAAAAGGCAGTGACTGAAGGCACTGTACTGTGGTGTGGAAACAAGGAGTCCTGTCTTCCCTGAAGCAACACTGCAATGTTTGGTAATAATATCAGAAGGTATGCCAAGACTGTTTTAAGTTAATTTAGTCTAGTTAGATGTGATCTAAAGGCATCTAACAAGTCCATGAGTATACTGCATTTAGAGCACGCATTTTCTGAGCCCCAGTCTTAGTTCACCTGAGCAAAGGCAAGAAAGTTAATGAAAATACTCAACAGAAAAACTAATATCCTTCTTAAACCTTTAATAAAAAATTTTAAATGCTTTGAAGTTTTACTGTACAACCACTTTTAGCAAAACAACATATTCTTCCCAAGCAAGTTTTGTGTGTGTGTTTAGAAAACAGGCAGAAGACAGAAAATAAAACTGAAAACATATTCATCCTGTAGAGATCTCTCTATAAAGGCAACTCAATACAAAAAGACTCACATTCTATTTGCTAGGCATCTAACAGAACACAATAAAACTGAAACCATGTCTGATGCTTTTCTCAATAGTAGGAAAATGTTCTAGTGGTTTCAGCGTGATCACAACTGAATGATCGCTTGGATTTAATATAACTTCTCCTTCTATCTTTAACTTCTTCAGTTTAATGTATCACAAACAGTAATGACTGAAAAAGCTTGCTTCAAGTATTCATAAATATTAATATGTTATGATATGATATATGATATATGATATTCATAAATATAATATGCTATGCCATTATAAAAAGTGAAGCTTGTACTCAACGTGATGCATTTAGTAACGTCCTTGAGTTACCTGTATTTAGGATGTAACCTAAAACCATGGCTCTTGACCACTTTTATAGCTGTGAATGGTCCCCTGGCTCCTTTCACTTGAGCAGGGGTGTTAACCCCAGTGTCCTGGCTCACTTCCAGCTTACGTAATGATATTGTGCTGCCTTAAGTTCTCTAAGAGGTTCTGACTGTAGAAACTATTCTTCACTTTTTCTTCCTTGAGAAACATTGCCAGCAGAAAATATCTACCAATCTATGTCTGAGAACTGTCTGAATCTCCCTGTTGGAGTAAATGGTCTCTATCTATAATATATAAACTTGTGCAGACGTGCACACCTATGTGCCTGGGTTTTTGTGCTTATGGCTTGGATATGGATAAATACAGATAAATACACATGAATATATTTAGAGTTGTAATGGAATAGTTTTTTAGCAGAAGGAAATATTTTCCAGCTTTAACTGGTTATAGCATTTTTTAAGGAATTATGTAATATTCAGAGCAGTAAAGAACAAAACCTGAGAGGATTTAATTAAGTGACTTAAGATGCCTGTGCAGAAGCGGGAACTTAACCCAGGTCTCAAGATTTCAGCTTTCAGTATGACATCATTTCTTTCTCTGAAGAAACACTATGTAATATAGTGCAAAATACACAGCAAGAATATAGATATATGTAATATAATGAAGAATATGTAATGAAGAATGTATCTTATAACAAAGAAATATCATGATCTAATCTCATCTCTGAAAAGAAATTTCTTTTGGAGAGAAAAGAAAGTGAGTACACTATCTATTTTAGGGTAGGTGCTGAAGTAACAAAATAGTGTTGAAGACTTGTCCAACAGTTATAAACTGGATGCCTCAACCTTCACTCTGTTTCTGCCCTTCAGTCATCTATTTTCACTTCATTCTGCTCCCCTAATTCTAAGGATAAAGTTGACATACTTAGGGAGCATACTACATAAGGGAGCCATTACTATACTAAAGAAGGCTACCACATTTTTCTCTGTCAAAACTGTGGAAGGGTGTGCACAACCAACTGATTTCCATATATTGCATGACTCAGTATTTGTGCCTTGGTGGTGTAATAATATAGCAATATATGCTTGTGGTTTTTGTTAAAGAGGGAGCATCACTTACGGTTTGACATGTCTCTACTCTCTCCATACAGTTGCTTTGCAAATATGTTGGCAGAGGGCAAGGGAGAATGGATGGTTGAGTTGTTAGCATTCACTATGACAGAGCACTTTGAAAAATCTGTGGCCTAATGATTTTTCAGTCACAGGCTATGTGCCCCTGTTTTTTCCATCCACACAACTGCAATAATTTTTAATGAACTCTTAAGAGTTCTGTGAGGTTGAACATAGCATTGTCATGGTTTGTAAACTGCTTGGAGATTTTTTGACTAAAAGGTGCTGTGAAGGTGTAAAGAAGTTAATTGAAATTACAGGAGTCAATTCCTAATGTGTATCTCTGTGTTTATGAGCAGGTTTTTCACCTTGCCCTTGTGGAATCTGAGAAATAAAAAACACACTCAGCCCCAAAGAATTGATATCCCAGCAGAAAGTACAGATGAAAGGTCAGAAGAAATTTAAAATTATCATCCCCATTTTACAGAGAAAGAACTCAAACATGAACAACATATTTGTTTCAGGATGCACAGAAAAGGAACATCAGGGATGTAAAGGCAGATCTCCTGAAGACCATCCCAAGAGCTACATTTAGATGAGATTCTAGTTAGCACAGTCCCTCTACAGTCTTCCCACTACCCTGCCAGTAAGTGTAATTACTAATTTTTACTGCTGTTAGAAAGGTAAAAACAGTCCTTTAAAAACCTACAGCTAGCTTGGAAACCGAATACAGCAGCATGCTTTGTTTTATCACCTTCTTGTTTAGTTAAGTCTTTTTTTTTCCCCCTTTCCCCCTTTTCTTTTTTGTTGTCACACGGAGGTCATGAAACTCCTTAGTTTTGATAGTGTTTTTTATTATGAGGGTTTCTTTAGGTAGCTGGAGTGGCTGAGAGCAGGGCTTGCTGAGGAAGTGCTCAGCCATGGCCCACTGGTTGGTGTCAAAAGGCCAGCATCTGGTACCATTCTCCCAGTGCTCAATTGCTTCTTTCTTTCAGCTCTTTTCAGACCAAGGTACAACTTGAGAAGTGTACTTTGTGTTATAAAAGCCCCGATAGAATGGCAGCTTTACGTGCATAAATCTGTTCTCGCTGCCAACACCACAACTTAGCCAAATAGCAACTGCAGCCACAATACCAGGAGGCCAAAGTTTTCTAAGACTAAATTTGTCACCTCGTCTCTTGCAAGTAGCTGCCTGCAGACCTGAATATGACCTTGAATTTTATTCTCCCATTCTACAGAAGCTACAGAGAAAATTGAAAAGTGTTGATTTACTGTTCTATATATTTTCTCCATTTTCCTGGTATATTCTTAACAAAATTATATATTTTTGTTTAAATATTAAGGAAAAACACAGCTGAAGCAGTAACAGAGCCATGGTTAACTGTCAAAAAATCTATGTAAAACTCAACTGTCAGAAGTACTAATCTGAACAAAGGGAGTTTAATTTTGATTTTATTGAAATATAAAATTTCCTCAAATTAAAACCAAATGAATATATTTTTATGTTTAAACTGAGACTCTACCAAGGAAGACAGCATCAAGTGCTAGTTCACAGAGTGGGGTCAGCACTCTTTCTTCACTGCATTTGCCAATGTTTATTTATTTATTTATGTTTATTTATGTTTTTTTGTAATCAGGGGAAAATCAGAGCCATGTGGACACCTAGAGGAAAAAACAGCAGGTCTCAAAATGTTATTGGCAGGGTGAAATTTGTGATCCTCCCATGCCACTCCTTTTTTTTGGTCAACTTTGTTTCAGTTACATTTTCATGTTAATGTCTTCTGTTTTGTAAAGTCGTTTGGGCTGGAAACAAATTTTCTCATGGTTTTTATAGAATTATAGAGCAGCCATTCCCAGGTGGAACTACTATAAAGAAAAGCTTGATTTTAATCCACAGGCCTGAATCTAATATATAACCTTTCTATTCTTATGAGGCATAGGTTAACACAGCAGGTGTTTCAAGTTCCTGGGAGATGCATTAAATAGACAAATTTAAACCATGATTAATAACAATTTTTTTTTTTTTCAATTTGGAAGGAGAAGGAGAATATGAAATTTCAGTCAGGTATATACTATAAACAGCTTTAGGATACAAATAACCTTCATAACACCTGCATGGGGGGAAACAAAGTAAAATTTTAGTGTGTTTAATAGAATACGTGAAAAACCCACTACTAAACGAAATATTGCAGTGCAAGTGCATAGCAGTCATAATTTTTAAAAGAGGTACCCAATATAATGAACAAACAGCCAATAACTAGAAAATCACCTAAGTAGTGAATTCAAAGGGCTTATTAAAAATATCAGATTTACCTTTTAAAAGACCTGTGTAATTACATGCATGATGATAAAGCATGCAGGGCAGGAAAGGCAAGCATGTGCTGTAAATTCTGGACAAGCCATGGCTGTACACGTGCAGAAAACACAGCAGGTTCCCAAGCACATGGAAGCATAAACTTCCAGGAGTGCAGGCCTGAAGGTGGTTTATAATGCTCCATTATGGACCTGCCTGGCTTGGAAAATTTTTCGTATCTTACAGTTTGTTAGCAGAGGAGCTGAACACATCAGGGGTTAATGGGGCATGCCACATGTTAAACCCAGTTGGCACATCACTCCAAACAAAACCACCAGACTGTGGGATATGAATTCTGTCTTTGCTGGTATCCAACCTCTTAAGAACTAAGAAAAAAACCCACTTTTGTCCTCCAGTCTTAGAGACTTGTGTTAAACACAGCTATGGCAGGCCTGAGGGTGCACGCCAGAGCTCTGACTCATTAGCTTGAATGAAAAAATATGATCTGTGAAGAAAAAGGATTTTTGTTACTTTTCTTTTAAGTTAGAAGAGCAAAACACAGGGCAGATTCCAGAGTTTATTCATGTGAAAATCACTGTATAAACAATCTGAAGTTCGCCTGACTGTATTATGTGTGCTTAAACTGAGTACTGGGAGTGGTGTGTTTAGCCATTGTATACATGATGGGACACTGATTTAGATAGTAGCTATAGATTGGACACCCAGTTAATATCTAATCTTGATGTGTAAATCTTTTGACTGACTCACGGTTAAGTCTGTTGGAAAGGGACTGTGTTCTAGGTTCTTGGAGGTCCCTTATGACTCTAATGTGTGATTATTTAACATCTTGATTTCTGATCCCACTTAGTCTACTCTCAACACTATCTGTCAGTCAGAGAATTAATCGTGGTGAGTCATTATTTACAAAGAAATGAGTGTGCTTATCCAAGAAGACTTCAGTGACTACAAGCCAAATCCCCAAACAAACATTGCAAAGTTACAAAAGCAAAAGTAATCGACTAAAAACTATACCTGTGTGTTCCCCAGATGTAAAGGAGGTTATAAGGAGTGTATGAATATTGGCTTTTCTTCAAGTAATGGAAACATCCAAGGGGATATTGAAAGAAAGAGTTTGGGGAGACTGGTGTCAGTGAAAGCCATTTTGCCTTCTGAAACTGAATGTACTCTACTCCTGCTAAGACAGAGAGGAGACTTGTAACTGCTTAAAAGTGTCTAACAGCCAATATGCATTTCTCTTGATCCAATAGGATACAAAATTCTTAGTTATATTTATCAACATAAGTTGAGTATTCTGCTGGCTTTGAGTGTGGGGGTCTATTTTCTCCAGTGATACTTTTTGACATGAATAAGACATGCTGTTTTTTTCATCTGAATTGCGTTAAATAACTGAACAGTTACTTGTGGATGTTGGATTCGATATGGGGAAGTAAGTTATGGTCCATAATTTAATACACATAGTGGATTTGAAATGGTCTCTAAAGAAGCTCAGAGGAAAACTCATATACAAATGCTTATTGGTTTGCTTTAGATTTGTGTTTGTACAGAGAAACCAAGAAGCATACATAACAAGAACTTGGTGTTTCTCCAGCTATCTGAACTAGTATTTCATTTTAAATATTTCCATGTGTATATGAAGCTGAAATATCTTTTATGCAAACAACCATGATATAATTCTCTCTTTGAAATTACTAGGCACAATAAATAAAAAAAACCCACCAGAACAATAACATAGAGAATTTGACTTTAGAATATCAGGAAACAGACATATCTTCAGGGTGGTTAGCTGGTGGGAAGGTATGGCAGAGCACACACAGCAATGGCATGTGATATGTTTTCATTCCTCCCATAACATTTCAAGTCAGTAGAAGCCTAATTTGATGACCAGTCTCCATGAAATATGGTGATACAGTAAAATGACAAAAGTGCCAACCTGATTTACAGTGAGTCACACACATTCTTTAAAAATCTTTGGGTAAGGAGACATTCAGTCTGGCTTGAACTCCTTCAATCTTTTTGAAACTTAAACATTTACCACATATAGTACGTGGCCAGTATACTATACCGTAGCCAGATCTCAGAAATTATTACTGTTAATTATCTCTGACAAGTACACAAGACCAGATGCTCAACGTAAACACCACACAGACTAACGCTGATGCTATTGACCATCCCGCCTCCACATACCTCAGTGAAATTAGGTCAGTTTGCACAAGCTGGGCACCTTCATTTCTCCTCTGCAAAATGGATCAGGCAGCATACGTATTTCATTTTACATCCTGAGTTGTGGATCTGTCTCCAGGACATCTGACAACACTTGATAAGTTAAAGATTTGGTGAGTCACGGTTGTTACAGATTGAGTATCTTAAATCCTCCCTGCCTAGAAGAGGATTGAGAAATGCCATGGACACAATGCCCATCTGTAAAGAGTAATAAAGCCTCAGCTGTTTATGTGGAGATGGATGTTCCCAACCCAGTGTTGCTGATGGTTCCATTCTGCAAGATGTCAGCAAAGTACTTGATCACTTGTGATTTTCATGAACAAAGGACAACAGAATTTCTCATCTGCTAATATGCTTTGTCTTAAAAAGCCAATTTGCTTCAAAGTCATTGCTGCAAAGTTCTTTCACTCTGTAGATGAATCAGGCACACTGAAAAATTGAAATTCAGTTAGGATTTTTGAAGGATAGAGTCAAGGAGTAAAAGAAAATTTTGGGTTTAAGGTTAGAAAAATTCTGTCTTGGTGTTATTCCTATGTGACCAATGGAGATATAGTAGGGGTGAATTTTACTTGGCATGTTTAGCCAACACTTCATCAAAAACTAATTTTCCTACATCTAATCACCCAACCAGCCTCTTTCAGTTTTTATGGTTAAAAAAAAGGGAGCTGGTGTCACTGACATCATAGATTTTCTTCTATAGAAAAGGCAGGAAATTTCACCTCACTTCTAACTTGCTGTGCAATAATCACAAAGTGTCACTTTGTTTATTAACTGTATGTTGATGTACAATTGCAGTGTGAGAGTGACCCCACAGTCCAGTCATAGCAATCACTGGCAGGTTAGATTTGGCTTAAATAATGCCCCTTCCAGTGCTGAAAACAAGTGCAGCCCCATCCAATTGCCAAACTCAACACTCTGCTGCTAAAGACAAGCTGAATGTTGCACTGGTGTGACAAGGGGTAAGCCGGAGAACTTCTAAGTAAATAATATTAATTGTAAACAGAAAGGCATCTTAATGAGGGCTACAGGGTTTTGGTGGTTCCATAGCTTTTGCAAGGCCAGCTCTGGAAATAATATATAGTATTTACTTCAGAAATCAAAACAAGGGCTTGTTCTTATGGTTCTTTCTTACAATTATCATACTAGAAAAAATTATGAAGAAATAGTGACACAGGAAAAAAGTGTATTTTCTGCTGTGAAGATGCAGAAGGGCACAGCTGGGTACGAAGCACCAGAGAGAACCCTGAGTGTCAACATCTACACTCTTGCTGTTGCAGTCATTGACATGATGCAATTCTCTTGGAAACTTGGTAGGCTTCACATTAAAATTAGTTGGATTTTTGTCCCCTAATATTTGATTTTAATTTTTTTCATCATTCTGTTTGGTATTTTGTTTCAGTTGTTTCAATGGTAGATTCCAAGCACAGTGAAGTCAAGATACTACTAATTTTTCTTTCAGAGTGTCATGGAATAACTATTTCTAAAATCTGGTATTATAATTAATTCAATAGGTAAAAATACAAAATTAAAGCAAAGGAACTTCATCTTTACACTTATACAAAACATCTGCTCTGAAATTCCATGAAAATACTAAATTTCCTGTATTAAAATTGGTACTGACATTGGGAAATAGGAGCTAAAATAGTACAAGAGACAATTTCTAAGCATGTATCTATACTGTGTGAAATATGCTGTTCCCTGGAGCCCTGATTCCTCAGCTGGCTACTAAGCAAGACATTGCAGAGCACACCATGACTCTGCACTGTTCCAGACGGATGTGCTTCCTTTCCAAGGAAAGCATGGCAAGGAAGGAAGTACGCTTGAGTGTCATCTTCATATGGCTCTGATGTTTTAGACAGAGATCATATTAACTCTGTTTTCCCAGATTTTGTTAGTTTTGTTTTTCTTCCTAATACACAGTGGCATCTAAGCCACTTTTCAGATTAAAATTCACTTTTAAAAATAGCTTGGTCATGTGGGACCACACTCTGGCCATATTACTTAGTTTTTGATTACCCTTAAAAAATACAGTAATCAGATATGTTCTTAAGAGTTTAATGTCTGACAACAGAAAAGTTTCATATTCCTAAGGACCCCATTTTATGAATTCTTTGAATTTTATCCTCAGGTTTCTATTGTGTCTTTCTGAATAGTTCTTTGACAAAAGAAGTGTTAGCAACTGTATCTAAGGGTCTGAAGTAAAAATGGGATTCATTGCTGTATGTGGGGTTGTGGTATTTATACAACCACAAATATCTGAGTGAACAGAACCTTGATTTTAGAAGACTTAATTCTTTGTGTTTGTACTGTGTCTGGTTATTACATTGTAAAATGTAACCATAAATTGCACATGCCCTGAGAGTAGGGTGTGAAGCTTAGTATTTTATCTGCTTCAAGTCACAATTTTTTGCTTTCAAATTTATATTGTCACTACTATTGTCAATAACTACGTGATCCTCATGATTTACCTTTACAGTTTAGAAAACTTGTTAAAAGTCTGTCAGAGAACAGCTAAGTGATTTTTATAGACTTTAAGTTTTGGAATTTTTCGCTCTTTCACATTTTTAAGTGAAAGATTCCCTCCATTTTCTTAAGATTAATTTCCATTTCAAAATCTAGTCTTCTACAGCTAGCCACCCATCCTGTAAGTGTTTTAAGAAATCAGAACTAATTTCAAGGAAACACTGTACAAATATTGCAACAATGATTGTTCATTTATCCAGCTGGACTTTCAATATAAAATTCTAGATACATTGGCCTAAAGCTTTTGACCAAGCTTAAAGAAAAAAGTTCTACAAAAATCTTAAAAATTATCACTGTAAGAGAACTTTATTCCTCCAGGCTTATTAATTCAGCCTGGTCTTGAACTCCAGAATTCCTTCGACTGGTAGCATGCAAAACTCTTTCAGATGTTCCTCCCCATGAGGACCTTAGCTCTGGTTTTCAATCTGTCCCAGCAAAACTTACTTGAACCATACACCTGAACCCCTTCAGACCATCACGGGTCACTAGCCCTGGATTGATGGCAATTAACACATTCAGTTTCTCACTTGAGCAGCTACAAAAATATCTCTGTATTCCTTAGAGGTAACTGGTGGTAAATGCCTGAGAAACCTCAGGTCATTGCCATCACCATCTGCTTGCTGCTAGTGCGATGTCAGGGGCTCCAGCCTCTGTAACCTGCTTGAGGATCCTGCAGCTGGAGAATTCAGCTGGACCTGAGCTTGGCTGGGAAATAAGATGGGGAGCTAAGAAGGATAGATGGGGTAATAGGGCTGTATCGATTTTTAAGAGGCAAAACAGTTCAGAGAAGATGATAGAAGGGAATTGGTGTCTTGGGACAAGGTGGGGACAGGGCAGGAGATGACCTTTCTCTACCTGTGTGCACACAGCCCCAAAAATCTGACCAGACTCAGGTCCTTTGTTTGTCACTGGAAATGCCACGAGACCATGTATTATTCTCTGCTGTGCTGCTGCAGAATCCTGCATTCACATATCAGATGCAGCCCTTTCCTAAGAAAAGGGTGTGCTAACTAATCCTTCTCACTTGCTGCTACTGATCTCAGGCTACAAAGCTCATTCTCAAGAGAGAGAGAAACAGTTTCACCCGTTCTAATTCTCCTAAACTGTTTACTCCCTCAGGCAAAATAATCAGCTAGCACACCTGTGGAACATGAGTGTGGAGCTGGGGAAACCCAGCAGGAAGCTCCCTGCAGCCACGGCTGCCTGTGCTGCCACTGAAGTGTGCCCAGGGTGCAGTGGCACCTTAGGTGGGCATTGATCTCAGCCACTTTATGAGGTCTGTTACACAATTGAATCACTTGCTGCTGAACCCCATGGAGCAGAAATTGCTGCTTCCTAAGCTAATCCATTTGCAAATTAGCTTCCAATGGTGACAGATGACCTCACTGAAAACCAGTTTACCTAATTGCTAACACTCACTAAGGGAAGAGAAATCAATCTTTATATCTCTTTCTTTGCTCTATTTCTCTTAATATTTATCGCAGCTTCCTTTCACACTGCTCCAACAGGGAAGACAAGCTTTATGAGAAGACTAAGATTTCTTAATTGTCTATTCCAATTCAGAAGTCAAGAGGAATTGATGACTGCCACTGTTTCACTGACAGGGGAGTTGAGAATGCGTATGCATTTGTTTGAACAGCTTTCTTAATCATTACTCACCATCTATATCAGACCAAGATAAAGAGATTTCTGCATAAACAGACTGTTTCTTGATCATTGTGTCTTATTATAGACAGTTTATTTCCCAGTTTGTAATTGTGGAAAGGAAAGAATTGATTCTCATTTAACTGTTGTACAGCACAGCCAAAGCAATCACAGGTTGCCTCATATATCTGTTCTACCTGACTTTCATTATGAAAAGTGGAGGTTGTTTTGGTTTTTTTTCCAGTTTCCAAGGTAGGCTATATGTAGAGATGAATAAAGAATATCCTATAGAAGTACACTTCAAACTGAAGAAAATACAAAATCAATACAACTAAAATAAGCACATCCCATAAAAAAACCAAAAACAACTACTTGTAATAGTTCTTTTTTAAAAAATCTCCCTATATCTTATTGCAGGGACCATTTTCTGGTAAAAAATAGTATCTCAGTTTGAATCCTCCCTAATTTTGATGACATTGAATTCCGAGCATATACCTCTTCAAAGAAAAGTGACATATTTATATGTGATATATATTCTATGTGATAGTATAAATTACATAACAATGTACAATACAAATAAGCTCTGAGTACTGTGGAAAGTTTTCAATATTTTTATGGTATTATGAATCATGTAAAACTAAGAAAATGTGCTAAAAAATTGAAAATGGAAAAATTAGGCACTTAACAAAAATTCAGTAAAAAAAGTCATACAGACCTATCCAAGCTGTTCTTCAAAACAGTCAACACAAATTTAACAGCTACGAAATTCATCCTACACTGTCTCAAAATAGCAGGCAGGGAGAGAAGGATGTCTGTGCAGCTGAGTAAGGGACAGTCCAGATTTTCATTTTGCTATGTCAGCTGGCTGAGAAACAAATCTGCATTTCCTCCTGGGAAGATACAGATGTACTTTTTAAATAACAAAATAGCCAATATGTCTCTAAATATGATTATCATAACCACATATAACTTGTTGTACAACTACGCTCAGCTTCATAGGTAGGGCAGAAAGCCAGAAAATGTGGTGAACATATCCTCTTCCTCAACCCCTTGACCTATGGGTGTGATGTTTATCTTCATGCTGACATTCCTAAAAATCTATATTTCCCCCTTGAATCAAGCTACCATATATTGAGAACAGAATAGCAACTTATGTTCTTTTGGCATTTTAGAAACATTTTTTTGTTGCACACATTGCCTTGCTTTTGCTTTCCTTGTGGATGCCTCTGTCCTCATTGAGTCCACAGTTTATTTCTGACTGTGTGACTCTGCAGCCATTCCTGGTTACATGTTAGAAAGAATCCCAAGGAAACCTTGTGGCTTGTGGTTTCGAATGTCAGTTTTACTGTGTCCCTGAAGCTTAGACATGAATGACATGTTGACCTTTGAAGTAGCATTGTCCTGGGACATAGCTGAGATTTTCTATTAGAGTGAGGTTTGCCTTTAACAGAAGAGGAATGTTCAGATAGCCTGATTGGTACTTGGCCCCTGGCTAGGCTAAAAGTTTAGCTTCCCCTCTCAGGCCTAATTCCTAGCACAGGAATGCAAAGACAAAACGAAACACAATAGGGAGATAAATCTAGCAGAAGTTATTCCAAGCAACTTTATAGAAGCTGTGCTCTAAATTGGAACACATACTCCTTCCTTTGGCTATTTCATACATTTTTGACTGCACTTAATATATCATTAAAGCTCTATTATAACATTTAAATGGATTGGTAAGTGTGTTTTTCTTAGGGGAAATGTTTTGTGAGAGCTCCAAATTAATTGGATAATGTATAGCTTATTTGCTTTAGTGTTCTCTAATTAACATTCGTAAGGAGCTCATATTCCAAAATATCTGGACCCCCACTGGAACAACTAGAAGTGTTGTAGGAAAAGAAATGCACTGGTGACCTCATAGCAATTTTCAATATTCTTAAGTGTTGCTTCCAAATACTAAAATCTTTTGAAGTGATGTCTAGCTATTTTTCTATGGTATCTGGGGATAAACTCAATTCTTTATTTATCTAAGCAGGGGTTCTCCTTCAGTGAATTTCATAATATTGAGGAAGCTAATTGAATTAAGTAATTATAAAAGGTACTAGAGCAAACCCATGAAACCAAACTCATCTGCTATTCAGAATGCTCAATGTCATTGTAATTTTCCCATCTCTTTTCAAAAAGTCTTCAGAAATGAGATTTAGTCAATGTTCATGCAAATTTAGATTTGAAATAGGAACTTGAACAAAGTAAGCAAATGTGGTGCATGAACTCCTATAATGAAGTAAAAAGATACCATTCAAATACATTAAATACTTGTAACTGTTTTCTGAGAAGCACTAATGAATCTGATGGTGCACAATGACCTGAAATATTAAAGTCTTTTCCTATTAGCACTACTCTTCTTCCATTTCCCAAATCCTGGGAATAACAAATACCATACCTAAACCAAACATTGCACCACAGATATGTGACCTAAACAACCAGAAAAGTAGAAAGTGAATGTCAGCTGGAAGAAGGAGAAACAACATTTTATGGAATGGCAGCAGGATGAAAGGACCCCTAAACTACTCCCTGCAGAGCCACATTAGTCCAGAAACTCACTTTGCACAAATATCTCCTCAATTAAAAAGAAAGGAAAAAAAAATAGAAAAAGAAAAGATGTGGTTAATTTTGCCACTATCCATTTGAAAATTAGTAAAATGATGCAAAGGTGTGATATGTAAGAGGAGAGAGAAAACAATGATTTCTATCCATCTACATATTATTATCACATCTTTTTTTTTCTGAGCACAGGCAGTGGAGCCTTAGACTGCTAATTCTAGGAAATGATTTCTCAAGAGTTTGTCACTCATTAACCAAATTAAATCATCAAAAATCTCTGAAATGGAAGAAATCTCAGAAACAGAAGTCATTGACTCTTTAGTGTAAAAGAAACCTTCAACTTCCAGCATTTTCAATAAGCTGAAGGTTAGGGAACGGTGACTATGGCTTTGGTGTAAGAATTCTTCCCTTCTAATGGCAAAGAAAATACGAGCTTGCTTATAAAGCTAAACTTCACTGAAAGATAAAGGTCTGTCACTAAATACAGCAGCCCTGCTCATCAATGCATGGTACTATGGAGGACAGTGATTCTGTGACCCTTTCTTGCCTCAGCCTCAGTGCCCTCTAAATTAATGTTCTTTCCCAGCTCTTTCTCATGGGAAAGATAATGAGAAAACTGAATATTTGCAAAGGAGAACTGAAAATGCTACTTTCTCTGAAGGTAAAATAGCATGTGTTAGAGGACTGAGTTTTTAACATTAGGATTTTTTAATTAAAAATCTCCAAGCAGCAACTAGCTTTATTCTCTTCCATCACTGCAAATGGTACAAAAGCAGACCTAATTTATGCTAACTTTGAAGATATTTTACTATCTCATACTGATGAGAAATAAAGCTGAAAATCAGACATGTTATCATCTCAGTATAAACTGTCTACTAGAACAAAATATATTTTTGCTATGACTGCAAAACTTTCAAAAAAAGGCACATATCTGAAGGAATTTACAGAATGGATGTCAAGATTTTTTTCATTAGACATTATCTGACTATTGACAGATTTCATAATCACATCATGATTCTGACTGGGATCATGGAGTACAAGTCTGCCAAGAAAAAGATGCATCTGCATAAAACATGGATTATATATTATAACATTAGTAAAATGATAAATTATCTACTGCAGCTTTATAGGAAAATATGAATATGTAAAACTGAAAAAGTGCAACTTCTGCTTAGAACAGTTTGAAAAGAATTGTTTTTGCTGGAGTTCAATTTGTGTCTCTTAAAGTTCTTGGAATTAAGTGTAGTACTGTACTAAGCATAGCCAATGCATATGATGGTGAAATATCTATATTATCTTTTTTCTCATAAATTATCATGAACATACCAAGATGATATGCATACAAGAGAACAGAAGGAGAAACACAGTATCTACTATGCTGCTGTCATGAGTGACATTTTAATTGGCTCACAAGTGAATGGGGACTGCAGTATGTTTAGACTTAATTTCCACATGTACAGTACAGCCATTACAACTAGACTCTTCTACATCTGGGAATTAGTTTATAGCATTGCAACTGCTGCTCATCTGCTCTTCTGCTGTCTCTGCCATGAACATGAGTCTTGACAGAGAAACTGTGGCTGGATGAAATAGCTATCAGACATTAAAGCAGTCCCTTCAGTATACTAGCAGAGAGCACACCTCTGTAAGCAGAGGGAAGTCACAGTGTTTAGAATGGGAGCCAAGCAAAGCAGGGGTGGGGGACTGAATGCTCCTTGTTCTGGAAGGGGAAAGGCAGGGTGGGTGAAAGGTACAGTGGGCACAGTGGCACAAACACACACCTGGTTCCTGCTGGAACCCACCTCAGGAGGATTTACTGCTGTTCCATGAAACTTTCAGGATGCACACCCTGAACAAAGGCCATCTACATTACAGGTGGATGGGACTACTCCAGGAAAGTCCATTTCCTATCCAAAAATTATGATTTGCTAGAACATTTTTTTATTATTGCTTCTAATGAAAATGAATAGATTTGAGATTTGTGTTTGAAACTTTTCTCAGATAGATCCATCACAGACTATCCCAAAGGAGTACGCTTGCCTTGACTGTATTTTCACTTAGACAAAACATGAGGATAGAGAATTAATGTGTGTCATGGTCCAGTGAAGATAATTTTGTATAAATACACCATGACAATCAGAAAGACTGTATCTCTCCAAGGATGTAGAGTGCACAGAGTGACGTGCTTGGAGACACTTCATAAACAGGGTTTTACTTCACTGTCCTCTTCTTGAGGGATGACCATGAACCAAGAAAATGGATGAGATTTGAGCCATGGTCTCCCACATTCCCTGAGACACAGATAGTTGCCCACAGAAATTTCATTTTTATATCCCCATCAAGCCATCGGGTCTATTTTCCAATATTTAAGTATTTGCACAAGCCAAAACAATTACAATAAAAACAATGAAAAGAGACTGATTTTATCCTGGTTTTTATTGGAGACATGAGAGAAATAGAGTTTTGTTTTGCTTTTTAATCAGAGGTGATCTTCATTACAACTGAGCTATTTTAGAACATTAATATATCAGTGTTTTTAGGAAAATTAGGCCATAGGGGTTGAGGAATTTTTTTCCTACCCTGTTTTCCCTTTAAACAATTTGATTTAGCATGATGAAGGAAATAAAACAAACTTCTAAACCCTGAAATCTTTCAGAAGCCTGAGTTCTAGTTTTCCAGCCAGCCCTCATCCACATGGAGGCCAAATGCTCTTGTCATGTTATTAATTCAGTCTGCACAAGGGGTTGTGGTTCCCTTGCTAGAGGAGCTCTGCTATGAAATGTGGTGCCAGAAAATCTGACAAGTGCCTTCCCTCCCAGTACAGTATTTTGGAGAGAGGAAGCCCAGGGCAGAAGGCTCCCTGCGGGTTGCTGTGGGACGGTTTGCATAGCGCTTACACTTCTTTGTGATGTGGTTGCAAGGGGAGAAAGCTGGGACATTTCAACAGCCCTTCTCCCTCTCTGTCTCCTGCAGTTTGCACAGCAATGACAGAGAAAAACTAGCAAAAAAGAAGAAACCAGTGTTGTGGCTTTCCTGCCTTTTCTACCACCTTAGAATGAGGTCTAGCAACAAATCCTGGTAGATCATGCATTACAGCCAGTGTCTGGGAACACGTATAGGGAACGTTTTGGCAAGTACAATAAACCCAAATATTTCATGAGAATGAGTGCTTAGTTTCAGATGTTGTCTAAAACCACATTCAAAAATATGATATGTGTGGTTTTCTGTTATTGTTATTTTCATTCCCCCTTCACCCCCACCTCATTTTAAATACCTGAGAAGTATCTTTAATACTTCTTTCCCATTTCAGGTAAATATATTAACAGTCAGATTGAGGACCATGAGTGCAAGCATAAGATCTTGGGAAGATGATTGAAACCTTAATAAATTTGAAACCGTTTTCAATTAGTACACAGGAAATTTACTTTGTGAGCCATGACTTGTTTTATTAGTGCCCTGGAGGGCAATTTAGATTGGAAAAATCAGGACATCACCGTTTGCCAAAAAAAGAAAACAGATACTTAGCTTCCATCTATAGTCTGGGATGCAGCCATGAAAATGGGACTAAAATATTATTGAGAATCAAAAAATATCTATAAATTGGGGTCATTCTTAGTTCCAGAGTGTTGGAAATGACATTCATCCCATCCTAAAGTGTGTGGTTATCTTGGAAGTTTGCCACTTGCTAACATACTGCTTTTACTTTTAAATGAACCCAAAGTAAAACCTTCATACTACACTTTTAATAGGCTCAATTAAGAAATGGAAATAGTTGCTCAAGAAAGCAGGAACCCCATTAAAGTTTATCATACCTTTCAAACTTTAGTCATCTGTGTTTTCTGTGGGATTATGTCTTATACCCCACTTTTAATTTTTCTTCTCTGCTATTGTTCATCTTCTCAGCTGGCCAGAAATGAAATACTTATATCAAAGACAGAGAATAGAGAGAACTAAGTACAGGTTATGTATCAGCAGAAGCAATCCCTTCTAAAATTATGAATAGGGAGATCAACTTCTATTACTGCAAAATTTATTCTGTCAATTGTAGTCTGGCCAGTAAGGTGAAGGAGAGGATACACCCGATGAAACAACTCTTAATATGCCTTTGCCTGACGTACACAGACATTAGCTACAAAAATGTTCCTTGTGTATTAACCTGCCTTGACCTCATCCACCTGAATAAAGGCCTCTTGCAGTGTGGTCTATAATTTTTCAATACTTTTTAATCATATCCACGTCACTGCCTTTCACACTCCAACAAGCTCCTTCAAATGATGCCAAACTCAGATTCAGCAGCACTGGAGCATGGCTTAAACACTTAGGGCTAAATTATCATAACTCTTGCTTGGTTGTGTAAGGGAGGGAGAAATCTTCTCTCCCTTTTCCCCCCACTGTGAATGTAACTCCAGGGGTAAAGGACAGAAATAGGAGAAGACCTTTGTGTACCTTGCTCCATATGCAACAGCTGACATGGAGTGGGAAAAAAAATTCTCCAAGGAAACAGTGAAGTGCTTTAGTGTTTTCATGGAAGCATATACTGGAGTGATGCAACTCTAAACAAGTGTTTGCACCATTTAATATCAAGTTGCATCTGTACAACAAGCACAGTGTAATTAGGTAAAAAGAGGCAGCTCCAAAAAGAATTCAGAATATCTCAATAAAACCAGTGCTCAAAGACAACCTCTGTGAGAAGAGCCTATAGAAATAGTGATTGTAGCTACTCCAGAGTTCACACAAGGAAAATTACCCCATGGTCAGTCACAATTCCTACAAAAAAGAGAGCATTAAAAACCACAAGAGCACTGCTGTCATGGATTTCCTTTCCCATCTGAAGTTTTGTTTTAAAAATTTGTGCTGGTCAAATCAATAATAGGTGCAGTAAGTGAGCTCTTGTACCCGAAGCTGTTTCAGACATTCAAGTATCCAGCTAAAAGCTGAACCTGCAAGAGTGGTCTCTTGTAAATGATGCTTCTTCTAGAACAAGAAGCCTACTGGGTATGAAAACAACATTTACAGTTCAGAGCAGTTGTGTATTTACCATCCTATCACACTTTCCAGAGATGCACATGGCTGACCCAGAGGCAGAAATACCAGTCTCAATTCCCAGCTCCCTAGGAGAAAAGGCCCTGGTGTGGCCATCCACTGAAATTTCCCAAATAAATCAAAATGCACTGTTGTGCCAGGTCCCACCTCAGCAAGCAGGCTCAACATTGCCAGGACACAAACCAAGGACCAAAACTATAGGGCACATCATGGGCTTTACCTGGGCCTTATTACAAGCATAGTATCTATCTGTCTCCATCAGATCAGCAGTGTCTCGATGAACATCTAGCTGTGGTTTTAACAGAAAATTAAACAAAACCAAAATTCAAATCCTTTACATTAATTTTAGAGTACTACTTAGGCTCTTTAGGGAACATATTAAATTTGCACAGAATTCTTAATCCCTGGGAAATAAATAGGAAGGAACTGTTAGCTTTAACTTATTTAAGTTCTTGCCAAAAAGGGAAAAAAAATAAAATAAAAAGAACAAGAGACCTTACCTCACACAGCCACAAGTATTTAATGGTCAAAGTAAAATTATCCAGTTTGATTGATGTCTCTTTTGATACTCCTAAAGGAAAATAATTTTATGTTTAAAAAATACAACCTGTTTGCAAAAAACCCACATAAAAGCTTACCTATTTCTGAACAGTAAATAAGAACATAATCAACTACCACAGCATTGCATTAAAGCATCCAAAGTCTTGACTATGTAATACAGACCATTCTAAATTCAATAAGATTTGGGAAAATGTATGGCAGGGGTCTTGTGTTGAAACACAGTCATATTGCACTTTTATCAAGTATCAGCATTTTTTGCTGTTATGAAGTGACCTTGGTTTGTAACTGGAGTTTGTTAGGATTGTCTCATTAATGGACAAAAATAAATAAATAAATAAACCAAACCAAATTAACCTCCTCCATCCCCCCACCCCACACTTCTAAATCCATTGATTTCATTGGAATGGAGTTACATCTCCTCATAAAGGCAAGCCTAGATTGATAATATTGAAATAAATTCGTTTCACTTTTTGAAATATTACAGTGCAGTTTTACTATGTCCCACTCAGTTAATCTCTCCCAGGAACCAGTCAGGGAGAGAGAGGACGTTCTTTTGGAGGGGGACATGCAGGTTTTCAGCAGTGCAGTCCTGCAGGCACAACCCCATGGCAGAGGCAGCCAGCAGGACCACGGAACCTGCTTTGCCAGTAGCCAGAACTGCAACACAGAATGCCTGGGGGCCACACAGAACTCTGGGCACTTTTTGGACTTTAATAACCAGACACGTATGTGGGCATCCACAAAGACAAACTCCAGCGAAGGAAGTTGATCAGAAAGTTCAAACTGTAGTAGTTCAGAGCAGTTAACTTCAAACTTCAGCTGAAAAAGAGACACACTTGACTGGAAAAACACAAATCATTGACCTTTCTACAAATATATGAATGTTTATTCTCCATCCAGTCTTCTCTTTTTTATTTTTAACCTGAAAATGTGCAAGAAGATAAGGTAAATGAAAAGATATTTAAGGAATTCTCTAACTAATTAACAAGAAATTTGCTCACATAAATGGACTTTTCAGGCACTGGCACAAACTTAGCACTGTGATGCTTATCACATGAACAGACACCCTGGGATGTGTTTTCCTGCTCCAGGACCTAGAAAACACCCTGGTTGTCAAAATGCTTGAGAGTGACAGGGCCATGGATGAGCAGAGAAAAATGCTTTTCAATATTCTCTGTATGGAATGTATCCATGAAGATCAAGTCCAAATGGAATTAAACCCAGTTGGATCTACAGTTGACTCATGGAACATTTAAAATTAAAGATTTCTGTTTGGAACACATGGACTGTGTCAGTTAATTTTGTTATATTTCTGATGGCAGATGCTATGGGATCATACAGATTTCGAGGATACAGTTTGTATTTTAATATGTGCTTGCACAATGCCTAACATTCCTTGGCAAATCAGCTAGCAACATTCTCACGTAAAATTAGGCAAGGTCTTGTTTGTTAGGGTTTTGAAACTTTTTCAAAAAAAGTTTCTATATTTGGATCATGATTTACAGTTTCACTGAAATGCTCTGGCTTCCTAAGTGTGATTGACACAGGAGGAAATATGCTACAATATTTTAAAATAAGGAAGAAACAAATGACATTACAGGACAATTTTCTTGTGCAAATGTATTATAAGAAGTTTGCTGAGAGACATTCTAGCCTCTAGTTTTAAAGAGATGGTAGAAAAACTCATCCAGTGGAAGAAATCAGTGCTGAGATCTTGCCCAAGTCAATTGTCAAACAGAAGCCAATACACACAATGGAAGTAAATAGGAAAAAATATTTCAGTATCTCAAAAATAAAAGTGTTGATCTGCAGCCTTGACTGTCAGTGATTCAAAATTAAATAAATTACTTAATCTGTTAAAGGGAACAATAGCTGCTGATTTACTCTTTGGAAGTAAATTATTTTTTTTCTCTCCTTTCCTACTGGTGTTCTTTACAGGCTAGAGACAAATTTCAGACCTTATTCTGCCCTGGACAAAACCCAGTGAAGAAAGATATTTCAGTGGATTGTGGAAATATGACCCAAATTTGATGCAAAACCATGGAACCTAACAACCCTAGATGTGAGGAGGCTAACAGAGACCACTTCAGAAGTAAACTGATACAGAAGCCATAAAAGATACCTCTATAAATTCTTATGTTTTATCTTTTCTTAAACTGATTCTAATCCATTATTTGGGAAAAAAAACATCCCAGAGAGTGTCCTGAGTACTAAACATCATTGCAAGTCTGCTGGAGTTTTCCTAGTCACTATACAAACTCTGTAATCATCCTGCTAATCCTGTACAGCACCCATCCCAAAATAAACTGGTTTTAAACCACTTCATATTCAAAGTTTCTCTATTTCCTGCAATTTGTATGCAGTTAACTAAACTATTGATTTAAGCATGCAACAGCTGAATAAAGCATATTCTTAATTATAGCAGGATTTGAGTGATAATGAAATATTATTATTGTGATGCTTCTGTCACAGCTCTATCAACATTTTCCTGAGATATAATAGCATTTTTATGTTTTTTTATGTTTTTATAATCTGGCCAAAAGAAAATTCTCCATACAAAAGTTTCTGGTTAAAACTCAGTGTTAAAAAGACTCTGCTTTTTAAAATCAGTTGTGGAAAAGGTCTGCAGTTTATCTCTAAGCCACAAAAACCCCGTTAAATAAATTGAATTATTTAGTGTTGAGATTTGTTTTTCCTCTTTTTTTAAACTGACTTTTTAGCATCACAGAAAATACATAAAAAAAAGAAAAGGTCAGGCTTTTTTAAGATTCTCAGGAGGGGCATAGAGAGTTTAAGCGCCCAACATTATTAATCCCTTGTGCAATTAAGATTGCTGGTGCATGAGCTTCTTTCTAATATATAAACATCCCAGTAATAAATGGAACAAGTACCACTGATTTTCATCTTTCCCAGTCATCTTGCCAGGACTGACTGGCAACATTCTTGTACCTCTTTCAGATATTTTACTTCACAAGATCTTTAATGTCTCAGGTATGGCGATGTGAAGATCAACCCGCGCACCCACATGTACACATACAAGTGTGTGGAAAGGGAAACTAATCTTTATTAAAAACTTTGTAGGATCCTCACTGCTTTTTCCTTGCATGCTCCCACAACTTCAGGGCCAATCACAGGAGCCAAACTACCTCCTGCTGTTTTTTACAGCTAAGGTTTCTCAGTCCTTTATAGACACCGTTTGACCTCTTTCCAGCTGGCTCTGATAATCAAATATGAGCAGCCAAGTCCAGTTCTAGCTCCCTGCACCCCTAACAACTTCTCTAGACTGAAAGGAGTAGACCACCCTGTTGAAGCAGCAAAAAATTTAATAGGAAATTCTGTTCACTTTATTATTTCTTACAAGACAAAAAGAAGAGAGAGAGCAGAGAGGAACTTTTTTGTGGATGTGATTAGCTTTTACTCAATTGAAAGTCCAATTTGGAAATAAATTGTTCAGCCATGAGTTTTTGCAGACATACAGCAATTTTAAATTAAGCAGATATTTCAGATACACTTCACTAGGTAAATTTCAACTGTGGAATACTCCACATATGAAGTGTTAGTTTTGGTAGCTCTTTTATTAGTGGGCTCATACACACTTGAAATAAATAAATTTGGATGAAACATCTCTTCCTTGTTTGAACTTTTATTTTTTCATTCCATGATCATCATATTTTATATACAATGTATAATTGAAAGGTCTTAGTGATAACTATGGGAGAATCCCACGAGCTCACATTGTCTGAAGTACTGAGCTTGAGATGAGACAGGAGCCCCTGGAAGGAGATAGTGTTTCCTGACAGTGAATGAGGGAGTCTGTACCTCTGCCACAAGCTCAGAGAAGTTCTCTGGGTTGATGGAAGAAGCATGAGAAGGAAGACTGAGTTTGTAGCATGGACTTCTCAAAAAAGCAGAGAACAAATATGGAGAAAATGGAAAAGTAGTTTTGTCCCAGCTAACAGGAATCCCTTTGCTGACTGGGAACATGATCTTGATCTGAAAACTATACTGGTCAAGAGGGAGACTTCAAACCAGCTCACTTTAATTTCCTTCACCTAAGATCTGTGAGCTTTCTCCAAGTCTTTTTTTTTTAGGAGATAGAAAGTTATGTAAAGTATAGTTTTGTCTTCTGCAAATATAAACTTTATGCCAGACATAATAATTACATGAAGAGTGATAGCATTTGAATGCAAGTACTCTAATAATGGAGAAATAGCATGTTATTGTATATATCATTTTTACTCCACAAGTCACCTGAAAAGGTGTTTTTCTAAAAACATGGCTTTTCAAAATTAGACTCACAGAAGGGCAAAGTCTCAGTTTGTGTTTGGAGAAAGTATATAGAATTCCTGCTAATCAGGTTTTGTGGTCTCCAGTTGACATAAACATTCTCAGAAGCTATATTATGCATACTGCTCTGTGTGTGCATAAATTTTTGGCAACCCACCAGCAGGGAAAGAGATGTAGAAGCACTTCCTTGTCTTAGAACTTACTGGTGAAAATGAACACAAGCATTTTCAGAACTGAACTTATTAATCAAAGCTTTTTCTGGCTGGTACATGTAAGGACAAACATATTATTCCCAATAAAAAACATCTTTGTAAAAGTGAAAGAGGAAACTTCATGGGTGGTCTTCTAAGAATATAAAAACCTGTTTTATGTTCTAGATGCATTAAAAAAAAGAAAAAGAAAAAGAAAAAGAAAAGAAAAGAAAAGAAAAGAAAAGAAAAGAAAAGAAAAGAAAAGAAAAGAAAAGAAAAGAAAAGAAAAGAAAAGAAAAGAAAAGAAAAGAAAAGAAAAGAAAAGAAAAGAAAAGAAAAGAAAAGAAAAGAAAAGAAAAGAAAAGAAAAGAAAAGAAAAGAAAAGAAAAGAAAAGAAAAGAAAAAGAAAATTAGAAAAATGAAAGGAAAAAAAAAAATAAAAGGAAAAATCTAATGGCACAGGAGCAAGTTGCCATGTTTGAGTCCATGAGGAGCTATATTCCTTCTGCCTTTGGATTGCTGTGGAGCAATGTTGTGCATTTCCCAAATCTGACTCAAAGTGAATGAGATGGTTCTATGAGCTTCATTCCCTGAACTCACTCAAGCGAGATTGCTATGGAGATGAGGCACAATTGGAAGTTTCTTTTATCAGTAGAGTCTAAATTGACTGTAATAGGTTTTGAAATATCCTTGGACAGAGGTCTTCACTCTACTTGATATTTTGGCACTGGCAGTAGCCCTCTCTTACAATTGAGCAATTTAGACTTTTCAGAATCTGGCATTCTGTGTCTAATTCATATTTTTAAAATCGCTGCCACTGCTACCTGTAAACCCTGTATTACTCTCTCTACTACTACATCTTTACTATTCAGATATACACACATTTCTCCTCTTTTTAAGATGTGATGATTTTCTGGTATTTGGGAAGGAAATAGAGTCATCAATAATGCCATTGTCTTGTCATTCTGGTATAAATTTTATGCCATTTCAGTACAGTGGCAAATAATAGAATTTGGAGATAGACGAAGAAGTAAAAATCTTCTCCAATGATATGTTACAGATTTTAAAAGGCTAGAGAGTAGTTTCTAAACAGATGTCTTTTGTTTAAGTATTTTAACATTTATTTTCTGGTGTTATATAGAAAAATAATTTATTGTGATAAATAGTCTCTTTTGATCTCTTTTGGTTTATGCCTTCTTAATAAAATTACATTGAGAGGAGCAACCAATTCTGGTCCCTCAGTTTGGGAAGGACATTGAGACGCTTGAGTGCATCCAGAGGAGGAAACAAGGCTGGTGAGGGGCTGGGAACACAAACCCTGTGAGGAACAGCTGAGGGAGCTGGGATTGTTTAGCCTGGAGAAAAGGAGACTCAGGGTGACTTTATCACTCTCTGTAACTCTCTGAAAGGTGGCTGTGGTCAGGTGGGGGTTGGCCTCTTTCTCCAGGCAGCAGCTGACAGAAAGAGAGGACTTAAACTGTACCAAAGGAAATATAGGTTGGATATTAGGAAAAAGTTTGTCATGGGAAGAATAACAAAGTACTGGAATGTTCTGCCTGGGGAGGTGCTGGAGTCACCATCCCTGGAAGTGTTTAAAAAAAGCCTGGATGTGGCACTCAGTGCCATTGTCTAGTTGAGGTGTTAGGGCATGTGTTGGATTCAACGATCTTGGAGGTCTCTGCCAACCCAGTGATTCTGTTGAATTCTGTTGAATTCATTACTTCCATATGCAAAATTTCTTAAGACATTTCTGATCTCTCTGTGTAAAATTTTGCAGGATGAGTGAAAGAGATGCAGAAGCAGATACAACTGTAGATTAACATAACCTAATGCTATGAGGTATTTGACTTGAAGCAGAGGCAGGGCCTGAATCCATCCCCCTTGCCTCCCACTCTTTTTAAGCTTCCTCCAGGCCCATCTAAATCCAGTTTTGTGTAAACATCATCGCATAACTTTGTCATGACTGTAGAATTACTACTTGACCACTCTGTTCTCACTAATGCAAGATATTCCCTTTCTTTATTAAGTCACCTTTCCTGCCAATAGATGTCATAGAACACGCAATTTCCTTCTGTAAAGGCCATTAAATGTGACAAATACATAAGCACACTTTGCTTCCTCCCTGAGGCAGGGATCCAGAGACTTTGCACGGGAGTCTCTTTTATCCAAACTCCCTGCCAGCCAGTTTGTCGGGTCCAGCCACCACCAGTAGCATAAATTGACTTGGTGAGATATACCTTTGAAAGTGATTCATTTCAACTGTAAACAAAAAGCAACACTGGGGAAAAGATTTTAAGTTCTTCACTGAGTGGGTTTGTGTTTTTAATTCAGTGGAATATTCTGCTATCATACCATGTTATTTCCTGTGCTGCAGGGATGGTAAAAAAAGTTTCAGTAATAGTTTCAACCCACATTAATGACCTTGATTTAAATTTAAGTTGATAATAAGACTGCAGGCCATTGGAAAACGTTAAATTACTTATTAATTTACTCTTGAATATAGTGGAAAACTTGTCACTGGATTCAATGTAAGGGTATCCAACCCTTCTGTTCTAACTCAAGCGATGCTGTATAATTAATCTCCTTGTGACAGTTTAATAAGGTGGTCTCCATTAAATTCCAGTACTGATAATGTCCATGTTGTCTTTACTATGGCTGATATTTTCTTGGAAACTTTATCAAATAAACATGAAGCTGCAACCCTTTTTAGCCCTTTGAAATGTCCTATTTAGAACTAAGAAGCATTAAAAATGTATTATAATAATGAAAATATCTTGCCTTATTTTCATACACTAATCATTTTAATAGAAATAAAAAAGATATTTTATTTCCTTGAAATTTAATTCAGAATTATAATTACATTTTTTAGGAAGAAGCTAGCTCCTTCTTTTGTAATAAAATAGGTTGAATCATTTCTCTGCTCATGAACAACTCTGAGCTTCTATATAGAAGAGACTGGTAGGAATTTCTATAATGACTGCCCAGAAACTACAGATAGTAGACATATAATAACAACTCTGAGTGAAAAAGAAAATATGGGAAAAAAAAATCTATGCTTCATTGTAGAGCAGAATATCCTCTTACAGGGAGGATTTTTTTTTTTTAAGAAAAGAACAGTTTATTCTCTGATTGTATTCTGTCATAAATCATACAGACAGATGTGTGCCTTAGTCACGCATCAAGGTTGATTACCATTTCTTTAAGTTTATATAACACAGGCTAAGGATTACTCTTTTTTATTGTAACTTTTTTCATTTTTTAGTAGAGAAAATGTAATATTGCATGCATTTTTCTTTGTTACAGCACATCTGTACAATAAAAACAATATTTACATCATGCAATTTTCTGCTCTTATGAAGAAAAATCTAATCATAGCTGGGTCTGCTTGTTCTTTTTCTAAGAACATATTTTGGGGGAAGTCCTCATGTGGGCTAAGATAGTGATAAAAATTTTTCATTGCATATTCTGCTACCCACATGTCTACATTTTATACTTTAAAAAATATTTGATAAAAAAAAAAATCTTAGAATTATGTATAGATGAAAGTATCTGGATGTATCCCAGTTTAATAATTAAGCCCTGTTGAATTCTAGCCTTGAGGTCCATTAAATATCAGGATGTGTACAACATTTTTAACTTCCTTGCATTCAGGCCAGCCTGAACTAGAAGTGGGATTCTTCCTTAGTTCCTTACCAAAGGAAATTCTGTGAGGAGAGCATACACATCATGGATAGTGATCTGACCTCAGCTATTATAAAAAGTCATAGCTGGCATCAAGAAGAGATCAACACAAGGTTACTCAATATTTCTATTAGATAGAGTTCAGATTTGACATTAGTCATGGGTATAAAGCAAATTTTGACTGTGCTTTGGAATTCAAGCTCCCTTCGTTATTTGTCAGTTCCAATGAACTTACAGAAACAAGGTTGTTATATTGCACAAAGGAACAAGCACATGGCTGAGACAATTGAAATCTAAGATTTGTCTGAGGAACTCATAGTGAAATGATCTATGTCCATCAGTGTTTAAAACTTATCAAATTAAGTTTAGCTCCTTAAAATGAAAAACAAAGGGGACATCTAATTCACCACTGAAATAGCAGCCTTCTAACTCAGCATATTCTGTTATTTCTGGAGGTGACATGGTTCTCTCAGAAAATCCCATGACAAATGATTTGTATTACTAACATCTTCATAAAGGTGTCTTCTCTTTCCACAGAAAAGGACAAAAAAGATAGAAGACGTGAATTTGCTTGTGCAAATGTTACAGTGTATCACATTTGGTAAAGAAGAACATTTCCTCTATCAATCCAAAAATATTTGAAAAGTTAATAAAATATGATACAAAGTACTTCTGTCCTGTCATAATACAATTCACAGCATAGAAGATCCTGGCTCATTGGTATATCTATAGGAAAAATAACACATTTATCTTTAAAATTTACTAGTGTGTCACAAACTGTGTTTAGTCCTCTTATTTTCTTCTTCCAGTCAGAAGAGAAATGGGAAAGCTATTTCAACAGTTTGTGGTTTTGTTCTTAGTAAATATTAAAAAAATGTAAAAAAAAACTTGCAAAAAACTAAGGGTTTCTTTAATTGTCCTTTGCTCCTCTCCCCACCCCCCACCCCATGGTACATTTTTCCATGTAGCTGTGATGTTTATGTTCATTCTGACTCACATTGGAAGGAAAGGAGGTGCTAATATCCATGATCAAGTCAGTTCATAAATTTACTTCATTGCCTTGTCACACCATCAACACTTGTTTTTCCACTGAATTTGTTTCTCATTATTTCCTCTCCTCTACCTCACCCATAAGTGGTTTTAAACCAATTGAAACCAATTGAAAAACATTTACAAAAACATCCCCGTGCAAAAAAACATTTTAAAAGTAAGGTGACTTACCTTGTGAAAATTCTCCTTCAAAATGGGAGAGTTTTGTGCTCTTTTTGAGCAAGAAACTCTCCTCTAAGGCTCTTCCCTTTCTCTTCCTGTCCTACATTGTGGCTTTAACCTCTGCCATCATTATAATTTCCCTAACCAAGGACTATGATGTCACAACATTTTCATGTTATGATGGACCTCTTTGGGTTCTGGATATAATTACTACTTCTCTGGGTGTAGCTATGCAGTTGTCAAATTAAAAGAGATAATATAAAAATAAGGAAGGAAACTACACTGCCTAGTTCCTGGCCTATTTTTTCCTTATGTTGATGTTCTTGGAATACCAAAGTCTCTGGTACCTTAACCACTAACATATGGATGCATTTTGCTATCTGAAGGAATCAGAAAGTAAACAGGTGATTGAGTTATTTCACTTATCCCTACTAAAACTTCTTATTTGTTGAAACACAAGAAGAACCGGTGTATCTACTGCATCTCATTGTACTACCTAATCACCTTCTTTCTCTGTTCAGCAAAAATTGAATATTAAAATTGACAACAGTGTATGTCTAACTGATGATGCAGAGTATATAATACCTATTTTTCTGGCATTCTTTGTGCCAGTGAATACACTTGCCTGGAGAAATGACGTTTGGGCCTACAAGGTCACTGAAAATTTTTCCGGCAATTGGAGCTCTGCTGAGAGAAATATTTTATTGCAAGTTTGCCATTGGAAGGAATCTGAGCAATCTCAGCTACTTCAGATTTTTAAAGATAGATTTCCAAAGCTAATTTCATGTTGGCTAGGGGTGAGGTCTCCTAAAAGAGGAATCCTAAAGAAACCAGCTTCTCAGTCTGCTAAGCAAAATAACAGAGCCAAGTGATCAAGGCTGAAATCAAAGCTCCGCTCAGGTCAGGAGAGTTTAACCAAAAGTAACATTTCCTCAGTGAATGCCACAGACATTTATTTTCCCTGCTGGAGTTCTCCACATCTTCCCCAAAAGCCATAGATGAGATGACACTTAGTTCAAGCAGCTGTGCAAAGTGCCATGCTAACAGCGTTTAATCCTTACTGACAGGCCCTGGCAATGAACACGTATCTGAGGGCAGCCCTGTTTCAGATAATCTTATGCTCTGACCTTCCCTCTCTGTCCATGCTGCTGAGAGCAGCACAGCTAAACACAGAGTAATCTCTCTCTCACTCCAACAAGGAAAAACATCTCGGTGCACCTTACCCTGCAATAAACAGAGTCCCGCCTGGACAGTAACCTGTGGGTTGGGTCTGAGTGTAGTCAGAGAGCAAATGAGCCCTGTGTGGCACAGAGAGCTGATGAAATCATCACCAGCAACCTGGAAATGAAGGTCAGGCATTCAGTCTTCCCAGAACCCCATGAAACGATCTCAGTTTACTTGAGGTGATTTGAGTCACGGGGTGTCAGAATGAGAGCACCAAACCCTGCAGCAAATGATCAAGTCCAGAGCCATAACAGCAGCTCTGTGGGTGCCCAGATACCTTTATAGTATTGACACTGGGCAATCCTTACTTAATGCAGCCAACTGCCATACAGGGAACTTGGTTTTGCCTAAAAAAATTGCACTTGAAATATGATGCAAGAAGCAAGCTTCGCTACCAAACCTCTGCCTGTTGCATGAGTAATGGTTTTATTGCTATAGCACACAAGCCAGTAGGAATTTCTTGATCTGTCAGCTTGAATTAAAACTTAGGGAATCTAAATCTTTACTGAACTTTTTGAATTTCATGGCCCTTGCTTTGCTTTTTTTTGGGTGTTTTCAGATTGATGACTTAAAATACAGAGGGTGGGTGTGGTTAAACCCTGTACTCCCACTCAGTCATTCCTAAAATGTATGTTCATGCTGTGTTTCTCCAAGGTTGCCCTGGATTTGTGTCACTGCAGAAGTGGTCTGCCAGCTCCACAAGCTGAGAACAGGCATCCTGCTCTCAATTGCACATCCCCTGAGATGTATGGTAACCACTTTGTGGAAGGAACATTCTCTCAGATGAACTTCCTTCAAAAATTCTTACAGAGCTTTGCATCAAGCTTTTGATGCCTTGGACTCTGTCATATTAGAACAAATCCTTCCCCAGACTCCATCCTACCAGTTCTAGGCAAGAACGTTGCTGGATGCACTATACTATATAAAGTAATTTGCTTTCTTTGTAAAAAATACTGCAATAAAATAATGAACATCAGATGTCTATTTCTTGCCAGTGTGCTGACACTGAATAAAAAGAATTCTTCAATTCTCAGCCCAGAGCAGCCTTTCCTACTCTTCATGCCACAGACCCATAGAAACCACAATTTTCAATCCCATATCATGAAGCATTCTGTCTTTAGCTTAGACTTAAATAGATGTTCATATCTTCTAATGAAATTTATGTAACCAATGAACAGATGTAGACTCTCAGTCCATTGCAAAAAAAAAAAACAACCCCTTACTACTAGCAAAATACTCCTTCAGTTTCTCCTTTTCTGACTTCACTCTCTTCAGAAAAAGCCTGTAGGGAGCAGATGATTTAATCTCTGGCTTCTCTAATTTATTTTTCTCCATGTTCCTTTTCATCTTGACATTATTTCTGGTGGGAATTCAATGAAGTAATAATAGTAGAGACATAGAATGATTTTGGTTGGAAAAGACCTTTCAGATCATTGGGGGCAACCATAAACTTGTCATTTCCAAGCACACTACTAAACCATATCCTGAAGCACCCCATAGCATCATGGAATCAAAGAATGGCTTGGGTTGCAAGAGACCTTAAAGATCATGAAGTTTCCATCCCCCTGCCATGGCCAGAGGCACCTTTCACTAAACCAGGTTTCTCAAAGCACCATCCAACCCGGCCTTGCACACTTGAAGGGATGGGGCATCCAGAGCTTTTCTGGGAAATTGTTCTTTAAATGTCTCCAGTGATGGTGACTCTACCACTTGCATGGGCAGCTTGTTCCAATGCTTGTCAACCTTTTTCATAATTGTTTCCTAACACCCAATTTAGGTCTCCCCTGGTGTAACTTGGGACAATTTCCTCTCATTCTATCTTGTTATTTGGGAGAAGATATTGACCCCCACCTTGCTGCACCCTCCTTTGAAGTAGTTGTAAATATTAATAAGGTCCCTCCTCAGCCTCCTTTTCTCCAGGCTAAACACTTCCAACTCCCTCAACTGCTCCTCATCAGAATTGTACTCCAGACCCTTACCCACCTCTGTTGCCCTTCTCTGGACTATATCCAGCATCTCAATGTTTTTCTTGTCACGAGTGGCCCAAAACTAAGCACAGTTTTTGAGGTGAGGCCTCATCATTGCTGAGTACAGGGGCACAATCTTGGTCCTGCTGGCCACACCAGTGCTGACACAGGCAAGGATGTCACTGACCTTTTTGGCCACCTGGGCACATCTTGTTCATGTCCAGCCACTGTTGATCAGCACCCCCAGAACCTTTTCTGCTGAGAAGCTTTCTAGTCACTCTTATCCCAGGCTGTGGTGCTACCAGGGGTCATTGTGACCCAAGAGCAGGACCAGACACGGTTTTGTTGAACCTCAGACAGGTGGCTTCAGCCCATTGTTCCAGCCTGTCCAGATCCCTCTTCAGAGCCTTCTGACCCTACAGCAGTTCAGCACTTTTTCAAATGGGAATGTAATATCCTTTCTGCACACTCTGATCTCATTATTTTAACCTGCAGGGTGAAGTTTGTAATGGGAAAAGAAAGCATTAAGCCACTGATTTTGTCTGTAGTTTTGCCCTGTATTTTTCATAACTGTATTTCAAACCATGTTTGTTCACTGCATAAAAGCTAACAGGAGTAAATATCCTGCAAATTTTGACAATTTCAGTGCTCTGTGATATGATACAAAAAGACAAACCTATTGAGCTGAATCACTTCTAAAGTATGCAAGAGGATATCTGTCATGCACCCATCCATTTGAGCACGAGACAAATTGAAATTGGCACCAAATGAGGTATGAGAGGAAAGCCAACAACAGTTGGCAAGTTCAATGTTTGTTAATTGAAGTAAGGTGATAACTTAAGAGAACTTAGATGCTGTGATTAATTCCATTCTCCATTAAGTGCCATTCAAAGACTCACTGATCTTCACAAAACAAGACAATTTTTTAAAAGTCAATTTTTTGAAATTAACCCTGACCAGACCATATAATAATACATTTATGTCTGTATTTTTTATCAATACAGTTCCATTGGATTAATTTTTATTATATGATATTAATCTTTTGGACATACAAATGAAATATCTGGTTCTTACTTACAGGTGTCATTGCCTATTTCATGGGTTTTGATGAAGCATGTTATTTTTTTTAGTTTTATATTTATTTTCTTTGTCTTCAAAAATATCCAGGCCAATATTTGAGGTTTTATGCAATATCAATTCTGATAAAATTTGAGGACACAATCAGTGCAGGAAAATAGCATGTTTTTTCCTATGTGCAATATAAATCTGAGAAATTTGTTTCTTTCTTTGTGCTGATGTACATACTGATTAAATATTATAACTCTTTATATTTATCACAATATAATATCACAGATAAAACAAAACATGACAATTAACATGCAGACTTCTTGTTAATAGATTTTATTTACTATTTGTTTGTTTTCTTCTGAGTAAATAATTTACAACCAAAAATTATTTTAAAAATTTCTGGTCTGTATATTTTTTCCAAAATAGCAAATTATTACTGCTGGTCATGGTGCAAACTAGTATTTGACATTATTTGACATTATTTCTGGTGGAAATTCAATAAATTTTCCTTGGCTTCTTGCTTTTGTGTGTTATTCCTTCAATAAAGATTACAGGATTTTGGAAAATAAATTATCTTTTTGCTCTAAATTCATGCAGTGTCTCTAATATGATCCTAAATAAAGTATAATCTTCAGTCCTTTTAAATAGCAGTCTGCCCACTATAGAGAAAAAAAATCTTTATGCATTCCCTGCTTCAGTGTTGATATTGTGAAAAATCATGGAGTTACATTATTATACTCAAAAAATTATGCTGTAAATACAATGCAATAGTTTTGTAGCTATTAATAATAATAATTAACAATTAATAATAAGTAGGGATAGTTGTCTATGCAGGGGATATTCTCAGTCTCAGAAAGAATACACAGATCAGTGTACAAGTCACATTGCAAATGAAAATGTGCTGATAATGACATGAGGGACATCCATGGGATTGAAGGAGGTCAGGATGTGCAAAGTGGATAAACACAGATGTTTTACACTGAAAAATATCTCTGTGATGGTGAGCCACAATTTAGCCTAGGGTTTCAGTAAGATTTGGTGAGTCACAGTAAGCTGCTTTGTAAGACATGCAACTGCTGCTGCAAACCACAAGCTGGCATTTTGTCCCGGAGAAACTGCATAATTACTACACAATTAAAATTACTGCCATGATATAACACGTGATTTTTATATTCTTGACGCCATTCCTTGAAAAGTTGGAGACATTTTTAATGCATGGTTCACTGGATTTAAAGTATTTTCCTTTAATATGACAAATTTCTCCAGGAATTAGTTACTACCTATTATTGTAGCAGTAAATTATATAATAAATGGGGGGTTTGCTGTCTTTTTACTGACAGTGTCTGAGAAAAAGCAAGGTTAAAGAACAATGCTAAAAACATCATTACATAGCATATGGGATATGGTTATACTTAATCTCAGGATGAGTTTTGTAGTTTAATTAGAATTGTTTTTCTTGATGTTAGATACTCTCTCTGTAAAATGAGAATAAAAATATTAATCTTTCTGATGATGAAGGAAAGTAAACTCTGCTGTTGAAAATTTAGACATCATCCTCCTCTCTAGTGGAAAAAAGTCTTTACACATGTTAAAGCATTTTCCCTATATATTAGTCTCTGCTTAAGCATTTAATAAAATAGCCCTTGGACTCCAGATAATAATGTGGTTTTTGTAGCACGCAATAATGTCTGGTTTTGTGCAGAAAAACAAAACAAAACAAAAAATATCATTATTCTGCTCATGAGTAACCAAAAAGTTAGATTGATTATGTTTTTCATTCATCCACAGAAAAACTTGGAGGAAAGGATTAGGCTTATTTCTAGGAACAAATGTGTGTTTAACTATTCAAAGATTTCAAAACTCTTTCACCATACCTAGAAAATATGTACTGAATCACATTTTATAAGTAGCTTTTGCTCTGAGCAAGTTTTTTCTGATTTTTATAAAACTTTGTTGTAGTTGCTTGAGCTATTTTAATAATTTCATAATTTTGCTGCATTCTGCCTTTTTACACTATTCTGTGGAGCAATTTCTCCATCCCAGTGGTACTTAGCTAAGTGTTTTAAAGAGTTTCTTGAATTCAAATATAAAATGTAAATGAGACCCTTAACTAAATCACAGATGCAAATAACATCCAGATGGATCAGTACATGTATTTCAAAACAGTCCCTATCTTTGTAATGCGTTAAATTAAAATCCTGGATCCAGCACTCAGGAAGTGGAAGTTTCAGTCTTCTGAAATCCTTATTTGGATCTGATCTGCATGGCTGATGTCCATCTCTAGTCAAAAATCTCTGCCCAGGGGAAAAGTGATTCCCACTGTAGTCACAAATAAAAAAAGTTACACGTTTCCATGGGTGCTTGTGAAGCCAAAAGTTTGCTCAGGCCATGGAAGCAACCTTGTTAGAGGGAAAAATATACTGATTTCATGCTGAAATTGTTTACTGAATAAAATATTTTGAGGCCTGGCATGTCTGGACTGCATATGGAATGAGCATCTGTATGTTTATATGCACATATTTGTGTTTGTATATGGTTTCTAGTTCTAATATATATTAAAAAAATAAATAAAATGTAAGAACTGAAAGTTATGTATTTGATATCATCAACAGCAAGAATAAATGACCACTCCAGAGTAAAATTTCCACTGTTGTCAATATTGTAACAAAGATATTATACACAAATACACATTAATTTTATGTATGTATGTATGTACATGCGTATGCATTATAGAAATAGAATCTATAGAAATATATTAAAGCATTTGTAGAACTGCATAATCTGATGGGACAGAGATTTCTGAGTTGAATGTACTGCTATAGTTCCAAGGTCAGTAGTGGAAAGAGTTGTCAGTGTTAGAGCCAAAATGGAGACCCAGCAACAAAAACAATGGGAGGTGAGCAGGAGTTCTGCTGACATTGGAGACAAACATGTCTTGGTAGCAGCAGAGAGCAAAGAAAAGGGCAAACAACAGAAATTACAGCTTGGGAGGCTCAGATTAAACTTTAAGAGAAAAAAACATTTGTTAACCAGGAGGTTAGTGTTGGCAATAATCCCACTTTGAGCAGGAAGCTGGACTAGATCAGCATTTCTATGGTTCCATGATATTTATTAAAAAATGTCTGTCAGGTATCCCACCTTGAAACAAACAGCACACTGAGACAATAACTCGTGGTTTAAAAAGGCTTAGCTATGGATATTAATTAATAGAACAAGAGGTAACTCTTGTTTTCCAGGTCACTGACTTATGCCTATTTGTGAAAATATTAATGGGATATTTTAATTTATTTCTCAATAAAAAATTAGGAGAATTGACCTATAGCAGTTTACACTACAAGACTTCCCCACAGGAAACTCTAAAATTTACTTTTTCTTTGATGAGTATTGCAATGTTAAGAAGAATAGAGCAGCTGTTAAGAATTATTGTCTGTATCAGCACCTTGGATTCCATTGTCTGGTTCTACTAGTTAGCTCTTGCATTGCTCAGTTTCTTTGATCAGAAAAGATTTTTCATCTTAAATGTGCCAAAAATGTACCTGCATGTAATAACAATCATATAACCCAGAAGGTTCTCATAGAATTATAATCAAAAGTAAAATAAATAGAACTAATTTTAGTACTCAAATACAATGTGAGAAATTATTTTAATTTTTTGTTCTGTATTCTGTACCAAAACAAATTATGAAATATGTGCTTGATTACAAATTTTAATTTATTCATTTGAAAACACTTGCAAACATTTTTTCTGGTCCATTCATTGTCTTATGTAATTCTCTGCACTGTTTCATCCTTTATTTCAAAAGGAAGAATGACCTTGTACTTGTGAGATGCAGCCTCAGACACTTTCCGACACTCCCAAAAGTTCCCTCTTTTACTTGGCTTCTGCCAGAAGATTTCTAAATGCAAATGTAGGTGCTTTAAAGCATGTCCTGATTGCTTAATGATGAATAACCACAGATGACTTGAGTTCTGCTTGCTTAAGTACTAATTATAGATGTCTAGCTGAAATACACCCAACATTTTGGGTTAGTAGGGGAGGAGCTTGGCTACTATTCTGACAGGTGCTGGAATAAGACTTGAAGACTGACAGGAGTAATATAGGTAATTAATGGCTGAAAAGATTGACTGTAGCTATTATTTGCTTTGTTTTTTTACCTGTAAAATAGAGAAAACAGTATTTCTTAGGAAAGAACTCTAAAGTATTATGAGGATTTGCTGTTTTTGCAGACCACTGTGATTTTGTTTTCTGGAAGGTGTTGTGTATGGTGAGAAGAAGTTATTACTTTTCATCTGGTGTTGAAGGCACATGCATAGTTAATCATGCATCCCATACTTTCACCTTTCAACCCAAATGCAGCAAAAATATTTTTTACTTGCCTTCAGCTTAATAAGCAAAATTACTGATTTTTTAATAACTTTATGAGCCTGTGCCTAAATCCAGCATCCACTACCTAACTGAAGGTCTGGTTCACAGGACCCTAACAGATATATCTGTTTCTTTCCTAGTCACTCTGCATGAGTGTTCTTAAAAAGTCAGTGCACATTTTTAAAATGTCACTGCACTTGTACACATCAGTGAACCTCATAGGTTTGAGCTTCTGCCATACTAACCCTGAAGAAAGCCTCAACTTATTTTTGTGATATATTGGTTTTGTGGTGATGAGCAATTACAAGTCTATTTTAATTTACTTCACTGTTTGGTAAATTTTAACACCTCATGCTCATAGCCTAGTGAAAACAAAACAAAGAAAAAGTACTATTCCTAGTTAAGTTAAAAATAATTATTCTTCCAACTACCATTTTACCAAATTTACCAAGAAATATCTGTGCATATAAAGCAAAAACTCAAATGTGTCCTCCTTCCATTGCTATTATGAAAACTCCAAAGGACCTCCACCCAAAGCAAAAACCAAAAAAATTCCCTGTTGTCTTCTCGTTTCTTAATACTGATTTCTTGGTAACTTACATTGTGGAAACACACTGTCAAGAACTAGCACTGGGTATTTTTTACTGCCAGCTCTACTTTGGGAAGCAATTGGCTGTTTCTCAGTTGAACCTGCTAGAGAATAACTTTAAAGGATTTTAGGAATCAGTATTTTAGCAGCTGAAGAGAAAATTTATGACATACAGTGAGATATATTACTTGAATTTAAAGAGGAAAGTGTAATTACACTATAATTATGTGCTTTTGCCAGAAAGGAAAGGGTAAAATAAACTGTAGAATATACATTGAAATATCTTTCTCGCTTCATATTAATAGGAACACAAAAGGAAACAAAATGTCTCCATCACATTTCCAATTTCTGAAATTCAGATACCTTTTGTGTGTTTCTAAAGGAGCTGCCTGTGCTGAGAGCCAGTCAGAGCTGGGGCTGCCACGCTGAGCAGCAGGAGCACCATGTCTCTCTGAAACTGTCCTACCAGCCCAGCCTACGAAAAAATTCCTAAGAAACCCTTGATCAGATAAGAGGAATGTTTTCAAGCAATAATCATGCAAAGGTTTCCCAGATGGATGATTTTGCGCCATGAATAGAACACTGTGGGGCATTGTTTTTTACAAATAGCTTTCATCCTTTCTTTTTTATTTTTTTTTTTTTTTTTTTTCACACAGTTGTCTTTTATTTCCTTGCAATGTTGGTGGTAGGAATTGCTGTAGGCCGCACAGGGAACAGCCAGCCAACTCAGAGTTTCATAAAACTCTGTCTACAGGCTCAAGCCTGCCCACAGACCCTGCAAAGCACAGAGCTGAGCTCAGGGCAGCTGTGTTACCTACAGCCAAGATGTTTTTCACCAGTAATTCAAATCAGAACATAATCTGATGTGGGATATACCAACATAGCAATGCATCATCCTCTTTGAGATACCTCAGGAGCTGGAAAGAATACAGGTATTGTTCATAAAGTACTTGTCTCAGCTGATACAACCAATTTCTCACCTGCCTACCAGTTAGCCTAGCCAGAAAGCAATGTTAAAGGGCCTCTTCTACTCTCGGTGCTTAACTTCTTCAAATATCATGAAATAGCACAGAACTCTTACAAGCTTGTCCACCACTGGAGCTCCTGGAAGCAGTCTGAGTTACCTTGAAGACAGTGTAATATCAATAAAGAATTTAATCAAGAAGAAAGAGAAGAGAGAATTACACCCTTGTTTGGTCTGTTCCCTTTTTCCTTTCCCAGAAATAACTCCAGAGTGAAAACAGCGAAAAAAGAATCAGATTCGTGTTTCGTGCATGATTTCCAGCAGCCTCGGCAATACGAATTGGAAGCCACCCATCTAGCCGATGCACGAAGACCACTAACCATGTACTAAATAACATATTTCCATTTTTTGCTGCCTTTTTGGATTATTTCAATGGCACAGCTCAAGACAGCTGCAATCAGTGCCTAAGGAGTTACAGCTGTTCATCATGGATATGTCAAGAAGGAGAGGGTTTGGAACTTGTTTCCAAGGATCCTACTGTGTAGAAGGCTGGCAAGAGCTGTGGAAAAGAGAAGGTACTGAAAGAATTTCTGTAAAGCTGTTTTCCATAGCTGTGGCTTTGGTCACATGTGGTAAATAGTTGAGGTGCTTTTTGGTTGGGCAGCCTGGGCATTTTTACAGCAACTATCAGGCAGTCAGCATTTCAGAGCTGGTGACTAAATTATTGAGGGGTTTGTTTTTCTGACGTTTTCCTTGATATATCTTATAAGGTCAGGCATGGGCGAATGTTTGTAATCAAATAACTCATTCTTACATTTGCTGTCTCAGGTTGCCAGCATGTGAGGCTGGGTCAGACTTTCAGTCCAACTCATAATTTTGGGGAAAGTACTATTCAAAGACATGTGGGTAAGTACAATAAGCTGCTGAAAGGAGACTTCCCAATTTATTTAGCATAAGAGAGACAGAGAAGGTTCTTTTCTTATCCCAAATAAGCCGATGACTTTGCTTTAATTATATCATGGTGAAGAAGGCCCAGTGTTTTTTGCTGCTGACCTTTTAAGATCTCAAAAGCAACATTATTTGCAACTCTAGGCAGTTACCATGGTGCGGTGGACTTATTTTTAGCCAATAGCTGGATGATTAAACTTGGCAGAGAATGATGTAGATATATGATGACAGAAAACTTCTCACATGGGATTTGTCCAGAAATCTACTGGGCATCTTTTTGGATAAATATAAATTGCCTTTGTTTGATTAATGTTTCAATCTGGTCTTCTATGGTTGCCTGAAACGTGAGTGACCAACTTGAAAGCAAATTAGAAGAAAAATAAATATTTCTACATTGCAAGGAATTTTCATTTCTAGAGATAAGTGTAGAAGATGTATATTGACAATTTTAATACAAATCAAATGCTTCACAGATTATGGAATCTTTTTCCATATGGCACCCACACAGTGCAGTTTTATGGGTCTAGCTCTCCAGCTGCATCAGTTTATAGGAGGTATATATGCCTACGAGTGTCTCCTGGTGCTGAACATATTTCATCTCTCACCTCCCACCACTGTGGCAAAGGTAAACAAAGCAGGATTTAAAAGATAGAGGAGGATGAATGAATCCAGAAGTCTTTGTGTCAACTAAAGCCAGAGGATAGAAAGGAAGTGATATGTAGCAACAGGAACCTCATGGAAATTCCTGACAGTTATGCCATTCTCCCACAGATTTTACAAATGTTTTGGATAATCCTTAGTGCCATAATGACAGGGACTGTACACATGAATGCAGATGATGTCTAACAAATGTCTTTCCTCTCTCTTCCTCTGTGTGTGTACATATGCACATTCATACATATAAAATTACAATCATCTCTTAAATAGAACTTTTATTGCAAGACATATCCTAAGAAGCTTCATGAGCCATAAAATGTGACAACAAAGCAAATAGGTACCATGTGCTCTACACAGTCATGGGAGAGACATTTACAGGCACTCAGGGATCACAGTGATATACCTGCATGGATTCAGGTTATACCAAGCATGAAGAAGCTCTAGAATTGTTAGAATAGTTACATGCCTTTTCAATACCTATTTCATATATAAATTCCACATATGCCAAGACCCTAAAGTGATTTAGGTACAGTTTTCTCTAATGGTTACATGACTGAAAGATGGAAAACTAGCAATTTCTAGGCTTTTGGAAGTGGAAACTGGGGAAAATGTTAATGAAGAAGATTCATGGAGACTGATGTTAGATAGAAAGGCAATTAAGGCTGGCCTCAAGCTATGTTCAGTACCAAGAGACAAGCACTGTAGGCATATAAACCTCCTATAAACTGATGCAGCTGGAGAACTAGACCCATAAATCTGAAATCTGGCTGGCACTGTGTTGATTTCCTGTAAAATGCTGCTACCTGTTCAGGTATGGCTATAATGTGCTTGTTGAACCACATATTAATGTCTTCTAAAGCTCTCAGCATGAGAAACAGAGTGTGTGCCAAGCATTCATAATGAGCATGCTAAAATAAGATTAATAAAATAAATAAAGGAGAAAATTAATCAGAAAATATTTTTCACAAAGTAAAAATTGATTACAGAAGGGAAAACAAAGCACATTGAAATTTTAGGTAACCTTTAAAAATACCCTCACCTAACAGTTCCCTGTCACAATCAGTTCATATTCAGTGCATTGTAACCAGATGAATTATGTGGAATATTATAGAAGATGTAACTTCTGAATGTGCTTTAATAATGTACAGTAAATGCTGACCTTAGTAAAACATAGTAAACTTGTAAATAGAAGAAAACAACAGATTCAGAATCAACACCTAATTTCCCTGCAACCTACAGAAGAAAAATTCAATATGTTCTTGCTTTTGCACTTGTTGATAAAACTGTTTCTTACCACGATTATTCTGAAAAAAAAAAAAAGGATATTCTACTTTTTAAAACAATATTTAAATTTCTTTACAAAACTCATTGGAAACTTACATTTTCATTGAACTTTTTCAGTAAAACCAGAGATGTTTGCGAAATCAGCTGCATTTTTTAATTCGTTCTTTGAATGGGTGGGAGGAGAGGGGGGGTATTTCTTATATCTGCTTCTATATCTCAACTATTTTTTTGTTCCAAAAGGTCTTTGCAACTTATTACATTAATTTATTAATGGAGAAATGGAAACATGATTTTCTTGGACATTGTTTGACCAAAAATGATGAAAGAATTCTTGGATAGTGTGAGGGTGATTTAGAGGAGAAAGAAGAGAAGATCAGGAAAATCAGTGAATGTTAAAAGAGGTTACAAAACGAGAAAATGAAGATTTTAACCTTTTGCAGGAAAAAAATCAATTATGGTACTGTATTGTTGATTTGGGTTACAATTTCTTTATGCAAGTGAAGTGGAAATATATGAAGTACTAAATGTGCACCCGATTTCTGGAAGAAGTTTAAAAAACCATTAACTGTGCACTAGCAAGCTGCCAATAACAAATGAGCCCAAGACTATAAATACAATATTTGTGTTGAATTATTTGACTAGTTAGATTCAATAAATCTTTAAATCAGACCTTCCTTCTGAGGTATCTTTTATTGTGTGCTTTCACATTCATGTAGCTTTATTGATTGTATCTTCTTCACTGCCATATGTTAAATTGCAAGCAATAAAATTGAAACATTAAATCACATTCCTTTCCTTTCATGTGTCACTTACCTATTGGGAACATATGTTACACTGGCACAATAAAACTTGCCCTGAAGGCGTAGTCTGTGAACGCCAGGCTGTGAAAATGGAGGCGTATAAAAATGTCCCAGTGTCCTACCTGAAGATTAAGCTTCAATAAAATAAAATTATAAATATTTCAAACATAAAATATGACCTGTAATGATGTAGTAACAAATTCTCTAGAGTCCATGGCTGTAAAAGGAATGCAGAGGATATCTGCAGCATGTGTCTTCCAGCAGATTTTATCACCCCACCTATGATGCAGGTCACAATATTTCCTTGAAAGGGTTTAACTAAAACACTTTTCCCACTCAGTTGAACTTTTTGCCAGATTAAATTAGCTAATATTTCTTCTTAATATAATGCCTTTTTTTTTTCCTATTCATCTGAGACAACTGATACCTACACAAAGAAAATTAATAATAATTTCAATATGCTTTAAAATAATATCTAATACCTAAGTAATTGATGTTAGTGTATAAAACATTTATTTCTGCCTCCATTAGAACTAGGCTGATTGGTTGTTTCTTAGACACAGGCTGTCGAACTACATAACATTTCTGATAAAATAATGCCTTAAGGTTCCCATCTTTATAAAGAACTAGGGTAGATAATTAGATAAAAATCTAGTTTTTAGTCAATTTTTTCCTGTCTCATAAGCACCAGATGATCCTCATACTAAAGTCCCAATACTTTGATTATAAATTTATGCAAACAATGTACAAACTTACTAAAAGGAAATGAAAAGTGATGAATTTGAGTCTTTAGAAGCATGCATATTTCAGAAAGTTTTGCTTATTTCTTCCATCTTGCCTGTCCTTGACAGAGATTGTCAGTAGCAAGCAAAAACATAGCATGGTAGTTTGAAAAAAGTGAAGAGAATATTTTTTTAGAGCTGAATGCTCAAACCAGAGAGGATGTAATTGCCAAAACCACACTGGAACTAACTCACCTATTCTTCCCAAAAGTGCCATGGGGTTTTCATTTCACAATTGGTCAGTGGGACATTAGGATGTTTGTTTCATTGCAAAAGACTGTGAAATACTGAGATTGAAAGTAACTTTAATTTCATTTCCAAAAGAACAAAGTTTAACTGATATTTTCTAGATGAGTCCAAGAGAACAGCTGGAGTTTCAATAGGACTTCAATCTCCATTATAAAAATGAATTTTCTGTGTTGCTTGGGAGAGATGCTTGGTTCCTTCATCTGCTCCCTGATCATAATGCAACAGTTTGACTATATTTATCTATATAATCCAATTCTTTTTCTTCTGACTACAGTCCTTGCACATGAGTTTTTCAGTAAAAAATCAAAACAATGTCTGACTTAATGAGCATTATAAAGGAAAACAGTAAGTTCATCCAATCATTATTTCATCATGAAAAGTCTGATTTCGAGGCATTATCCATTGCTTTTATTCTCAAGCCCAGGAGGGAGCAAATCAATTGCAAATGCAAAATTTGTCCAAGGCCTTGGGCCCAACCCTTGCAGAAGAAGTACAGCCCATGCTAAATTGCTGTGCTCCACAAAAATTACAATGGGGTAGTGGGAAGGAGTCTTCAATCCTGGCCAGAAAAACTGCTTATGCAGCTGGGTCACAGATGCTAATTTAGGGGAAGGGGTACAGAAGTGAGTGCAGGCATTCTCTTTTAAAAGATTTGGTTTGCTAGATCTGTACAGCATTTCAATGTTATATATGTTCATGAACTAAAAAAATATCAATACCATACAGGGAGGATGTAACAATCTTATATAAGTCCTTGGGGCTGCTGCTGCTCAGTCAATCAACTTTCAGATCTCCAATGAATGTATCAGTCCCGTAGATATGTATCTTAGGGTAAGATATACTTCAAATTTTAGCCATTTGAGGTTAAATATTTAAGTATGAGCTGGTAACCCTTCCTCTACAACAAAGGAAGATTTTTCAGAGACATAGATTTCAATTTTAGATAAAGGTATACCAGCGTTTGGATATGCTGAGGTTTTTGTTGTTTTGTTTTTTTGATTAATATGAAAGGAATTTAGGTGATTTGACCAGAAATTAGCATTTCATACTCTTAAAATTCCATTCCTAGTTCTCATTCATTATTGTTATAGAGCTGGATTCTACAGACCTCTGTCACTTTTAAGGCAGCTCCTTCCTGGACAACTAATACCACTGTTTTATAAGAGTTAACTGGGCTGTCCTGACTTCTCAGTGAATAAGCATGGCCAAATCTGGCTCTCCTCCCAAGTCTGTTCAATAAGGTTGGCTAAGAATCCTTGATTTACTGTGAACAAATAGTTAAAGCAAAATTCAAACCAGATAAATAGATCATTTATGTAATAGTCACTCATTACTACCACCCCCTGCCACTATGACATTATGAATACAAAATATCTTTATGGAATTAGAACTGTGAAGATTAACTGCATTGAAAGTTCTGTCTATGGTTACATATGGCTCAGTTTTGTGAGTGCAGTTCCACAGGGTGCATTCATGTAGAACTATCCAAAAACTTAATAAAATCCCCAAACCCCATTATGTATGTGAAACTGTCTTTGTATTGCTTAAAGTGAAAATTTAGCACAGCAATAGACAATATTTCTGTACAATGATATTGTCTTCTCATCTGTAGCTTTGTGTATTAAAAAAAAAAATGTATGGTTGCATTTAAATCATACCTGGGCATATGAAGCAGGTCTTTAAAAAGAGCAGAGTAAGCTGTCTGCACTGAAGTTTCTGTTGCTGCAGAGAAACTACAACCAAGGGAACTCACCAAAGTTAGGCTGAATGTCTCACAAACACACATCTATACATAATAAACACATGTATACAAGCCTGTACAGACTAAAATTCATTCTTGCACAAAAGCTGTCAGAGCTTTTACAACAGGAGCCTCTGACATTTTGAAAGTACTTGGAGACAGGTAATGCTTTGGGGTAGATCTGCATATAAAGTGTGGAAGACCTAACATGAAGAAAGGCAGATTTAATTAGAATACATGTTAAGACAACTCTGTAAATACAGCTCATCACAACTCAGTCATTCATAGTACAGAAAGAAGGGTTTATGTACAGCTCTCTGCTGTGCCTCTGCAGGGATGCTCTCAGCTTCTGGCCAGTTCAGTAGCTTTGAGTTGCAGCAAAATTGGCACAGCTCTTTCTGGCCCTGGGGAAGTTTTCTTTCCTCATTTCTGATCCCTGGTTGTTTCTGCCTGTTGCTCCTCTCAGCAATCTCTTCCACTCAGTTGTGTGGGGACCACTTTATGATTTTTGACCCTTTGCTGGACAGCTTGCAGTCTCTGAAAGTTTGTACCCTGTGAATGAACTAAATAATTTCCAAGGAACGAAAATTTTTTCTACCCAGGGAGCTTCACTTGACCCAGTGTAACACATGAACAAACAAAAATAATACTACTATTCACGTATGTATGCAGTAGTAATATTTTATATGTACATATAAAATATGTACATGTGTTTGTGTGTGTGCATTCCTTAGCAACAATATTATTTACTGATCCTAGGCAGGAAAGGAAGGACACATGGAGGGTTTGCAGTACCCAGTGCAAGACTGGAAATGCTCAAAAATCAACTGACTGTATCTCACCTATGGCCAAGACTGGTTCACCTGTGCAGGATATTTTTACACAAAGCTTGGCTAAAGAGCCTAAGCAAGCAATAGTGTCTTTGTGATAATTATCCAAAATGTATCACAGGAGGAAATATTCTTCAAAGAACGCAACAAATTAAACCAGATAACCAAGACTTTGTATACTGAGAAATCCCTTCAGATGAGAAAACAAGAAGCATTACATTGAGAATATCTCTGAATTATTTTATTCTTTAGGGAACTGGCACCAACCCAAGATGAGCTTTAACTCAGAGTCTGGAAAAAACAGTGTAAGTTTCAACTTGTCTTCCTTGCAAGAAGACATTCTGAGTTTTGGTTGCTCCATTTAATTTTGTTTTGATATAAACAGGAGGAATAATAGTGGTCATATATCTTCTATTACTTCCAGGGGATTTAATGATATTTTTTAACTAAGTGTAAGATATGTCAATACTCCTGAATGTAGACTGCACAACAAAATTACATCTTAAGCCACCAGCAGCTTGATGCAGAGGAACTTGCATACAGGGAAGTTTTCTATTCAAACAAGGAAAGTCATATTTGATGACTGAGTTTCTAAAATGTGTTTTCTACTTAGTCCAAGCAAGTCACCAAAACCCAATTAGGTGAATGTAAATATGATTCTTTGAAACAAAACCCCATCATAGCATAATAAAGATCTATTCAAAATATATTTTAATGAGAGAAAGTACAATATGTAAAATAACTTATAATTTTTTTTTTTTCTTAATACTTGCAACCAATCAACTCTTGAATAGAGAAAATTTCTGGAAAATCTCCATAGCCTAGCAATACTTACTGCTATTGAGTTCAGCACTCCTGTTGTAAATTTATCTTCTTCTTTGTTGTAAAATACAGAGCAACTTGACAAAAGTAATATTGAAAAACAAACAAACAGCACAACCACCCAAAAAGCCACTTTCTTCCAATACAAAGCTGTATGAAAATTTTTAGACAATAATTTAAGACAGCTACTATATGAAATCCATTTTTAGATTGATGATGGAAAAACTTTCTGACTTTAAAGTAATCGTTATTTATATTTTTTCTTGATTAGAAAAATAACCGCATGAATTTTCTTGACACTCACAACTTTTCTTGCAAAGCAGAATACCTTTCTGGTTTAGTTATGGCATTGGTGAGATAAACTCATATTTTGTTGATCAGTTTACAGCTTGAAGAATATCTGTTTGCACATTGCAAACACACATCTGCCTATTCAATTCACTCTCAGATAACAAAGGGAACAAACCATTGAGATAGTTAAAGCATTAAAAATAACAGGATTAATAAAAAATATTTTCAAAACGTTGGTAAACCTGCTCCCAGAATGGAATAATGGAAGTGTTTTGAGAAACACTAAGAAGAAAACAATACCTCCTGTGTGGAGTTCTGTTTTCCAAAAACTCTCCAGCTTTTATGTAAAACTACCCTCTAACACTCTTTCCTGTCTCAAAGGTGCTTAGATTTTCTTGAGAGGAAAAAAGCCACAAAGCAAATCCTGAAAGAAATCATCCCACTTCATATCTTTTGTTCACACTTACCATGTAGCTCATGGTTTTTTTGTAGTAAGGCAGAGGTGTGAAATTTGCCTTTTGTCCTGCTTCACCCAGTCAGCAAATCAAACCATTCTAGGCAATGCTCCAGGAGACTAACCTCCACAAAAAGTAAATCTGGTTAATATTAGTAGCCTAAATTTCATTGCCCACCCTTGTGGGATAGTGATGAAACCACTTTTCTCATCTGACATTCCAACATGCCATCTCAGAAATTTAATAGCTAAATCTACTTTAGAAAGATATTTCCAAGTATCCAACATTCATAGCATTTTCCTGCAGGCTGAATTTATTTTTAAAGTCTCTGTATATTTGCTTGTCCAAGAAAAGGATGCCAAATGCCATTCCTATCAATTACTAAATACATATATATGATCCATTTGGAAGGTATTGCAAAAATTTGGAAGTGTAAATATCTTTGCAAGCTGCAGAAAAATCAGACCGATATGCTTAAAGGTGCTATGTGTACATGAGTGCCAGATGTACTGGGCTACAGAAAGCATCACTTCTTTTTGTTATTTACTCCTTAAAATCCACTTGGCAGGCTATTGGTAAAAAATCTGTTCACTAAGGGGGTTTGCAAATGATGAGTGGTGTCAGCATTTACTGAGATAGAAATAGAGAAAACAAAGACATGTCAGTGTTTAATATGATCAAACTAATGGCAGCACAACTTTGAATTTATAGAAGTTCTAAAGCACCTGGTTTCCACAAAATTGAGCTCAGGGTGGAATTATTGTTCTGGTTCTCCTGTAACACTGCCATGAAAGAGGATTGGATTTCCAAAATAAATATAATGAAAACAAGCATGGGCTGTTGTGTATACCCAAAACACTCTGCAGGACAAGGCACAAATATGAACAAATGGCTCAGATGTACACTTTATAACCCTTGTGGTTATTTTCTGCTGAATTTAAGGGGGAGAAGTAGTAAAGCATGTATTTTTGCATAGCTCAGAAAATATTTGATACCAGTCAACCTTATCTCAAGCTGGTAGATCTTTCATTTCAAATCCGATGTATGCTATCAATTCCAGTACAATTGCTGCATTTTACATGATTGTATGTGGTCCAAGTTTTGATTATGGTCTCTGGATATCCTTGCAATATGAATTGATTGATTGTACAGTTCTTTAGTTATAATATGAAATATGTAAGACAAACTAAAACCAAGATTATAATTGCAATAAATAGCACAAAAAATTCATAAAAACTATAATTACAATATTGAAAAGTAGGAGAGAGAATTGGAGAGTAAGATTAATAACTGAAATATTTTTTCTTTTCCCAAGTAAATTTGGACATCCATTTGTCCATAACTTAATGATATGCACCAGGGATCACTGAGATTGTTCTTTTATCTAAGCTTGGATTCACCTCCTCAAGATGCAGCTGTGAACAAGGCAGGTAGCAAGTTAATCCAGACATCCCCAGTCTCACCATGCCTGATGCAAAAAGCTAGGGCCATTTTCCCATTTCTTTTAGGATTGAATGAACCCTACCTATGGGCATCAGTCTCTTCTCCCACATAACAGGTGACAGGAAGGGAAGAATAGGGCTCAAATTGTGCTGGGATTGGGGGTCTAGAATGGATATTAGGAAAAATTTATTTACTGGAAGGATAGTCAGGCACTGGAATAAGCTGCCTAGGGAAATGGTTTTCCCTGGAAGTGTACAAAAGGTGTGTGGATGTGGCACCTGGGGACACAGTTTTGTGGTGAGCATGGCAGAGCTGGGTTAATGACTGGACTTAATGACCTTAGAGGTCTTTTCCATCCCTGATGATACTATGATTCTAAGAGCTGGTGAGAAAAAAATTGATTTCCTTCTGTATGAATTATCAGGATGGGTTTACTTACAGCAAGCATTAATTTAGTGATTCAGTATTTCTAGTTTATGTATTCAATGCATTTTTTCAGATTTTAGCTGTTCCAGCTCTTTAGATTATCAAAGAAAATTTTTTTATCCAAAGGACACAGGTGTGAGGTATATCAGCAAGAAGTTTTGAAGGCTTTCATTTAAATGACATAGTAGACTTCTATCAGAAATCAGTAGATTTACAGAATATTGTTCTGGAGTTTATAATTGTATTTTCATTATTAATAATGAGTCACATTTTCTTCTGGCATAAACTGGCACATCTCATTTGAAATCAAAGACACTATGCCATTTTATTATAGGAGAATTGAGCCCTTTGCACCAGTTTCTGCTTGTTAATAATCTGTGAAATAAAAGTGCTTTCATTTTGAGTAGAGCCCTCAGGATTGCACCAAATAGTCTGGCAATTTTGTATGCCAAAGCTGTGGGCTGTTGTTGTTGTGTGGCAAATGTGTAGATATACAGTGGAACTGGAAACAGAAAGAAATCTCTGCTTGAGCTATTTCATCCTCCACATGTGGTGTCACTTTAGTCAACAAAAACAGTTTATTTCTTTATGTGCATCCTTCATTTTGTCTTTTCTTGCTTTATTTGGGCTATAACAATTTTGAAAATGTTGTTTTAGTTAATTTTTTGATTGAGTGCCCAGAAGCTTTTGCTCTGAAGGAAGAAAGCTTCAAAGTGTGAAAATTTTAGCATTTAAAATTAAGTTTCTGTCTTACAAATATTTGCAAACATGCTCAATTCAGAGGTAGTCAACCTAAAATTTCTGAACTACAAATGTTTTGCAAGCATATGGTATGAACAGATGATATAGAACAGGATAATAGGAGTTTGTAAAAACAGCCTAGCAATATCATGGCTGAGTTCTAAAGTTATCCATCTAACTGAATCCAAAAAACTACTATAACTTGCTTTTCCATTTGGAGTTACTCTCTATATAATCACTATAACCGTGGTTATTAATTTACATTTAAAATAAAATGACTATATATTTAGTCTAAGTGATGTGTTTTGGATTCTATTCAAGGAATAAAGACTAAGATTTTCTTTTTTTTTTTAATTGTGCACCACCTTTTTAATTGTATAGAGCTAGGTATTGAATTCGTACAAGAACCAGGTGTTTTTGTTATTGTTGAGCAGAGCTTACACACAGCCAAGGCCTTTTCTGCTCCTCACCTCACCCCACCAGCAAGTAAGCTGGGGGTGCAAGAGCTGGGAGGGAACACAGCCAGGACAGCTGACCCAAACAGAACAAAGGAATGTTCCAGACTCCATGGAATCATCTTGAACATGTAACACCAGTGGTCACAGTTATGTAATTTGTCTTTCCAAGTCACAATTACATGTGATGATGGAGCCCTGCTTTCCTGGGGATGGCTAAACACCTGCCTGCCCATGGAAAGTGGGGATTAATTCCTTGCTTTGCTTTGCTTTGCTTGGAAAACCTTTACCTATTGAGCTGTCTTTACCTCAGCTCACAACTTTTTACACTTACTCTTCTGATTCTCTCTCCCATTCCACAGAGGAGGATGAGTGAATGACTGTGTGGGCTGAGTTAAATTTGGAGTTAAATCACAATGGTGGAATAGAATAGAATGAAATCTATGCCTGAGGACACTTTGAACACTGAAACTAGAAAAGGTAAGAAATGAATGTTCACAGCTATGAAAGAAGAGACAAATGAGGCAATGAACAGGTTGGTACTCTACCATATAAATAAAATGTGATTTCTACATTTCAGATAGGAAGTGGCAATCAAAGACAATCAGGTATGATCTAATTTTTCTGAAGGATTGTTGGATATATTATATTTTATTGTATTTCAAGACCAGTAGAGACCACTACTGTTATTCATTTTAAACTCTCAGAAACAGAAGAATTAAGCCAATGATTTTGCACTGTCTCCAAAATTTTTGGCTGAACCAGTAAACATCTTTCAGCAAGGTATCCTAAAAAACTCATGATGAAGAGCAATACCTAAGTTATTAATAAACTACCCTATTGAGCTATTATATTATTATTCTTACTACTTCAGCCCTTTTATCTAGTCACTTTTCCCTCTGGATTAAAGACTGTCCTTCAATTTTAGCAATGTCACAGTCCAGTAATATTTTCTGATGACCTTAGAGAAAATGCACCTAGGACACTAAAAAAAGACAGTGTGGAACAGCAGATTTAGGTAAATATGAGGACTCAAAAAGAAATGAGAGGAAATATGTGATGTCAGTTTTGTGAAATAAATTCTCATCACAGGAGAAACATGGCAAAAGAAATCACATTTTTGCCAGATGCATGAAAAGCAAAACATATGGCTTGTTTGTCTCACATTTTTCACATATTTCTTCTGTGTTGACAGACAGGTTTTGGGAAGATGGAAAATGCCTTTCATTTCAGCGAAAGGTTCTTATCTTTTTATCTTTCTTATTTCTGTGTTTGCCAGCTTGAACAGGACTGTCTCAAATGGTTAAAAATTATTCCAAAGAATGTTAAAACCAGGCATATATTGGAAAAATTAAAGAAAAATCAAGAGAAATTTTGATAGAGTCCCACAGTTTTATAAAAGATACCATTTTTTTTCCAAATTCCTTGGAATAGGATTTTAACAATGAAAGGAAACAGTACTTAAATATCCCTTTATTTTTTAAGATAGAGGAAAATCTGTTAAACCTGGTTAAAAAGTTAAGGTAAATTCCTTATCCACCTGACCAACAGTAAAAAAAAGAAAAGTAAACCCCCAGATTCTTCTACACTCATAAGTGTGACAGTCCCTAAATATAGCTGCCTAGTGCTGGGAATAGACTTCACAGATGGGCTCCCAAGTTTGTCTCAGTCAACAGAAGCATTTTGGCAGCTGAGAGTGGGCTCTGCAATGCAGAGTGTATTGGGCAATAGGACAGCAAAACACACTGAGGAAATCTGTCCTCTCCATGTTCTGGAGGATGTCTGTCCCTCGAGCAGCTGGTCTTGCTTCACAGATCCTAACCTTGCATCTGTCCTGGGAACATGACACCAGGATATCAAAAGAGTTATCAAGTTCAAAACACCTCAATTTCAGCATAAAGCATGGTTATATGAGCCCATACCTATGTTCTTTCAAGACCTTCCATTTCAAAGAAATCTTGTTTGCAGCTGAATGCACTTGGCTTAACTCCTTCCTCATTTTAGCAGGCTTTGGGTACTGCAAGCAAGGAATGAAGGTGCAAAATTTTTCATAAAGAAGCTGTTGAAAGGAGAACTTATCTATAAATAGGATTTTCATAGCCTGTTCTTTCCTTTTTTAAAAAAAAAAAATCACTACATTTTTTCTCATCTTGCTATTTTTGAAACATGATTTTTTGTTAAAGTTGTGTGAAACTGCGACTCAAAAAGGTTCAGTACCTTAGTTATGGGTGTCACTGTTCTGGTAGTTAAACACAGCAGTTTAGAGCAACATGTCTTTAAAAATGATCCCAGAGTGGTGGCATCAATGACTTTTGTTATGAAATGGAGATGAGAAATGATAATTAGTAATTAATCTCCAACACATAGGTTGGCAGTTAAAGAATTACTATGGATTAAAAACCAGAAGAATTACACAAGTCACATAACAAGGGCAGAATTAGGCTGCACACCAGGAAGGTATTTAAACAGGCTTCTGACTTAAGAGATGACCTCTCAAATGCACAGTTTTAAAGCAGGAGTGCAGTGGAGTCAGTGAGATAAAATAGCAACCAATAGAACTATTCATGTCTATAAGTGTTTAAATATTTTGGGGGTAACTAGGGATATACTTTGCATGAAGAGAAACACAGAATTCAGTTAATGATTAATTCAGCAAAATATTTTAACAGTGTGCAGCAACTATAATAAGAATCTTTCTGAGAAGAAGTAGTGTAAAAATTGAATAAGGGCCCTGAGACGTGTGTCTTTGTACAATACCTTTATAAATCACTCCTGCTGAACCAAGTCAGCATCCTGCTATGCACAGCTGCTTGCCCAGAGAAGTTCAAATAGAAAAAAATTTTAAAAAAAATTAATGTGGAAAAACACTATACAGCTGAAAAATTAGGCAAGCACAGTTTGTACTGGATAATTAGTCATGTATTGGCAAGTCCTGATTATTCAGGGTGTCACCAGCTCAGAAGTCATTTGACATTCTGATTTAGCCTGTAAATATCTAGTCACATGCTAAATAAAACAGTTCTTTTTTGCTAATGCTGTTTTAGCATAAGCTTCTTTATCTATTTAGAAACTCCTGCCAGTGTTTTGGAATTCCAGCATAAGAAGAACTGGAGAAGCAAGTCCTTAACTAAGCCACTTAGAAATTTCTCTGCTCTTACAAAAATGGTTATCCATGAGCAGTAATCTATCCTATTATAGTTGCTCAGACTTTGTTGAGCTGAGCCAAGAAAAATACAGGTAAGATACAGAAAGGCAATGGTAACTAAAACAAAATTTGTTGGATTGCAATTGAAGGATAACTAAGATTAAAACAAAATTTCACAAATAAAAATGACTCACTCAACTTTGGTCAAAAACAAAAAAGTCAGTTTCAGAGAATTCCCAAAGAAAATCCTGTTCCATGAAAAAGTGGACAGAAATGGTACTTTTGGAGTGAGCAAAGGAGCTTGACAAATGGGCCAGGTAATAATAGTATCCAAACAGTTAGATAGATTTTGGAACTTAGGAATCACCAGAATGCTGAATTGAAATTAATAAAATCCACTCCAGTGCACATACAGAGAAGATGAGCAAGGAGTGCTTTATCCATTTACAAAACAAATGACTGAAGTTTTACCATTTCTCCAGATGCATTAGATTAAAAGGAGATCAAGCCAAGGAGATGGTTTCAGACTGCTAAGAGCAAATACTCCATTAAAAGAAGATTAACACTGAAAGCACAATTGTTCTACACATTTTTCTTATAGATTTTAGTGTCACCTACTAGGGTGCAAAATACAGATGACGACTGGAAATTCTAGGTCAGGGACTAAAGGTGAATTCAAGGTGAGAAATGTCTTAAGAATAGAAAGAGAGGAAGAAACACTAAGTATATCCAGCCAGAAAATCTATAAGATGAATTGGTATGATGGTGTAGTTTATGCTTTCCCCTTAGGGATAGTGTACTTAGCAGTAAGTAGAAGATATCAATGCCAGATCTGAAATGAGTAAAAGCGCTTTTGCTTTTTCTCTGTGAGCAGAATTTAGCAATATTTACAGGGAAATACAAGGGTCTAGACTGTATTTATTGTAAGACAGGAAAGAAATTGAAAGTGGGACAATATCATAGATTCATGACAGCTGGATATGTAGAGAGAGATGATAGGTTTTCTTGCATTTGCATTCTTTAAAACACTTCTCTAGATTAATAGGCTTCTACTGCCTAGGGTTTGACATTCATAAATATTTACATTAATTTTCCCTCAAATATTTAGAGGATAGTAAAGAATTACTGAGATTTCATGTTATTGGCAATCCAAGAACTATTTCTAAAATATTGGAATGTATTCTGTGTTTCAGGAAGAAATCACAAGAGCAGGAAATCTCATTGGCAAAGTATTTTTATGGGAATAACTGAAAAATCTTTTAGTCTAAGTAGAATTTTTAAAATTGCTTATCTGCCTCTAGATAAAAGGTATGCTGTGTCTGTAGAAATAGGGAAGGAGAAGAATATGGAATAATACTTGAAAACAAAAGCAGTAGACAAATAGCTACTGCACTATTCATGAATGGTCATTTGACTCAGAGGTCAGAATTTTGATCTCCATCCATGGATTGTTATATCTCAAACAGCATCAGCACACTGCAATCACAGAGTAATATGGCAGTAAAAATAAAGCCTACTGGCACTTGACAATAGTTTGGAACAGTAAAAGTGGTACAGTGATATGGCAAGTGAGGTCAATGTCTAGTTAGGAGCTGTAATTGTTTACGAGCCTGTCTGGAAAAGCAGGTTTTGATGTTTATGCTCAAAGTTCTTGGTGAGCAGAGATTTGGCCAGACTAGTGGAAAAAGTAATGCTTTTTAAAAGAAGCTCAGCTTTCAGAATGGTTTCCAGCCCTTATATTTTTGTTCATCAAGGACAAATGGCCACTAGGACTGCAAAGCAGTCCTTGAGGTTTGTGATTTAGGCATAAGGACAGCTGACAATGCAGCTGCAGGTCTAGTAGCAGTGTGTTAGCAGCAGCAGATTTTAAGCTGTGTATTTCTTATTTTGGCATGCTCTCAAATATGACTTTTCTGACCAGACACTTAGTCAGGTTCTTTAGAAACACATACCTATTTCTCCCTTTTTTTCTGTTTGGTTACAATGTTTGCTTTAAATCCAAAAAACACTATAATGCTGATTCTGTCACCTGTGACTCAGTAGATGGGCTTAAGCAGTTCAGTGAATGTATATTTGGAGCGCAGACAAAACCTCAGTGGAAACAAAACTAGACATTCAAAAGTCCATGCCATGTTTATGTAGTATTTTCTAATATTTCACATGCAATTACAGTTAGTGTCTGGCTGCCCTCTAACTTACCTGCCTCTGCTTTGTGGTTTCCCTAGTCAATAATTTAAACATAAAAAAAGAAGAAATGTTTTTATCACTGTCTGTTTTATGGATTTTAGGAGCTGAGTCAAAGTGAATTTACCAATGGGCCAGACAGGGATGTACAAAGATGAAAATAGATTTGAGACCTGTTATTTAATTCAGGAAGCATTTGCAGGTGGTAAATATTAAATATTTTCATCTATCCTGAGTGTTACTAAACTACAGATTACTTTTCCTTCTGTAGTGAAATTCAAACTTCAGCAATCATGTCTATTGTAAGCTGAGGTCTTCTTTTTAGAAAGAGATGACCCTAAAAATTAAAATTTATTATCAGATCAAATTTTTTTGCCAAAGTTGAAGACTTTTGGATGTGTACTTATATTGCTTGCAACAGAATTTGAGTCTGCCATTAAGTTCATGCATGGATCCATATCACTGTTCTTCTGAAGTATGAGGATATCCAAGTTCATTCCTCATTCTAATAAATAGGAAATGATTGTCTTATTTTCCCTTAACTGTGTATGACTTGGCCGTAGCTCCCTTTGCAAGAACAAATTGTTTAAATCAAATTATGGTATGTATACCAATAGCAGTGGTAAAGCTGCTTCAAAGTATGTGCAGAAAAATATCTGGCCTTCTGCCTTTTCCCCGGAGTAGATGTGGAACAGCTGCTTGGCCGGGGAGCTCCGGCCGCTCAGCTCAGAGAAACACGCAAGGATTCCCGTAAAGGTGGGAGATACCAACGCCACAACTTCTGCTTCTACAAACTTACTTTGCCATGGCATTTGTCTGTTGCAGGAAGCACAGATAGGTGCCTTTGGCTATCAAAATATGCCTCCTGTTTGTAGCTTATGAACAAATATTTCTGCAGTCAACACAATATCTTGAGACGTTCATGATTGGGTAAGATTCCTCTTAAAGCTAATTTTTGAACTACTAATAATTATATTGTGTTATGGTCAAAAGGAAGGAGTAGAAAGTTGTATCATATGAGTAATTCTATGGTAAATATATTCTTTAAAATAGATCAGATAAATCACTCTCTAGAAGTAATTTTTTTTTTGTCAGTCTACAAAAGAAATCTTGACATTAGTTAATACACATGTATCCACAATGTAAGCTTTTATTGTTAAGTCAGATGAATCCCAACATTTGTGCAGAAAATGTTCACAGTGACTTAGAATAATTTGATGAGACTGGAAATAAGTTGAATTAAAGATGAGTGTAATTATTCTTTCAAAAAGTAACACAAAATAGCTATAGAAAACCTAAGCCTGAAAGTTTAGACAATGCAGATACTGTAAGTGCACATTTAAATGCCAAATGTTTTTATGGTTGTATGTTCTCAACATGGGTGCAAATGTTGGCATGCTGCTTTAATCCAACATCTAGCCTGGGACTTTGGATGAGAATCTCACTTAACAAAGGAGGTTCACAGCAATTCCTACTGGAGTTGTGATCTCAGTGCTCAGGAAAGAATAAAGGTTAAGAAAATAAACTACTAGACTACTTGCCTAGGCTTTAGTCTTGCTGTTCTTTTGTTAATTCCTCCATGCAAACAGACATATGAATATGCAGGTTTTATATTGCTGTATTGCTGTATTCATATTGCTGGTATGTTAATACTGCTATAGAACTTAATTAAATAAATAAACTAATTGGCTGAAACAGTGATATGTTATTAACTACCATTTGTCCTCTTTGATTAGAAAAAATGCAGAGTTCATAGCCTTTAGCTTGTGTGAGGTGGTAGTATTAGAAATGAGTTAGTGAAAACAGCTTAACTGTCCTCTATATAAAGAATAAAGTTGGTAAACAAATCCCACTTGGAAAACAAGCACACTGCAGAGCTTTGGCAGCCTTGCTTTTGTATTATTTTTGCCTTGTGTTGTTTTTTTAATTAAATGAAGCAAGGCAGAGCATTCAGAGCATGACTCAAGCTATTGCTAAAAGTATTAAATTAGATTAGTTTGGCATTTAAGTCCCAGCAATTTTGACTCAGATTCTTGGACTGTAAAGAAGGGAAGCCTTGAGGAATCAGGCTGAGGTCATTCCTTCTGAAAAGTCAAGTCCACATAAGTATCAACACAGAATATTCCTTTTAATGCTATTTCTCTCTCATCCATGTGCCTTGGTTATGCAGTGTGCCTTAGCAAGAGTTTATTAGATGTTTCTGCACATAATTTGGGAGGGGAGAGGAGAGAGGAAATTACAGGACATTATACATGGGGTGTGTGTGGGGCAAAGGCACTGTGTACATATAAATCCTTTGAGGTTTTTTCATGGTACCAAGTGTCCTTTTTCAGAATGTTTCCATCCACTGAGCCTTTTCTTCCACACTACCAAGAACTCGTGTTGCCTCTGCTCCGCTCTATACACACAGGCTGCAACAGGAGGCTTCCCTGAAAGGGGACACTAGCTTCATCTTAGGGCTGGGGGACATACCCGCACTAAAAACTATCTAGAATAATTTAAATTTCACTACAAAGAACTTCATAAATTACAAAGGTCTTCTTCTGCCTGTGTGGAGACTATACTTCTTTTTTTATTTTCCTTTTGATTTTCTTCCTGGAGGATGTTAGCTCAAGAACTGTAGTTTTAATATAAGGTGAAGAGGCAGAAACATTTAGAAAAAAACAGAGAATGACACAAGGCTTAAAGGTTAAGTAGGTTCAGTCCCTCTGATTAAAAAAATAAAAAGTCATCTACTTTATACAGGAACATAATGACCTTTCATTTATTTACCACTGTCTGACAGCAAACCCTCTGTGCCTTCAGATGTTTGCAGAGTAGAGCACCCAGCTCTGACCTCACTTCTTACTGAGACTTTCCTGTTATTCTTATGCCAATATTTGCCAGCCATGGCTACTGATGCTTGTAAGGACATGTGCTTTTTCTGCAAGGAAGTCTGTCTCACTGGGGAGGAAAATTGTATTATATTTAAAAATTTCCACTGATCTGAATAAATCTAAGTGTGGATAAAAAACATTTTTCTCAAAAAAGTAAGTTCCTTATACATATGATCTATTTTTGAAATTACATCCTATCATTTCCCATGTTCCTTCTTGTTTAAATTACCTTCTACTAGGAATGTAATTTTACAGCCTAGGTTTGTGACAAAAGTATTTTAATTTATTGTATGCCAATTGTAAAGTACAGGTTGTTATCGACAGTAAGTAACATATTTTAAGATGTCCAGTGATGAGATTTTTCTATACTGGATAAATTTTAAGTATATCCCTTTAAAATACCAAAACCTTAGGCTTAGTCTCACTCTATCAGAGGTGTAAGAAAAGTCAGTATTCATACACAGGAGTAACAGGGAAAAAGAAAATAGAAAAAGAGATTACCTCCCTCCCTTGCCCTTTGAAAGTTCACAGACCAAAGTATTTAAGTGTTTCCTTTGCTCCCTCCCCAGCAGAGCTCAGGACTGAGTCCTACAGCACACGTCTGACTCCAAGGATGCAACCTACAGGCAAAGAGTGTTACATTTCCACATGATAGCTTCTAAATTTCCTGGCTGTAAAATGCAAAGCCATAACTGCATAAGCATGGATTACTGAAGTTCTGGAGCAGATGTTTACTTTTCTGTCAAGTTCCTCCTCTTAACAGTCTTCCAGAGATGCAAGTAAAGCACAAACGAAACCCAAACTTGCAGAGTTCAGTTTTTGTAGAAGAAAGATTATTTATTTATATTTTTTTAAAAATAAAGATGCTTTTAGAACAAAAAAGATTACTAAATCCTTGAAAGATGAAAAGGGAAAGAAAAAGAAAACAGAAATCCCACAAACAACAAACAACTAAAACTATCAAAAACACCAAGCCAAAAAGACCCGTCAACATCAGTGACCATGGTGGGAAAGTCTATTTCCTTTAACCACTGCCTCTTCAGCCATACCAGCACATCAGTGTTCAACTTACTCTGTTGAAGACCAATTTTTTTTATATGTAATATACTACTGTTGCTCTTTTCACCCTTAACAAATTATGCAGAAGTTAATGTATTCCAAACTACACTAGTAAAAAAGATAATCTTGAAATCAGGATTAGACTATAATCTAATTGTTGGGCCAGACTAAAATTAAGAAAGTAGCATGCATCCAAAAATATCAGTTTGTTATAAAACTAATTTTAAATGAGTCCTTGAAGGGCTATTCCAAGAGGGTTTTGGTTTTTTTTTGGCACATGTCAGAGGCAAGCAGTTTATTAAAGAAGGGGAAAACAATTCAAGGATTGCAGCAAGTCAACATTTGTTACCATAAAAAATAATGACAACAAAATCAAAACAAATCTTAAAGACTAAAAAAAAAAATAAATAAACAACTCCACTTTGCTCTCCCCAAACCAATGCCACCTAAAATTGAATCAAACAGTAAGACTTTGGCACTAATTCTTCCTTTATGACTGGACTTTAAAAATAAATAAATAAACAAATAAATAAAATGTTACAGCAGCAGAATGGTACTACTGAAGGAATATCTTCTTCAAAGTGTAGATATTGAATATTCTCATATATGATAACCCTGAACTAATATGTGACATATTCCTTACTCATTTATACATAAAATTTTTGCAATTTTCTACTATCTCATAAAAATCACGATTTTTTTTTCACAGAAATGTTCATCTTGGCATTTTCCACGAAAAATAACTGAGAGAAAATAATAATATTTGTTGTCTCCAATTTTTTTAAAAATTGAAATTATTTTTACTGTTGTCATTAGAGGCAGTTTCCTTCTTTCAGCTGCCTACCGTTGTGGGAAAGAAAATTAAGAAGTATCAACTATCAAAATTTGAAAAAAAATTTAATACTATTTCTACAAAGTTTCAAAAAATTTCACAAATATGGACGATGAAGTTATAATCTAACACATGCAATGAAAATTCTTTAGCTGATACTTTTCTAAATATAACTTTTACTTCTTAAAAATAAAATAAAAAGTTTTAAAATTCTATTACCACATGAATTAGCTGAAATGGCATCTTCAGTCTGAGCTAAACATGTAGCTGTGACTGTCTCCTGTTCAAGGCTGTCTGGGATGCAGAGTTTAGGCAGCCATACCTGAGCTATGGATCCCCACAGACACTCTGTGAGCAGCCTGGAGCTGAGCATGAGAAGAGGGAGGCTGGTTTTTGCCATAACAGTCTCATGGCTACATTTCTATTTTCACTGGGGAAACTTGGATGCAATCCTTCCTTATCCAGCAGTTTGAAATCTGTTTCTCACAGAGAGGTTGCTAAGATGTGATCTGTTCTGGAGCCTGAACCCCTCTTGTGCTGTTCCCTGCTGTGCTGTCAATCTCACACGGTACCAAGCACTAGCAGAACTCTAATGTCAATGACAACCAGAGAATCAGCAAAAACAAAGCTCAGCTATGCACCAGTTTCCCAGTTAAAGCAGCATCCCCACCTTGGCAGCCTTCTAGGGAGACTCTTCAGGTGGATTGTAATTACATCCAGCCCGGTTTTCCTGCTCCTGGAACATACTGCAGGGATAGTGACAGTGTTAGTGCTGCAGAGTGAAGGTTCCTTCATGTGATGGGACACCATGCATTTTTCTGGGTCAGTGCTGCTGAAGGACCTGGCCTGGCTCAAACAAGAAATTCCAAGAGCAAGTGCAGCAGGCACAGTGGTGATGGGACACTGTGTTTTGCACTGTGTCAGGGCTGCTGAAGGACACAGCCTGGCTCAAACAAGAAATACGGGATGCAGCCTGTCTGATCATCCAGCTGCTGCCAACAACCCTCCCTATGCAGGTAAGCTACTGGCACTGCTGCTTAGAAAACAGTCATCATGGAATTACCCAGAAACTGCAAGTCAAAAGTACTCAGTTAATAAAAGAAGCATGGTTAAATTAAATCTAATAAACGTTCTTGCTAAGACATACTGCATAACCAAGGGCAGGTAGTCTCAGCACCTCTAGCTGTGTTGTTCTCTGACTGACATATACTATTTAAAAAAATCATACTGCACTGTGCACAAAACGAAAATAAAACTCAGTACCTTGAGAGAAAATTAACATACAGAAAATTACTCAAAATGGCTTAGCTTTATGGCAGGTAGAGCTTCAAACTTTTTAAATCAAAGATTACATAAGAAAAAGCAAAAAAGTTAAAAGCTGAGATGAGATTAATAAAAATTACCTACTTTTACTTCCATTATGACAAATCCTCAGCTTGCTTCTGGAGCGATCTAATGTGTCTGAATGCTGTGGGGTAGAAACTGTCTCCACCTACACAAGGAACACTGCAATGTGTCTAGTGCAGGGCCATTCTGGGCGCTGACCCATGGTGCAGGTTTGCTCCCCGCATCATCAATCAAGGAGGCAATTTGAACACCAAGGTGGATGGACAGCCTCATTAACTCCCTCTCCACTGGAGCAATTTACTAAATATAGACATGTACCACATTTTTTCTTTGGGAATTTTGGTGGTAAACAGAGAAACACAAAAGCCACAAGTAATGGTAAGTGTTTTCAGTCTAAATTTGTGCACGGCTATTTTTAACTGAGGCAGGACTTGTTTTTTGAAAGTAAGGAAGAGGAAAATGCTATAAAGAGCCACTTTCTCATTCAGAGGAACTAATGTGAAAAATAATTATTCTTCATCTATACTGAGGGTGTACTCAAATAAAAGATTTGATTCTGGAACTGAAGTCCACATTGAGCTAAGGCAACTTTCCCTGAGTAACCTTCTGTACTCATCTGGTTGAGAGAACAGGGAGAGTGCTTCCATTAGCGGAGAAAGTTGGATAGAGATATTGTGCTGGTACTGATTGCTTAGGTCATTAGAGTCCTAATGTCCTCCAGTCCAACTCCAGCGATCTCATAACAGTGCAAGCAAGCTACATTCAGGCAGTGTACCACAAAGAAAGAAGTCAAGAAGTCCAAGATTTTTTTGGTAAAGAGCTCTATGTATTTTGAAAAGAAAGGGACACTGTATGCCTTTTCCCATTTCTAAAGATTCATTGTACTGTATGGAATGGATTTTGCTGTCTTAGGCATCAGTATTACACCTACATAATTCCAAAGTTGTGCTGGAGTTCCACTGATGCTGATGCCAAGAGATTTGGGCCCCACATCTAAAATCTGGTATATTCCTGACAGAGAAGTTCTTAACTTCCAAGACGTGACTGTGGCTGTCTGTAAACCAGCTGTCTCTGCTGTGTTGGGCATAGCACCATCACTGCCTGTAGAGCTACAGATGCTTCCTCAAAGTGAAGATCTGATTTCCTTTTGAGCAGAGATGAGAGCTGTTAGCTTGTGTATAAGAGGTGGGTTAGGCTACAGAAATGTTTCTTGGCTCACTAAAGGGAGATAAATTATTTTGAAATTATAGAGCCTAAATACTAGGATTTAGTACAAGTGTCACCGTGAACATTTAAGGATTCTGAGCATTATTCTGGATAAACAGAAGTTTATAGCCTGGATGACTAAACCAATCCTATCTCATAGAAGGCGTTGCCTGAAAAAAATACTGAGAAGGAATCCCTCCTCTGGGACATATAACTACTGCACAGACATTTTCCCAAGGGGAGGGTACAGACAGATGGATGTAAATCCTCTGGCTTCTTTCCCCACGAGCCTTACTTCAGACTCCAGAGGAATCTTTGCTTGAAGGCGAATTGAGCAACTGCAGAGCTGCACTTTTCCTTGCAAGTAGCTGTGGAGCACAGCTCCTGCTCCAAGCGAAGGGAAGCACATGGTTCTGCTGAATTCCCAGCTGTCCATCAACTTTTGGTTTAGGCTGAAGAATTTGGCTCTGAGGAAATGTGTTTAAGTTCATCCTATCCTCTGGTGGATAACAACAGCCATGGCTGTGTTACCTTGTGTAGTAGAGTAAATAATCACTGCAAAGCTGGCAATTGTTGTAGTTAAGTAAAGGGCAACGTTTTTAGAGAGAAGAAAAAGCTGATGACTTCCTGGCCCTGAGTTTTGTATATTTCTCTACATTTATTGCTCTGCTGAAACATTTCCCCAAACCATAATGATGCAACACATAATCTCTTGTTCAGCTGAAACCATAGATGGCAGAGAATACAGGGAACACAGCTCTAATCAAAGAAAATAGGAGTAGACATTGGATCTGATCGGGCAGTCTGGTTATTTTATAGCTACTCTGGCCTTAAGGAAACAGATTTCTTTCCAAACAGAACCTGTTAGAATACAGACATTTTTTGACATGCTGAAAGTCTGCATGTGTTTGATCCTGACCAACAATCCAAATGTATATCAACAGAAGGAAAGCACACATCTGCAACAACAGGCATGTTTACAATCATTTTAATGACACCATTAGATTCTGTTTTCCAGTGTTCGCTTATTTCAGACTTTTATACAAAAACCATGTGAGATAAGTTTACCACCTGTGCACAATGGAAACAACCCATTTAAATGAATAATTTTAATTGCAAACATAGCTCAATAGTTTTCTTCTGTTCACTAACATAATTGTGGGGGTAAATTTGTGTTTACCCTGAATACACAGAGTTTTTGTGTTTCTGCAGAAGGTTTCTTTTCCATCAAGCCTAGGCTAAGAATTACTCTGAACAGTACTTAGCATGCTTGAAAAATAAACAAACATGCTTTAAAAATGGGTCACTTTAGGAAGTTTTTCAGGTGACAGGTGGGATTAGTTTTAAATGGGAAATACAGTCTTAAAATACATCTGAAAACATCTACGTGATATGTTAAGCTCTTCTGGATTTAAATGTTTTAAGAAAGTTAAAATGCTTGTCTTTGAGGGCTTGGTATTGTTCCAACCGATGTCACAGGGAAAATTCACGATAATTTCTAGAAATTAAAATTTAAATTAAAAGTGCATGGGTGGTGAGACACAAAAAGACAGAGAGAATGGAGAAACAGTCACAGCAGATGTGATAAAATTCCTGATTTTTTAGTTAAGATAAACAGACACACACACACACATCCTCCTCACTCAGAGCTTCTTTGTACTGTTACTAAATACACCCACAACCCAGGCATCAGCTCTGCCTTATTGTGCAAGATAATCAAAGGGGAAAAAAAAAGTCAGACATAAAAAAAAAAAAAAATAGCTTCATGTCTATGAAGATGTTTAATTCTCATTGACTGGATGGATATTTATAGTCTAATCATTAAACATGTAATTAGCACTCCTAGAGAGAGAAGAGAACAGGGGATCACAGGTGATACTGCTGAGATGTTAGAAGAGATTGTGTGCTACAGTCCAGCTTTTTATGTAAAGGAAAATATGACACTAATCCACAGTCCAGGTCTGTGCTTTTCTTTGCACATGGGCTCTAAAGAAAACCTTTGCAACACAAACAGCAGTGGTGAAGGTGTGAACTGCACACAGGTCAGCTGCCCACATCAGCTTCTATCAATTAGAAGAGAATAGTAGATTATATCAATTGATATTCAAGAGAATATCAATTAGTAGAGAATTCAGCTGGCATCAGATCTGTACTAACATCCAGTCTCTGTTAATTTATGTGTAATCTATGCATGCCTTTTCAAAAGGAACTTCATTTTCTACAAAGATGGGGTTCAAAATGCACATAAAATAGCCATAGATTGATATTTCCACCTAAAAACTGTGGGGTTTAAAACCACAACGGAACAGAGTGGAGAAGAAGGTTAGCTAAACCACAGCTTTTTGTATTTTTCAGTTTTAATAAATGAAGTTCAGGGAGCACTTCTGAGATTTGGGGGTTGGGTTTGGTTTTGCATTTCTTTCAGTTTTTGATTTTTTTTTTTTAATTGCTGGAAATTATAAGTTTTCAATGTCCACTGAAAAATTCAAAAGAAACACCCCCCCCCTTTAATTTATCCACACTATGTTTATTAAAGCCAGGCTAAGAAAAGAATAATTCTAAACCTTTCTTCACATGAAACTTTGAATCTCCTTTTCTTTCTGTCTCTTATATAATCTTTCATTCCTAGCAATTAACTCCACTTATACAACCCAGGAATGGTTCCATCTTAATTTTTTTTCTGAAAAAATATCCACATTAAATGCACAATGGGATTTTACTGTTTTGTTAAGAATCCTGGTGAAAAATGACTGTGAATTTTACAGTAGTAAAACTAAACTTTAAAATATACTCAAATACAGATCAAATCTTCCATGTAATCAGCATTTTAAATTGGTGCCATTAAATGCAGCAGATAGCTACTGGTAGTTACATTTACAATCCATTTCTCAAATCATAGCATTATTTAGCTTCTTGGAATATCTGGTGTCTCAGAAATGTCAGGGGCACCTTTTCAGCAAAGCATTTAATTGCACAATTACACGTGTTTTAAGTACCACTGAGGTATTTGAAAATGAATTAAAACAAGGTTTAAACATGTAATTACATTTAAGCATAGTGTTAAGCACAATATTGAGCTGAGCTCTTTAACATTTCTAGTTTCCAAACAATCAGTAAGCCACTCTGAAGTATTTAAGGATGTTCTTTCATATTTCACAGGTGGGTAGTCAAATAAAATGGACTTTTTTTTTTCTTCAGGCTCTTTTAAGTTATTTTTATAAGAAGAATTTTATATGCACTTCGCTGAGCAAGTTCAGCAAGCTGAGCTCTGACACATGCAGTGTGTAAGCCAGGTGCTCATGTTTGCCTGCTTACCATGAATGCAGGATTTGTTAAGAAGCTGGAGTGCCCATCACCACCTCACATGCAGTAAATGTTACAGTGCAAATAAATTAAAGTTCTGCAGTCAGTTTCTCACAACACCATTTTTTAATTAATGCCAGTGGCCTCTTGTCCTGTCACAAGGCAACACTGAGAAGAACCTGATGCTGTCTTCATTCCCCAGCCAGTTATTCAGTCAGGCAAGGTCTCTCTGAGCCTTTACTCCTCCAGGCTAAACACCCCCAGCTCTCTCAGCATCATCAAATGACAGACCAGCCTCTTAATCATTTTCTATGCCTTCCATGGTTTTGCTCCACTTTATGAGTATTTTTGTTGCACCAGGGAGGCCAGCATTGGGCCCAGCATTCCTGATGTGTCTCACCAGTGTTGAGTAGAGGGGAGCAATCACTTCTCTGGTCCTGTTGGCAATCCTTTGCTTCCAGCATCCCTGGAGGCTTCTGGTCTTTTCTGCCATAAGAACTCATTGCTGGCTCGTGTTGGGTTTGCTGTATGACCAAACCACTGGGTCCTCCTCTGCAGAGCTGCTTTCCACATGGCTGGTCCCAGTGTGCACTCATACATGGGGGTATCCTTCCCATGGGCTGGACTTGGTGTTTTCCTTTGTTTTTTGAAATTTTTTGAAATTTTGTTTTGAATTTCAGAAGGTTTCTGAGTACTTGGTCTCATCAGCAATCTCCTTAGGAAATAGTAAATCATTTAACAATTTTTGCCCTCAAAGCAATACTTGGGTACAACAGTTGTGATCCTGTAAGTTCAACTGATTTCCAGTCCACCTCACTTATGTAGAATACAATTGTGCAGCTTGTCTGTGAAGATATTAGGGGAGATAGCAAAGAAACACCTTATCAAAAGTGAAGAGAATCCACTTTCTGCTCTCCCCTTATCCACCACGCCAGTCATTTTATTGTTGAGGTCACCAAGCTGGTGAAGCATGATTTCCCCTTTCTAATTTCATACTAACTGCTCCTGATCACTTTCCTGAACTCCATGCCTGGAAATGATTCCCAGCATTATTTGCTCCATCCCCTCCCAGGGTGATGGCAGGTGAGGCTGACCAACCTGTAGTTCCCTACGTCCTTCTTCGTGTCTTCCTCAGAACAAAGAGGGATTCTTTCCTTTTTCAGGCCTTCAAAAACCTGATTATCAGAATATTTCAAACATAATCAAGAGTACCCTTTTAATGACATTTACCCGCTCTCTTAGCACTTGCATAAAACTAATTTGGGTTTTGAAGCTGAGTCCATTCTCAATTTTTAACCTCTCACTTATCTAGTTTAATCATCTGTCCTAAAAAATCACTACTTTATTGTAGAAACAAACATTTCTGTTTGTTTCCAAACAACAAAATAAGGTTTTGATTTAATTCAATGATATTGTAAGCAAGAAAAATCATAATACTATAATAAAAATGTCTTTCTTACTGACTAAATGAATCGTAAAAAAGAAGAGAATCAGAGAAACACAGAAAATCCCAGGTTGGAAGGGAACTTGAAAGACCATCTGGTCCCACCTTTTATTGGAAGGGAATCCTACATGAGATCATCTATCATCCTGTTCAGTCATCATGAAAACTTTCATTGGTGAGAGGTATATCAAATACCTCTGGAGGTTGTTCCAGAGATCGATTGTTTGTACTGAAAAAAATTCTTATATTGAGACGAAACTTGTTCCAGTGCAATTGTACCTATCAGCTCCTTTCCTGCTTAGGACACATGAAAGAGATCATCACTTAGTGGGAAAATTTTTCCCTCTGTGGATTTATCCCATATAGAGAACAGTCTGCATGAGATCAGAGGTCAGGAGTCCTAAGCCCAAGGTCCTCTTTTTAAAGTGTATTTAACTCCAGGGAATTGACATGGTTAAATGAAATGCAATTATAGAGTGTAAGCAGAGCAAGACTTTAAGGCAGTGTCTGTTCCATACAGGCAGAAAACAGTAAGAAATAGCAGTTTTGCTTTTCTGTTTTTCACCTCCTCACACGCATTAAATGGGCATGACTTATAAAGAAAACAAAAGTATCAAAGGGAAATAAAACCAGAAAAGTGAAATCAAAGTATTGTACACACTATAATTCAATACAACTATTCTATAAATGAACTCATTCAAGGCTTTGCTTCTGTGTCTCACTGAATTCACTGTTTGTGTTTCTTTCAGTTAAAACAACTACTTATTTTCTTACAGGATTTTTATTGTTTATTGCTCTAAGAGAGAAGCATCTTTACCATGAGGGGCCCTGACTCCTCCACATTTCCCAGCTGTTTACTATAAAACATGAAAAGAGCCCAGAGTCCTTCCCATTCTGATTCTGTGTGCCCCAGACATCCGTCACTGGTATATATGTTTCTCTCTGTTGCAAGATGAACCTGATTTCTATCACTGTTGGCTACAAGTAGGATTTAAAATATTAAAATCTGCGTGTTTGTTTTTCAGTATAGAGTGCTGCAAAGTTCTGACCCCAGTTCACAGTGTGCCAGCTTCAAAGTCCTGTCAAAAGATTTCTAGTGCAATAAAACCCCCTTTCCATGGTCAGTGTGAGCCATTGTCGCAGCAACTTAGTCACACACAGCCACCCACTCCCTGCTGCTGGGATGGGGGAGAAAACCAGAATAAAAGCTAGAAAACAGTCTGTGTGTTGACATAAATACAGTTTAATAGTCAAAGCAAAAGCTGCATGTACAAGCAAAGGACAAGTAATTCCTTCACCCCTTGGGGAGACAGGTGTTCAGCCATCCCTGGGAAAGCAGGGCTCCATCACACATGATAAAGACATGGGAAGACAAAGATATCACTCCAGATGCCCCCCTGCCCTTCCCTTCTTCTTCTGCCAGCTTTTTTACACTGAGTATAATGGATCTGGAATGTCCCTTGGGTCAGCTGGCATCAGCTGCTGCCTGTGTCCAGTTCCTGATTTTTGTGCACCCCCAACCTACTTACTGGTGGTGTGGGGTGAGAAGCAGAAAAGGTTTTGATTGTGTGCAACCACTGCTTGGCAATAAAGAAAAATCCCTGAATTACCAATATCCAGCACAAATCCAAAACACAACCCCATCCAATGTACTCTGAAGAAAATTATCTGTATCCCAGTTAAAACCAACACAATCAGAGAAGTTCTACATCTGGTCTAAGTTTAAACTTAGCAATCCAGATTCAGATAAAAAGTTTTGGCACATCTTGCTGTATCCTGAGGAAACCTGAGGGACATGGGAGGCTGGATCTGTTCCACACTGTGCTATCCAGTGCCACATACAACTTTCATTGGAAAAGCTGTAAACCAAATTTTTCCTAAATAAATTGAGATATACATTCTTTCCAGCCTTGTATTTCTGCAGCGACAGCAGATAACAGATGGATTATTCCAGACAACACTTTGGTAATGTATTCTGACTTTTATTAAAGAAAAGAATATCAAGGGCAAGTTAGTAGGAGACAAAATGGCATCACCTGACTTACCACAGAAGATGAAAACTAATATATAGGGAGAAAGAATCCTATTAAAACTATAGTCTATCCAGGTTGTCAGCTTTTTATGTAACACAACCGTGTTTTCTTGTGTCCCTTTATTATATGTTAACTTCTTTCAAACTTTCCATATTCCACAAAACGTCTGCACCATTTCACCCTGAGGTTTTTTTCCCCTTTCTTTAAAGAGCCATAATGGTCTTTTTCTTTTTTAACTACGCCTGGCATATGTTGAAAGGTATCTTCTAAGATTTCATTTATGATAGCTCAAAAAATGTATGTCTTGCTAAGACTACAAAGCAAGCTAATGGTTTTAAAAGCACGGCGATGAAAAGCCTGGCAGGGGAGTCCGTGCTAACTACATACACGGATCATGGAAGAGGGTACAAGAGGTCATTTTTTTCCCTCCTTCTCTTTCTTTTTTCTTCCTTTTTTTTCCCCTCCAGATCTAGGATCAGTTTAGGTCACATTGGTTACAGCCAATTGCACAGTGGCATTCTTTGCCATTCATCCTCACCCAAATCCTTAATTACGGTCCGTACAATCAGAGCTGGAGCAAGAAGTCACAGCCCTGTATTGTTCCATGGCAAGTGCTAAGCAAAAAGGCAGGAATCTGATACTTGGTCACAGTTTGCAAACACTGTGGCTGAACCACCTGAGAGGGTCATGTTTTTACATTCTGAGACAATTTATTAGTAACGGTGCTTGTCACTTGGAAATCCCCCTAAAACTCCTTTCTTTGCATCAGCAAGCTGAAGATAGCTTTTGCTCTGCAGTAGTTTAAGCAAGAGGTGAATAAAATAGGTTTTTATGAACCAATGTAGACACAGAGTATCCTAATCTTACCCTTAGATATTGTCTCTATAAAAGCTTCAAAACTTATTGTCAGACTCCTTGGAATGAAAAAAAAAATCCTGACTGAGACATTCTTTCTTTTCATTCTGAACCAAATGGGCCTGATGAAAACTTGACTGATGTTACTATACATGTTTTTTTTAATCCCCCATTAGGCTTCCAGAGTCAAAAGGGGAATAATACATATTTTTCTTATATGACTTGTGTGCTAAACACTACCTGTTGGGAACGTGGTGTACAAAACACAGAGAAATGTAAAATTTCCAGTCCTGAATCAAAGACCTACCTCAGCTTTTCATTTCATTTTAAAAAGACAAATAAAAGAATAACAAATCAGTCAAAAATTACACTTAGTTAAAACTTGGTTTGCATTGTGACACAAATCCTTCAAAGTGTCAAGGAAATTTGAACTTATTTATACTTCTTGAAATTTTTGAAGCAAACTTGGGGAGAAGAGACTCTGAAGTCAATATAAACTCCTGGTGTTTTGAAGATGTTTGAGATCTAGACATGTATATATAAGCTGTTATTGAGTGTGTGCCAAGATGTTTCCTCTGATCTGCAACATTTACTCAGTAAAAGTAGCTTTGTTAAGGTGAACAGGTCTGCTGAAAACAATATTCAAAACTTGTGATGCCTGGTCTGCTCGAGCCCTCTCAAGTCAAGGAGTATTTGTGTTTGTCCAGCTAAAGGTTACTCAGTTCATGCAATTATTTCCCAGAGGATCCTTCCAGTCCTGCAGAAGGTGTCAAAATACGCTTTGGTCAACATATATTTAAACTGTTGTGAAGAATTTAAGGAAATAAAATTCACCCCTTTTTACAGAGCACAGCAGAAATAAGGCAAAGACATTTGTCTCATACAATTTTGTCCAAATCTTTTCTTAGAAATATTACCACTTTAGCCATTTACCTGTTTTTTAAATCAGGCCTTTTTTTTTCTTTTCATGTTCTCCTGGCTGCTATTCAGGAATTTATCATTTTATAACATTTTATGACAAGACAGAGTGTATCACCATCCAGGCAACTTAACACTGGCCTCTCTCACAGCCAGGCTGCTTGACCTTGTTGTGCTCATTGGGGACTGCGTGGGCGATTTGAAAGCTGTGAATAAGAGAACTTCAGGTAAGGACAGGAACATACAAACTGTCCAGCAGTGAAACACCACTTCTGAGGGGTGATAGCTGTTCAGAGTGCATTTTAAAAGAATATCTTTTCAGCAGCTTTGGCTCTGTGCTTGATTTCTCAGGTGGATGAAAAATCAGCTTTTAGATAAAAGATAAAAGGACAAAAAAGTGATGCTTCATTTCTTAAAATGTTTTCCATATTTCAAAACTAAAAAAAACCCCAAAACTCTCTACATTTAAAACAGAATTCACCAACTTTTTAAATGTATGTTTTAATAAAATGTAGAGGGAAATATCCTAAAGAATCAGATCTTTAACTGGTGTAGCTCACTTATTAGAGCCAGTGGGGTAGGCAGTTTATCCAGTTAAGTTTCTGGTTTAGACAAAATATACAAAGTAATAAATAAATAAAATTATACTCTGATGAATTTACATGTCTTGGGAAAAACAAACTTGTGTTTTCTTTTATATTCTCCAGAGACAGTTCATCTCATATTGTCTGAATTGGCAATTAAAATAAATTATGGTGCCTCCCCCAGCCCAAGCCTAAACCCCTGCTATGCAAAAGAATGACCCAATCCTGCTGAAATAATGAGCCACAGAACCACAGAACATTCTAAGTTAGAAGGGCTTCACAAAGATCATTGAGCACAACTCAGGTAAATGGCCACCCACAGCCTTGGCATTATTAGGTCCATGCTCAAACCAGCTGAGCTCATGGTGTTTGTATACATTGTAATTTCACATTGATTTCAGCCCTAGAATCCTCAATAAAATTGTGCTGATATGTAAATTCATAACTGCTATATTAAACCTACTTTTTGCTTCTCTCCTGTACAGATGCATTTATAGTTGGGAACAACATTCTAGGGTTTCTACCCACCTCATGTCTCAACAATATAAAAACAGCAAGAAAATAATTAAAGCAACACATAATGGCATTCTGGAGGTATGCCTTATTATCTTGGAAAGATAATGGAAGTTCAATACTGTGTTTAAACCATTGATTTATCTTCTTAACATTATGCTTCCTATGTGATCAGAAAAACAGTGAATAAATATGCTATGGGGAGAATATTTATGTGTTACTGAGCTTCTTCTTTGCTCACAAGCAAGAATGTTAACATCCCTTATCAATCATTTCATATGGCATTGATTTAATGACAGACATCTCACCAATGAAGCAAAGGATTTTTCAGCATCTTTTATACATTTTTTTTTTCCTGTGGATATGGATGAGTTTTTTGTCTGATTATTCCTGAGCCCACCCAGCAATTCTGAGTCGAGTATTAGAACAAAATATTTAATACACATTATAGAGTTTAATCTTTTTTCCTGAAAGTCAATGGGAGTTTTGCCATTGACTTGAATTACAGTTCAGGTTGACACATAAAAGGACAGCACTTGAAATATGCAATAAGTATTTGATTTAGACTATGATCAGTTTTACAGTTCAGAGTCCCTGATGGTGCATTCAGCAGGGAATGCTTCACTTCACAAGGAAACCTTTTTTCTTTTTGTGGTCAGTAAGACAAGGGGCAGGAGATTAGAGATTCCAAGTAACTGGACTGGAACACATTGTAATAGACACCAAAATAATACTTTCTGTGTGTAGTGAAATTATATACTCATAATTATGAAAAGGTCTTTAAAATTACACTTGTTCTTCTATTTGTTGTCTCTCAGTTACTTCCAGGTCCACATAGTCTAGTTCATACAGAAAAATCAGCATATTTTCAAGAACAGTGCTGCAAGGTAGCAATAGTACTGGAATGCAAGGCATGGATGAATCCTGGTTATATGATAATAAAAATTTATTTGTCTACATAAAAAACAGATGAAAAAAGGGAGGTTGAATCCCACTACATAGGCATTTTTTTGTTAATAGTCATACTTTGAATCAAAGCTGACATACTCATAATTGAAACAGCAGGGCCTTGGTTAGATATTGTCTTTTAATTTCCTGGTCTCAGTCATATACAAGAGTCATAATTTCCAATTCATTTATCAGTCTACATTTTGCAGTGCCTGAGTAGCTCTGGGCGTGCTATAGTAATCTGCTTTTCCATTGGAAAAAAAGAAAGGGATCTTATGTAAATAAAACATACTCAAATATTAATATTTACACATAAATGGAGTCAATTCAGGAAGCACACAATTAATAACATTTACTCTGGAGCGTCACTTAAGCCTGAATTGGCTTTATTAAGAGAAGAAAAATTTTGTGCTACCAACATAACTGATGATTAATATGAAACATGTAATTTCTCTTTTTAGTCACACCTGACTTAAGAACACTCTCTTAGACTTCGTTGCCACCAGTGCTTTAGATGATAAAAGCATTATTAGGCAATTACTTCAGAGTTTGTTTTACTATTAAGACATCAGTTAGGACGTCCCCTATACTGTAAAGACATGTTCCATATCTCTTGAATGTGCCAGACATAAACCAATTTGGAGACTATTTATTAATCTAAGCACATATGGGTCTTCCATTTCCACTATTTCATGCTAATGTAAAATCTAGCATTAAACAGACATGACTCCAGTTCTCCAAGTGGATTCAACCACAAGCAATTAGACTCATTTCCATGTCAGACCATGTGTTTTCAATTACACCATAAATTAATCCAACTTATTTTAAAAATTTGGTGGTTTTGCTCTTTTGTTTAGAAAATGAAGTCTGCAGAATGTGTTATATTAAGACTTTGGCCATGATAATTACTGACACTTTTTTTTTCAGTGTGATTAGAGCAAATGCAATAATAGATAATACAGTGATTTATAAGCTAATTTTCTGTACTGCAGAACAGCAAGTGGAAAGCATTTTTGTTGAACTCTGGATGTTGCTACCCTTTCCTTCATTTTCCATTTACACTGAATCTTATGGATGTCGCAGCTGATGTAACACAGTTTGTGTTACTTCTCTACTTCTTGGCAACTGTTTGGTTTATAAAATAAAGTAAGTTTTCTATATTAAGCCTGATCTCAGAGATTTTTTTTCTTTAATACTAGTCTAAAGTTTTGTTGGGTTATGACAAAGTGAATGCAGAATAACTCTTCCAACACTGAAGGAGTTACTCAGGATTCTTAGCAAGCTACAGTTTGAGCAGGATGAGGCTCTGTGTCCTTCACTAAAGGGAATATTCAGAGTGATGGGGTGAGAGACTGCAATGTTCACCTGCAGACACACCAGTGTTTTATACATCAATAAACAAATTCCTGGTCATTAGTAACTTTTCTCACAGTCAAATTGCAAAGTAATATTATGCTCACCTACAATAAAATGGTTTTCTTTGGTACTGTTTGATAAGTGACTTTATTGTCTTACCCCCATATTTCCTTCCTCTCATTTAGCCCTACATTTTTCATCATTTCCTCTGTCCAGTAATGCAATGTAATGTAAAGAGAATTACCATGAAGTATTATAATTCCATATTTGTTTGCAATAAAGAGAAATATTAACCTTTTGTCTAGTTTTACATATAATATCTTTTTGCTGGTAGTGAAAAGGAACTGAAATGAAGATGAACTCCAAGACTAAAAGTAACCACAGAAGAAACTGAGCTTTGTTTATAATTGTAGACACATTCAGGTGAGATGCCTTAGAGACTCTTTCCTCCACTGAGGAACTTAAAGAAAAGAAATCCTGGAAGTGGTCCCTTGGACTGAGAGATAAAGTTTTGAATATGGAGTTTGAAGCTTTCCACGAAACCTTGGTTATTTGCAGCTTCAAAGTTATCAAAGTTGAAGGGAAGGAAAACAAACATGCTGGAGATCACACTGGGGTCGGTTTGGACATCTCAGATATTGGCAGAGTTTTGCTTGAGTCAACACAGATACTTCAAGTTGAGTTCACAGCAGTTTTCAGAAAAATATATACTTTTTATTAAGTAAAATATACTAAATCAAAGAAGATCAAATTCCATCTTACATCTCAGCAAGCAGCTGGCCCTGGGAATTCCAGGTTTCAAAATGCTACAGAGGTACCCAATATTCTGAAGAATAACTTGAATTTTGTTAAATGTAACCTCAAAAGAACACACAGGAAGCCAGAATACGGTTGCACTTTCTCTTTGTGGTGGTGATGCTATTATTGTGCTTAGGATGAAATGTTATATTCTTACTGGGGGAAAAGAAGTCTTATGTCTTCAGTGAAGTCACAAATGTGCTTCTGTCAGCTTTAAAAACTTTTAGTGCAAAATCCCACGTAATTTCACTCCTCTTATTATTAGGTTCCCTGTACTGGGAATAAATGTATTTTAATTTTTCCCTATCCATTTGGCCTACCTCCCTTCCTCACCAGTTTCATCTTGTATTTCTTGTCCTCTTTGACTTATATTGCCCTCCAAATGATGTAACTTCACTTAATTTCTTTCTATTTTTTTGTACACCTAAATATACCAGCAAAAATCATATGGATGCATGTTATCAACTGCTATGATGATCTTCCTGTTTATGTGGTGGCCACTCTGATTACGTCTAGTCTGGCTTGCCAGCTGTCTGGGGAGCAGTAATAGATCTATCCTATATTTAAACACTGTTGCAATCAAGATACTTCTGTTTTTGTCAGCTGAAAGCACTGTGATTCATTTAAAAAAACCATTCTTATCCAGAGAAACACTGGCATATTCACTTAAGCACCTGCTTAATTTCAACAGAAATAAAAAAATGTAAATATGACTGTAAACTGATTGTGTGATTAAGTGCTTTCTATACTAGAATAAGAGAATGTCTGTGACATTAGGATGTATATTAGAATTTTGTTTTCTTTATTTTTCATTGGGTTTGAGACAAACTGGTGTGTAAGCCACAAGAGATATTTTTCATTAGTCAGAAGATACAGGAACACTTGAAAGGCAATTAAGCCAACTGTTTATAAGAACCAGGTCTAAAGGAAAGCTTAGACCCATAAACTATTTATACTAAAATGTCTCTGAATTCTCAGATTGCAATGATTAACATAGCCATTTGTAAACAGGATGGATGATCAAACCCTTGTGAAAATTGAGCGAAGCAAGTTTATTTTTTTGTTTCGTACACAATCATTTTTTCTAATGTTATTTACTCAGAAAATATAACAGATATAAATATATTTCATAACTTTAAACAGAGTAAAAATTTGAAAAAGCTGCCTTCCCTAGTATCCTTCTGCTTGTGTGCATTCGTGAAGAGATCATGAAATTTTCATTCCTTCCCTAATTCAAAAATGTTCACAATTTTTTTCCCCCAGAAAACAAGCCATGGTCTGCAGTTCATTTATGACCAGTTCATTTTGGAGATCTTCAGTTCACCACGTGGTATTGTTTCTGTTCCAGGTGATTTATGCTGTGGTATGTACCTAACAAATGCAGTGTGAAATGTGAACACTATGAATCTTGTATAAGGCTGGAAAGAAGCTCTCAGTAAAGATGAGAATTCTCAAACTTAAGGCAAGAGTGCAACTGGCTTTTTCTAGACTGCCAAGGTCCAAACATCCTGTTTAAAGATGTGTTATTTCTGCATGTGTGAAATCACAGGTTGCTTTGCACAATTTTCAGTGCAAACAGCATCTTGAGGAAACAAGTCCTGCTCTGTCTCTCCGTATGTACTGGGACAAGCAGGCTGCCAATTTCATCTCAAAGATGTCCAAGGCTCTGCAGTGCTACTCTTGGAGTGACCTATTTGGAGAAGGCACAGAACTAATCAGCCTCAGCCAATACTGTGTCAACAGAGAGAGAGAGCACAACAAATAGACAGATGGAAGAGAGAGTGAAAAAAATAGAAGAATGTGTTTTTAATAAGAAATAATGGAGGACAAATACAGAAAGCCAAATTTATTTTGGTCTGGAAGTGACCCACAGCCCACAGATGGCAGCGGGATTCTTTATTTTAACTTCAATAAGTTTTGGTTGAAATCCTTGCAGGAAAACTAGAAACAGCTGGATCTATGGAAGAAAGAGAGTGACCCACTAGCCAGAGCACAAGGCTGTGAGTCAGGACATCCAGCTGAGTCAGCTGCTTTGCCCAGACTTTCTTCATGAGGCTCCACCTCCATATAAACAGCAGAGTAGAATGTCCATTGAATAACCTGCATGTGGCAGCCCTAAAATGTGGTAATAATGTCAGGCTGACACTTGATTCAGCACAGCATGAGGATGGCACAAGTAAGTGTCCACAAATGAGGTTTTCTTTCCACATAAACATGCTCCACCTGGACATATCACCTTATCTGGTGATCTCAGGCATGGTTGGACCAGTGGTTCAACATGAACATGTCCACAGCATCACCCCAGAAACCACCACAGAAGACTGTGGTCAGGTACATCTGTTGTAGGAGGATTCAGGGTTATGTTCAAGAAGGCCAGATGGAAAACCACACTGTGCCAAAAAACCCTAACATACCATTCAATCATGGAGAAAGGACAAAAAGGCTACCACTGCTGTAGGCAGAGTAAGTTTACAGCTCATTTGGTGACATTACAACTAGATTTCAATCAGATATTAATGCTTACAAATCCATCTGGATTCAAATAAAGATTAAGTTCCCTTCTTATCAGATTTCACTTTAAGTCTTAGAGGGGGCGGGATGGTTTCTAGAGAGAACTTCAAAAGGGTAAAAAAATTAGCACATTTCTCAAAATTATTTCTCTTAATATATTTGAAACTGTTTCCTATTTCCTTTGAATACAAATAATTTATTTTCTCTATTGTTCTGTCTTTGGATGTCCTTAAACTTTCTATTTTTGTGCAAATCCTGCCAGTTTAATATCTTTGAACTCAGTGTACAGAGCTTGAAAGGTAATTTCTGGGCTGTATACTAAAACAGAGACATGGATCAAGGTATATTTAGAAGAGTGGACAGGTCTGATATGAGATTCTAAGCAGAGGCCAAAAAGGCTATCAGAGGTTAACCACAAAGAAGGTTTAGATTACAGCTATCAAATGAAGATACATCCTTCCTGTGCTGACCTGAGTGTAGTATGAAAGGAATTAAATGAATTTAAAAAGAGATCTTTAAAATAATCTGATCATTTTCACATCACTTTAAACTTTACTATATTAAAAAATTACTGTTTTGTTGACAGTCTGTTTTGATTTTTCTTTGCTTGTTAAAAATAATTGAAAAATAAATATATGTCAAAATTACCTAAACAATAAGAAAATAAAAAGGAATCTACTGTCTACTCATTGATAAGATAATGGATTATATACATATGTATGGAATTTAGACTTCACAAGTTTACAATTTACTGGAGTTAAAAAATAGAAGTAAAATTGTACATGACTACTTCTACTATTTTATATAAATAAAATAGATATATAAAATACAAATAATATTGAATGTCTAAGCATGTATTATCTAGACAAAGATATTTGAGGCAGAATAAAAGTGTACATGTCTAATATATGTGACTATTCTGCATTAAAACTCCTAAAAATTTTATGTTCTCATGCCTGGTTGTTTCCAGTTGTTTTCTGTGGTACATGCATGACACATTTTACTGGGTCATGAGTGCTTTGTGCCTGTGAGGCTTGCAGTGATTTGAGGAAGAGCCAGAACCCAGTGCTGGCTGCCAGCCTTTCTCTCCTCCCCAAGTGGTATGTACCACAGTGCATCAAGTGACAAGGGCATGCCCCGTACTGTGGCACAATCACAGATAAGATAAACCCCTACACTTTGGCATTGCCAAGCACCACGACTTCTCCTCACCCTTCCACACACAGTGCACAAGGTCAGGGAGCTGAAGAGACCTGAAACAGGAGGAAATTGCAAGTCCTCAGTGTTGTAGTGGGGGAAGAAGAGCTAGGGATTAATGGGAGAGCCAAAATGCTCTTTTGGATATCTTTTGGATATTGTCACCTCTCTCCCTATGTGCTAGCCCTACAGCCTTCCTGTGAGGCTGTGTTGGCTTCAATGCTCTCATTTCAGTGCCATCACTTTAGTGCCACTTTAGACTCGTGGGCTGCTGGAGTTGTCAATAAGGAAGGAGGAATACCTTGGCCCCACTGGATCAGCAGACTGAGGACAAGAAAAGACCAATTTCTGCACCTTTTTGGCAGCAGGCATTGCTGAGGGCTGCTGAATCCTGGTCCACCTGTCAGACATTAGCCAGACCCTATTTCAGCTGAGTGGAGCACAGTGCTAATAGTGCCAAAGTTGTGGGTTTGATCCCTGTACAGGTTATCCAGGTAAGAGTTGTACTCAATAATCCTTGTGGCTTCCTTCCAACTCAGAAAATCCTGTGATTCTGGGTAGTAAAACTCTCCTAACTTAACATTGCATCCTACTTTATTTTTCTATCTTCTCTTCTAAATGATGTTTGACTAACAGGTTAAGGTGTTCAGCTCAGAGTGTCCTGAGATTTTTGTACTTTCTACCTTACTCTGAAGGCAGGACCTCTTCCAACAGTTTAGACAAATCTTCTAGATATTATATTGTTATTTGCTGGAAAATTGCAGCAAACTGTTTCATTGAAAATGTTGTCTCAAGTGATGGATTATAGGTAAATCTATGAAAACTGCAATGTTACTAGAGTCCCAGGCATGGACACATCATTTTTTTTCTGACTCAGGGAATAGAATATATTTTTGTTAAGCAGTGCCAGGCAGCAGAATATGTCAGTGAGCTACATCATGAAATAAATAGCTAGATGTGAGGTCAACAGAGTGTAGACAGACTGCAGTGTGAGGTGTAGACTGGGAAGAAATAGGGATTCCCAGCTGCCTCAGCAGCCTCAGGAATCACAAATATCTGAGCAGCTTCACATGTTGATAGAACACAGGCAGAAATGTCAGGTGGAGGTGGACTGAACAGGTATTATATAAAATGGTGGGACAAGTTTCTACTCATGTACTGACCTGGAACACAGCCTTATGTTCCCTGGGAAGTGGAAAGAGAACAAAATTGCTTTCACAGAAGAAAAAGCCATGCAAATGAGATGGATCTGTTGCCATTCTAGATTGGAACTGATGTCATTATCTGATAAAACAACATACAATACTGAACATTAATCCTCTCTGTTTGACTCTCCTCATCATGGCATACATCAATATATACATACATGAATATATCTGTGCAGGTGAAAGAACTGTAGGACTGTTCTGAATGATGAAGCTGTGAAGAAAGTTTGAAGGTTTCCAAGTACTGTGAGAACAGGGTGGACAACTGCCTTGGATGGGTGACATTGATGATTATAAACAGCCTTAGAGGTAGCAGCTGTTGAAGTTCCCAGTGTTATTAGTTTAATACTGTACTCATAAAGAGAAATGGTAAAGTTAGAAAGGACTGAAGAGGTATGAACTCAATTAATCAAGGATGAAAGAAAGTACTAGAAGGTCTGGAAAGGAGAGTGATAGGAAGGTTTCTTCCCATGGTAGGAAGAAATTGATAGTTCCATCTTGCTGTGTTTTAACTGTCAAAGATGCAGGCAGCTTTGTCAAATAGCTGAGTGAAAATCAGAATATATGAATTTGTAATAACTTATCCAGCTAATCTGACAATCTGGATTTTAACTTAGAGTGAAAACTGGAGTTAAAGAAAGTTACTATTGAATCTAAGTCTCTGTGTTTCCTAGGTTTCAGAGGGACTTGAGACTTAGTTCTACAACTCAAAGTATATTTCTTAGTTCTACAACTCCACACTGTATATTTTCATTATCTTTTTCTCATGATATCATCTTTCTTTGTCAATGCTACATTATAAACTGCAGCAGTAGTTTATGATAATCAATTGGTTTAATGAAGTTAGCTCTTGAGAATGCCCAAAGGTTTTATTACTCATTTCTGCAGTAGTTGTAAGCAAAGCAGAGTTATTGTGGGCCAAAGCTGAAGCAGAATTTTGTCAGTGATGTTGGCAAGGCTATTACCTGCTTTCCCAATGAAGCTGTATTGACAAATGGGAAGATCATCTCATTTTTCTTTGCCTTTTGCCACTGGCTTGAACCCAGAGCAAGAGGTCACTCATCACTCTCTCTCTGGCCATTTGTACAAGCAAAAGAAAGCACAATTTCTGAAATGATTCTTTAACAACTGTCACACATTTCCCTTCTCCTGTCTGTAGAGAAGCATGTATATAAGTTTTATCATATTAAGCTAACATGGCCATGAATCTGAAACTATAACATGATTAGAGACAAGAAATATTTAGGGACTTTGCAGGCTGTTTTATTTTTGTTTTGGTTTGCTTTAAGTAGCATGTAGGAGAGAACCAGACATTAACAGGTGATTAGTCAGAACTAATATACTATAATGAAATAGTTCTCACACAGTTAATTTTTCAACTATGCTACATAATGCAATAGTTTGTATGAGGGAGAGGAGAAGGTACCCCTGCACTTGGTTTTACTGTGATTTTGTACTTATCATAATAAAGTTTATTACTAACTGTGAGTGAAGCTCACTGAGAAAGACTCCTCTTGCTCTGGTCTAGGAATGTCACGTAGTTGTATTTCAATAACTCCTAAAATTAATCCCTAACCAACAGAGACCTCCTGATCATAGCATGTCTACACACATTTAGAAAATTATGGTCCCTGCTTAGAGTTTAATGGCAAAATTAAGTGCTGCAAATGATTGCCACTTAATTGACTTCGATGTAGACTTCCTCATGCAGGATTTCTCTTGGTATGCTTGCTAGAGGAGAATTTGTCCCAGTGGATGTATACAGCAATATAACTTCTTGGATATTTAAAAATGTGCTGAGGGATGATGTAATTTGAGATATACCATAAATTAAATAAACTATGCTTAAAATATATTGTATTATATAGAAGAAAAACCCTAATTTGAAAATAGATATCAATGGATTTATTAGGAAACCAGGCATGAGGCACTGGACAAAACCTCAGGCATTAAAAAAAAGCAATCCTCTGTTACTGCAGATAATATATAAAAAAAACCCCTATATTACCTAAACTTATATTAAACACCATCTTTAAAAAACAAGTTGTTATTTTTCCTGCCATAACTGTTACTGAATAAAAGCTTACCTCTTAAGGGTTAGAAAATACTATTTTCTGTACCCATTCTCAAATGGGGCCGTATCAAAGTTTAGAGAATAATCAGACAGTTTTCTCAGCATTAAGAGTATTACATCAAAAGATTCTGGGTTTTATATACCATATGTAACAATAAGAAATCACATGCTGGAATTCAGTTAATGTTTTGATGAGATTTGTTAAAAATCCCCAAACCTTCAGCCTCGCACTTTAGAATTAATTTTAAACACAGACTCATAAAAATATGCAGACGCCATTGAATTTTCAGAGCCATCTTATGTCATCTGTAATTTAAGATGTCTTTTTTTCTTTAAGAAAAATTTTAAAACTCTTGAAGACCCTTTCTTCCTGCAAATTGTATTTTCCATGGAGTGAAATGCAACAATATACACATTCAGACTTTTGAATCCAATTAAAATGTTCAAGTTTGGTTTGTTTTTAGTGTAATAACAGAAAATTAAAAACAAAGGAAAGGCACTGTGTTGCTAAAAAAAGATCAGTGTTTTCTGACTAATACTTGGGAAGATGATCAGACTTGAGAAGAGTCTGCTTTCAGGACAAACACTGAAATAGATTTATGAGTGTGAATGGATGCAGTATGTTTTTTATGTTGTCCAGTTTTGTATTCTCTCAAGAGACTTGTCAACTGATAGAGGGGCTGCAGTTTTTTGTAGTACAAAATAACTTTCAACTGTGTGCCAAACTATTTTACGCTTTGTAGTAATTCTAATCATATTGAAAATATAACTGAAAATAAGTATACAATTCGGAAACTTTTCCCTTGTGTTGCTCATCTTTTTCTTTTATATAATTTTTTTCAAATTACATAGTTTTTTCATACAGAAAATCTTGGGAAAAAAATAAGCTTGTTAGAGTAGGCATTTGTTGAAAAAATGTCCTGGTTTTAATTTGTATTTCATTTCCATAAATATTATTTCATAACTAGCAATGCATTCTTGGAAGCTGTCTAGGTGCTGATTTGTTAAAATAGTCCTGATACCTACAAGTGTCCAAAGTGAGACAGTTGGCTGCCATTGAATATCATTCCATCCGTGGGTTTTAATTGCCTAAATATTTTTGTTCTTGGATGTTGGAACAGTCTCCATTGTCATATGTGTGCCGTTCTCACTGATGTTAGAGTGGCTGCACGCTGAAAATGGCAGACTTTCCACCTATGTAAATATCTGTTATAGCTTTAAGCTCTAAGGATTTATGACATTTTCTTTCAGAATCCTAATCTTTCCAAACTGGAGACATATTTGATCCTTTCTTAAAACAGAATATATCAACATCCATTCAATAAGATGCCAGGAGGGACAACAGGAAAACTACCCTAAATACAAAGGAGCAAAGCAGAAAGTGACAGTATGCAGCATCCTTATGTATCCAATTTACTACTGCAGGAAAAGTGAAACTATTACTCTTTTTTGCACTTTTCTTGTTAGCCAAGAAATATTATGCTTCTCTGAGCAAAAGATGTGAATGATGCATTGGCACAGACCAGGACACAGCAAATCAGTTTACAGAAATTGGACAGTCAAATCATTAATTTTCAGTGGGGTGTTATGCTTAAAGTCTTACCATATAAGTGGGAAAATATTTGTGATAAAGAGGAAATGACTCATGGTGATTTTTGTTTACTTGCTCAATTTGTCTGCTAGTGCTGCTCCATCTTATTTTTGGTACTAGACCCTTTCCATTTCCCTCTCTTGCAATTAAAAAGTTAGAAATTGAATAGAATTGTTAGAAAAACAATTTTCTAACTAAAATATACATTAAACTTCAAAAATCAAAATTCAGCAAGAAAAAACATCAGATTCCTAAGGAATCTAAAGAACTATTCTATCAATCAGCATGTATATAAGTAGAAAACAAAAATAAAGAGTTCCCTATCCAATCAGCAAAGTATTACATCAACAGTCCTTTTAAAGATTCATTAGTGTTTCATCACCAAAGGTTGACTTCATGCTGTGTTTGAGTTGCTTGAATGTCAATGGTGAGATGAAATGAGTACACCAAGAGCTGAATAGTTCTTTTATGCTTATCCAGAGAGTAGAACCAATGAGTTTTAAATCAGGAAGAGCGCACATCTACTTTACAAAGCCTTGTTTAACAGAATTTTTCTTCTTCTAATTAACCCCAGGCCCCCCAAGTTGAATAAGATAAATGTGCAAAGAGAAATGGTGCTTTTGCCAGCTGTCTGCAGTCTTCATTACTTCAATTTGCTAGGTTTGATTCTGATCACAGTCAAATTTTTACGCCAAAAACAATTAAGAATGTTCAAGGGAAACCTTCCCACCCTTTTTGTGTAAAAATCCCAACAACCTCTAAAAATCTGTGTCTGTAATTTATGAAGGAATTAACAAATACAGGCCAGATGCTATGCCACACCAGCACAGGAATAGGAAGCATTTGGAGCTGCATTTGTTCCATTAAACACCAGGGAAAGGATTTCCTTACATGGAAGAAAGCTAAGCCTGTATCATTCCTGCACCAGTATTGAAGCCATATCTGCCCTTTAGCAGCAGAAGCTGGAGCACAAGAGTAATTACAGACTTTTTTTAACTTGTCCTTGCTCCAAGCTAACACAGTACTACAAGCTGTCTCTATTTTGTGTGAACCAGCAATTTTCAGGAAGGTCTTCAAAGAATTTCAAGCTCCTTTTGGATGCCCAGTGGTGGTAGAGGAGAGAAAAGGCAAGGTGTCAGGAATTCTGAGTTACATCCAGGTTCCATCATCCACTACATCCTCTTCAAGTGGTGCAGGAGAGAATTGAGCAGCAGGAAACTATTCTCCAAACCACTGGCATATGTTACCCTGTTGCTTTCTGGTGCTTAGAAACAGTTTTTAAAGACCTACAGCTATAGACAACTCAGGGCACACATCAAATATAACTCTTTATACCTCTGCTACAGTGTATGGTGCAGACCAAAGACACCTTGCACATTTTCTGAAGTACAGACTTCTGCCTAGAGACTGGAATATCATCTGCAACACGGAAGTCTTGCTTCTGTTTCTTGTTGGTAATGAGATTTCTGACTTAGAAGTTTTCGCCGGTTCAGCTGAGCAATGTAGTTTCTTCTTGGATTAATGATAGAAAATCATTGCAAAACTATAAAAAGATGTCATATGATTTGTCCTAACTTTTCTAAACAGACACACTTAAACTATTCATTATACTTTGAGAGTGACTTCCACTAAAATATGGTCAGTCACTGCAAGCAGAATTATTTCAAAACTGAAGTTAATTAGAAATAATGTTTTAGAATATACTTCTAGGTGGCTGTAAGAAAACTTTTATAGCAAAGTAGCTAGGAGTCCTTGCTACTATGACCATAAAAACTACTTGACATTCTTCATGTCAACAATATTCACTACAACAAGCAAATAGACAAATTAAAGTTTCTTTTCTTGACCTTCTAACAATCCACCTTTGTATTCTCTAAGAGTTGCAAATACTTCAAAGAAAGGTGGGTTTTACAGCATACCATGGAAGTCATCAAATGTAGATTGTGTGGAATACAAATTATTGTATTGTATTGCAGGTTGTCTAATGTGCCAGACAGCTTGAAAAAAAGGTTTGAACATGGGGAACCCTTACTGCATGTAGAAATACTGAGGAAGGCTTGTCCCCAACCTAGCAGGATAATATGAAAATTGTGTCTTAATAGATATCTTTAGGATTTCCCTTCCTTCCCAGTTCCAATGTTTAAATGACTTGTTACTGTGAGACCTAAAGCTCACAAATGCATGCTGCCTTCACTGAGAGATAATCTTCCTTTAGAATTGCTTAGTAAGTCCTTAAAAATTGAACTGGGAAGAGTTTTTGGTAAGATATTCTTTCCTCACATGTCAATCTACTTTTCCTGTTTTGCAAATGTGTGTGTTATTTTCACTAAGTACACAGGGCAGTATTTGTATAAACAAATTAGCTTAATACAGTAGACTATTGCCGTATTTTTCAACAAAGGCATGTGTTGTGAGGTAAAAACGCACACAAATTATCAATTTAATTTTTATTTCACTTCATCTTTTTTGCATTAAAACAGTCATTAGAACAGATGCATAAGTCAACAGATGCATAAGTCATGCATGAAGAAATATGATTTCGTATTTTTGGATCAAAGGCTTCCAAAACAATAGGGAAAACCACATTGGCTTTGTAAATAATGGGAATGCCGTATGGGAAATGGAAGAAAAAATAATTTGAAGAAATTTTATGATCTAATTCAAAATGACCAACCTATTTATGCCTTGCCAACTCAAACACTGCACAACATATGCAATTCAGTTGGGAGAAATCAATTAATTTCCTTATGTTTACGCTTTCTAACAATTGCAGAACTTCAGCAGTGATTCTGTCCTTCTAATTCTAATCTATCCATCAGTTCAAACCCCATTCCATTGAACTTTTAACTGCAAAGAGAGAAAAATTGGATCAAAGGGGATTTTTGAAGAATTCTCCCACCTCAGCATTACTTTTATTCAGCAGAATGAAGGTTGTCCTCTTTGCAAAAATTTCTTTGACAGAACCAACTCTCCTGAACTTTCACAGAATACTTTGTGTCTGTATATTTAAGCTTCTGGTATGCTTATGTTTGGAAAGGTCTTTGTGATGATGCGTAAAAATATTTATTTTTCCAATTCATTCATTGGCAGAAAAAAAAAAATGTTTTAGGGCTTGATTGTGCTGACACACAAGAAAAGAACAGTTATATTCAAGTTTATTGTAAAATACATATGAAAGTGGTTACTGACTGGTCAACTATTTGTCAGGACACGTCTGGAAATACAGTTATTTCTTGTAATAATCAGTAGTAGCTCTTTACCTAACATCTTCCAGAAAACACTGGCTGGATTCATTTGGGGCTGTTCACTAAGAATTAGGAACCTTAAGGTTTGTGGAAACTTCATGAACATTACAAAGAGTAACATATAGTAGAATGAGATTTTTTGTTGTTTTTTTGGGGGAATTTCAAAGAAACTGCCAGTAACAGGTGTCCCAAGATTTAATAACTTTCAGGAGACTGAATTTGTAAGAAAATCAAATAATATTGTTTGCTTTGTGAATTAATCATGGTTTCATTTCTATGTTTTGTTTAACACAGAATGTTAGTAGAATGAAACTGATACATTGAAACACAAGTTAGATTTTGATAAAAATGTATATGCATAAGGGTAGATACATGTAAATATATGCTCTTGCATATTTTGTTATGATCATGTTTAGATGCAACTATGGTAATTCTCTGACAAGCTTCAGAGTCCCCCATCTTCAAGTCTCTATTAAAAAAGGGTGTCAACTATTTTATTCTGAAGAGTTTTGACAAATGTCCCAAATAATCAGAATGCACGTGTAAAAGAACCATCTCACTATTAAGGTAACTCTTCAAACTGGTGGCATTACTAGATCTGGTATATGAAGATGCAGATATACAAATTTGTCTATCTAGCAGTGCCCCTAGGCTTTGCTACTTTATAATTTTTAAATTTTTTTCTTTCCTAAAGGAACTGTATACCCAGTTTCCATGTACATTTCTATTCCTTTGGGCTCAGCTGTTGAAATTAATCAGGATTTGCCTTCTTAGCATAAAAGAAAGACTAATTTGGTTTTATATTTTAATCTCTTCTGATCTTAACAGCTGATTATGCAACATTCAACATTTCTCATAACAAGTTCAGCAGGGCACCAAATGCAGGTATCTGGCAGCAGGTTGAAAACAAAAGAGAGTAGTATTTCTTTTCATAAAATGAAAACTTAAATTACTAAGCTGACCATCACAGTCTTAGAATGAAAGTTCTAAACTAGTTACAGAGGGTAATAATTGCAGTTCCATGGCACCAAAATTTTTTGAGGGCTGCCAAAGGCATGTTCAGTGCAGAAGCCAGGGGAGGTGCCCCAGGGCACTTTATGCTCACACTCCTGGAATTGTGCTCAATGGAGTGTAGGCATGGGCTGAGCACCAGCACAGGCACAGTTCTCTGCTGACTTGAACCACTGACCACAAGTCCTGTTCGTATCCATTGAAGTTAAAGGTAGAAGTACATTGACTCTTCTCAGTCCCTATGCAGGAAGAATGTGTTAATATCCAAGATGAGAGACAGATAGAAAAATAATTTACTCAAATCAGGGGAAGATTTAGTTAAACTGTTGCAGTGGCTATAACTGGAAGTGAATCAGGTGTGAGGTATCTCCACCTGCAGGCTCCATTCCACGCTGGTTAGGAGAAATTACATCCCCACATTTCAAAATGCCTGTGTTTCCTATAGTATCTAATGGTTTTGTTCAGCACTTTAATTGACATTTAACCAAATCTAGTAACAAGACTGTGTTTTCTTAAAGGCCCTACTAAACGATGTAATATTACTTCCTGTAGCTATGGAGACCTTTGCTCTCGTTAGTGCTATTCCATTTGACTGTTACCTTGAATAATCTTTAAAGAATGTTTTTAGTCATGGGCCCTTCACCTTCTGGTGATTTCATCCAGATACAATTTCCACAGGCTTTACTGGGTTCGACAGAATAAAAGAAAGGACCATCTGAATAAAATAAAATGTCACCATTAAATTGGCTTTTGTAGCTTAAGGTATAATGTAATGATATTTTCCCAACAGCTGCTTTTAGTTGAATTTGAAGTTTTGAAAACCTTTTGCATCTGATTCAAGTAATAAAATGCAGGTTGTATTACTTCCTCCTTCTGTGTCATATACAATAAGCAAAACGTTGATACTTTACATGGAATGGGTGATCATTAGTGATTTTTACTGTATATTAATGTTATTTGCTGACCTCAACATTTTACAGATAATTCACTCAATGAAAAGTTTTTTTAAAAATTAAGGTGTGGATGGATGTTATTTTGGAATTAAATGATTCAGTAATTTTTCCTAATACCTCTTGCTCAAAAAATTTTATTATCTTCACATATTTCTTTGTATTATCATATCTTTTAAATTTTTACAGCTAGGTTGGAATGAGTTCAATTCTACACATCTTCATGTGTTACCTTTTATCCCAAGAGATTTTAAATAGAAACTAGACAAAGGGATTACTTCATCAAGCGCTGAAGCACAGAAATCCCTGAGGTGAAATGTAGCAACTGCCTGTCAGTATATACACCAATATGCAAGAAATTAGGACAAGGAAGGAAGAATAAGCATATTCTTAGGAATTTAGTGAGGCAAAATCAACACCTGAGGGTGAAGTAATATGCCACAGTTCTATGTGACAATCTTTTGTGAAGCTCAGTTCTTAGTGCGTCTAAAAGTCACTTTGTCCTTCATCATATCTTCCTTACTATTACTGCTACCATAGTAAATATTGTGCAAACATTGAGCATTTTCTAAACAAGGAAGACAAAGAGTGTAAAGGAGAAACTAATCCAGACACATTAATTCAGTCCTTACACCTGTCACATCTGCACCTTTCCCCACAGTAATGCCAACATCCTTGATTTTAAAGAAAGACTTTAACTATTTTACTTATTCAACATCTTCTGCAAATTCTTCACCACAAGACATTTCATGACATAAAAATAATGGAAAAGATACTAAAATGAAGGATTTAAATAGTAGAGGTTGGAAAGATAAATATGTTTTTAGAGGTATCTGAGAAGCAGGGGAAGAATCAAGGAATAACATAAGAAAGCTAAAACTCTGACAGTAAGATCTCAAACTGTGGGGAAAACCAGGAAAACAGGAAAAGAATTGTCCAGTAAAGTCAAATTAAAGAGAAACAGAAGACTAAGGAGGATGAGGAAGAATACAAAAAAAAAAAGGATGTGAAAAGATGCAAAATATGTCAGAACAGTAGTGTAAGTCCATAAAAGTGGGAGAGAGAGAAATTAAGAAGGTGCATGAGACAGAGTGGAGAAAGACTGTGAAGTCTGTGAAATGTGATAAGAACAAAACAAATAATTAAAAAAAAAATCCTAATTATTTTTTCCTGGGTCACTTTTTACCCAAAATTTTGAAATGAAAAGCTAAAATCACGCTTGTTTTCATGGAGAACAACTTGTCTGTTGAGGTGACTTTTCCCTTTGTTTTGCTCTTACCTGGTGTTTCCTGGAGGACGTGACAGGTTAATGCTGGTTCAGGTCCTTCTGAATGAGCTGATGCATTTGCAGCACTGTCAGTTCTCCACTCCAGAGGGAAAGCCTCTGCATGAGGCAGTGTCATTACAGAAATTAGTGTGCACTGTGACTCAGCTATCTTCAGCTCAGAAATAGCAGAAAGAGACACAAGTCTGGAACAGATACACTGGTATCCCTAAAGGAGCTCTTCAGGAACTTCATCATGGCTGTGGTTTTAATTAGGCATTAATAACTGCTGAATGATGCTTATGCTACAGAAATGCAAGAAACTTTCAGTGACAGAATACAAGATTCAGGGAATCAAGAATTCTGAAAGTCAAAGACATATCATTGTTTTGCAGAATTTTCAGGCTTAGATTTCAAAAATTTTATGTACAAATTCTCATCCCTCATCTCATCCCACCTTTGGTTCAAATTTGCTCATAATCTTTTGTCCCCATGAATGTTTTAGGTTGCTTTGTATCTGATGACAGAAAGTGAAACCAAGTAATGTCTTTTTTGCACTACAATCATTAAAAAATTAAAATTGTCTCAAGGACAATGAAAACTATAAAACTCTTAGAATCTTGGAAGATTTATAAGACTTTCACAAAAAAAAATAAATATTTCCTGTATTGTTCGAAGCTAGATATGTTAACAGGTCCATGAATGTAGTCTAAAATTCATTCAGATTTAAGGAAATATGACTTAAAAAAGGTTAATTTTGATTTTACCATAAAAGTTTTGGAATTAAAGCAATTCATCTTACCAAAGTAATCCCTGCATAATTAAAAATATCTAAAATGAATGAAAGAATTAGCTTAAGAATTTGCTACAGACATTTTCATTGAATTTTCAGGAACACTTGAGGTCACATACATCTGTCCAAAGATCAATCTCTTTTTTTTCCTGCTTCCTCTCATTTCTCCTTTACTTATTAAACTCTCTTTATCTCAGCCAATGAGTTTCTTCCTTTTATGCATCTGCCTTCTGAGTGAGGAGCTGCTTGGGGATTGGCAGCTCACTGGGGCTCAGCCACACCAGGCATATAAATATTTCCACTGATCAATAGGAGTATTCTGGTATTTAAGAATTACTGATGTTGATTATGCTCATCATGCACAGCAAAAAAAATAAAATCACCTTCCTTCTAATGATTGGGGTTTTTCATAATCTTCATATTAGTACAAATATTCATCATTTTAATTACCAAATAGATCTTATTCTACATTTAGCTGATTGTTTCCTGTTAAACATTTGCAATACATCCAGGTCCCGCTGTGATGTTCCGCTGTCACAAAAGTAAATCATATCATATTTATTTATCTTTTTAAAGGTTTTGTACTTTTTCACTAAAAGACATTCAACCTAAACACAGTGTCTCTTTTTTCTGAAAGAGATCAAGATGGAAGTTTTGGAAATTAGCTGGTCTGCTCATCAGGTTGGCGCTGTATTTGGTAAGGGGCAATCTAGAAATGGTATGAAATTGGTTGAAAGAAAGCTCCAACAGAGAGTGATAAAGACTGGAGGATCCAAAATTTAGCTTAAACAACTGGAAAAAAAAAGTCTTACATAGTAACACCCTCACACAAAAGTCATGGAATTCTCACATCTTTTTTCTCAGTGATTTCATTTCACAATGTTTCAGGCCAAAGGGATTAAATTTCCAAACCAAAATATCCAAAACCAATTCCAGAACCAATCAACCCATGTTTAAAGTCTGTGATAAACACAGATTAAGCTATGAGCTGCTTTTTCCCTTAACCAGCCTGAGCTGAGAGATGTCAGGATGGACAACCTCACCCAAGACAGACTGTACTCCAGAGGCCTTTGGCTGGTGGAAAGAAAATTATCTCTGATCCTCTCAGCTGGAGAGCAGAATTTCAGCAGGCCAAACAACATCCTAAAGAGAGGAACTGAGTACACAAAAAACTCGTGTGAACTTCTCCATCTATATACATTTGTGCTCCACACAGCCGCTCATCCTATCCCTTACTTTGAGGAATGGGTTCTGGTTAGACTTTCACCAGCAGTGACATGTTCTTCTCAAAAGTACCTGTGAGAAGTTGTCATTCTCTTCATACAAAAAATACTCTGTCAAAAAGTTCCTGCTAACCTTTGTGTTAAATCATCTTAAAAACTTTGTGGAAAGCTGCTGCTAACCCATGAATGTGTATTAAGCAGTCAAGTGGTTATTAACAGTATTATTACAGCTGCTGGTATTATGGAATGATTATGTTATTAATTTTTCAGGAAAGCAACATCTGCAGAAAATGCCTCCTTTGTGATCAGCTAGGAAAAGCTTTCAACAGGTGTTAAAAATGGCATACTACCATTTGCAGCACCTAACCTTTAAAGCCAATATAATGTAACTGCCTCATTGCAAAGTTCTGTAATGAATCAGGAATAAAATAGTTCAAAGAAGGGAAAGGATGGATGGTAGATGCTGAAAACTTCTGTCTCAGTATATATCACTCATATTTAAAATATCCCTCTTCATCTATTCACCCAGCCTACAGGAAGTTGTCAGCTGTCAGTCTACCTGATCCAGAGATTACTTTCAAAGATTCTGATCCAAAACTTGCTGAAACCCATGGAAATACTAATTTTATGGAATTTCAAGGAGCTTTTGACCAAGCCTAGAAGTGAAAAACTGAAAGTTTAATTTCCAACAGCAAAAAGTGCAAGGAAGTTCCCTGTGAACATTCTTTTCTCTCCTCTGCATAAAGGAATCTGATCAAGTACCAGTGCAGTTGCTTTATCTCTTAACACAACCTTGTATTTCTTCTAATGTATCTGATTTTATAATTTATCCTTGTATCTCTTTATTTTATTCTCTTGTTTTAAGATATGCTTTCAGCACCACAGTTCATTCAGGGGCTGTGAATCAGAGGAGAGTATTGCACCTTAACTGATTTAAAATTTCTCTGATGTGTCACTGTTTCTCAGCTGGTTTCCTTCAAGACTGACCACTATATCCACTGTCACACGCATGGATTTGGGAATGGAGTATTGTTGCATGATACTCACTTCACACACTGACTTCTATTTAACAATTCAACATTAATGTATCACAGTTATTCTTGGCAACTACAAAAATTCCGTTTTCTCCAAATTCTCTCCTAGTTTAAAATTTATAAACTTAGTAAATTCTTCTCTAAAGTTATATACGTTATTTGATGACACAACAAATCTGTAAGAGGATTTGCCTTTTAAAAATATCATCTAATGTACATTTTGTACCATGTAAATCAACTGGAGGAGCATGCTGCTAATAAAGGATCCTTCCTAAACTGGATTAGTACGACTTTTCTATTTCAAAATTGAGGTGTAAATATAAATACATATTTGTGAAAAATTGGCATAACAGAGAGGCAAGACCCACAGAGATACTCACAGTTCTGCCATCAAATCAAGTATATTTGATATTGTAAATATGATCTGCAGCAACCCATAGAAACGATGATGAGAGAAACAAACACTGAAAATTATCTTCCCAAAGTTGGCACCACACATGGAATGAAAACTGAGGGGGATGCAAGCAAGTGACACTGATTCCAAATATCACAGAGAAGTGATTAACTCCACCATAATAACAATAATAATAATGCTCTTTTAATGCATCTTTCAGGGGTGTAATTATAACTAGCATTACTAAAGTGCCAGCTGAGACCCATTATTCCTGGTTCCATGTACTTAGTGCTATAGACACAATAAAAGAGAGCTACTTCATACAAGATCTGGACACAAGTCATCCTCTGCCTGTCTGTGTTTCTGTTTGTGTGGGAAAGGCACATGCTAAATAAGGACTGTCATGAACTTTAACTAGTTCCAGAATCTGGAAACTAAGAGATCAAGGTTGCGCTACAGAGCACATTTGCACTGCTGCAGAATAAAAGGGGTTTGGTTTTTTTTTTCCCAGCTTCCTTTTTCATCTTTTTCAGAGACTAAGATATTAATTTTCCTTTTTCCATCAAAGCAGTTGTATGCTAATGTTAATTTTTCTCAAGCTTGCAGAGAAACACTGAGAATAAAACCTAAATGCTTTCATATGTAAAAAAAGGAGAAAAAAAAGAAGAAAAAAAATTATCCAAGGGTCCAGTTAGTCAGCCAACAAATCCAGCTGGGGTTCCTCCTCTGTGTAAATGCTTTCAGTCCTACTGAAGGTAATAGCAATTCTTCTGTGCCAGCTGGGGATCCAGCCCATGAGGACATAAAGCAAACAGGGTAAAAAAAATCCCATCAAACTAAACATAATACATGTAATTTAGGCTACCTCCAAGGGTTCCTAAACTAATAAAAACTGAATTGAGAGCAAGGACATAATTAGCTCTATTTGTGTCATATTTAATTTTATCAATGATATGACTAATTGGCCCCTTTTCTATCTGTTTTCATTGTTTTCAGTCTTGGCTCACTTCTTGCTTGTAAACATGTCAGGGGTTTGGTGGCATTGCTGTTCTGTGGCATTAACCTCTGCAGGAAAGAAACTCTTCTACATTTACACCAGGGCAACTGAGAACACAAGGGTGGATTCATTGTTCCTTACTGACCTGCTTCTATGCTCACTGGTCAAGTGGAAAATGAAATATTAGGCTACCACATCATTAAAAATTTTTGCTTGTTTTTAAGTATTCTGAGGTAAGCTTTACTTATTTTTCTGTGCCCATAAGTTTTTCAGTACATGACTATAGTGAAATAGTAACAACTGTTAAATGTACCTGTCTGAAAACCAGGAAATTTCTTTTCTATGTTAAGATCATATTGCTGCCTTGAATTCACCATGTTCTTTCCCCCTCTCTTACTTTACAGTGTGTGCAAAATCCATATTGTATTTGAAAATTTTCCCCACTGCTGTTTTGCATTCCAGCATTCTGACAATAATGTAGAAATTATTTATAAATTTAGTCAGCATCATTGTTACAAGTTAGATTGCTAGATTGTTTGGTAGACATTCGTTTTGAATGTGAGCTCTATAGGATTTTACTATATTTTATTTCACCTAATATATATCATGCAGAAGAAACATAATATCCTCTCATGAAACTAGCTTAAAGATTGAAATATTATGCTGCATTATGTAGTATGGGTATAATACAGTTAATTAAAGGAAAAGGTTAGGAGTAAATGAAATATGAACTCATTGAGACCTAAAATTTTATATATACAGAGCCTGATTCTAATTTACATGATCTGATGTAAAATGTGAGTCACACGAAAACCAATCAAGCCACACCTCTACAACAAGCAGAACTGATAGGATTACTATTTTCATTGTCTTGGAATGAAAAGAAGGGCTGTAATCAAAACCAAAGAAAGAAATACGAGTTACTGAAATTAAATTACTTCTGTACTTTTTTCCTTTGTGTAACTGCCATTGGATGTCGTTTCCAGTTCTGGTGCCCATGCTGCAGGGTTTCCATGAGTGAGCAAAGAGATGGAGAATACAATGTATAATATTATTGAATCCATCTCCAGATTTATCATGTGTATCACTAAGCACTAATACAGGCATCTTCAGATTGGAAGGGACTATTACAGAGTCCTATAGTTACTACTGGTCTTGCAGTGGAAGAATTATGTCCAGAGGGCAGCAGCATCAGCCTAAAAGATTAATCATTAAGAGGAGGTCCTTACCTGCTTTTGATGAGTATATAGAGGAGGCTATATAACTAGAAATTACTCTGAAAGCAGTACTTGTATAAAACACAACAATATTTTAGACAAAAAAAAAAAAAAAAAGAAAAAAAGAAAAAAAAAAAGATGGAAAGACTTTAAATTGCATGGATACTAATGTTACAGAAAGGAATATTTGGAACTGGAGTTATAAAAATTAAAATGAGTAATTCAGCAACGTTAATTAACTGCTGAAGTAATCTGGAATTTTTTATCAAGTTTTCTAACTCTACTGTGACTATTAGATCTGAAACAGGAATGAACTCAGAATGAATGTAATCCTATATCCCGTCAGTTTGGTTAAACAGCTTTATAACTGACTGCCATCAAGTTCTTCCCCTTCTTTCCAAGTAATTAAAAATATACCTGCTTTGTACTTCTCTACAGACATAAAACCATGCTGGAACCAGATGGGACCTAAACATTCTTTTGAGCCTGCAACTAACTGGGTTCTTCTGTGCTCTTAATGCTTTTATTGTCTGTGTTATCTGAGTGCTAGACCCCCTTTACATGTTATAGGGGGTAAAACAGTGCAGAATTGACCAGTGAACACAGAATTTAATCTGAACACTGACAGAACACATAGAAACAGCAACCATTTTTTTGTTAATTCCTATTTTTTACAGATGAAGAAGATTTCTGCTCTGTCTCTTTGTGCTGTGCTGAACACACTACATAAGCCTTGGAGCTGGCAGCTCTCTCCAGGTGGATGTTCCTGGAGCACGGCACAGACCTGGCTTGGTGAGCCCAAACCACCCACATCATGGCTTTTGGCTCCAGAGTGTCCTGGGAGTGGGACCCAGGGTCCTGCTGCTCTCTGCCTGCTCTTGGGATCACCTGGAACCACCTCACAGCACAAACCATGCCAAGGACAATGTAGACATCTCTCAAGAAAGAGAGAACCACAAGAGCCTTCTTTCAGCCATATACATTTCACACTCATCTCTTCAGAAAGTGCATGCTGGCCATAGATGTTCCAAAACCACGCATTTTCATGAAGTTGTACCACCATTTTAGGAAGAAAAAAAAAGAAAATAAGAAAAAACAGAGGAAAAAGAACTGACTTCTTTAAAATGGATCATGCACAACATCTGTAAAAGAATGTAGAGTTCACAGAAATCCATTATTTTTCCTAAACCTTCTAGTTTCACTGACAAATCTGACCTGGAGGTTAGTCTTTTATGTGACAGAGTCAAAATCCATTCTAATATTCTGTGATTATAAACTTGGAATTCATTTAAGCAATCCTCTCTGGTTTGTTTTTTCTTTTTTGCAAGGCTTTCCAGCTTTATGTAAAGAGATTGACACTAAAAAATTATCTTCTGAAATGTCTCAATACTGATTTCCCTGCTTCTTCTACAATTCTGGTTAATTAAAGGTAAATTAAATCCAACCATGTCACCCAATTACATCCACATTGCCCATTTTATTACATGTGTCTAGGTTGACAGCATAAAGTATTGCCTTCAATAGAAGAAAAGCAAATTATTCTCAATTTAAACTGCTGGGACTGCATTTTAATTCTTTAACACTTGATAAGCACTTAACAGAAAAGGACAAAATTACCTTAAAGAATCAAACCTTCTGTTTTTCAATCGACTTCAGTAACATGAAGCTTTTTAATTAAGCACACCAGAGCAGTTTATTGCTTTAGCTGGTTCTCTGTACCTTTGAGTCTTCTAAAGTATAAACCCTTTTATGTGGTAATAACATTCCATATAGGTTTTCAAACAGCATAAAGGTATTACTTTAGCCCATTTATATGTAGGTCTCTACATCTGCTAAGTAATTGCTTTTTTCTTAAATGAAATATTAGAACACTAGAGCATGTACTTTGTATGTATAGACACTGTGGATAGTGTATAATAAAATCATTCATGCTGCAATAATTAAAGCTGTGTCAGCATTTTCATTTCAAACTCCATTTTTCAGGTGTTTATAATTCAGCCGCAAAAAATTACCTTGGACTCTTTCCACTATATCTGAAGGCCAAGAATATATATCCATAAAGAAGTTTACAAGTTTTGAACACTTGTTTTGCAGGTGTAGAACTGAAAAAACAATTTTGATTTACAAATGAAATTTGACAAGTAGCCACTAGCATTTTTAAACCCAAACAAATTCAAAACACTTGAGATTGTCAGGTTCATAAACCTGTATTTTCTGGTTGTATTAATTGCTGCAAATGGGTGTTGTCAACCCTCATCATATTTGTGATTGGTCATGAAAATGATGATAAATGCTAACAATAGGTAAATTTGTAGCCTACAAGATCTTAAATCTAGTAATGTGAAATGTGATTAACACATTCTTTTATGAATGCAAGTACATATACATTTAAATCTTTATAAAGGTATTAAATAAAATCCGTATGTTAAATCCACTGACTATGGAATCCAGTGTGTATTTTGGCATAAATTTCCCTCTGGAGACAGCAGTTATCTGTTTTTTTCACAGATCCAACCCTGTATGGGCATCAGCTGTGTCTGCTCTCTCACAATACTCTGTTAATGTGCCTAAACTGGGGGTGAGGGGAGCCATGACAGTGATAACAGAGCAGCTCACTTGCTTTGTCATTAAATCTTTCTTCTGCTGAAATGGCTGCCAAGTAAGGTCACCTGGAGAAATGGTGAACCACAAGAAGCCCCATGAAATAACAAACAGGGTTTATTTAGCTTGGTATATCCCTGCCACCTCACACATGCACTCATCATCTTGTGGAAATTTGGCCTGTGAAGAGGTGGAAGCACTGACCCATGGACCATCAAGCTTTGCTGGCATGCTGTGTTCTTGTGGATGAGTAAGGAGTCCTGACAGAGCTGTTCTCTGCAGTGCTGGCCATCTGCACAGCCTTCTCAAATCTCTATTTCATCAAAGGGAAATTAACATCATCTCTATTAAATTAAGGGTGAGTTTATTCCCAATAATAAAGTTGGGATCGTGAATATCTGTTACTTCTGTTCTATCTTATCCTTCTCCATCCACACCACAGTGCTGTATCACTTTTCAGCTGCGCATTAGCCAATGGAAGATTTGTTAGGGATGAGTTTTTGCCTCGATGATCAAAACAAACCAAAACATGCTTTTCCCTACAGAGCAAAAAGCTCAGCAAATCATTGCCTTCAGGCCCAATTCATATCCCTTCTGCTTATTATTTGGCTTGGAGAGACAGAAGTCTTCCCATGGCAACACTATGACCCTAAAATTCCACTGTTATTTTGTTTTGTTTTCATCTTGATTCATGTGAAATATTGTGAAGGCTGTGTTGCAGCTGCTTCAGTGGGGTTTTTAATGCATTATGTCTGGGATCGTGAGGTGAATGTCCCATTTTGTGTTAGAGCAGGTTGCACTAGGAAAACTTTTTGGAATGGTGCTGAAAGACTCACACGGGACAGAGATGGTATTATTGGTGACATAACCTTCTGTATCTTTTGTGTCCTTATAGAGAACATTTTGTCTTCTTCAGAATCTTTTCTAGGAGAGTAAGTCCACCCCTCCCTCAGCCAAATAGAATACTTCCTATGAAACAGGAATATGCTCAGACTTAAATAATAAATTAGTATTTTAGGAATTTTATAAAATAAGATTTAGAAGAACAGAGAGGAAGTCTCCCCTCACAGTGACACAGAATTGAAAAGAAAATTTATGTTTCTGTGGAGGTATAGAGCCTATGGCTTAAAAACCAACATTACTATCTATTACACTATTACACTAAACACTATTACATTGTGTTATGTATCAGTTCCCCAGAGGTTAGGGTGTATTTGCACTGAAAGAAAACTTACTGTGTTAAAAAACTTCCAATGGAAATTACATTACCTTGTACAATACCTTTCATTTTATTCAATATAAATTTTGAGGGTAACACTAACATTATTAAACAGGCATGACCCATGACATGCACCATGTGAATTTGCTGTGTGGATATTTCAAAGACTGGTTTACATTCATGGAGCTTCTAAAGTCCAGTACGATATTCTGGAAATGTAACAAACTAATTTTTGACCTGAGCCCTTCCTTTGTGCAGTACTCTTGGCCAGTTTGTCCCAGTTTTACAGGTTTTTGAATTTCAAAGTTGTCAGAGGAGCAAAATTCGTAGCTGGTGTTACTTTAAAACCAATCAAAATAAAAATTGTGCCCTGCTGTTAACTCCAAGGAAGAAAATGAGATAACACTTAAATTTAATTTAAAACAGTGAAAAATAAAAAAAAATTAAAACAGTTTCCAAAATAAGACTTGAAAAAAAAACCGCAAAAGAATCTACTATAGTTGAATATTTTTTCACTCTTAAATTTAAAGGAAAAAAAAAAAATAATGAAAAATAAATTATTCTGATTCATTGTTTCCTTACCACTGTTTTCTGAGGTTTTACACCAGAGTGTAAGCTACTGAATCAAACTCATAGTCATTGTGCATGGGATTTGTGCATATCATGGGGTTCATATATCTTTATCACCCTTTAAAGAACAGCAGTAAAAAACCCCAGAAAGCCTTTCCCATTAATCATTTCAAGTGAACTCACATTTTTAGAAGAAGGAGAGAGGCACGTTGCTCTTAAAATGCGCTCCTTTGCTGTTTGTTTTAATAACATTTGCACTCCAATGCCTCATAGGAGAAAAAGGTTAGTATGAAGCTTGTCTCTAGAAAGGCATGATTTTCTATTTCTTCCAGAAGTTTAACTTCCATTATTCCTGAATATTTCTACCTGCTGCCATCAGCATCTAAGCCTCTTTGAAGATCAACCTACCATTAATTATGAGAAAAACCACTTCACAAACTGGTACTAAAATATCAGAATGATAAATCAGAATGACAGCATTATTTCATACAAGCACTTTATGTGAACATCTGCAAGTGTATATATTAGGAGCAAAATTATCAACAATCAACAAATCAACACCTCTTTACTGTGATATCAATGAGTTAAAAAAGCAAAAAGAACAGCTTTATGGTATTTTAAGGCCTTCATGTTGACATAGAACAGCAAGATACAAAATACAACATTGTCTAAATCCAGTAGAAATTTTGAAAACCATTTTTTTATAGTTGAGGTGATTTAGTTTTAATACAGACATCAGCAAGAAATCTTATTGTATCCAGATTCCTAAAATATTTGTTTATCTTTAAATCAGGCCTACTTGGTTTTAAACCTTTATTTAAAAAGTGTGTGTCAGACATTCACTACCAAAAACCTAATTATCACTGGACTTAAGATTTCTAGATCAAAGGCTTAGTTTCCAAGGCAGTACCCAAAATGCCTTCTTAAGTAGCAGCTCATGCATCAAGTCAGCATTGATATTTACTTACTGTAAGAAGAAAGAAAATCAAACTGTGTTCACTTCTACATAAATTTACAAAAGCACCCAAGACTTTGGAAAGTAAAATTTGCAAGTTTGCAGCACACTGGTGCAAATGATTGGTGAGATTTTAATGTTAATAGCTCCAGAAATGCTTCTGGCTATACCTGCAGCACATTGGACGTAGCAGAGAAAAGATCTGAACTGGCTTAGAATCGATGTTTTGTATGAAGAATAATAATATAGATTAAGAGACACTTTCATCAGTGATTGCTTATAGAAAATATTTTAGATTTGTGGAGCATACATTATTTGAGGTTTTCCTGTAACTCTAGCTAATGTCCTGGTAATCTTTTGATGCTCATCAGTAACACATTGTTATGCCTATAAGCATTTTTTCTACATCTTTTTCAGTTTAAGACTCATTAAATCTTTAGCAGCCATGAGTAATAGTATCAAAGAAGATAAAACAGGATTCATTTTGTCATACAATACCTATAGCTTCCACTACACTAGCAAGTGGGAGTGAAATTAAAGCCTTCTGCTGAAATGTTGGTCATAGAAAGAAAAAGAAAATATGGTTAATATTTCTGTCTGTAGGGGTTTTGTTAGTAAACAGTATAATAAGATTATGTTTATTAACAAAATTTTTGAAATTACTATTGAGTAATTAACAAATTCATAATTAATACAGTTAACCGATGTGTTAGACACTATGCTTCCATTACAAATCTGAATTATAATTTCCATTACAAATTGCCATTGGGCTCTTTTTTGAACATGGAACTCATATAATAAAAAATCTCAAATGTCTTTGCCTAAACTAAACCACCCAGGGTTTTATTCATCTATTTAAACAAAGGGTCTAATAAAGAAAAAAATTCAGTCTGAAAAATTAGGTAAATAATATGTGCTTTATGATCTGGATATTTTTTTCAAATACTTTCTCTTTTTTGGGTAAGGGTAATAAGGGCATAAACACAAAACTCTGTTAGTCATGAGTTGTAGCTGAGGTCAGGATTCAGCTTTATGATATAGAAATGCCATAATTTTTCTTGTTGAAATTATTTTGGGCACTGAGGCCAACAGAAGAGGAGTTGAAAGATCCGAAATTCCATTTTCAAACTGTGGAGATGCATAAGAAATAACATTTCTTGTGATTGTATGTGTGTATATGTTCATGTATATATATCAGAGAGATGGTGAAAGACAGAAAAGTAAGTTAGGTTGTTACTCCACACACACAAAACTCTTAATCATGATAAACAAATGTGAAGAAGGCAAATCATATGATGCTTATTTAAAGTATTTGAAAGTTGTGCAAAAATGCACTATGAAGTAACAAATGGTACTGTAACTTAAATGCAAATGTGCTATGTCACTTAAAAACTTGAGTTAAAGCACATTAGCTAACAGCTTATATGATCAAAACATATGATGCTTTTTAGTTTTCTTGAATTAAATAAGCCAGCAAACTGGGATAAATTTTGTCAGGCATGTTTACATAAATTGAAACATAAGTTGGTAGCATCATCATCCTTTTTCATCCTATCCCTAAATGCCTTACAGGGCAATGGGTTACCTTGAAAACAAATTATGAAATATCACTCACAGTTTGCTAGAATAGATGTGAATTTGATCCAGACAATGTATCCCATAACTTGTACTTGGATGTACCTTAACCTCATGTCTATACTGCCATGTCTAGGGCCATGTTTTACAAACCAATTATCTGTGCCTCGTTGCAGAGTTGTATCCAAGATCCATGCATTATGAAGCTGACTTAAGATAAACAGAAATGTTTTGTCATTCTTGCACTTTGTAACTATGAAAGACAGCACTGCTGACTGTGGCTTTTAATGTCTAAAAGCCATTTTCCACAGGGTTCAATTTAAGGGAGAAAAAATGCCTACTGTTATATATTAGTTATGCTATTTATTAGTTCATTGTAAATGACTTTCTACTAATCACAGTCTGTCCCAGCCATTACAAGGCAGTTGTTGGAGCCAGAGAATAACTTCAGTACTCGAGCCTAAGAGCTGGAACTCTTACAGTGCTCATGAAGGAGGGAGACAATGAAATTAGATTCTCTCCCTGTAGGGGGTAGACATTGACCACTGCCTGATGCCAGCAACTAGAGGTCAAAATATTTCATCTGGAATGGTTATTTTACCTTCCAGAACTCTCAACTTCTGAATTGCCATATTTAGAGTCTTGGTTTTAGCAGACTGGATGTTTTCAGCAGCAGATCGGGCTAATGGCTATCATGCACAAAGGATAACTGTAGCAGCCCCAAGCCATGGCTAATTAAAAGAACCATATATAATTGTCTGTCCAAGAGCAAAGAAAATAACTCTTCTAGCAAAAATGAAGACTACTGAAAATGTTTTACAGGCACAACTGTGCAGACTCATTTCTTCCACTTCAAGTGTTGACAACAGTCTCCAACCTGAGTAATATTTCAGAATAAATTAAGTCTAAAGTGAGAAGTGTCATCTCATTGGATCCCCCCAAAAATTAATTCAGACATACTTGTATGCATTCTTATAGTGTATCATCACCTGACTGAGGTGCTGGCAAATCCTTTTTATAATGCATGTGTTTATTTCTCAGAAAGAACATTCTGTATATGCAATGGACACATTCTTTTACATTTTACATTCCACCTGAAAGTCCATCACAGAAAGCTTGTTAATGTCCTTCAGGATATACAGTGCAGTAGTAAACAGACTCCCAATAGCAAAGTAAATCTCTGGTAGGAGGCTTGAATAATATGTGTTTGCTAAGATCAAATCTTGACTTCAAGTTCAAGTGCAGTTTAACAGCGAATCCAAAGTTGTAAATGCAAAGTAAAGGCAATTTAAGGCTGCTTTAAACCAAGCATGAAAGACTGAGTATTCAAAGTTGAGATTCTGTACATCTGGTTCTAATATGCCTCTTGCATTTTAGACAAGCAACCTTCTTTTCTTGTTTCGAGCTTTACTATCACTGTAGTTGGTACAGTTTGTGAGTTTGGCAACATTCTCAATATGTTTGAAGTAATGGTTTGGTAAACAAAATAATGAAGCTTTCTTTTTCACATTAAATTACTTCCCTTTTTAATAACTAACGTTTCTACTTCTTGTTTCTTCCTTTCCCTCTTTACCCCAAACCCACCCTCCCCCCACCCTAAAAAAAAAAAAAAAAAAAAAGAAAAGAGGAGGTTTGGGATATTTCAATTTCTTTGTTTAAATATTTTCATTTTTTCTTTTTTTAATAAAAGCAATTACACCCTACTTCTGCTCAGAAATCAGATATTTTACAGATGCATACCTTAACAGAGAAATATACCAATACCATTCTAAAGCTCAGTTTTAGATAAGAAAGTTGCTTCAGCCCAGCTGTATGGTCTGAGTAATCAGGCTGAGGTGGCAGGACAAGAGCACAGTGTTAAATGAAACAGGAAGATATACACAAGGGATCTGCATGCAAACATTATTCTGCTTCATTTCTGCAGCAGCCTTTGGAGGATTCCCTCAAAAGTAAATACAGTTAATTAATTCCAAAGTAAAATAAGTAAATAAATGTTTTCCACTTACTGTGTGCTGTGCTTTGTCCGTGCACTGAAGAGAAGAGGCAGTTCTGCAGCACTCACCTAGATCCAGGTTGCTTTCTAAATTAGTCATACATGTGAGCTGGAGGAAGCACATTGACTTTTTAACAGTGCAGAGAGCAACCCATCTCCGTGCTGCCAGACAACCCTTCAGGACACGGGGCTGAACTTCAGCACAAGAGCACAGCATCTATTACGCTTGAGGCTCTACCATTTCACCTACACCTGGGTGGATCTATCAAGCTTCATCTCTATTAGGGCAGTTTGACTATGTGGTTGAAAAGGGAAAAAAAAATAAAAAGAGAGAGGGGGAGAGAGGGAAAGAGAGAGAGAGAGCCAGAGAAAAAAGGCTTGCCGTTGTCACACTTGTTTCCTATTAAAGAGCCTTACGGTGGATTGAGTAATTGTGTACGAAGGTAATCTGGCTGGCAGATGTGTGCAGCCCCAGTGGAGCACTCGATTCGAGGCAGATGGGTTGTACCAGGGCGCAAACAACATTGGAGAAAGAGAGGCGTGATTAAAACAGCAGGCCACCGCTTTACAGCACTTGGGAGTGGGGATAGCATGAAAGCTCCCAGGAACTACAACTCCTGAAAATGGGAACTGCCTGGGCACAAGCAAACTGCGATAAAACAAATCTGATAACTCCCAGTGGATGATCAAACTGACCGAGTTATGCAACAATACTGAAACCATCATGATTATTAATGAACCTCTCTCCCCTCCTCCTCACAGGCACTTACATTAGAAATAATCAGTTGCAAAGAGCATGAACATGGGTTTATTCAAAACAGAATCCTGGGCTACCGTACAATCTGAAGCATCTCTTGGAACTGGATTAGAGTTACTTTGAGGGTTTTACATTGTCTCTCATGTCTGGTTCAGTTTAAAAGAAAAAGAGAAGCTGAACAGTGGGAGTGAATCTGCCGTTAGCAGTTATTTCTGAGAATGCTTGAAGCAGATTGTCAGAGAAGTGAACAAGGAAACCTTATTACAAACTTCTGTCTGACATGCATAGGGCCAAAATCAGCGTAACCGCGCCAGTATATGATGTATGTCAGGGGTGATTTTATCATGTGGCTTCTCACAGGTTATTGGAAGTTGGCCGCAGCAGATGGCTGGAGAATCCCTGTTATCACAACAATGGTTTGTAATAGTACACGTTACACTCCTACGCAGACAGGAGAGAAGGGCTACTTGTACAGTACTGAAATGATCTCAAGTGCAGAGCTCCCATGAGTGAGCTCATGTGTGCACCGGCTGTCTACTTTGAGGTTCAAGTAGAACTTAAATAATGCTCATCCGTTCTTTGCTGGACTTCTACTCAGAAATTATGAGTCTGATACAATTCTCTCAGTGAATCTCCACTTCGTTTTTTTCCACTTACAGTGAAACATCCCACAGCATAGATGCCTGCATTTGAGCTGATCACCCTGGGATGCCTTCATGGTCAAAGGTGAGAAACAGACTCTGTAAGAAGGCAACAAGTCTGACCCTATGGAGGTATCTAAAAGATCTAAAATATCTAAAAGAATCTAAAAGAGGTTGATCAAATTGCACCTTGTTCCTGGTGACTATTGTGTCATATCATTTTGAGTTAACTAAGGTAAATCTACCTCTCCTTATGTCTGATCCACAACTGATTTAAATCAGCATTGATCAAATATAGTTTTGATGTCCTTTAAGAACTGAGATTATCCCTCATGCAGCCCAAAACAATACTACTACAGTATTCTAGAATACCAATATAGGATACTATAGTACTTATTTATTGTGTATAGGGAGTGCTGGTCCCTAATATCTACCAGCTGTTTTATCAGGACCTTTAGACAAGAGTGGTTTATATACAAAATCCTATGGATATTTCCCATCTAAGCTCTTGTTATTAATTTTTCAATAAGGCCCATTCATATCCAGGTAACTTAAACAGCAAAGGAAACATAAAAAATGGACAAATATTTTTCTTTTCATAGCAGTTTCCTTTTTTTCTGCAGCCCACAGAATTGTTTTATAAGTGTGTATTTTTCACTGCTCCCTCAGTATAAGAAGGTAGATTGTTGGCATATTCTTTTCTCTTAATGAAGTTTCTTAGTTACATGAAAGAAATTAAGCAAGAGTTAGCTATAAATGAGCCTTAAAACACTTATATTAGAGTTGCCTGTACCTGAAGTTAGGAGACATCTACATTTAAAGTTCATCCAAAACCTTCAGTTCTAAGTCTGGCAGTTACAGAATGACACAGGCCTCATAGCACTAAACAATTTGCTGTCCTTTTCATGCCTAGAGTTTGGGATTCTTGGAAAGTTAATGGTTTATCTTCAGTCTTGAAGTATTTTCTCAGAATTCTGGCCCTGTACAAAATGGACTTCAAATTTTCAAGGCAGAAAATCCAATTCTAATACAAAACCCTACAGTACAGTTAATAGCAACAAGCTACCTGCAATTAGATGCTTTTAATGCCTGTACTTTGGGTGAGATAGGAAAGGATTTGCAGGCTCAGATTTAGCTTGGGAAAGCTACACTGTTTAGCCTGGTAGCAGAGACTTACCTGAGGTAAAAGTGATGGGAAATGTACTTTTTTCTACTTACCAAAGACTGCTTAATCAAAGACAGTTTGATGAAAAATACATTGACCATTTGTGACGGGGTGGATTTGATATCTTCAGGAGGAGAAAGGACTGGACCAAGTATGAGAATATTTATATTTCCAAAGAGGGTTTCAACAGAAATATTTTAGAGTGAAAGGCATCTCTGTTACAGGCATGAATTTTGTCTTTTTCCTGCCTTCACTTCTCCTGAAGTGAAATAAGAAGACATAGATTTTCAGGGAAAAATTCTAAAAGAAGGAAGACACAAACTGACAAATAAATGAGGCATCTCAGATACACAGAAGGAAGTGTTCAGCAATGATCTCTTCTTCTGTTCCCTGTGGCATCTCATGTTCCAGGTTCCTTGGGGGCTGTGGAAAGGGATATAGCTCCCCTAAGGTCCCTCAATAGTCAGTGAAGTCAGATATGCCTACGAGTGGCAGCAGACTGGGGGCAACAGTCTGGGGACAGTAATAGTGTTTAACTCTAGTAATGTCTATGCTCTTAGTCTCAGGACATCCAAAATTATACAGTGTTTATTTTCTGTGCTAATTCTTTACCAAGGTGACTGACCTGTATACGGTACAGGTAAAAACTATCAGGGTCAGTGCCTTCCCTTGCACCGCATCCAACCATTGGGAGATGGTGGTAGACAGCACTCTGCTGCTTTGAGAAGCCACTGATGTATCTCGAGTCATTCTCATGTATTTATACACAAAGTATTGCAGCTATTATTGAAAAACTGTTGTGGAATTCTAGTTTGTACTTACATTTTAAATAAGAATTTTTTTTTTGACAGTTGTTTTTTGCCATGTAGTTTTACTCAGCTTCTGAGAAGAGAACCTTCCAGAATAGTGGGGTCTACTTTCCTACCATTTACAACTCACTGACTTCAGGGTAAGTCTCTTTCTGACATCTCCAAGAGTATTCAGATGGCCCTGTTGTCTATGAAACTGTTACATGACCACCCACTATTAAACAGATGTTCCCTGGCTCAAAATATAAATACAGTCTGGAGTGTGAAGCTGGCTGTGATTTATTTAGGTAACTGTGACCTTGTATGGAAATATTCTCACTTTTTTCTTTTTGGCAAAAAAGCCTTTGATTTTTCCATTTTTATTTTCTCCTGGGCTAGAAAAAAGTTTTTCCTTCATATGTAATTATACTGAGATTTACCTGAGTTCCAGGATGTAGAAAATACATTTTTCATAAAAATATAGGCAGAATCAAAAAGAAGAAAAAAACCAAACAGAATATTTTTAGAAGCTGGATCCATATCCTCCCTTTAATGAACAACTTCAGGTTACAGCTGCCTCACTGCAAACTAAAAGATTCAAGTGTCTTTAAAAAAAATAATGCCCTGATTTTCAGTCAATACTTCCTATAAGATGTCTCTGATTTCTATCTAAAAATTCTCAAAAAATTGTAAGAACTGGCCCTTTGGACATTTGTATTGCAGGGGAGACTGATCCTCTGGCAGCAGAATCATGGCAAAATGTGGCTGTGATGGGAAGGCAAGAGGAGGTGAGGTGGCAAGTAGAAGAGTCTCAGTGAGCTGGTTGTGTAATGATGAAAATCACCTGCAGCAGTTGTCAACCTGTGGATTTCACTGACGCCTCCTCTCTGGCAAGAGAGGCCTCGTCTTTTTATTGGGGATGGGTAGAAAAACTCACAGAAGCTACTCAACTCTTAAGAGAGTGGGACCAGCTTTCTAGGGCTAGGGATCACTCCCTGAAACCAGTGGTGGAGAAGCCTGTGTGACACATCTCTCTACCACATCTGTGTGTTTGATCAAGCTCCAGCCAGCAGTCCCAGAAATTCAGGTTGCACAGCTGAGTGAGTGCATCTGTGTCCAGCAAAGCTATGTGTTTTTTACAGAAGCGATGAACTCATGGGGAGAAGGATGCAGAAAGTTGTAATGGAGGGAAAATATAATGTTGGAGGGCAAACTTCAACATTGCCAGAACAATTCATCCCACCCCCTGCCTGCTTCCTAAGCTGCCTATGATGAAATAACCTGCCTTTGAGGATCCCTTACAGCCCACACACTACTACAAACTGATTGCCTCTGACTTGGGCCAGAAGATTTAAGGATCAAAGCTCAAATTGGATTTTGAGCCTGGATAATGAGTTGTGTGAGTTGGATGTAACTGAAGGGGGGAGGACAGTGCCCATAACCTTGACCACCTCTTGCTGCTGTAGGAAGAGTTCAGGGCCAGGGCTGGGCCTTGGGGACAGCAGTCTCACCTTCTGTTAGTCACTTAAGTTTCCCAAGGTAATGTTTTAGTAAGCCAGTCCCCTGATAAAATTGTTAATTTAACTCCCTTTTGTAAACTTATTGTTTTTAAATGAGAAACTACTTCTTTTTCTGAATGCCCAGACAGGGCAATTTATTTTCCCAGGTTTCTGGGTGAGGGCCTGAGATGATGTCACATAAGAATTTCAGCAAGAATCCCTAGAAATCAAACCCAGGCACACTCTATTGTGAGATTGTTCCTGGAAAAAATATCATAATTTTGTAGCTAGTTAAATAGCATAGGAGACATAAAGCACACTAGAACTCAAGATTGTTTTTGTGGTTACAAAATGTCCATATCCCCTATTGATGTACCATGTGTAGCAGGGATTGTATAACCCTGGCTCAAACGTGGCAGGAGGTGGTGCAGGAGAGAAGATGCACAGGCATCACATAACCACACAGCATGGTCTGGGACCATGCCCACACCAGTGAGTGAAATTGGGATTGTCACCTCTAAAAACAGTTACTTCAGACATGGATGAACATCAAATGTAGAGATCACTCAGGTCAGGGGTCTAGGACATGCTAGAGGAAAACCAGATGGTTTAAATGGTCTGAAAGCTAACAGAAGAAAACTAACCAGTTGGTGTAAATATGGGTTTGAAACTAGCCAGATGAGCTGGGAATTACTGAGTGTGCTGTGGGGGGAGAGAAGGGGGAGGAGGAATGGTAATTAAAGGCTTGCCCAGTTAGGAGAACAGTTTGCCTCTGAGAGGTAACAGACCAGGTTCTGCAGCTGCGATTTTGCCCAAATGTTGGCCAATCTGATATTTTGGCTGTTCTGAACTTGGAGGTGTCCTTGCTCCTTGTACTGAATGGGGCTGAAGGGAGGAATTGTGGGCTGCAGGCAGTGAAGAAGAGCATCTCAGAGAGTCTCAGTTTTTTGTTATTTCTTACTGCTGCAAAAGATGCATTAATTTCTTGAGAGCCTTCTCAAATACCTAGAGAATATTGCCCAAAACAGAGATTTTGTATTACTACATCAGTAGCTTCTCTATCAGCTTGACAATGACAGCAGTTAGAGAATTGGGCCCATTTCCATGCTAATGCCTTTAGACACTAAATGAGGAATATATTTGTGAATTAAATTCCTTGACAAGAGAAGATGAAACAATTGCAGAACTGTTACATTATGGGACTTTCTAACACGTACTCATGCTGTGCCCACTTAGAGCAACTGATTTTGTTTTGTAGTGAATTTATGGGTGCACAAAGGTTTTTTTCTCAGCTATATTAAAGGGAGAAGGAAAGAATGTTAACAGGGAGAACATGTTCATAAGTTTTTACTACTGTCTCCTAGTGGAGGTGCTTAGGGAATTACATCATGGTGAGTCGTTCCAGCAAGAACGTAGACGTGTCTTTCAGGTTGTTTTTTCAGCAATTACCAGCGGTTACTGGTAGGTAATAAATATTTCTGCAGTGACTTATTGCTGGGCTTCTGAGCAGTGCTGATAAACGTCACTTGATCAGCTCTTGCCACAAACCAGTTGCATCAAAACCCAAAAGCTCAGCTTCCAGAGTAAAAAAAAATATGAAGCATGTTAGTATGTTATAGGATTCATGCATCTAATCCTCCCAGTCCTCCTCCTTCAACAGCCCCTGTTAAATATATTTCTTTTCTGTGATAGTGGCTAAAATCCAGACCAATAGGATGGGTCTAGTCTGCATAGAAGAGCAGAGCCTTTTCTCTCAGTCCAAACTCACACATACCACTGTCTACCTCCACCAAGAATTTGCAGAAATAATTCTTCAGACAGAATGTTTCAGACCACCCCCACAGCTTTTCCTCTATAATTTTTTCTAATATGACTTCTGGACTGGACAAGCAGTGGGAGATGCTGTTCTTTTGGGGTGATCTTGGGTAACTTGCTTTATTTTATTACTCCTTAGTCTCACCATCTGTCAAAAGGCAATGATACTGTCCTCCAGGAAGGTGATTAGAGATTTATAGATGGCAAATTCAGGACAAGAAGTAGTTTTTATAATTACATTACAAGGTGGGACTTCCACAAGCTTAGCTAAATGTCACAAGATGCATAGTTCAGTAGGGCTTTATGTATTTTAAAACAGTAATGTACTTTCTGCAATTCTTAAAAGACAGAAATCTGCAAGAGAGAGAAATTAATGGCCATTTTTTAACTGTTTTAAATTAGCATAGCTCTGCTAGCTAAGAATTGGGATTTTTTCAGTTTTACTACATATAGGAATTCCCTGTCTCTTTGAAGATCCACTTCTTTGATGTTATCAGGGGAAAATTCTTTTAGTCCTTTAAGTAATAATATTGATACTTCTGTAAATAAAATCATAATGTATAATTCTTCCTTAACCCTACTTAAAAATTTTGCAAATGTGAAGCTACTGAAGATTCTGGAACAAGAAACTTTGATTTAGACACTTGGGCCTATTTACATGTAATGGTTATAAAAAGAAACAAATCTTGAGGCCTTTTTGCACAGGAAATTTCAAGTGGAAGCGGAAGCTGTTTCTCATTGTTCAAATTCTCATTCTACAGTAATTTCACATTTCAGAGTGGCATGTTACATGTGTCATTTAATTTATGTCATGGAACCCTACAAGGCAAATGCAACCTATTTAGTAAGTCCAGATTTTGCTATGACCACAACTTGAAAGCACAGGAAGTTCAGTTTCTTTAACATAACATTTGCCTCTCTCTCCATTCATAATTTAGTGGTGTGTTACTGCCTGGGTTCCCATAGAGGTTTCTCATTTTGACCCTTTCTACTTCCAGTTTCTACCAAATTGTTTTCTGTTTTATCACTGACCAACTCTCCTTCAACATTCCCCACTCTGCACTCACATTTTGACTTTTCCCCGGCTGTGGGTAGTGAAGAAAATAAATCCTTTCCTGTTGAGAGTTGCCAGATCTTATTTTGGAACCAAAATGAAAAACTTGAGGTTTGGAATTTACTCCAAATTCAACTCAGGCTCCAAGAGGAATTGGTGATTTTACTGAATGGGCTCAGATTCATCTCATCTCTGCTCAGATCTCATCACAGCCTTTTGCTTATTTTTCTAACTGAGTATCCCTGGACTAAGCTCATTTTTAAGATCATTGTTATCATTATATGATATCATTTGGGTTTTAAGTGCAAGTTCCAATTCCTACTCATTTATTCACTTACCCCTTCTCCCTGTTCTTATGTCTCAGGCATAATTTTGTCTCTGTTTTATGCTCCCATTTTTCCTTGTTCCTACTCAAGCTTTAAGTCTTCAACTTCTTGCCCACACATATCTTGCTCTCTCTTCCTCTTTCTCCTGAATTGTTTTTCCACACAGAATTTCTCTTGGATCTAGAGCTGAAACCTCTACCTTTGAAGCTAGAAGAAATTCAAGTGATCAGCCATAACATTTGACTGCTGTGCAGCTATAACTTTCCACATGTAGTTTTACACAAGCTGTTTTAAAGTCTTCAGAACTAAGACACAGGACACAAAATATCTCTGATGGATCATTACCATTGAGCAAAACTACTGAAGAATATGCCAAAACACACTGAAATCTTGAAGTTCTGTTCTTAAGCATCATGAAAATGAGAGTTATGAAAATTACTTTATTTTTATGAAAAACTGCATCTTTTTTCCTACTTATTTTCACTTTTAAAAAAAAAAATCCTATTTTTTTTCTTTCTTTTCTTTTTTAATGAAAAGTTAAATCAGTGTAAACTTGATAAAAAATCATATGCCAAAATGCAGAATGTTTATGTGGGAAATTAGACTGGTTCACTCAAAAATTTAATTATTGTTTCTTTCAGCAAGTTTTTCTTTTCATTTCTGCACCTTTTCCACATGGGTTCTATTTTAAGTTTTCATGGTATTTCATGCCAGTATTAGTCTGCCTAAATTGAAGTTATTAGTTTCAGAATAGCATGTATATTTTCCACATAAATAGAGATGTCATTATTTATTTACTTACATTTGCCTTTACCATCTTGCTCACCCTTGCTGCTTTTTCTTACACCTTTCTTAATTTAATTGACATCTTCATTGCAGGGAAAGATGGGACATTCCAAGCTCAAGAACAACAGGGACTTGAAAACCTCCTATGTTCTTCTCTGTTCTTTCCTGAAAGTTTGTTCTATTCCATCTCCTTTTTCAGTTGCTTCTAAGCAAGATTCAAACATCTTCACACTTTTTTTTTTTCCAAGTGACATAGGAGCTAGCTCAGACCCCCTTGTGGCATGTATTGACATGTGTAGACAAGAAGGACACATTCTCTTCTCATTGCTTCACTCTTCTAAACACTGAATTTGGTCACACAGTTTAAATCAATGCCCAGTCATTGAAGTTGCATCCTTTTGTAAAACCAAAATGGTTTATACATCCTCCTCAGCCCTTTCTCTACTACTGCACCACCAAAGTAGTACCTCCATGAAAAACAGGACTCACCAGACGTGTTTCTTTCTTTTAAACCTCTTCATAGAAAAATCTTGGTTTTCAGAGGGTCCCAAATAAATCAAATATTGTCTTCCAGATAATGTATTATCTTTATCTTTTATTGAAATACTTCTAACATTTTCATATATTAGAGCACAGGCCATGATTCCAGGGAAATAAGAAATACCAGGGAGAAAACAACCAGCTAATTATACCTCATTTCATTCAAATAAAGTTTGTCTTGAAGGTTAGTTTTGTATCAAACTCATCTGGCAAATCTAAGCAAGATGCCAAATTTTTGTCCACACTGGGGAGAAAAAGGATGGGCTATAAAGTGATGCTCCTCACACATCTGGAATACCTATTATAAAAGGAATTAATAATCCTCAGAGAAGCTTAGAGCTTTCTTCTGACTACAGAAGAAAAGTATTTTTAGGTGAGAAAGGCTCAGAAGTCAATATATTCCTTGTCCTGTCTTCAATGTTCCTACCCTACCTGCTCAGAACATTGAATTAATGTTTTTTCATAGTCTCTAAACATACTACAGGCAAAATGCACCCTGAAAAGTAAGCTGCTATCCATCTCTGGTCTATCCAGACATCAGCTCCAGGCTGGTTGCTTTCCTGTTTTGGGCTATCAGTACACCTGTCTTCTCTTGAAAACAAGTTGTGAAGATGCACAGCAGCTGCCACTGCCTCAATGGCTGTACTGCCATCAGCACAGCCAAGGATCTATTTTATACTATAATGGAGCCAAAAAGTTCAAAGAGATAAGAACAAACATTGTATTCACTCATCCTAGAGTACCCTGTGCTCTATTCCCTTCTTCCTGCTCCCTCAGAAGCTCTCATGCACATATTACTTTAGTGTCCAAACAAATTAGAACCTCCTGCTTCAGCTAGTGTCTTGGCAAACTTCACACTTCCTGGAGCTCATTCAGGATTTTCCTGGCTTTGTCTGTAACAGAATGGCATCCAGACAAACTTCACCTCCCAAACCAGTTTTTTACATTTTTTCAGAAACGAAGGCAGCATTTAAGAAATTGTGACTAAGCATAAATGCATAGTGCAAAGGCATGCACATTTCTCCAATGGGATTGATTTAAGGCTTAATGCACTCAAAAGAAAGATCCCCACAGACATCAAGGGGTTTGCATTAGACCTATTATTGGCATTCCTTTCAGAATGCAGACCCAGCAACGTGGAGGTAGCTCTAAAATAATGCCATGATTCTTACTGTAAATTCATACAGCTTGTATTTTCTTAAAAAAAAAGGAAAATAAAAGACAAGAAAAAAAATAATAATTTCAGGACGGTTTACTTTGAAGTTGGATGAAGGCCAATAACTACAAAATGGAAGACAGACAAATGTGCTATGCTGAGCAATGGAGGAGCTCTGATCAGTAATCCAGATATCTCCTCTGATTGCTTAAGATCAAATCTTGATAAAAACAAGGTTGCTTCTGCTCAGCTCTGATGTGGTTTCAGATGGAAGTTAAAGAACTCAGCACATTTTTTACTTTATTTCAGGGGAAAAAAAAGAAAGAAATAAAAACCAGGACAGCTGATTCTCTCCAGGATAATCCAGGACAAAATCATTTTTCCAGAAAAATAAGATATATGTTCCAAACTTGTGGTTTAATCTATTTTTCTTTTTCACCATGGCTGTATCATGTTCACCCACCAAGATGTAACATTACTGGCACTAAATAATGTTTTTTTTAAAGCCTGTGGGACCTGCTAGGTATAAATGTCAGTCAGTGATAGAAAAACTTCTGTGACAGCCATACTCTGCTTCACCAGACTTCCCAGAGTAGCCTAATGGCTGAGTGAGGTGCAAATGTGTTCATGGAGCTTACCTCAGAGATTAAATTGTTGATGGACAGTGGTGAAAGACAAGTGTGATCAAATGAGGCTCTCTACTATCCCAGTGATTTAACCCTTTTAGTTCTAGCCCCTTAGCTGTGGTTGTCTTGAGTATTCTTCTTGATATGGTTACAGGCAGCTGATGCTCTTCCATCTGTGTTGCTATTGCTGTTGCTATTATTATTATTCTTCTTACTGCTATAGCACTTGCTGGCACTATTTTGTAGGCAACACACATAAATGTTTCTAATACTGTTATATGAGAATCAGAACAAGTACTAAATCCTCAAGGATGTTTTGAAACTGAGGGTGGATTCAGTTTTCTGTATTGTGAGTTCCAAATGATGTTTAGGGCATATTATTTTGCAATCAGAATAGCTATAGCTTTAATCAGGCTGTCTCCTTTATTGATAGGTGTTAGAGAGCAGTGAATAGATATCAGTGCATTTGAGACTGTAGTGGGCACCATCATAATGACAACAGTTTGGGAAGATCCCCCTAGCCCAGGCTTTCTGACCATGGGAGCAGATTCAATTGATGGTCAAAAGAACAGATTGGATTTATCTTACTGGGAAGGCTGGGACAGTCAAATGCAGGACTGCTCCCCAAAGACTGGATTAGTACCCAGTATAGACATTATTCAGTTATCTCAGAAACTTGCTTGTTCCTCACAGAATGCCCCTGGAACCACCTATAAAAGCCAGCCCTTCTCACAGTACTGTTTGCTATTTTTTTGAACTTTTTCCATTGCTATCTGCTATGACAAGCAATTTCTCATGTCACTGAGAAATTTGCTTTGTTTTGTTCTATTAGCATCATTTCAGGCCAGGGTCAGCCCTACAGCCCATCCAGCTGCTTAATAACCACTGATAACAAACAGTACTATGAACTTCTGTGCCAGCATTATATGTCCACCAGGGTTCACATAGCAACTCAGTCCCTTTTACTAGATGATAAAACAAGTATAAATAAAAAGATCCATAATAATTAATGGATCTGTTTTTTTCACATTGACAATTAATTCAATGTCACACAAGGATGAATAAACAAGGGTGAGAGAAGTTCAACTTGTAGCAAAATAATTTAAAAATCTGCCCCGGAAAAATGTCCAGTTCCCTAAATGATGCCCATATCTGGTAACACCATTCTTCTACTGAATAGAATTTTGGTCCAAAATTCCCAGACTCTCTCCTTCATGAAGCCACAGGGGTGTGAGACTACCTCCCTCCATGCAAGCATGTTCTGAGTACTTCAGGTGAAAATGATCCTTTCATCTCACCCACAAGACATTTCTAGTGTGAGAGATATTCCCTGCTGTTCCTCTTATCTTTAAGTCCCTTTTAATGTACTTTCAATTGTACTTTCCTGTATTTCAGCAAACAAAAATTCTTTCCCCCTTGTGTTTATGTATTTATGCTGTATGTATATGGATTTAATTCTAAAGCAAGCCAACAAAAGCACAACACTCCTTAATCAACATCTGGCCTCATATATTTTCTTTCACATCTGTGAAGTCCTTTCCAATTTGTCTACATCCTTTTGAGTGGTCCCTGTGCTGCAGTGTGATCACTTATGTTCAAGGAGACACAACGGGATGTTCCCAGACAGACCAATATCACATCCACCCAAGCTGTCATGCTGTGCTATGAATTCCTATCTGATTCAAACACCTTTGAAATGTACTATTTCATTATTCTTTCTTTATAAGTGATGGGGGTGTCTGATTAATTTTCCCTTTGTGCATTAGAATTCATATCTAACTTAACTTTATTTTATAATTTCCTGACAGATATTTCTAATTTCTCAAAATATCTTCTTTTTATTTCTCGATTTTTTTACTGCTTCTTCCTTGTAATTATTTCACTGTAGCATACAATAAAAGGTTTCATATTACCTCTGTCCATTTTTCAGAAAATTAGTGAAGGTATGAAAGAAACCTAACAGAAATTTAAAAAAAAAAACTCAGCAGCACATGCAAGACAATTCTGCTAAGTTGTATTCACTAAAATAGAGCACCATTGTATAGTTTAATAAATCCTCCATTCTTATAAACAAGTATTTCTCCTGTTTTAACTGTTGGCAATTATCTATTTCTTTATGTAATTTTTTTTTTTTAGCAGGAAATTTGGCAGTGTTGTGCAGTACTTCCAATGGTCACTATTGTAAGATATGAATTGGCAGGAGCAGAACAACAGCAGAATAAGACAAAAACGTGACACCCTAAATGTTATATCTGACATAGAATCATAGAATGGTTTGGGATGGAAGGGAACTTAAAGATCATCTAGTTCTCCTAGCCTGTCTTCACACCAGAGGTGCTCCAGTACTCTGATGATCTACATGGTCTCCTCTGGACTTGTTCCAGCAGGTCCATGTCCTGATTTCATATTTAAAACAAAAAAAGAAAAACCAAACCAAAACCAAAAAACAACCAACCAACAAAACAACCAACCAAACACAACAAAAACCTCAAACCAAACAAAATTTTAAAAAATTATCCAATACATAAAGAAAACCCCAAAGTGGTATCATGACAAGAGCAGAGCAGATCTTTCATAAAGACAAAGTGTTGTAGAGTAACATCATCTGAGGTCCCAGCTGATGTTATTTTGCCATTAGAAGGAGTGTTACACCATAAAGAGCTGTGTGAGTACCAGATGGAACTGTGAAGCTGGTAATATCCCTAACATGCTATGTGGGTTTTCCTTACTATTTGAAACTATATACTTAACTATATTTTCCCATATAAAAGTTTTTTTGTGGTTTCATATTCTCAGAACTCCTGCATACTTGCAATGGGAGAAGAACACCTGTAAGAGGTTAAATTATTAAATTCCTAAATGTTGGTGTTTTAGGTGGGGGACCAAGCCACCATTTATATTTATTTTAGAGGGAGTCCCCTAGACATGTTATTTAACCCAGTTCTGGTTACTACCACTAACACCTGGCAGGAGGGCTGCATGTGCAACAAAAGTAAATTACAAAATTCCAGCGCTTTTATTTCTTCATTCTTAACTGTATAGGTGGACACTTCCAGCTCCTGCTGAAATTGGTAGGAGTTGTACCTATAACCTGCAACACAATTTGGTGTTCTAACTAGAAACCTTCTGTAAACATTTCTTTAGGAAATGCCAGCTTGCTAATACAACAGAATTTGTCAGGAAAGAGTCAATGTCAAATTGTCTTTCGTGAAGGCTCAAGCAACTTTCCTGCTTGACAGCAGTGAAAGGGCTGTGATAAAGGCTATTCCATTTTCCTCTTGTAGCACATAAGGATTTATATATACACATTATAAGTGTTCATGTGTGTCTATGTATATAAATATATACATATATATATATATATATATACTCATATACAGTATATAGACACAGTACAGGGTTGGGTTTTTTGCTTTTTTTGCCTTTCTTTTTCAAGTATCATTGTAGTAATATACCCAATAGCTTTAATGTTATAGAGTCTATAAATCTATGCTTTTCTGGAGACATTCAGAATCTGGTATCCTGACTCACTAGACAGGACCTGGAAAAATATGTACCCATGGCTGAACTCAAAGCTCCTGCCTCAGTAAGCTGAGGACAGTTGCCTGGTGCATTTTCTTTTGGAAAATGAAGACCCAAATATTTAAAAACTCCTTAATTAAGGCATTTCGTAGTGACATAAAGATACAGTAAGAGACAGGTTGATTTAATTCCAAGCTTAAGAAATAGTTTCACCTATGAAATTTATGTAAATCTGCAACAATCTAAGCTAACTTGATCATAGAAAAAGCCAAATGACAATTCAGAAGAAAGACTTGATGAACCCCTAATTGAATCAACACATACAGAAAGCTAATATAGAAACTACTCATTGTTCCAAAATCTACTGGTTTCATTAGTGGTTTACCTCATCCGCTCTTTGCTTATTGCTAAAGATCACAATTAGAAACATATTTGCTTGTTTTGCTACTGCTTTTATCCCTGTTCATATTATGAAACTGAGACAAGAGTGCTTTATTTTTTTAGGGAACTTTTTCAGTCCACATGGTGTGAATTATTAACAAGCTTTACTTATTTTTACTACAAACTCATAACTGTACAAACTTGGGTCCAATCCACCACAAACATCATTAAAAGAGCCCCACACAGGCCCTGCATGTAGGTGGATCTTCAGAGTAATTCCTCACGTCTTACAGGTACTCCTGTCTGAAGGAAAGAGACAAACATTTAAAACTGCAGGCTAATTGTGTATGGAAGAGTTTATTATATAGCAAGAGAGTGAAGAGCATCTGGATCTAGATTTTCTTGGTTGTTTTGATTCCATTTATTGATTGAAGCTTCTTTATGTTCCTTATTCATGTAAATTACAGTGCAATGGGTCAAAATAACAAGGCACACTTTGGAGTTGTTCTAATACATCTGCAAACTGAACAGAAACAGATGGGAAATAGAAGATAATTTTGAAGCTTACTAACCATTCAGATACAATATATCCCACCACCGTCAGTCTTTGCAGTATAATATCAGGCAAATAGCACTTATATGCCCTTTATACACCCACAAGTTATAGGAGCTGTGTCCATGTCTTCCCATGTGTCATGCTGGAAATCCCTTTTATGCCATGTAATTGAAAATAATGAGGCTAAATGAAATACAGTAGCCTTAAGAGTGAAGAGAGTTAGGAAGTCCTGGGGTTTGTAAGTTGTTCAATGCAGATCAAATGCCTGAATTAGTGTTTCAGAAATTACAAGATATCAAAGAGCTTTTAAAGTGAAACCATATATATGCATTGAAAATGCAAATTTCTCAAATGTTAGGTAATGATCTGCTTTTCTGTAGAGGTTTCATAAGCATTTAGCTTTAGAAACTATCAATACATCTCATCAAGACATCTTTAGGCCTATATGTAATATATTGCAGTGCAACATGGCCATGTGCAGCTAAATTAATTCCTGAATTTATTCTTGTGTGTGGTTTGAATAATAAAAATTTTAGTTTTATCAGGTAGAGGTTTCAATAAAACCTGAAATATCATGATTGTTATGAACCTGCACAAATTGTTTACTATTATTACTTCCTGAATTGTGGAATTTCAAATATCTTTGTAAGCTTAACATCAAATAGATGTAAGCAAACATATAGAAAAATAGCTCTTGTAAGAAAAAAGTGCACTTTTACTGGCAGAATAACCAATTCTTATATATGAGTAATTCCTCTCTTAATCCTTGAGGAAAATTTTTAGAAACTTTTTAGGAAAAGGATAAATGGTGAAAGTATGTTGTTGGTTTTTTTTTCATTTAACTAGTCTTAAGTACTTATTTAATAACAAAAAACACCAAGAACTGGATTTTGTTTTATACCTAAAACCGGTCTTATTGTTTTATGGAAAAAAAAAACCCAAACTATTTACTACCAAATGTCATTCCTGGAAAATCAGACAGCATTCTACTCCCTTGAGTAGGTCTGTACCATGTAACCCTGTTCATGCAAACTTGTGCAGAATTTACAGCCAACAGAGAGAAATAGATTCTTCAAGGGCCTGAATCATTTCACTGGAGAATAAAAATGCAATGTAACTTACTCAAATTTCCTCTTCAAAAAGCTCATTTCTGTCCACTGATTAAGGAGTCATTGAGACTTAATAAATAATAATTAAAAATTGCAGCTAAGAATCTCACTGTAAATATCTTCACTGAATGTAATTCCCAATATGAATAGACACATAAGGAAAGCACTCAGTTTCCTAGAATTGAAAACACAAAAAACAGAAAACAAATTTGAAATATTGATGTGTCTTTATTAGAATGCTCTTTGTCTGACATCATAATAAAAAAAATAACATGTAGGTAATATATAAATGTAATCATTTTTACATTTTTAGTGATGGATTGATGTTATCTCAAGAATACTATTTTTAGAAAAACCTGATAGCCCATTATACTACAGTTAAAGTTTTCAAAAATATAATTTCATCTCATGTATTATTTGTAAAAACAGCTTTGAATGTTTCACTTTATTTTTAATTTTTTTATTTTAAAAAACTTTCAGTATTACTTTTTTTTCCTAATTCTCCACTAAAAAAACCTCTTCATTTCTGGTGGAGAGAAGTTTAATATCTTAGTATTCATTTGGTCATGGTTGAAATTGCTCCTTCAGAAGAATTGAAATGATATGACTATAGTAGCACAGATCAGCTTAATATATTATGGTTTAAGGTTTGTATTGACTTTATAAATTTACTGTTGTAAGTGCTTTAACTCCAGAATTTGTATGCCAGCAAAAAACCCTGAAATTCCTGTCTCTAATGTTAAAGGCTGTCATGTCACACCTTTACTAGAAATGACATTATGGCAACTGACTTAAAAATTTCATAGTTTCATACTTCTGACCTATAAAGAAATGAAGCAGAAAGAGGAGAATTACCACAGAGATTATCAGACCAAATTTTCATTTTTAGAAATCCTTCCATTTTTTTTTTTACAGGGAACTTAAGCAAATCTCTCTTTTTTCTCTTCAAAAAGGGGAACCTGAAGTGACATCTGTGTAAAACACTTGTTTTACACCAGCAAATACTACATTAAATCAGGAAAGTAAGTGAACATAAGGAGAAGTGTGTCTACTGAGCACTGCACATCACTGACTGCCAATTTTGCTGTTCAGCAGTTGGTTGAGGCTTCTCTAGAATGATGCAGAAATGACTGGTGTAGCAAACACAGACAAACCTCCTGAGGATATTTTAGCTGGCATAGGAAGATGATCATGGCTTACAGAAAAGGTTTTCAAGGGTGATAAAAAAGCAATTGAAAATTTCATGAAAATGCTACACCCCAAGTGCTGAACCGGGGGAAAATAATTAATTCAAGACCACCTACACTCCAGTCACCTCAGGGTGTTGTGACTGGTCCCTGTGACCAGGAGCTCTTTCTGGGGACAGATCACAGATCACCCTTCAGCCATATCTTAGACCTAAGCTATTTGAACAAGTAACCTTTTATGGAATTTTTTTAAGTCAGTGACAATAATTCAGATTTTGCCTACTTCAAAAAAAATAAATCCATATAAAATTATTCCTTGTCCTCATCCTGTGTAGATTCCTCTCCTGAGATCTGAGAGCACCCAAAATATTGCTTGTCAATAGTGTTGGATCACGGCAAGTAAAAGATATTCCAAGAATCCCATGAATATAAATGGTATGAGAATGTGATTTAGAATTCATACTTGAAATCTTTCCAAGTGCTGCAATTCCTGTGGGTACATTTATGCAACACCTATGCAGAGTTTCAGTCTAAGCTGTGCATGCTCTTTGTTCGTTTCAAGTATGATTTGATACCAAAAGCTCTGCTAGAATCAAAGAAACAGAAGACAAAAAATAAATTCAGAGAAACATAAGAAGAGGGACAAATAAATAATCCTCTAAACAGAGAAAAGCAGAATGAAAATGTGATTAAAAACATCACTTAAGAGTGTGGAGACGATTTACTTGGTTGCAATTTTTGTCCATTTATTGAAAGAAATTATTATATTGTAACAGTCAGATTAAAGTCTATTTACTTTATTTGAAGATATATGAATTACAATCTCAAAGTCCAATTGAGTGCAAATTTCTGGATTCTATAGAGTCTGGGGAAAAGAGCATACATGAATGGAATTTTTACATTAAACCACTTTTTAACAACAAAACATGAGCTTCACATAAACATTTTTTTTTTTTCCTAGGAAGACAATGGACTTCTTGGCAAGAAAAAGATGATGAAATGAAATGAGAAATCCAAGACTGAAAACATGCAAAGTGTTTTGAAACAATTTAAGAATACAAATTTCCAGTTATTCTGGAACATATTTTTGTCATTGAAGTCCTGGTGTTAGAATCAGAGATCTAAATTAATTTCTAGCTCTTTTATAGAGCAGCTAGTGAGAAATGTTTTTGATTAACAATTAAACAGCATCTAGGTCATTACCTGACTGTTACACTATTACTCAACAAGATCTTCAGTTTTTAAATGTCTGTGTCTCATTGACCTATATTGATTTTAGAAATTCCACATTCATATTCTGTTGATAAAGTAATACATGGTCTGGAGAAGGTGAAGAAGGTTTCTTTTGCCTTCTATGTGAGAAGAACCCACTACCTAAATTACTAATTTTGTCCTCCCCCTTGAAAGAAGTGAGCAGTTCATAAAAACAAAACTCCAGTTACAATCCACCCCTCTGTTTCCTCCTATGTCAGCAGTTTCTGTGGCAGTGAAGTCTGGAAAATAAAACTCTAATTAATTAAGAAGTTGTAAATAAGGCTGGAAGGACAGCACTCTCCTTGAAAGGATTATGTGATCAGAACTAACATACAATTTACACCATCAGGGTAGAAATTTTCCCTATGCCAAAAAACAGATTTTCTTTTTTTAAAACAGAAGAAAGCTCTTCATGACTATCAAATGGACCAAAAAATAGATTTCTTCTTTCTTTTGGACCATCAATCTGTGCTATAGGAATGGTCCCTCAGGATGACATTTAGGTGTGTTGGAACATTCAGTGCAGCCACGTGTCTGTCACTATTACTGCTACTGTCATTCAGGAGAAGCAAAGCAAGGGTCATGGAACTCCAGGCAAATATCCACACCTGAGCTTGTCACTTCTGGATTATTTCACAGTCCATGAGGAGAAGCAGGAACGTTGAGGCGATGATTCATCTCATCCCAAACAAGATATCCAACAATAAATTATGTGATCTACACTGTAAATGAGTTTTATTGACATCTAAAGTTGAACAAGACCATATCACAGCCAATGGCTCATGTAACCATGACAACATTCTAGGATGTTGTCACCAATATTCTGATACAAAAAACTCTACTGCTGTCAGGAAATAGTGTAAACTGAGAGATTCAGTTCCTTGGCCCATGAGCTGATCTGTTTGCCAGCTATTTTGGGCCCTTATTTTAAGCAAGCATTCACATAAATAATTGGACCACATGCAAACAAGCCTGGAGAAACCATTAGTCAATCAGAGTAATTATGTCACTTTGGAAGGACAGAATATTTTTCCTATTTAACTGAGTTTGATTTTCATTACATCTCGATTTAATTCTTATTATTTTCTAAGTAGAATATAAAGCACAGCTAATTCTTCAGCTAAGAGTGATTATGGATAAAATAATAGCTTTAAAAGCAGAAGAGCATTTGATTAAAAGCTCAGTAAGGAGAGAAGACAACTTTCCATAAAACTAAACAGATCTTTGATCAGGTCAATACAATTATTACATTGGAACACATTTCATGAAGGCCATGAGAAGTGAGATGGGAACATTCATCCATCCTTTGTTCCTTTGGGAAAGGAAGACATGGATGATAGAACATGTCTTGATTTTCATTGTTATCCAGGAGACACCCTGTATTCATAGGTTTGAATAGGGCATATCACTTTTTTCTGTCTCTAAGCATTCTAGAAATCCAGCAAACTTATTTTGTGCCATTCCCTAAATACCATTCAAGACTTCACAATAAATGCCATTATTACTACAAAATTCTCTTAATTATTTTTGGCATACACCCAAAAAAAAAAAACCAACAAAAAAAACAGCAAATCTCCTGGCATCTTTAATAACTCCCATTTGAATAAAACACTGAAAAGCATAAGTCATATAATCCAGAGCTTTGGGTAATCCCAGAGTAAGTATACTTGGACTTTCAGTAGTTATTGCTACATGTGAAATATTCAAACTTTTCTCGGAGTCTTCTTGAAGCTGGCTCTGTCCTTGAGGTGTCAGATTAACACTCCACTGAGAAGACAAATTGTTCATGGGCATGCTGGACATATGAGAGCCATTAGACAGTGTGATCTACATTCTTGAAAAATGAAAAATTCTAGGCAACATTACATTTTATAAATGCAAGATGTTTATTATTACTGCACTAGCAATAAATGTTTAGAAACTGGAGAGGGTTCACAATGATTCTGACTAGGAACATATGAGTATGGAGCCATTGAATTCTGGCATGAAATAAAAGGTCTGGAAGCTATTATGCATTTAGCCCTCTATGAGTATTTAATTATATCAATAGGAGAACACAATTTCTGTTGCGTGCTTTGTGATGAATGTCTTCATTTATTCGTGTTACAATGAATGATAGATGAGTTCAAGCCAGATGTGGGAACTCATTTGCAATTTGCTTAAACTATTTTAGTGAAATTTCTTCTAAAGTTCACAGGACACCTCACTGAATGTCATGGGAATTAATCTGGTATATAAAATTTGATTTCTTATTGAGAAGTGAGTTTGCTTTTCTGGGCTTTGTGCAGATAAGTGGTAATAAGCATCAAATGTGGTGTGGTTAACTGCTTTTAAGACAGTAATAGAGTTTTTAATGAGAAAAATGTATTTCAGCTTCAGAGTGTCTCATCCAACCTGTCATATGAAAGAAAGTAGCTGTTAAGCAGTTTAGTAGTACTCAGGTTAGCTTAGTAGATGATTCTGCCAAAATAGCTTATTCCAGGTAGGGGAAAAAAATCCTTGATCACAAATGAAATATCTCCAAGGGTCTTATCATGAAAAGCATGACACAGAAATTAGAAATCTATTTCTTGAATTTCAGTCCAATAGGTTTTTTAATATCTTATATTTCCAGTGATAAAGTGAAAACATACTTCACATTGTTGGTGTGAAGGCATGTACACTGCACTAGAAAGCAAAAACATGACTAAGGAATGTATGGTTAAGAAACTATAAAACATAAGGGATGAATTGAGTCATTCAGACCTGCTGATAGGCTGGCTTTTTCAAAAAAAAAATATTGATAAAATCATTACAGTTTAGCATGTTTTTTATTTTATTTTTCTTTACACAGCAGCTATGTCCACTGATTCATTTTTATTGTCTTAGACTGTTGATCCATTCTTTCACTTCATCCACCTCTTTCACTGTTGCTTCTGTTTGTAAAAGCAGTCACAAGAGACAAATTAACTCATTAATCCAGCATACTTACCTTGTGTGCATGTTTGCCATTTCAAATTCTACCTCTCAGTAGACAGAAAGATAAACAGGTATTATTGCATTGGAGATCAGAAGAAATTTTCTTATAGTGTGCTGTTATCAAACCTTTGGTATTCAAGTGCATTCAACTAAAGGAAAGAAGAAGCACTAAAATGAAATTTTAAATCCTCTTTACTGATCTTAAATTAAATTAAATTTTTATTGTATTCTATCTACCACCTGTCCTAACCTGAAAAACAGGAAATTTGTAAGATTTTCAGAGAGCTGCTATTTGAAGAGAGCACACAATTTAACTATCTATTAAATTAAAACTAACATTCTCAAATGACCACTACCTTTGGCACTTTCCAACATCAGTGACCCAGTTTAGAGAAGTGAGTCCAGTTTCATCATCCAGGCTGCATCAGTGTTTTGAGGACTAATTCTATGTACCTAAGGTAGGAACATGTATCTCTCCAGTTATTACATATGCAGGTCAGACACTCAAATACTCAAATATTGTTCATAAAACCTGATGATAAAACCTGCAATGTACTTCTGATTGCCACTTCTGTACTTAGTTTTTTTTCCCCTAATATCTCTTTCTTTCTATGCAATTTCTCATTTAATTCTTTCTTACCCAGAAATCATGGTCTTTAAACAACATATGAATCTGACAGAATCAACTTGTGATAAAATCCATTGCTGTGCACTGTTTCCGCAAAGGCAATACAAGATTAAATTATGAACAGGTTGACTCCAGTAGAATCTTTTAACAATGTACACCAAAATATCTTGTCTTTTTAATGAATGATTGATTACTGCTTAGCATCAGAGGTTATGGTGGGGGGTTGTTGGGTTGAGTCTACATGTGTATTCCTCATGATGGTGATCCTGTAACCCAAATAGAGCTGCACTATGGTCTGTCCTAATATTTCTTTCCATTAATTAATTTTGCCAGTTTGCTATTTGTGAAATATTTTCCACTGCATAAGGCTGTGTCTTGCACTCAGTTCCTGGTCATGAACTTCAGGGTAACATTTTCATGGAATCATAGAATGCATTGGGTTGGAAAGGAACCTAAAGATCCTCTGGTTCCAACCTCCCTGCCATAGGAAGGAACACATTCCACTAGAGCAGGTTGCTCAAGGCCCCATCCAACCTGGCCTCCAGCACTTTCACAGACAGGGCATCCGCAGCTTCTTTTGGCAACTGTTCCAGTGTCCCACCACCCTCACAGAGAAAAATTTCTGTCTGATATCCAATCTAAACATATTCTCTTTCAGTGTAAAGGCATTCCCCTTTGTTCTATGAGTACACAACACCCCAGCCATATGCAAGTGGCTTCTAAAAGTCATGGTAACTACTTTGGGGTGAAGAGATGTCCCTCAGGTACCATGAGGCAGAGTATGGGACAGACCCATGCAACACAGGCCACTGTAATCCATAAAAATGAAAGATAAAGGTATTTACCTTGCAATATAATGAAAATTAGACTCATTGCTGGAAACAATGCAGCACACATTTACTTTCCATAACAAAATTACTGCTCAGCTGGGAAATGATATATTGCTAATTAGTGATCTTTTTAACAGTGTTTCCTACCAAGCAATTTGACTTGTCTTTCTATATCTACAGTGATAAAAACTATTTTTGCAATTATTGTTATTCATTATCTCAGTACTTTCAATTTTCTTCCATTTTTCTTCTTTTTCTTCTTTCACCATCCCTAGCCTCATCCTAGCTAAACCCTCTATACTTATTTGTTCTGAAAATACCTTCAAGACACAAATATTTCTGATAAGAAAGTCTCCTAGTGAGATGTATATTCATTTTGGGAAGATTTTGTTATGCAATTAGACTTCTCCAAGGTCTACAAATTCAGTGTATCATAGTACAAATAGGGGATATTTCCTGAGATAAGTCAATATCAATAACCTTTTCTTTCACCAATGATGTTATCTATTTTACTTGCTGATGGATTGTTCCCCTCCAAATAATCTTCACCCATCCATTTTCAGCTGTCAATAACTATCACACTATGCTGTCATTTTAGCTGCAGGCGACAATAAAAAATTTCCCAGATCTAATTGGAGAAAACAGAAGTACAAGACCAGAAGATAAAACAAAACAAAATAGGAAGAGTTCAAACTACATGCTCGTGTAGACTGTTATACCTTGAAAGCATCCATGCATCTGAGGTATCCATGTGCCTTGTTTCTATTATAATCAGTCAGTATGAAACATGATTTTTATTGTTTCTTTCCCTCCCTGTACCACAGCTATTTATCCCAGAGATGGAATTTTACTGTGTTATGAATTCCATTTCATTCTACATTTGTTAGCAGATATTTTAGCTGAAGTCTACTATGTAATTGACACCATTCTGTATGGTCTGAATGCCAATGAGATATGAAGAATTCCTTTTGTTTTAATTTCCAGTGGGTTGGGGCGATATGATGTATTGCAAAACTTCATTGTACTTGATCTCAGTACAAATGAACAAGAAAGTCTCTTAGCACAATCATCTTTCAACACTAAAAATGATTTTTTTTTTGAGCGATATCAGCTGCCATTTCATTCTAACATAATCCAATGGTGATTTTCTCTTCTTGTCTTCATTGTTAAGACAGAAAAAAAATATTAAGATTTCTTTGTTGTATCATACTCCTGGCAGAGTTAAACAATAACAAGCCTTTTCTCATTCTGGCATAAAAAGGGGAGATAATATGAGTGAAAATCCACAATGAAAGTATCTTTTTCAGTTATGTTTAACATGTTTTTTTTCTTTTCTTTAAGTCTCTTGTGTTTCAGACATGAAAAAAAACAAAAACTACTGCTAAATAGGTGATGAAGTTTATTGAAGTATTGTTCCTGTTTCTCTTGGACTCTTTGCAGTTTTAAATATAAGATTCCTTGCCATAATTCTTTATCTGAGCTTTTCTAAACAATGCTAGATGGCAAGTGAAAAGCCATCACTCAAGGCTAAAATGATTTAGCAAAAATCTTTTAACCATAAAAGCAAGATTTCCAAACAACATTTTCTCAAGAAATTTTGAATAGCTTTAATTGTAGAGCTATACTGCTGGAGAAAGTCTTGGTTTACAAAAATGAAATCACAGGTTTTACACACTTTTGTTTAAACATTTCTCCATTACATCAGTCTTAAGACATTTTAGATCTACTGGTTTATGAAGGTAAAGAGAATTTCAAAGGGAAAAATTATAGGGAGTGACATCAGTTAAAATGGACTTCATTCAAAATAATGTAAAGAATAGGTCTGTCAGAAACCTATTTCCAAAGGGACCCATCTTGGCTTCTAAAACAAATTTAAAAGATCAGTACTTTCCATTGGTCTGTGACAAAGGTCTTGGCTAATTATATGTGATGGAGATGAGACCACAAAACAAATATATTCTGCTTTAGAATTTCTCCTTACATTCTCACAGTTTGTATTCAGTCTTCCATGCTGACATCTAGTAATGACTAAATAATGATGAGGATTCACATGCAGGCAGACTGAGGCTTTTTGTTGGTTAGATGGTTGTGAAGGAATCAAATTAAATAATAGCAAGCACATGGTAACAGAGATTATGTGGAGCAATGTAAAAACAAAAAAGAGAAGAGGATTTTTGATGTTGCTTTGGTCTGTTATTCTGCTTTTCTGTAATTCCAGGACAGTGATATTCACTTAGCTGGACATGGCAGGATGAGTTTTAATTCAATGAAAATCTAAAGCCTGCAGAGATCACAGTTGGAATCTAATCTTAATTACACTTCTACAGAAGACTGTGATTTCTCCATATCAGCAGTTTCCAACTTTTTTCACTTTATAGTCCTATTTTCTACTTACAATTGTATTGTAAATATATGCTTATTTTCCTTTCTTGAACCCATGAGGTGCACATTACCCAAAAGACCAAGAATAAAATTGGACCAAGAATAAGCTCGGATCAACTGAGCTTTACCACAGTTAATGTTGGAAAAATCTTTCATGGTGGAATAAGGACAAGGTGTAGAATGAAGAGAAAGCATGTACATCAATGAAAATGTAAATATCTCTGCAATATTGTCTATTTTGAAGGAAAAGCACAAGAGTTTATGAGTATGATTTATGGATAAATAATTGAAACAAGGACAGAAGATGATCTCATTCAGTATCAAGAATTTGGCAACAGACTTTGGCTTGTGGTACTTTATTCTCCTATCTATGTGTTACATTTTCAGACAGACATTTTCTTACTTCCTCCCATGCTGCTTCTTATGTTACTTAAAAAGATAGGCAAGTCTATGCAATTTGTCCCGTTTAGAATTCTCCCTTACAACTCTGACTTCTATGCTAATTAAAACATGTCATTCTTGAACTTTCATTGTGTCTTCTGGTTTTTTTTTTTGTTTTGGCTTATCCATTCTTTGTATCTATATGGCTGTCTTTGATCTGTGTGTTTTTAAAGCATCTAGGGCACTGACATTGCATCTCTGTTACATTTGGTGTGATAGCATAAGGAAAGTAAAAATGGAAACTGCATAAACAAAATCGATAAAAGCATTTAAAAGATTTTGCGCAATTTGAGCAGGCAGAAAAGTGCAGTTTGACAATTGTGTCTGTTACATACTGCTTTCACATTCTGTGATACTGTGCTGCAGTCTGGGTACACAGACATGAGCATTATTTTGTCATCAAAACAGGAGCAAAAATTTGATCAACCGAACATGGTAAAAACTTCAGTACAATTTTAAAGACTACACTCTGAAAAAGAAATCTCTTCTACTCTGTTCCTACACTCAGTTCTTCAGCTCCCTAAGGATCTGTCAAAGAACCAAAGTATGGAAATTTTGAATTAAGGGTTGTGAGCTTCAAAATCAACATGCAATTTATAACAAATGTTCAGAGAGGGTTTTTTTTCCCACTTCATCCCAGCATTATCTACTGAAGGAATGTTGTCTTGTTTACAGAAATTTAAGAGTTTGTGTGTAAATGATACATATACAACGAGCCCTAACCCATGACTACCACATCTAAAGAAGAAAATTCTTTAGTTCTATTCAAAGATTGTACCAAGCCCTTAACAGAATCAGGTCCATCTTTTCACCAGCAACCCTATTTCTCCGTCAGAAATGCAACACAAGTAATTTATATCACTGAATCAAGAATGATAAACATTGATGCTAACCCAATAAATAGTGCATTACTTTCTTAAGGTTGACTGATAGTGTATTATTAACAGCTTTATTACCAGGGCAAAGTTCCATGGGTGACAGCAGTGAACTGTCAAAGATTCTCATAAAGAAATAACAATAAGCTTACATTTATAAAGCAGTTTTCATCCCAAAGGAGGCAAGAGTACTTTCCAAAGTTGATACAAGAGAAACATAACAACATCTGTTACTGACTAGAACTGATGCTGAGAGGAGGACAAAAAATGTTGTAAGGATGTGAAATATGCTCCAGAATCTTTACTGGCTGCAAATGAATTGGAAATAATATTTTTTAATAATGAGAAGTTTAAGAGAACTGTGCAGTGGTGAAACAAATCATGGTAGTCTTTGCTGGGTATTAATCCAAAAGAGTGCCACTTCATAACCACACCATTTGCCTAAATTCCAAGGTTTTTTTAACTCGGAATTCTCAGAAGAAGACCAGATCAATCTGTTGTAAAGATCCTACAAGAATGCTGCAGTCACAGATACTGAAATGTAAGAAACACTCAGGGAAAGCTCAAACCAGTTGAGGTCTAGTATTAAAAAAAAAGGGAGAATATCTGGCTATATGTTCAGAGGCCAAGGGTACATGGCTGCATCTGTACAAGGTTACATGAATATTTCTCTAGGCAGATGCACAATCAGCTCACCCTTAGGCAAATGTGAGGCATGGCCTGAAAGCAATGAAAGCAATTAAGAGGAAGGAATTTTTGTAGGAGATTTCTAGTCAAGAGTATGTAAATGGTACTAAAATTTCTTCAGTGAATATTTCAATTTCTTATACAAGTTTTTTTTGGTTTTTTCAGTTTTTATGGAAGTAGTGAATATCACTCTCTTCCCTGTAAAGGTTCTGGGTAGGCTTTCTTGGGAAAAATGCACATCACAGCCCTGACTACAGAAAAGGGGAGTCTCCTGTGTAGTTCTGGAGAGGAGGAAAGAAGTCTCCCAGAAGGTGTTGATACACAGCAGCTACAGATTCAAAAATACAGTGATCCTAAATGTATGTGGTGATGCATATGTATATCAGCTTAAGCATGCACACAGATACACAGCCACCCACATACACATACATTTAAAATTCTCTATATACATTTAGCACCACTTTTCACATTCATGCTGCTTTTCATCCCCGGATTTTGGAGAAATTTACAGACATTAGCTAATAATCTCACAGCCCAGTGTAGGTAAGGGATATTCCTGAGCAGAGTATTTATCTACTGACCTAGTGGGAATTCTGGTGTTTCTGACAAAATTCTGTCAACCTCCAGCAGGCAAGTGAAAGCATAGAAAGAGGAACATGGAAACAAAAACCAGCCCTGCCTCATGCCTTCTTGTTGAAGTAGAATCACACCAGCTGAGGTCACAAGTGGAAAAAGCATTTGAATGCCAAGCACATAAAAGTCCCACAAAGGCAAACATCATAATTAGCAATGGATGGGAAAGCCAGCATGAGGCGAAGGGGCCAGTTTGATCTTCAGAGTTATCATTCAAGAGTGTGACACTGAGATTACACAATGTCATGCAGGTAATGCAAATGTTAACAAATCACCCATCTTGAAATTTCTTAAACTCCTGCTTTTACAGCTTAAGATCTGTCGTGGTTTTGATATTTGTAATGTTTTTCTTTGTTAGATTCCCTAATGAATATAACAGTCTTTAGCAGGAAATCTGGACTGACCATTTGAGGCCTGTTTTCTTTATATCTTGTGGCTCACAGGTTTGCTTTTGGACACCTAATAAATCATTCACTAACATCTCAGAATTTGACAATTCCTCTTCCTTATAAACTCATTGCTAAATCAAGGCCTACCAAAAAAAAAAAAAGGAAGAAAATTACACCATATCAATTTTTCTGATCTAAAATACCAGCTTGGTGGATTTAGAGCTCTTTTTCTTCAGGTGTTAAATCTTAGATTCAAATTTTTGCATTATTTGTACTACAAGTGGCATTGCAAATAAAAATTCCAGACTTTTCTGTGTGTCATGTCATGTCATGGGCTTGTCACAGATTTCAGCCTATGCCCCCCTACAAGTGAGAGAATTGTAGGTAGATTTTTGGACTGGAGGGAAAATTCTAATCCTTATCAAACCTTGTTATAGCAAATTGAAAGCACACCGTGCTTTCATTTAGTTGCAAGGCAACACTAAGATAGTTACAGATCATGGCCAAACACAAACTGTATTTCCTGTGCATGATATGGGGGAACATTGGACCTGATGTGTTAAGTTCCTTGAAGACATCTAACACCTGAAGCTATGATATTCTTTCAGCTTGGGTGGGTGAGCAAAGCGGAGGCTCTAGACCAAAGCTTGTTAATAATATTTATTTATTTCATGGCTGTGTAAATATGTCATGATCTCATTGAAGACAATGCAATTATTTTCTCTATTGGAGTAACAAAGCAGAGTGTGACCCAAAAATCATGCATGTGTCTTAAAAAGCTTTAGAAATTCAACTCATAAATAAGTTACAGCAAACCAAACTGTCATTCCCTTCCTCAGTAAAATATTCATGCTTGGCTTTCATGGAATTCCTCCCAGACTAAGGTAAGAGAGGCTGTTCAGCTGATTTCCCTCTCAATAATACATTCTGAAGGCCTTACACTCTCAGTCCTCAAGAGAAAAGAGTTGCTTATGTGGTGTAATTACTTAAATCAGGATTGTTTTCCGAAGGATTGGTGACTATGAAAAGCACATTGAATTTCCTTTTAATATTCCCTGGTTTCATCTGATCACATTGAAGACAATACTGAAGACTACAAAATTTTCTTTAAAATGAAAATTAAATTTAATAAATTAATATAAATATATCCATATATAATGTATGCATTAATGAAGATGTACATTAAAAAGCAACAGAGTACAAATTTTTGTCAAAAAAAGGAGTTTGTGTGTTCATGTATGGAGACTTAGTGTTTTTCTAAGAATGCTAAGTTTAAACATTTTTTTCATACTTTTAACTTATTCCTTTAAATTTTATATTAGCTGTCATTTCTTTCTTACAAAAAAAAAAAAAACAAACCAAAAACTATTTTATACTTTTTAACCAACAGAAGTATGTGGAAAATTCCATCCCATTTTGATGTTCCTGTTAGGCTGGACTCTGTGAAGAAGAGTCACTGAGGGACTGTGTAGATCCATGGTAGTGAAACAGGGAACTTACTGGAATCCTCACTGATAAAATCAGCACATGGGAGTGCCTATGACAGTGACCTGTCATTACCAATCAATCACACAAAAGCCTCACACCCCAAGGAACAGACATCTCTCCTATGATCAAAGGGATGTGAAGATTTAGAAACAAACGGAAGGAAAGCAGTGCAACAAAGGTAGAATTTACCACCATTAATGACATGAAAATCACCTCACTGCCATTGGTTTCATTGAATGAAGTTGTAATAGTCTCCAAAAGAGTGGGTGAGGATGGAGGACACAGGATTATGTGGTATCAGAGTCTGGATGCTAAAAGAGCTACAAGGCAAGAACTCTGGTATCACATATTAACTGAGGCTAGTACAAGTGATTGGACTAGCTTTTTTCCTACATCTACAACATCTGGAATTTCATTTCCTGGGGAATGTGAAGGGGAACTTAAGAAAACTTGTATGTGAGTGAAAACTCACCTGCAGGGTGCATTGCCAGGTTTGTGTCTGTCACCTGTTTCTCTTGTTTGTATCTTTGCATTCAGAGCAGATGGAAGTTTTATCCCATTACTCAGAGCAGTTAAACAGGCTACAGAAATGTTCCATCTGCCTGACAAGTGCATCATGATGTGCTTAGTTCCTCCCACGAGATGGAGCAGCGGAGCTTCATCTCTTGGCACTGCACCTTCACCCAAAGAAAACCTTTCCTGCAGGTGCAGGGGTTGACATTCACCTTCCATAGGTGCACAGTCCACTGTGACATGTATCTCACACCTAATCAACTGAACTAAAATTGCACACTTTGAATGTCTCCAAACTTCCAAATCTTTTGTATAGGTTAATAAATTTGGACAGGTGCTAAGAATGATACAATCTACCAGCAGACTTGTTCCCATGAACAGAAAAACCCCCACAACTCAGGACACAAAATGAGCATGAAATGCTCTTAAGAAATTGGAAGTGATGAAATCAGCAAGGTCAGTGCCAGAGGAAGGAAGGGAAATGAGACACAAGATAGACTGATTCATTCTCTACCTCACAGCTTCCAAGTCAGTATTTAGATACACTTTGATTAAGCTCCAGTTCAGGCCAGATAAAACATCTCTGAACTGGACAAAGATCAGACCTCAGACCAGCTGTTGGGAAGCAGAGGAATGCTTGAGCCATAGGGAGCATAAAACCCCTTCAGCATCTTACAATCCAAACCTCTGGTGAGCAGGAGCTCTCTGGTGCTCTTTGGACACTGCCTCACTCAGGAGAAAAATGTGCTGATGTAGCTGTGTAGTGATAGCAGGAAGAGACCTATCAAAGTGTCTCAACAAAGTCAGCTCTTCCTGAGTGGAAGAAGAGGAAAAGAGATTCCATCTAAACCTGTTTTCCCCAGAGTCACCTACAAATTCCACATGATATTAATCTGTTGGATGTCTAGGAATTTTGTGACATTTGTTTTCAGCATCTATGCTGATGTTATTTGCAGAAGCAAATCTCAATCAAGTTACAATCTCAATTAGGAAAACAAAGGAAACAAGAAATAGGAGGGACCATCTTACAGAAAAGAGGAAAGTGTAAGTTAAAACAATTAACTGTTTTAATTAAAATTTGGATTAAAAAAAGGTTAGGATGGTCTATATTTTGGAGTGGAATTTCCTACTTCATTAGATCTTGTTACATTTTTTTTTCTTTTCAAAATAAATGAACAGGTCCTTATTTCCCACATCTTTAAAATTTTGTTTGGTTTGACATTTTTAGTAAAAAGAAAATAATACAATAAAATCACCCAAAATGACTGGTAATATGACTGGAAGGAGAGTGAGTTGCCACCATGTCTCATTTCTGTCAAGAACCAGCTGATGAATGACATAAACGTGTTCTGTTCAGGGTTTTGTTGGTTATCTGTGTATCTTAACTCAGTTGGTTAAGATGCAGAGATACAGACATGAAGTCCATTCATTGTAAGGTACATTCCATGTGAAAATAAAACAACAAATCCCCTAATAAGGTAGGCAAAAAAAGAGAGGTTTTTTTCCCTTGCTAAAGGTATTGATAAGGAGATCAAGTGAAACAGTCCTTGATCCAAAAAAGAGACCCTCTACTGTTTAATATCAAAATAATGGATTTATTTTTTTTTTTTTTAAGTAAGAAATATGGGAAGCATCTCTCATGGTTAATAAGAAAATTGAGAATATTTACAGAAACAATTATATTTACTAAAATACCAGAAAGAAGAGTCTGTGAGAGCTAACATTCTGCAAGCACAGGTGTTCTCTGGTGAAGTCACTTAAACAGAGAAATTTTCACCAAAAGTTGAAGCTGGACATGGGAAATACCTAGTCACAAAAGGGGAGAAAATCAGCTTGGTAGAGGAAGACAGAAAAATATCATGATTTGAATTTGGTGTAAGATTAAAATAATTTGAGCATACTTTCAGTCCCTCACATGTATCATTTCCACCCTTGTTTTGTAAGAGTATTATCTAGTTTGGCTCTTGTGAGAAAATTATTCTAATTTCACTTTCCTTTAATGTATTAAATTGAATTGTTGAATTAAGTGTGAATTTAATGGCTGTATAACAATAAAGTATTCATTCATCATGCATAGGAGTGAAAATCTCTGTATTTGGGCACTGATGTTCTAAAAAGTGTGCTCCATCTTCCAGCTCATCCTTCAAATTATCTAAGAAGCAATGGTCTGCATTCTCTTCCCATTAACCTTTGCAGCTGCCTGGACTAGATGTGGATCTATCTCTGCAAAATCAACACAAAAATATCTTTCTGATGGTGGTTAGAAGTGGCTGGCATGAAATGAGACTTTAGACTGCATAGGTAATTGTTTCTTCCTCTCTCTTGCTTTTGAGAGGCTTTTTGTTTGGCTGATGCCTGGGACTGCATTGTGATTTAGAGAAGAAGAAAGTATCCCACAAAAAAGCAATTGTGTTTCTTTCAAGTTTGTCCTGATTTGGTGTTTTCACCATCTATTAGATACTGTTTTGCAAAAGGGCTGCAGTAACTGAGCAGTCCTAACAGAAATTAAAGTCACTGTGCGGGAGGGTAATTTTAATGTATGTCCTGGGACTGAAAGTCCACCAAGAAAGCTACAGTTAATTTAGCAGAGCTCATAATATACACTCATTTCTTAGCCATGGGGACTTGACTTTAAACTGTCTGCAGGTCAAGCATACAGAGACTGCTACAGAATCCTTCAAAAACCTGAGCCACACCACACATCTGCCACTCCTCCCTTAGAACAATTCAGCACAGTTAGAAGCCTCCCTCTAAAAAGAAGCTGAAGATAAAGTAAACACAGCAAATGAATTACCCTTCTCCCTCTGGAGAGGTCACGCTCGAGGTTCACTGCTGATGCAAGATGGTGAAGCTTGCACCAGTGCCCACCTGCCAGGGATTAAACAGAGAGCTACAGTCTCCAGTGCAATCAATGCCTAGTCTTTAATGGGCTCTAAATTCAGCACCGGAAGCTCTGACAAGCCCATAATCCATTCATTAATGTGTGTTAATATGTGCCCTGTGGAGCTGTCCTAACTTAAAAACAAAAGGCAAGGCATTCACATGTGTTATTTGGAATAGGATGGAACAGGGAACCCTTAGCGCCATGGAGAGAGGAACGATTGCAAAAAGGGTTTTATTGCACGTCTCCCAGCAGGATGTTTAGAAAATAAAGATCCAACACATGCTGCAGCCATAAAGCAATTCCTCCTTGGCCAGATCCAGACAGTGTTATGCAATTGTTCCCTTGACTTATTTTAAATGAATAAACATGTTTTCTTGTGTGCATCATGCAGGTGTGCACAGGTCCAAAGCTGTGATCCTCTGTACGTCTGGTTTGGGGAGAGCCAAGACATGAAGAAGGTCAACAGTCAGAAAGTGAAATGGTAAGACCCTACCCCTGTCTTCCATCAGCCTTATGAGTCATGAAAATTGACTGTGCAAATCTGGCAAGCATCTCTTTCCAAAAAAATGTTGAAGACCCCTAAAATCCCTTTCCCAAAATGTGTGGTCCCTACCACACTGCTGGCAGCTTGGTCTGGTCTCTGATCCAGACCATGGATCAGAGACACAGCTGAATGCTAATTAAAAGCATCAAGACTTTGAGGACCTTGGAAGAACCAGCATAGGTGTAGAAACACAGGCAAATAAAGTTGAATAAAATAACAGCCAAACAACAGGAACCAGCTCAAATCTGTCTCACTTGTCCCTAAAGTTGAGAAATTTTTACATATATTATATTATATATTAAATATTATGATCTAATAATGTTGTTATAAGTTGATTATGGTTTAATTAAACTCAACATTTACTTGCATCAGAAAGTAAAAAATTAACATTTATTTTAAAATAATTAGTTTAAATTACAAACAATTTGCATAAACATAAGCACTCCTGCTCTTTGTCCATATAATGGGGACAGCTTGCTTTACATTATTTAAAGAAAGCTTCATGAACTTGTTAAAATTAGATTCAATACAGATTATGAAAGAGGAAGTTCAGTAAGAGCTTCTAATGATCACTAATGAATTTTACATTTGGATCCTTTCAATCATCTTTTTCCCAGATTTGAATAGCATCATCCAAAATAAAAAGTCACTTGTCATGGCATTTTCTCTATATTTAATAAAACTATTTAGTGAACAATATTGAGAGAAATGGATTAGGAAGTCCTTGGAAACACTATGAAATTATTTTTGTGGACAACAATATGAAAGGAATGGTGCCAACTGAAAATGTCATTATTCTTTTAGCTTATATTTTAACTAAATTTTAAATTATTGCAGGCTTTACCCTCCTACTTTGTAGAGCTAAAGCTTAGGCAATGTCTACAAAATTTCATGAAGAAACACTTCTGAAAGCATAAAAAATCATGTTCGTGATGATTCATTATATTTATTGTTTGTTTAGCTCAGAGACCATATTGATTTCATAGTTATTTTCTCTCTGACTGGTCTGGTTGCAACAATTTCTCAGGTCCAAAAATACCATCAAAATGAAAAAAAAAATTGTTGACTGTGATTCAGAAGATGTAAATTAGGAATTGCTACATAAAACACTTCTAGGAGGCTATTCAGGAAATAAACAAAAGGAAGTGTAGTTTGCCTCTCTCTCAACTTTGACTATAAAGGGAATGTGAAATAATTAATATCCTACGCTAAGTTCTCACGGATATTCTTAGCTTCATGCAGAATGATTTTTGGAGGACACACCTTGCAGGTGCTTCTGCAATGACAGAGGAATCTGATTTATTTTCACTGTGTTCACCCCAACATTTGGTACTAAGGAGCAATAAATACGTCATTTACTTTCCCCACATAAAGCAAATAGTTGATTACTCTAGTACTTCATTTTAGATTGCAGCCCATAACTGACCCTTAAGAGGTTCAATCCTAGCTTTGCTTCCCCTCTTTTTGGTGCCTCTATATCAAATTAGCTGGAAGGAGTAGCTGTGATGCAGACATCTTTCCAGCACCTACTGTGGTGAAGACAGATGCAAAGAGACCATTCAGATTCCTTGCAATCTTGTGTTTTTTTGACTGACTCTGTATTCTGAAGGACCAGCAGACCTATGGCCTGCCTCTGCAATACTTCTGATCTGTCAGGATAATTTAAAGGATTTCTTTGTCTTTTTGTCTTCAGTATTTTTCTTAACCCTCTTTTGCGTCTTATCTTTCAAACCTTACATTCCTTTATGCTAATGCTATTTGTCCTGTATTTCTAGGATTTAAACTGGGATATATCTCATATATCATATTCAATATCTCATTCTTGCACACATGATTTTTCTATTTTATCCCTTTATGTTTCCTTTCAATGCACTCAAATGGATTTGTTTTGAGAAATATAAGGATCCCATATTTCATAAATAAATTCCATGACGACTCTCTGAATTATAATTTACTGAATTTCTCCTTAAATAACTATTTACAAATAACCTCTTTTTGAATGCTGGTATCATAAACCAGATTAATCATTTCATGCCACTACAGCACAAATCAAATGTTCAGTATTTAGAGCAAACCAAACCATCTTACAGTATATATTGAACAAAACTCTGTATCTTGGGCCAAATTTAAGTACAGGTTAGTTTTCTCCTTACATTCAGATCCAATGATCAATCACACCCATAGCTGATCATTCTACTCGTGTTCTGTTCTTACTTTGTGATTAATGAAAACATGCCTCATGCTCGTGAGGAATAAATTTGGAATATAAAGAAGACTCAACTCCAAACAAATTATGAAGTGCAAGAATCTAAGATTTACCTCTCCTGCTACCAAAAATACAAGTGAGACAATGTCTTGGGCAGGTATGACCCAAGTTATTTAAGGTTGTGATGACCAAGTCAATACCCAAAATTAAATCCTTGTAGGAGCACCCAGGTGTTGTGTTACAGATAGATACTGTAGATGCTCTATTTTTTTCTCCAGTTTCGACTCAACAAAACAAATAAGTGAAATTGAAAGCAACCTGCAGCTCTTGCTTTTCCAAATAAAGATCCGTTTACAGATCTATTTTAAGGGTAAGGTGAAAACTTCAATGATAAATCAAGTGTAAACATATTTAAAGAATCCAGTGGTCTAAAACATCACTCTTCCAATTTAGAAAGTAACAACTGAGCCCCCTGGTGCAGATATGTCATCTCTATCACCACTGTGGGGGACCATGGAGGATCTCTGCCCAGTGCAGAAATGGATGCACAGTGACAAAATATAAGAAATGTCATTTAATTACTCTACAGTCTGTATTCACATCTGCATAAAATGTGTACAAAAACCCCACCAACTTAACTCAGTAACTTTGCTCTGTCTGCAGTGCATAGAAATGTTAAGTGTCTAATGACAGATCCATAATTATTAAGGTTTACTGGAAAATATTTTGGCTTAATTTACCAAGCATGGTGTTAGTTAAAATTAATCAATTTAGTCCTGCCCAAGTAATTCTCACCAAAATTACACTCTAATGCCAATGCTCCTCAGAATAAACTGTCTCTTTGTGGTCTGGGAAGACATATTTGGTGTTATAAATATTTATATATAAACATGATTTATTTCCTTGAAGTTCTTTGAAGTTGTTTGCTTTCTCTAAGTATCAATGCATCAAAGGAAGAACGTGGCTTGAATGTCATTTTAAAAAGTAAACTGTTAAACAATGACCCTTATTAATACTAACCATAGAATTATTTTTATCTCCTCCAAGCACCATGTCATAGAAAGTCAATCAAATAAAAAGAATTAGCCAGCCCTTAGACATGAAAAGCATTGTATTTCTTTTGAGGCATAGCTTCCAGAAAGGCTATTTTTACAATGGAAAATGGCATAATAATAAAGACTGTTATAAAAATATAAACAAATAATAATTACAATAATAATAAAAAAGAATCCCTTTCTCATCACAAGGAAAACATATGCTAAACTGCATTACTTATCTATCAGCAAGTAATTATTCTTTCCTGGAGGAATGAACAGATTCAAGAATTTTGTGGAAAGGAATGGAATTTTTCACTCAAATCTGAATAATATTTTTTTGAGACACATCAACTACTTAAAATTATTTGTTTGTGTAGCAGTCTGAAACCTGTCATTAATCAAGCAGATGAACAGAGAAGGAAAATTCCTTTGTTGGCCCACATTTACTTTTCACTTCTGTTCTAGTGAATTCATCTTAACCATTTAGAGGAAAGTTGGTCTCACAGCCCAGGTAAATTTCCAATATTGTTGCCAATTAGTGCTAATTGTGAAAGGTATTTTTAATGTTATAGACCTCTGTCCATTAAGAAATAGAATAAAGACCACCAAAACAGTTTATGGCTCAGTGTATGCATGGGAACAATTTTCAATCACTGATGACTGGACCAGAGTGCTGGCTGAAGGTGAAAACTATATTTTCATGCTACTAATTTAAATTGTTTATTTCTTTGTCTATATGGATATCTATGAACAGTTCATCAGACCATATAAATTCAAAAATTTCAAAATAAAATTGTGTCAAACTATTTACATCCAGCATCTGAATAGTTTACCTGGGCATCTATTTTGCATAAATCCTATTTTAAAGAAGAGGAAAATGTATTATTTATTATTTTATTTTAAAAAATTAAATATGGGGCAAACAAATAATTTTATTGAAGGCTGTGGGGAAGACACTGATGTTGTTTTTAAATTGAATACCAATCTCCAATCAGCTTTCCTTCCATCAGTACCCACAGGTGATGCACTGCACATTCCCACATGATTCAGAGAGCAATGGATTCCTAAAGTACAGTGAAGCCAATAACGCTGCAATAGCTGAAGACTGCTAAATCAGCAAAAACGTTAGATTGAAGAATTTAGATAAAAAGATTTCCTAAATCTTGAGGATCAGTCATGACCAGCTGGGAGAAAGGACTTGATTGCCATTTAAAACTTATTATACACCTTTATACTAAGGGCCTATAAGAGGAGAACACTCTGTCTTTAATACAGCAGCAGATAAGATTACCTCAACAGGATTACAGGTATATTATGAGATTTATGTGTTACTCATTGCTGGATTAGGTTTCAGAGGGCTTGAAGCATAAAAACAAGAAAGGCAATTTCTTGAAGGCCAGCATTTAATTATAGACTTATCCAATAGCCTATTATTGAACTGGCTCATCAAATAGGCTCTGTCCAAAGGATTATACCTAATTGTGCAATTTTTCATTGGATTTAGTTTTAAAGGCTGACCAAAGGTTCTGGAAATGAAAGCAGGAGACTGTCAACAAAATGCTCAGATTTTACCATCAAAGTCTTTAACAGAACATAAATCTCATTCAGTTGGTTTGCTGATTATCTTTTGTGATATTCTTTATTTGCTGAGTGGTCCAACAAGAATTTCAGGCATTTTAACAGAATCTTCAAAAGAAATTTAACAACCCTATCTAAATCTCTCCAGAAAGTATTAATTTTATTAATTTTAGGTTACTCAATATCTATAACTCATGTCCCCTTGAAAACAGAGAAAAACAATACAGAAGACTGATTATTCTTATAACCTACTAGGCATGAAAATAAAAGAAACCTTAGAAAATTGATTATAGTATTATATAGGTCAAACTTATTGTTAATAATTGAGAAACAATGAAAATTATAAACAGCTCCTTTGTAAAATACAATACAGTAGCATTTCAAAAACCCAAGAGTGAACAGAGAATCAATGGGAAATACACAACTGACTTTGCTACTTCATCTTCTTTATTAAGACAATTTCCCAGTTTAGCCCTTAGGTAAATAACAGAACTCAAATTTTGGGGTAGTGGACAATTAAGCAAAAATCTGCCGCTATATAAATCAAACCAAATCTGTTTGAATACTTGAAAAACTTCAATCTAAATAAAATATTTCTGAGAGCATTGAAAACTCACTTTCCTTTGACAGATCTCCAGAACAATGGGCCAGTGTTTTCCAGAAATTACAAATGTTCATGTTTGTTTTCTATATAAGGGAAAGTAAGAGAGCTGCCGGAATATCTGGAATATTCTGTCTTCTTTCCCAGTAGGGAGAAAAAGGCGAAAGGATGCATCATCACTAAATTGTTATCCTAACCCAGTGTGAAGAAAGGTGTAGTAGAAAAGAGGCTTGAATGTGTCTCTCAGAGGTGACATTTCTCAGATGCACTCTTGGGTCAGGTGTGTACTGACATAGCAACCCTCCCACAGGTCTATTCAACTCATACCTTAAAGCCAGGGCTCCCAAATGCGAATATTCCACCTTCAATGTGTTTCAATGACTGAAATGGAAATTTTATCAAAACCCAGTGGTGCTTCCTACCATGACAGATAAAACTATAGTTTGCCAAGGGAAAGACAGAACAAAGGAAAGCTCAAATAATGTGGCTCTTCTGTCAGAAACTCTGCCTTTAACCTTAAGATAAGTTTTCCATTGGCACAACAGGATGAGCACATGTAAATATGTTGATAGCATCAGCAGAATCATATGTAAATGCTTCAGTCCTTCTGGGATCTTGAGTAAGAAAAGCAAGAGTTTCATGCCCTGAACTTTATCATGATTAAGAAATGGTCTGTTTGCACTTGTACATTGTATGCACTAGTTTATTTAGCCAAAGTTTGTTTGTTTTTTTCCTCTATTCCTGAGAGCTTACATCTGTAAGAATAGATGAGATTACAGATCTCTATTACACTTAGGGAATTTCATTCAGTATATCTTGCTGGGACAATAACAAAGTCTCCTCTTGAGCACAGTAAAGATCTATTACAATATTCAATGATAAAAAAATCTTGCATATGTTTTTACTCATTTTTTCTTTTGGAAAGTTATATTCTACTGTCTAAAATAATCCTACGAGGTTCACAAGTGAAAAGATTACTCAGTCCCTAAACTTTTGCTCTCTGCTATTGTAAAATTCTATTCTGAATATTGCTTACTCTTTGTAGAAACTCCCATGCTAAAGAGTTCAATAATAGCTTCTACATTATTAGATCCTGAGATGTAATGCAAGGGCACATACATTTTCAATGGAGTTTGTAGTGTACTTAAACAAGTTCATAGTCATAACTAGAATTTGCATCCAAACCTGAAAAATACCTAAATCCTAATTTGGATTAATATTGCCAAGTGTGTCAAAAGTGCTCTGAGAGCAGCTTGTTTTGAAGTCTATCTATTTCAAAAAATAGATATTGAGTTGATAGCTCTCCAGATGTTTCCTAGATCACAAACCCAATAATACACTTATTTTCACCCAGACATAAATAAAAAATTATTTGTATTCAAATGCACCATTAAATACAGTCTCTTTGCCATGTCCAGCTACAGAGATGCCTTTTTTGCTTGCTTCAGCAAAAGAAAAGACTTGGAGTGGTCACTACTCTTTTTCCTGTACCTTTGTTTTGCTAAAGGCAGCACTGTGAGCTAAGGATGTGAAATGGTTCCAGGTGACAGGCTGAATGTCAGTGTCAAGGCATGGAGCCTGACCTGGACTTGCAAAGGGAGCTCATTACAAGCACACTCAGACAGCCTTTCAATCTCCGGTATCGCTCCGCTCAATTCGTAGTTCAAACCAGAAAAAGCAAATACCCCTCCAACAGTCTCCCCTGAGTCGCTCTGCAGGGCTGAAGTGTTAAACTGTGCAGCTCTGTTTTGAGTTTGTTCAGTATTTGTTTAACCTGCAACGCCAGAAACACTATAAATCCCTCGTTCGATTTCACATGTCCCTTTGCATTTACTAAACTTCTAAAGGTCAGTGCACGCACACTCCTCCCTGAAAGGGTTGCCCTTTCTTACACTGCACATCCAGGGTGGGAGATGGGATGAGACCTGGGAACAGCAAAAGCCATCAGGAAATACAGATTGGAAGAATAGCCAAGACTAACACACCTGCTGAAATATGTGTTCCGGTTATTTTTTCAGTAGCACACCCACTGAAAGTACCAAAAACATGTTTGACATCATCCTTTCAATCTAGGTGTTACAATAGCACTGCATCACAGGAAATGATAGTTACAACAATTAAACCCAAACTGGCAGGAAATTAGTTAAGCATGATATCTGAAAGATTATTATCTGGAATAATCTGGTTTCAGTAGGTGGATGAAGAAGTCGGCTATCAGTTTTCTGGGAAACTGTATTTACTTTGTGAGTAACAAAGCTCAGTATGGGAACCTCCATTTGGGAAAGATGGTTCTAAACCCTCTGAATCCACATCAGACACTGAATATCAGCTCATCATGGGAACAGGAATCCCACAGGAAGCTTCTGTGATGATATTTGTATCTTGGCAAAATATATATTGAGTGTAAATGTTAAATAATACCTGTGGTTCAAAATCACTAAAGCAAATCTGGGCTATATTTGCTGCAGGGCCTTCTGCAAGCTTCAAGTCCTAGCACCCTTGTTAACTAAATTAACTAAATTAACTAAAAACCTCACTTATTTGCTGTGATAGCTATTGGCTACACAGTTTATATCTATTAGAATAGAATAAAATAGAAATATCCAGTACAGTAAGTAAAAAATTAACTAGTTTTTGAACTTTAAAACCTTATTAAAGTGTTTATTGGATAAAGAAAAAATTGCTAAGAATCAAATCTTCCAGATACAAAATCTTTCTGGAACAAAATATAACATTATTCACCAACGGGAATTACAGAATCTTTTATAATATATTTTACATTAGAGTAACTAAGCAGAGAATCAGTCCCTTGGATCCTGACATAAACAGAGCTTTAAAGTCTACACCACTAGGAAACTGGGAGTCAACAAAAGGATTTGCCTAGAAGCTGTTTGTTCTTGGAACAGCTTTCAGAGACAGACAGAAGCCTCATACATAGCAGTGGAAGAATAGCAAAGTTACATTTTGTTTCGTTAAAAATTACCTTGTCATAGTATTTAGAGATTTGTTCCAGATTATTTTGCAATAAATCTAGGAATTCCATTTTTGAAACAAAAGTAATCTTCAGATGAGATGATGTATATATGCACATGTGCAAAACTAGATTTCTGGGACACTTTTTAGGACTATCTCATTTTTCACAAGATGTTGTTAATACAAAAGTGGTCACTGGGCTAGAACTTAGTGTCTTTGTTTCAAAATAATGGGCTGCTTGGACATTTTTCTCTGTATACCTTTCTGATAACACACTTTTCATAAAACAGAATCTTTTCTGTCAAGGAAAAGATTTCTGTCACCAAAAACAACTCAAGTGAAAGAAGAATAATAAATAAAATTAAAAAAACCCACAGAAATGCTTTGTTTGGTGTGGTTGCTGTAGGAGAAAAAAGAATGGAATGGAATGGAATGGAATGGAATGGAATGGAATGGAATGGAATGGAATAGAAATATTTAAATGCCAAAGTTTTTCATAGGCTGATTTAGATAGTAGAACTTCATGGTAACTCCATTGTCTCTGCCATTTCATATCTGCTTTTTAAACTGAATGGGAGGAAGCCAACTCTATCCTGGGCTGCATCATAAGAAACATAAGAGGTCAAGAGAGGTGACTCTGCCCCTCTGCTCTGCTCTGGTGAGATCCCTGGAGTGACCCCTGGAGTGCTGTGTCCAGTTCTGGGGTCCTCAGCACAGGAAGGATGTTAGCACATTGGGACACATCCAGAGGAGGCCAACAGGTTGATCAAGGTCTGCAGCACCTCTCTTATGAGGAAAGTCTGAGAGAATTTGCATTTCTCAGCCTGGAGAAGGTTCCAGAAAGACCTTATTACAAGAGAGGTGGGGACAGACTTTTTAGCAGGGCTTGTTGTGATGAGGATTGATAGTTTAAAATTAAAGAAGGGTCGATTCAGATAAGATAAAAAAGCCTTTTTTTTACAATGAGCTGGTGAAACACTGGAAGCAGTTTCCCAGGGAGGTGGTGGATGCCCCATCCCAGGCAACATTCCAGGTCAGGCTGGACTGGGATCTGAGCAACCTGGTCCAGCAGAAGGTGGCCTTGTTCATTGCAGGGGGGCTGGACTGGATGAACTTCAAAGGTCTCTTCCAACTCAGTCTACTGTGTGATTCTGTGAAGAGTGGAAAACCTGAACTAGCTTTTATAAACTAAAAACTGGAAAAGGTCACTTTTCTGGCTGGTTTTAAGGTTCCTCTCACCACTTATCCACGAGGTTCTCATCAAAGGTCAAGATATCTTTAGTTCTTTTTGTGATGTTAGACAAGTATCTTTTCACTTCTCAGTCTCAATTTCTTATATGAAAAATGATGTTCAATACATTTGTCTTTTATATCTATTTAAATTTAGTTTCTGGGACAGAGTATCCACATTTTTGTAAGCATGAGGAGTGAAAAGACTCCAACTTGAAAATGTTCCCAAAATGTAGCAGCCTCTAAATGAATGATATTTTAAAATAAATTACTTCTTAATGAACTAAGTATCTAATTATGTGGATATCCTCTTTTGCCTAATATAGAGTATCAAAATACATAGAATGAAAAATAAAATTAAAATAAAGGTCACATTAAGAATGAAATGTAAAACACCAAAACACTCCTTCAGTATTCAGGCAAATACATTTGAAAAAATAAAGTAGTACTGCAGTGAGTGGGTGCATAGAAAAACATCATGCAGTTGTACAATAAAAGAATATAAAACTCTAGAGGAAAAAATACATTTTTTTTTTTCTCCAAAATAGTTTACAGAGTTTTTTTCCTGACATTTTATGCAACTGAATCCTATTTATAATCATCCAGTACCATGTGTAATTTTGAAAGTGTGCAGGGTAATTGTGAGACAGCTTTGACATCTGCTTCAGCCTTGGATCTTGCTGTGATTCCTTAGACTTCTGAAGAGAAGCCTATCCTTCAGCAAATTTCTTTTTTATCAGCTTGTTTAAACATGCATCTTAAAAAGTTGGGGAGAGCACATCCCTTGTTAAAATCCCTGCACGAGTGATCAGCAAACGAAGAGATTTGGGCATGCATGTAATTGTCTATGAGGCTGCAAAGATTTCCACAGGCTTTGCTTTAGAAATTCCTTTGCTGTGAACAGAAGTTGAATTTCCTTCTAGCAACTGGAGATGCCCTGTTGTTTTTCATCCCAAATGAATTTTGACTCACAGGATTCTATTTAATGTATTTCTTCCCAGACACAACCTCATGTACAAGGGCAAAAGGGAACAAGGGTTAGTGAGGTAGGGGTCTGAGGGGTTGAAATTTGAATGATTCCAAAGTTATTTGATATAAAACTGTGTAATAAAAGTTAGGAGAAGCAAAAAAATGCTGGCACTGGTTAACAAAATGACTAAAGCATAGAACTAATCTTGGAATCATGCTAAGAATTTCTATTTTGTCTGACTCTGGGAAGCTCCAAAGTCAAAATAAACCTGAAGCAAATTTAAGTAGACCCCCAAAATCTAGTCCACCTCTAAAGAAATGAGATACTTCCTTACTACTGCTTTTTATCAATATCGTGTCCACTGGCCCTGCTATGTGAGGCAAAATACTTTCATGCAGTAATTACAATTATAATTTTCGTGTAGAAAAAAGAGTCAGAAGCAGAAGGATGAGACTCCATTTCTTCAAGAAAAAGAGAAAGAACAGAGAAGATTAAGGGAAAACTTGGATACTGAATATATTATCAAAAAACCTACTCTGCTGGAGTGACTGTAATATGGAAAGCATAAGGAGACTGCTACAGTGCAAATGAGCCCTCAGCGCTGCTTAAATTGAAACTGGAGTTACTGTTTACTCTGGAAATATCCCTGGAACAGAAAGGGACAGTAAAGGCACAAAGACATTCTAATCTTTGCACTTCCAAACCTGGAAACTTTGTTTTGTTTAGCATTACAGCTTAAAATCTCACCCAGGCATATTGGAGTGAGGGAATGTAGGGAGAGGAGGAAGTAGAAATTCATCCATGCATTTGGACAAGCAGTGACTGATGGGGTGGCTGAATCTAAAGGCAAAGGAGTAGTTGAAAATGCAGCTTTAAAGTTGGAAAGCTTTGCAATGCCTTTAGTCAACTCTTCAATGCTCCAAATAAATAAATAAATATATAAAATTCCTAAAAACTACCATAGATAAGATTTCAGGCCAAAAATAGCACATAAATGCTGTATAGTGGTTTTGGTTTTAATGCTGTCAATTAAAGTAGCTGTAAAAATATATTTACATATGTTTAGTAATTCATGCCATAAAGTATTCACACACAGACAATGGTGGGACAGTAATTATGTCTCTCCCAGTCTGTCTGCCTAACTATTTTTACCATATGACCTTTCTTCATATTTTTTTTTTCTCAACAATCAAAAGTTTTGCTTTTAATAGTTCCAATTACAACTTATTATGCCAAGATTTTCCAATAGTTGAAATAATTATCCAGTGCTCTGTTCTGATATTTTTTATTCTTTTTGTTGAGAGTGCTGTACATATGAATCAAATTATATGAGCTCTTGCCTTCTGTTTCTATACTGGTTAATAAAGATGACTGAAGTAGACCCTTATTTTGGTTCAATTCCCTATTTTATACACCATGCTGTCCATAATATTGGATGGTTTACTTAAAATATCTTTCTTGGTGAATAGAATTCTCTCAGAAGACCAGATTAGAGAGGGTTATATATAGAAAGAGTCACACCAAAATCTAACACAAAACTTCCCATACAAAAATCAGATTGAAACTTTTTTTGATATTTGAAATGTGTGTTTTGTACAGCCCACTTAATTGGACTTAAAATATTTGACATGAGTGAACACATTATTAAGAAATGTAATATAATTATTGCATTTCTATCACCTTGTGTTGCTATACATTAATTATTTAGTGTAAAATATCTTATTGGAATGCAGGATTCATCACTTCAGAACTGGGGTCTTATAGATGGTCTTTAGGGACATATTTTCTACTAGTGTCTAATCCCATTCCTCCTCACTGGAAGAAGCTGTTCCAACATAGGTTTTTCTCAGCTGCAACAGACGTGTGATATTAAACCTCTTTTCTTTAACTAAAAGGTTTTATTACAATTCTGACTGGATTTAGCTGAGATGGAAAGTAATCAAGCTACTGTAGTAAATTCAAAACTGTGCCTAGCATGGAAGTATTAATATCCACTGTAGCACTGCAGAAACTCTTTTGCTTAATCCTTTAAATCATCCAATTCTTTTTTGGCTTGTGCTGGAGAGAGTTTTCCTGGCTCTTTATGGATCATTTAAGAGGAAATGTTGAATTCTACTGGAGTCTGGAGCCAGAGCATTTTGGCTCTGTGCTCTTGATCTGCAGGAAGGGAGATTCATTGCCACAGCCTTAGCATGAGCCCATCTCCTTGGCGTCAAACATCTTCCGCGTGTTCCTGCAGGCTGCGCTACCACCCGCACTCCTCTGAGCCTGGCGGGTGCCCCTCCACTGTGGCAACACTGCTGAGATTAATTGATTTGAAAATACAGTCTGTCTACAAAAAGCAGGAGACCTCTATCCCTAACATAAGCTCTGAACTGCCGACTCATTTTGCTTTTCAAGCTTAGTAGGAGTGTTCTGCGCTCTATGGCAGCAGCAGAATTAAACATAAAGATTTGACTACTGCATTGCATCTGTGATTGCTACATCAGTGCTGCTGTAGAAACACATTATGAAAATATCAATAATACACATCTAAAGGGAATTTCACTAAAAATCTGTGATAAAGTACATTTAGATGAATTTTGAAGAGATAATGATTAATAGTTAATTATGACTGTGTTTTCCACCAGGTGTTTTTCAATACCTCCCAGAATAATCTTTTCCATGATTTTACTGGACACACAGTAAGACTTACAGATATCCTTGTTCTTGTCCTTCTTGAAAACTGGGACAACATAAGCCAGCTTCCACTCAACATAATTCTCAGCGTTTCTTTCCACCTATTTTTCTTCTGTCATCTTTCCATGTACATTTGACTTTCCCTTAGGCCTTAAATATCTGGCAAGATCCATAAAAGCTTTAATGAGTCAAAAATTAGTCAGAAGACATTTGCAGCTTGTAAAAGCATCCTCTAATTTCAAATTGATGGCATCTTTCAGTCTGTTAGCTGGCTTGTATTCAAAAACAGGAATAAGAGAGAATTAAGAGAGAATTCCCCACTGTGGATGTTGTTATCCCAGCAATAACAGGAATGTGCCATCGAGTGTCTAATAATTGTCTGTCTCTATATATCACATAGATAAATGCAAACAGTTTTTAAACTGTCCTTTTGTACAGATAGAGAGCAGACTAAATTCCTTCAGCTGATCTGAATAATTTTCTATGAAGATCTTCCTTGAAAGCTGTGAGGAAAAATTCACAGAAACTTCACTGATTTTAGTGCATTTAATCTGAATTCATGCCAGCTAAACAGATGAGAATATGCTGTGGATTTTTTGTCTTTCTCTGGAAACTAAAATTAAGTTAAAAATTAATAATTTACAAATATTTGGAGAAAGGAGATTATTTATAATTTCTCTGCAAAGTAAGTGGCATTTTTTTGCCATTTTATCATCGTGGATGATAACAGAGCTCATGGGGAAATAAATACATAAAGAGAGACCTCAAATAAGAATGCCTGCAGCCTTTGCAGTAGGGAGAAGGATGAGGATTGAGCAGGTGCTCTGAAGTCTGGAATTTCTTCAGGTTTCAGTGTCTAAAAAGTCTTAACATCATTAGATATGGTGTCCCAGTTTTTCACATGATAAAAATATAATCTTATTTTATGGTAGATATATCATTAAAACTTTGAGCACGTGGAGCTACAGTGAGGGCAACCAACAGGTTTAGGATATTTCAACTGACCATATATCTCTCATCCAGGTGAATTAGGTTCAGAGCACTAGCAGTGACATATTTTCTGTATTTAACTTGAAGAATGAAGAAGAAAAATTTTAGACTGCAGGGAGGTTTTATATGTATACTTATTTTTTTCATTTGTAATTACAGTTAGAGATACTCTTCACTTACAAAATCATCACAATGAACATAATTTCTACATTACTAACGTTGCTGCCTTTGTCTATCAGTTTCCTTGTCTGCTATTATTATGAAAAGTAGATTTTTATAGGTAATCTCTTTAAAGTGATAATTAAAATTGTGACAATATCAACATGTATAAGGCAATAGAGAAAAGTAAGATCTGCAGAATTCCTTACAACTGTGTCAAGTCCCCATGAAAACCATCAGTTATTTACACCTGAAGAAAAGGAATAACCAAAGATGACTGAATACATTCTAATGTAGCTTTGTTCACATGCAAAATTGTAAACTTAAATGTAGTTTTTCTCCTGAGAATATTTTGTCAGGTGCTGAAAAGTGAAGTACTGAAAAATCTGTGCAAGAAGGGGAATAAAACCGTATGCATAGTTCTGACTTTGGCAGGTTGGTAGTTTTTGGCTACATCAGTCTCTTAATCAACGATTGAAATCAGTAGGTGAAACAGTTATTTATCTGAATATTAATGACCTTTTAGTAGCTCTATTTTTTTTACATTATTAGTTTTTAACACATTGTTAGGTTAAGAACTGTGTGAAGACTCCCCATTTTTATATGGATAATTCACTGTGGTGAGTGTTTTTGGAACAAGAAAATGTGATGGTGGATTAGGTGTGCACTCCTACAGCTCTGAGGTGTGTGGGGATGTAGTCTACCTCCAAGCAAGGATGTTTTATGATTTTTTCAGGGAATCACAGGAATTTCTTGTTGGAAAATCCTCTGGAGATCATCTAGTTTAACCCTCCTTCTTATTCCTTAGTGTTTTTATAGAGACACAAATTCTGCATTTAAAAAATCTGCTCTAACAGTGCTCATTTCCCAGTAACTGGGAAGTGAGAGGCAGAATGGAAATGGAGGGGAAAACTGTATAAGTAACTTGAATCTGAAACACTGTTGGTGTAGAGGGAGTAGGGAAAAGCAATGTGATAAATTTTTACTGTACGTAGAAGTAACTTTGCTATTTTCCTTAACACTCCTCCTCAGAGAACAGTTTGCTTATTTCTAAAGCAAGCTTTCAAACATTGTTTTCTAAATTTACATGTATTTGCTCTCCAAAAATAAAATATTTTATAAGTCTAGTAAGTCCATGGACTGTTTTTATAATCCAATATATGCACACTATGTGTTATATTGAGGCACAACACTGCATCCAAATTTCACAAACATTGGCCAGCTGATGCACATCCTGTCGTGTGCAATAGCTTATTATTTAGAGGAAACTGGAGCCCACAAGCTTTGATTCATAATTCCCATTTTGATACCCAGATAATTCTCTTTCCAGTCATACAGTGTACATTTTTCTGATTTAAAAATATGATTTCAGAGGTAGGTCACTGTTTTCATGTCCCCTTTGCATGAGTTAAAAAGTTCAGCTGGGACAAAAATACTCAAAGTCTTTAAGAGTCTAAAGCAAGATGTTGAGAACTCTTAAATTACTGCTCTATCAAGACAGATGAAATGGTAAACAGCACTTGAGCAATCAAAACTCTGATTTCATGCTTCCTTTTAAAGAATAAAAGGTCCCCAGAAAGCATTTCTGCATTCCTCTTCACTCAGTTTTCCCTTGCAATTCAAAAGCAAATATGACTTGTTTGATATAACAAACTGAGGTGGAGGTGAACCAAAAGACTCACTCTTACACGGTAATCATAGAACACACAACCATGAATTATGCAGTGAACTTAATCTGATCCCGAGCAAGTGGGGGACCTAAAACACAGCCATGTTCATGGCACATTGCTCCTCCTGCTCCAGTATAGTAGAACTGACATAAAACACCTTGGAACAAACTCCTATTAGACATTAACAATTTGCCATTCAGGTTAGATTCTTGTCAGATAAATGCAGAGTTAAAACATCCCATTTACTTGGTACCTTGTTTCCCAGAAAAGGAAGTTAAGAAAAAGCCACAGAAATCCAATCTGTGAAACATTAGGGGAGTCTGAATAAATTCCTCTTTCCCCCAAGTGTGTTCTCCTGTTTTATATGTCTGAAAAAGGGATGCATACAATTGTGGTGAAAGGGTTGAAGGTATCTCAGTGAATGGGATAGGGGAAAAAGGATACACAGCACACTCTTGTGTAGATTTATCAGTATATATACACACACACTTAAACCATTTAAACCTAATGTTTGCATTTAAACCTAATGTTTCATGTATTTTAGCATTATGAAGCCCATTCCTATTAGTATTATGAAGTAGAACTGAGATACCATCATTAATAAAGCTCTATCCTTTATACATCCCCACAGAAATACTCTTCCTCACAGTTTTACCTACAATAAAGGTCCCCTTTCTGCCTTCATAAGGAAGATTTTATTAATTATCTCCCCTTGCCCCTCATTTCACCCTTGTCCCTAAATCTGCTTTGCCTCTTCTGTGCAGTGTAAGGTGGCAAGGTATTAACACATGGGGTTAGCATGTCCATAATGTGATAGTAGTTCTCGGTCATGAAAAAGGAAATGATAATATTGGTTTATTCTTGCAGTGAATACCCAACAGAAGACTGTTTACAATTGTGGTATACAAACAGGGAGAGGATGGGACAAAATACATAGCCTTGCAAAAAGAGTAAGGGGGAAGAAAGTCCCCTTCTTGATTATATGTTAATTTGTGAGTAATCCATTTAAAGTTTTATGATATAGCTTTATGAAATAGAAGCATATGGCTTTCAGGTTTCTGGGACTGGTCCCCAGGATTCTGGATCCTTTCTTTATTCCGAAATTTCTCGTTTCTTTTTATTTTCCTTGGGAATTGAGCACTCTGAAAAACTGAGTCTTCTGATTCTTCAAATTATGTGACAAACTAGCCACCATGAAGATGGGGCTTTTTCTGAGATATACCAAAATGAGCCTTTCTCTAGTACAACCCTACTAAAAAACTACTGCATGCGATCCAAAGAATAAGCTGAAATATATAATGAAATTTATCTCCAAATCAATCTGTATTCTCATATTGTCTTATCCACATTTTTCCCTTTCTTCCTTCTACTGTGGTTTCTTTTCTTCACTTTATCACCTCTTAAATATGCTCTGTATTCTTACTGCTGAGAGAAGTTAGCATATTGTTCTGCCATTTCCCAGATGTTGATGTTATTTGCCATACAGATGACTTCAGAAGCTATTGAAAGAAACAGATACCTATTAGGATGTTGGCTAATCTTTTAAAAATGTAGGTGGTCACCAAGATTAAGTTGCCAGTTTAAGAAGGTTAAATTAAACAAAATTAATAGATTCTTTTGAATTGCATTTAATTTTAGTTAACTCAACAGATATTCTTTCATAGCTTGTCTACATTCTACTCTCTAAATTAAAAAAATTCAACTACATATTTTTTGTCAGTGATAGAAAAATTACTTAATTAAATGGCCTGACAAATCAACTGCTTCATAGAAGAAAACATAACTACAAAAATTAAGGAAAATTAGGATTAATTATTCTCTGTGCTGATACAATAGTTGCTGCCCTCATACTCTGAATCTGATTAAAAATTGTTGTTGTCTATAAAGCATTAAATTACAACAGTTTCAAGATCAGACCTAGTATGAGAGAATTCACTGTTCACAGAATATTTAAGAATCTTGAATTAATCAACACAATTGAAGATTTCAGTATAATCAGGTTTATCATATATACATATACTGGCACAACTGGCATATTTAATAACAGCAAACTCTATCCAAGTTCTTATAAAAACAGGCCAGAACTGCAACTGAACTTCCTTCCACTGTTAAATCACAATCCAAATGAAACCCCATATTGGGTTAGTATATCTTCTTATCCTATAAGAATTTATATAAACATAAATTCTTGTTCTTCAGATGAAGGAATTTAACTTATTCTTTCTAAGTTATATTTTATTTTTTTTATGCATCAGTTTTGGATTCCATGTCATCCCTCAGTATCATTCTATTTCACGTACCAACAAATACAAATTTGGAACAACTTTTGTTTCCCTTAACTGTTTAGAGCATTGCTGAAGGAAAAACTGACATGAGCAGTTGAGTTTCCATATTCAAGTGCTAGCTTGAACTAAACCTGATTTGAAAAATTGAATGTGAATAACCATGGATGTTATTAGCACATATTTTTTGAGAAATATAAACATGGTACAGTGCTCTTGTATAAACCAGAAATGGTGACACCAAACCCTTTTTCCCTGAAACAGAAAACAAAAGTATGATTATGCAGGCAAAAGGAATAAAGCTGATTTACAGAGGTTCTTCTAACACTTCATCCAACTGACCACAAAGCTTCAGTACATTTTGTAGAAAGGGAATTATTATGAGGGGTTTGATCAGTAAACTGGGTAAAAATTGATCCACAACTGAGATATCAATGTGAACTCAATGTTAGATTTAATGTAGTATATCAGAAAGACATTCTGAAAGGAGCTGCAAAGAGATTACGAAGAAACAACAGTTGTTAGAGGACCAATCCTCTAATAGCTTTTTTTTCTTTTGGTAGGAGAAATGTCCTTTCTCTAGTGATTTTCCTCTAGTCCAAATTTAGAATCTTAGTCTTTGAACAGTTTAGAATCTGAGCACTCTTTCAGTAAGACCACTTTCAATAAATTTTGAGAGAAAGTGTACAAAGCAGGATATGAAAGGAAGAAAAGGTAATAAAATGACTAATAAGAAGAAAGAGTTAATCACTAAGCTGTACATTTATGCCATGGCACAAGATCAAAGGAACTTAACATGCTTGACAAGTTTATCTATCTTGGTAGCACTCTCTCCAAACCAGCAGCAAATGATGGTGAAATATTTCTCTGCATTTCTAAGGAGAGTTCATCCTTTGGTCATTTTCAAACTTGTGTTTGCAGTTTGCTATGAAGAAAAGTGCTCTAATTCCCACCCTTCTGTAGTTATCCCAGGCTGCACTTTTGTCACTCCTGTCCATGCACAGGTGTTGTGTGCTGTGTGTGACTCCTGTGACTCTATAAACAGCACTGATCCTTTTTGTGAGCATCACCTCTGCATTGTCCTCAAACCTGTCTCATTTGCACTGGGCTAGGTAAAAATCCAGGATGGAAAATCTCAGGATAAGTGCACAGGTTTTTTTTATGGTCAGTAGGGGTATAGGAAAAGCACACTTTTAGGCCAATAAAAACATTTTTGGAATACCCTGAAATCTTTCTGTAAAACTTCACCAAACACTATCAGAAACTGGGACAAAACAAATTTCAGGTAAAAAAGTCAAGAGGTAAAATGCTACCATAGAGTTTGTGATAAAGTAAAAAACAAAACCAGAGACAGAGCAAAAGTGAAAATAATAAAATTCTTTATTCCAAACAGCCCAAATTCAGAGACCTTCTGGCTTGTAACACTGTATGTCCCTCACAAATTCTATCAAAATGAAAGTAAGTGTATAAACCTGAAAAACTGTGGTGACTCTGAGATGGTCACCAGTGCACTAATGGACAAACAAGTCATTCTGTTCCGACTACATCATTATATTTTCATTTTTTTAGAAGATAAAAAAGAACAACAAGCAATATGATCACACATTCTATTTTTTCTACATAACAGAAGTCAAAGGAAGACAAGCCTGGTCTGGATCAGGAATGGTGTGGCCAGCAGGAGCAGGGAGGTCATTCTTCCCCTGTATTCAGCACTGGTGAGGCCACAGCTGGAGTTCTGTGTCCAGTTCTGGTCCCTCAGTTTGGGAAGGACCTTGAGACACTTGAGTGCATCCAGAGGAGGCAACGAGGCTGGTGAGGGGCTGGGAACACAAACCCTGTGAGGAACAGCTGAGGGAGCTGGATCTTGCAGGTCTCTTCCAACCCAGTGATTCTATTTTGTTGAATAAATTAGGTGCAAAGATTACTAATTAATTCATATATCACACAACATTGTATATTAGTGTACTATTATTATTTTCTTTCCTACAGTTCACTCTTCTATGAAATTTACCACAAAACCACCTTTAGAGTTAGGTTTATAACTGGGTTTTATTTACAACTGTATTTTTTTACTATCTTTATTGCACAAACACTGTTCCAATACTATATCCTTTTACCACTCTTCTGGCAGACCATATCTATTTTATCCCCTCTACCCAGACGTGCCAGCTGTGCCAGCTGCCTGTAATTTTAATGTGAGCTGTCAGAAATGGAGGCCTTGGCCATTAATTATTTTGTGAGGAGTCTCATTGTTGATCCATGAGAAGACCAAGTATTTTTGTGTGTTCAGCATCTCCAGGGAGCACACACAGAGCATTTTCCCAGTGCAGCTGGCTGTGAGGCAGCTCCAAGCACATACAATTCCAAATCACCTGCTCCACTTCTTTCTCCCATTAAGAATTCTGTATCCACTTGGTGCAACCTCTGGGATACAGAGTTAAAACAGCCCAGGGTTTCATATGGAGCAGGGATAGTCCATATTGACATGTTTTAGATTTTTCTTTCCCTCAGCCTAGAAGGCACGTAGGTCTACAATTAGGTCTGTGTTGTTCCAAGGTGCAGACATGTAATTGGTTTTGAGTGTGGCTTGTTTGAATTAGTAATGACTCTGGGAGGAGAGCTTTGGGGTCTGCTGAACAAACAGCTGCAAAAAGCTACTCAGCTCCATTACAATCAGGAACATGAACTGTCAGAATGCACTAAAACTCAGTGAGGATACAGAGAACTATTTGTTCATAAAAAACACTGGTCTAGGCAGTGATTTCACAGAGAGAGTGAATATAAATGCTGCTTTCCTTGTTGCACCCAAAATTTTTTTGCCAGTAATTGCTATTATTTCCATCGGATTTCTTGCTTGCAGGTGTGCTGTATATCAAAATACTGGGAAAACTGGAGTTATGATTACTGTCCATTCCTTTATTTTCTACTAATGAATTCCTTGACTAGGTTTTTTGAATTTTTATCTTTAATTATAGCATTTATTTCTGCTGCAGAAGAAATAGATACATTGTATTTCTTGCAATAATCCTTGGAAATCCTGTTCATAAGTCTCCTATTAAGATTCTCATTAAAATGAACAAAAATAAACCATAGTCTTTCATTAAAATGAGCAAAAATAAACTGTAGTCTCTGAGATCTCTGAATGGGGAGTCTGATACCAACAGGTGAGCAAGCCAAAAGGAGGAAGGAAGTGGGAGGACAGCGAGATATCAGTGCAGGTGTTGCTTCATAAACTGTCACAGACGGCTCCATAATAAGGAGACAGGATCAAGCAGTGACTATCTTCTGGCTTGTGTTTCAGAATAACAATTTGTAAAAATAGAATAAATCTCTTCTCTAGGATGCTCAATGATAATGTTTGATTAATGAGCATTCTTTCCTCCAGACCTATAAACTCCTGCTCTATTGCACAGTGAAAACAGTGATTTCCTAGCCATAAATTTATTGTGGTCATAGCTATTTTCTGCTTCAGTTCCTATTGTTAGGTGAGAAATTAATGTTAAATTTTATTTTAAAAATTATGATTGTCATGTCTGCTTACATTTAAACCAAAAATTTATATTTTTTTTTTTTAAAAGTGGGGGATGAGACAAAATGGATCAAAATTCTGGTTTCCTGCAACGTAGCAAAAGGTTGACACCTGAATCACATATATGGGACAGAGAGTCACATTCACATCCTTGTTGGGCAGACAGGACACCCTTTCAAGGGAAGAGGTCTAAATGCTGGACTATAGAAAGAATATATATGCTTTTTCCATGTTGAAGGGATCCTCTTTTTCTTAATTTCATTTTCATTGCTGCCATGTCATCTCTTTTCAATGAAACCACATCTTCAAAAAGTCACAGCTCTCTTCTAAACATACCACTACTAAATGCTTTATTACCTAATAAAGCATTTATTTTTACTGAGCATATATGTTACACACACTGAATTTTTAATAGCCAAATTTCTCTTATAATTTTGCTGATCAGTGACAGACTAACTTATCTTTTACATTTCACTGGATACTAGCAGTCATTTGGATACTGTTTTTAGAAATGTGAAACAAAATCTTAATAGTCTCTAGTCTTCAAGATATACTGGGGGATAGATGGGATTCAAGAGAATTTACAAACTGTTTAACTTTTATTTATAAGCTTTATTACAAACCAGTTCAGATTAATTCTAAATGAAAAGCCTGGGAAAATGCAACTGAATTAGAAAACTGTTCTGCTCTTCTCACGTCAGGAATTTCCTCTGGCTGTTGCTTTTAAAGGATGACAGTCTCATGACACATGTTCCTCTTATTTTTTTAATTGCATAGCATGCACTTGATTGTTCAGGTCTAAACTGTTAATTCTTACAATTAGTAAACATAATAAAATGCTTACAGGATCTCCTGCTTTGTAAGCAGAAATGTTAATTTTGGTTGTGGTGCCCTCTGTGAGTAAAGAGATATATTTACAGGAACGGCTTAGAAAATACAAACAGAAGTGGTAATTCAATTTATTTGAAAGATTTTAAAATACACTTTGCAAATGACTGTGTGAGTATATTCTCATTTCTTCCAATACTATTTGTTCCAGCCCTGTGCCACAGGTTTACAGCAATGCTAACAAGCTGGCCTGATCAATAGGCTCTGTGGATTTCTGGACAGTGGCACCAATTATTGTACCATTCCCCAGTGAAAAACAACTGCTGATATAATGATTTATTAAGCAGCATGGCTGCCCTGGAAAAAGACAAAAGGCCTTATTCTTCTCTCATTTTCCCATACATGAAACCAGAAGCATTTCACTGACTTCAAAGGAGCTACTCCTGCTTTACTGAAGAATGAGGCAGATCTGACTGGAGTTTGAGTCCTGGATGCTGACAGGTTAGAGGAAAGTGTATCCATTACACAGTTAGTGCTCAGAGCAGAGCAGATCTGACCACTCGCCAGCTCCTCGCAGGGACAAGTTGTTTATTAAAGGAAAGGAGATGTCAAAAACTGAGCAGAATGAGAATACCAATAATATTTCTTCATTAATCATCTAGAAGGCCAGACACCATTGTCATCCTTAAAAATCACCACGAACAACTAAACTGGAGTACCCTGGAGGAAAGAGAAACTTAATCGGGAGCAATGAGTGCCTATGATGCAGGTGTTTCCTTAGGCTTCTGTTTTTAAATTGTGACAAATTATTTACACAAATCAAAATGACAAAACTAAAATTGACAGGTAAAAAGAAATTTTAATCTAAGAGTTTAAAAACCTGTAGGTTTTTCACTCACTCTAATGCCAACACTGGGAATAGGAACTCCCTAAGTCTGGTCCAGTACTTTTTTCACTAAGTAGTACAGTCTCTTTCACAATGCACTTAATTCAGCTCCAAAAAGGGAGTATAAATTACAGTCTTATCTAAAAAGCAGCAACAGAAAGGCAATTAAGATTAGAATTTCAGTTTCCACATTTTAACAAGCTCAAGCAAAAATGAACTGATTTGAGTTAATGAAGAATATAGTTGACTGGAAAAGGAGGGATGAAATACTTTGAAGATTTGGACCTGACTTATTTCCCCTGCTTTGGTGTCTTAAATAATATTTATCAATGAAAGTTAAGCAATTTGATTTCCAAATTACATACACTTCTAAAACTACACATTGATTTGTAAATTTTTGTGTAGGCTTTCCTTGTTTATAATTAGTAAAGTAACAGCACTGTCAAAGCTGGAAGGAAGAAAGAGAAGCCACAATTACAGGGCAAAAACCTTTCAAAAGCTTTTGTCCTTGGATGAAGTATGTTCACAGGATAAGATACACAAACTGATAAAAATCTGGCTGCCTAGAGTAGATCTGCATTATGCATGTTTCTGTAGGTCACAAGATCTAAATTTTCTTTAGTGTCTTGCAAGAGAATTTAGTGTCATTTATTAATACTTAATATTGCTGTAACTTCTAGATTTGTTGTTTTGTTTGTTTGTTTGTTTTTAATTTCATTTGGATTTAAGGTTTTCCATTTTAACTTATGTCTTCATGGAATTTTTTTATAGGTACTACAATGCCACAGAAAATCAACAACTACAGAATCTTCAAAATACAAAATACTACAAAATAATTTCAATAACCAAAAGTGATTATGACAGGGATTGTGTGACCCTTGGCATTTAAAAACACTTCTGTGCTTCCTTTTGCAAAGTTTGAGTTGATTTGGTTCCTGCAAGGCTACATTAATTCTTTTTTAAAAAATGCAGTAATATCTAATGTAATCAAACAAGTATCAATAACAGCAATCATGAAAGAGATATAACTGTGAAAAAAAATAGGAATCAATAATTTGTTTTGCACTAAAAAGACTATGAAAAGTTGTTTTATTGAGTATTTACAGAGGGAAAACACTCCCCACATGACACTGCTGTACCAAGTGTGTTCAGGATAGAGGGTTAAAACCAAGCAGTTGGAAGAGAGGTTGTGAAGAATAAAGTCTTGAGTCAAGGCAACTTTTACAGGACCACAGAAGAGCAGGTGGACATTCTAACAACTTGCTGATGGAAAACTGAATTTTACTGCAAAATACCTAGGGACTAAGAAATTGGTCACTCCATGTGTGGTGTGAATGCCTTTATTAAGATCTAGGGTAAACTGGGTTAAAAGGAAACGGGTCAGATAAACTGATTTTCCAGAGACTTTATCTACTGAGGGATAAAATTCTATATATACATGTTTTATCCAATATGTGACTTAATGTTTTAAAACAGTGTTTACACAGTCTCTGTGTATGGTCTTTAGGAGTCGCATACTTTGGAATATTGAAACAAAATAGCATTCAGTTTTCCTAGAATTGCATTATTTCACATTAATAAGGAAGTAAAACAGGCAGAAACAGTCATCTGGGCACAGATTAAATTGTGTTTTTATGAATACAGTTGGTACTGACAATCAAATGAAAAGAAGCATATGCAGGAATGTTTCAGTCTCGTATCTGATTAGAGAAGGAAATAAAATCTATCCAGTATATGCTGTGCAAGCACACACAGCCTTTCTCTCTCTGATCTGAAGGATGCATCCACACTCTGGTCTCACACATCCCAAGTACATATACTAATCCACAACTCGTTGGCACTCTTCTATTTCTGTCTTCAAAACTGGATAGATAAATAAACATTGTTTGGCTAAACAAGGATAATCTATTAAATATAGGAAGTATTTATGGTAGTTTATTACTGCAAACCTAAATGTAAAGCCTGTGAAAAGCAGGCCTTCAATATGCTAGCCAGGACACAAACACACAGTGGGATTCTGCTTAAGGAGTGGACAATTTAAATGAAGAGATAAAAAATAGAGTCAAAGAGTAAAAATAAGTCTGAGAAGACAATTTCTGGTAGTTCTTCACTTGTGATATTTTATTCTTGGGTCTTAGCAACTGAAGAAAAGATTCGACATGGTGCAAATTCAAGGAAAATACAAGTGCAAGCTTCCAGCCAGCTATTTGGAGTGACTCACAGCCCAAGTTATTAACACTGAATGTATTGAGAACACAGGTGGAAGTAGGAGCTAAAAGGCCAGTGAGCACTCTGAACTTTCCCAGCATATTGCAATTACAAAACCACATGTGTTAAAGACTGCGACTGTGCAAAAACACACAAAAAAAGCCCACAAAGCAAAATAAACCAGTGAACTTAAATGATTTTTAATTGGTGGTCTGTAATTTCACTTGGACTCCAATGACAAACAGGTCAACAGAGTGTTTCAGGTTTGATTTCAGCACAGAAAACCTTTGCTGACTACTGAAATTAGCAGTGAAAGTACTGAGTAAAAGCTGTTGAGCATGAATTTTATAATGACAATATTCCACTGAAATATTGAAGTAAATTGCATTTACTAGCACATCTCCCTGTAGATTCAGGTCATTACTGGAGAATTCCATATGTTAGTGAAAGAAAAGGTTATAATAACAATGTAAAAATGAAAAATATTCAAAGAATGATGATGAAGCAATAAAACCCAACAGTTTTATGCCAGAAGTAGAGATAATGGAAGAAACTCATGTGTTATATCTGAGGTATCTAAAAATTAAATCCTGAAGTGTGTGAGCCAGGGATCCTAAGTCCTTTTTGTAGTCAGTGCAGATAGAAGAGTGACTCCAAAGAGCAGCTCATCCAGTCCCAAGATAAATGTGTAGATCAGGCCAGAGGAATCAAGTTCTGTCTGTTGTGTATCTCTTCTTTGGCTTTAATGGGACCGTAGGAGGATTAACTCAGATTTACACAAATTTATGCCATAGAAAGCATTAGATAACACTGTGTTTTATAGCCTGCTTTTGTATTATCTTTACCCACATATTAAGTCCACTTGTTAAATATATGTGAGAAGTCTCGTTCCTCCTCTTTAGGAAGTGAGGATTGAGTTGTTCTTCCATTTGCTGAGGGAAGCGCCTGCAGGTCCATTATGTCTGAGTGCTGAGAGAGATGTGATGGTGAAGCACAAAACATCAGTATCATCTTCACCTACTATCACACAACAGCATAAAGGCCCTAGATCACAGATGAAGTCAAGAATGACATTGCAAAAGAAACTGAACTTGTCTTGACCACTCACCCAAAATGAAATTACCCAATTAAAACAAAAGAGATTCATTTTGGTAACTGTACCAAAACTGCTCTCTAATATAGGTACACTTCCTCTTACCAGCAATAAACTAGAGGAAATTACACAAGATTTGAAAATCAGACAAGATTAAGCAGTTTAGCAGCAATTCTCATGTCCCTTTGCAAAAAACACCAGTTGCTGTCTTTCTGGCCTTTTGCAACTTGACTTTGTCTGGAAGAAATTATCTCACATGAAATCCACATAAAGTATTCTGAAAATCTAAATTGTAATTCCTTTAGGAGCATGAGATCCTCTGTTTTTTAGTGTCACCCATCTATCTTATTTCTTATTTCCTAACACTACTGAAGGTGCATTTTCAGCATGAAAACCCAGGTTTTTTTATCTGTGACTTTTACCTGGCACTGATTATACTAGAATTGTCCCTGACTTTTTTCTCAGTTTAAACAAGATCACTGTGAGCCTCATTGTTCCACAAAAGTGCAATGTTAAACACACAACTAATAACAAGATCTGTGTGGAAGAGGGAGTCACAGTCTTCAACATTAGAGAATTATACAGGCAGCAAGAACACTGTCCCAGCTATGAAAGATAAACGCAAAATACTTTTCAGGATCTTACATTGCCTTTGGAATCTAACCTAAGAATGAACTTCTATCTCCACCCCAAAACTTTTATTCTTTGCATCAGCCACTTTCTGGCAAGTTTAGGAGATGTCTCCTTTTTAATCCATGAGTGATCAGATTTCTTTCTGAGGGCGTAAACGCTTTATTTCACTAAGGATGTGTGCTATTTATAACATGGAAAGGACTGATGCCACATAGATATTTCCTGACACATTTCCCTCCTCCAGTTTCTCTTCAGTGGAAAGTAAGCCTCTGCCTTTTATTAAGTCCTTAAAAAATGAAATGAAAGCATAGGCTTAGAGATAAAATAGAATGCAGGGAGTAGCACTCAGAAACTGAGCCTGCACAGTACAGTTAGAAAATTAATTGAGTCAACAGTAATGGGAGACAGGCAGGAGTGAAATGGGGTCCAACAGGGGCGTCTTCTCTTGTGCTTATGTGCCCTGTATCATGCAGAATGCTCTGTGGTACCTGGAGTGCCAACATCAAAGAGTGGAACAATTTGTTCCCAGCTTGAAAAACTGTGGAAGTGGCAGTCACAAGCTAAATGGAAGTTAAATTCAGCAAAGCAGCTGCAGGAGTTGATGAAAAGACTTTTGAACCCCAGCTTGCTTTATGCATTGTATGTTCCTCTCCCTGATTTCACAGCTCAACTGGTCCTCACAAACCCATAGTGCAGGATAGAAGGGCAAGGCAAGGCAAAAGGGAAGGGCCCCAAACCACTTTCTGTTTACTGACACTAATGTCTTCCCATGTCGCACTGTTTTGTTATTGTTGTCTTTTAGACTATACAATATTTCAATCTTTGTGAAAAGGACTCTCTCTGATTTGAAAAATATTATGTTGTGGCTCTTAAATGCCAGGAACGTTGGGCATAAGAGCAAAGGGAGGTATTTTTCAAAATCTGAATCTCAGTGCATAGAGCAGAAAGATTGTGAGGAGTGAGAGTAGAAGTGGATGAAGGTGTAAGGTTTGGAGAGTAAAAAAGGAGAGGGGGGGAAAAAGGCATTGTTTGACTGATCTTAGACAGTTTGTATCTTTTGACACTCTAGGTTTGGAAGGACACAATGTAGGAAACCAGATGAATATACTATGTTATAACTCAATGTTGAAGGCAAGGCATTAGGAGTCATTTTTCTGCATCATATCTGTTCAATACTAAAGGCTCAGTCCCAAAGTGTGCAAGGGGAGGGCTAAGATTCTGTGTCACCTGACCAAAAATTTTAATTTACTTCTTTTTTTCAGAGTAGCATTTCTCTGTCACTCAGTACATCTCTGCCTGAGAACAATCTATATTTTCATGATTTTTTGTACAGGAGGGGAGAGATTATAGTATTCCTTGTATGACTGTAAAATCATATTGTGTCCTGTCACAACTTCTGAGCAAAGTGTTAAGCACTGGCACTATCTCTAGGAAGAGATCAGAAGGTGTGATCTCATTTATATGAAGCTTAACAGCAATAGATGTGACGCCTGACACTTTTCTCTAGTAGTAAATTTTCCTGCAGCTGACAAGGGTACAGCTGTTTTGAAAAGAGGAGAACTGCTGTTTTAAACAGTTAAATGCTGCCTAACTGCTTAGTTTTTAAACTGTATATGATTCTTTCTTGCAGATATAAGCACAAAAGGGCATATACTTGCCTGATGTTTGAAAAAAATCAATGTTTTATACGGTATCAGTTGCCAAAGCACGCAGAAATCTCATGTATCACTATGGAAAGGTAACAGTCACAAACTGGTTTTAGAGCCATAAAAAGTTTATTTTATATTCCATTCTCTCTAATAACGGCTGCTATTACTTGGTATCTCTGTTGGCAATAGAAAGAGGCACAAAATAATCTATCAAACGTGCAAGTCCAGCACACAGCTTTTTATATCAAATGTGCCTTCTTAGAGAAAAAACTTCAACTCCTTTCCAATGATGGCAAAAAGTTGCAGGAACACTGGACGTAGATCAGAGCTGAGAGTAAGGAAATAATAGACTTGTAAAAGTCAGTATCTGCACATAGAAATAGAATTCTACAGAAACCAGAAATATATATAAAAATATTCCTATGAAACATGTTTTGTTTTAATGGCACCTTTGTGAATCAAATTTGTTGCAGGATCTTCTGTCAACAACAGAATATCAGAAAGAGGAAGGGCCCTTTTTGAAACAGAGTCCACAGAATAACTACCACATACAAGAATTGTTTCAGAAAGGGTGGGAACCTGAAAACATTCTTTTTCCCTTGCTGAGTGCATTTACAATTTATATTGTAGAAAAAGAGAAAGACATTTAAGTAAATTGTGAGCAATTTCTGTCAGCAGAATTAATTCTTCTCAAGTTTTTATCTCATTCTTTTCTACCTGAATTACATTAAAAAGCATAGAACAGAAAAGAAAAATTGTACATATAGAAATGTGGCATGGGGTGAAACTGACATGGAAAACTTGGATCCTGTTTTTCTGTTTCAAATTCAATCCCACCTGAAAGGGAAGGACAAGGAAGCTAGGCTCATGCTTTCAAATAAAGTATTTTTAGAAAACAATCTAGAAAAATTACATCAAAATGTATTTTATGCTGGTCTCTCAGTTATGTACAGTATTTATACAATATATGCATATATATATATATATATGCATTTTTAGGTATTTTAATATAACTTTGAAAAATTATGCTGCCTGCTTAATTTCTGGGTTTATCACCTATTAGCCTAAATTCCCTGCTATGACTGTTCTTAAGTTGAAACATGCTAACACCTCTTTTAATGATGGTATTTCAGCTTTATACCTCCTTCATATCTAAATCACCATTAAGACTTGAAGACTTAAACATACCTGTAACAGCCTGAACTGTACAAGCTAGTTCTCAATTTAACAATCTGTAAATGAAATTGAGTTCTGACTGACCAATGGACAGGTTAATAAGAGAAAAGCAGAGAATACTTATCCCATGTGTTCCCTCCACTAGTTTTATAAGAACACATTGTACCCAGGCATGGCTTCTAAAATCCAAAGGCTCCTATATATTTACCTGTATCTGAGTTCCAGCTGTATCCACCTGACTCATATTTCTTTGCAACAAAATTTAGAGTACCTTTATTTTGGAAGATTTAACCATATCAGGCAAACTGTCTAGTAGAGAGTATATTACACCTTCAGAAAAACACACTGCATTGTACTTGCACGTCTGTCTTCTCCTTAAGTAAATTATTCCCTGGGTTTGAATGAAATCACTGAGGTATTAGTGATGAAAACCAGAGCAGTGTTTGTAACTCCTCACAAGATCTACCAAGACCTGCCCCACTCTCCAGAGAGAGATGGCATCATTGTGTTCTGCAATTTCTTGTGCAGATAAAACATTGACTTCTTCCTTAGGTCACACTTACCCTACCTTCCAGTCTTGCCTCTAACGTTCAAGGATCTGTACCAGAGGACAATGGATACATATACTCTTTATTAAGTTCCTTGCTGCTTTTTATGGAAATCACAAAGAAAGAGCTTTGTGAATGCTTTCATTTCATAATGCATGCAAGATAATTATTACTTAACACCTTCATACATACTCTGCTAATAAAAAAAACCCTTATATTTCCATGTCCTTTGACTGTGTGAAATATTTGCATAATATACATGTCTTCTGAAAAGGGTTTTGAAGACAAGGCTGGAATCAGTACTGGCCATTAAGTATATTGTGGAAATGCAATCAAAAGCCATGAACAATTCTCTTCATGAATATATTGTGATCATGTACCCTTAATTTAGCTGAAGCACAGTGTACAGTTAAACATACAGATGTTACCAATAAGAGTAGGTCAGTGGGCCACAGTCAGACCTTAGATTCATGGCAACAATTGCTCTCAGCTGACAGGGACAAACTGTACTCATTTACAAGACCAAGTTACTTCTTATTTGAAATTATGATTTTGAGAGAATTTCTGTGACAATCCCAAATAGTTATGGATGTGGACCACTGTGTTTTCAACAAAGAATTCAAATTCTGTTGAAAAAGAAAAACTTTATAAATGTTTTCTTTATATCAGAAATAAAATTCTTAATTTAAAAGTAGTGTTAAGAGAAGTTTAATCAGTATCCACATTAAAAAAAAAAAAAAAGAAAAGCTTAGTGATGGAGAATAGACCCAAATGAAAGGACTTTGTTGAGTGAAGGGAATACAGTAGATACCTGAGTAATGGCCATTCAGTTCACCAAATTTGAAATTCTGGCTGTATCTCTGGTTTGATTATAGCTACTACACTTTTGTATGAATGGGAAAAATGTTCAAGTTCAAATGAAAACCCCAACTTAATGCCATTTTTGGGAAGATTTCTATATGAATCTCTTCATGTTTTTATTTAATCACAAATTAATACAGATTAGCTTTCACATTATGATCAATGCTACTTGCTATTCTTATTCTTTTTACAAGAATGAAGCAAAACCAAAACAGCATTTTTGTTCTTCTTGTGTGTCATGTTTAAAATTAATTCATTAGCAGCTGTCAGCCCCCAAGGAAGAGTGTCAGCATTGATGAAGACAACATCTAAAGGTTTTCTCTTACCTTCATTTATCTCTTGTCCCCAGAAGGTATGAATCCATTAAAAAAAAGAAACTCCAGAGTAATGACTGCTTTTGTCTTTTGTTTAAATGTGTTTAGAAAGTAGCTGCTCAGGCATGAATGTTGGCTCCAAATGCCAATGACACCTGTTTTGTTAAACAAAAAAGACCAAGGAGAGAAAGAGTTACAAGGCTGAACTCTACCATAGATCTCTATGCTACTGTTCCCATGAAATATTACTTCCCAGCAGAAATGCTGATCTGATTTATTACATCTGCAATAAAATTTGCATTCCTTAGTTAGAGAATATTGCAGAAAAATGTTTTGCTTTTAAAAATTTTAGCACAAAATGAGGCAAGGCAGATATCTTAGGGCAAAAGTTTATGTAAGGTGGTTGAAATCATGAAAGAGTTACTACAGCTATAGATTTTCCTTGTAATTTTCAGTCACTAACACATGCACATGATAAAACTAGAACTGCTGAAAGGCCAGTACAAAGGCCTGGAATGTATTCCTGGATTTACCTAGTAAGTTAGGTATTAAGACTTTGAACACAGAAACGACTTAGACTTGGACACCTGGTCCATGGAAAATCAAACAGATGCCTAAGTGTTCTAAACATTAAATGGAGACAATTATATGCTTTTAGAAGATATTTAATGCTTTTAGATGTTACATTCTTTCCCCTTATTGGAAAGAATAACCTTACAGAAAATGTGTAAGCATACATAGATAGGAATCTTGGAGGAGGATTTTTGAAAATCATATTGGTACCTTTATATATTTGCAATTTAAATGGCCTAAAATTCTGCTCAAGTGAAATTTAGACTCTGGAGCATCTCAATTGTCTGGAATTTAATAACAGATGATTGCTTGTTCTTCTATAGTACTTCCATTGATTTTAAAATAATATTTAACAGAAGCAGCATTCATTTGCTGGACTGAAACAGGAATTTCCTATTCATTCAGTGTTATTGCTGATATTCTTACAGAGTTTTACATCATAAAATTTCCACTTCAACATAATAGATAGATTAGTTTCCACAAACTTCAGTGGAAAATTTAATACAATGTTTATGTAAGAATTCAACAGTTAGTGAAGGATTCTCTCCCTGCAGACAAAGTGCTATACACTTAGGTAAAACTTACTTTGCATTCAGCACTTATTTTAGCTAAAAATTCAGGGTTTGTTGCTATATATGCATGCTGTATTATATATTATATTTGTTTTATATATGTATGTATAGTACTCCTGTTAAAAGCATTTTGACAAAATGTGTTGATGTTAAAGAGTTCCCCATTCGATCTTTTGTTCAGATAGGGATCAGTATTCCCTCTGCTGGAGCTTCCAATTTTGCCAACACCCAGTGCAGAGCATGAAGATGCAGCCTTCTCTCTTCCTCTGTTGATGATGGTTCCAGAGAAGGAGGAACATTTGAGTTTGTGTGCTGAGGCTAAGGAACTTTCCAGACTCACTGTTCTTGTGCACAGAAAAGAGAGAAAATTCACTGAAATGATGCATTTATATGCATCATTGAAAAGAATCTTGAAACTCTGTTAAGAAAAGAGGTTAGCAGAAAAATAAGGTAGATATTAGCAAATTATTAGCTGAAGTATTTTATAAACATGTTGAAAAGTAATTTGTTTCTAAAGACCAACTTTCTGAGATATATTTTTTATGATCTCAGTTTTCAAAGTACTGCAATATAAAACTTTTTAATGAGTTCTAATTTAATGAGCAAAATTTCAATACCATGAAGGATGCTGCAGTCAAGATACAATTGTAGGCTCAAGTGTCACATTTTCTGCTAAAAATAGTGATCATAATACTTTGCTGGTGCTGTAATAATGCATCTTTGCTTATGTTTAAGTAGGTATAATTTTAGAATGTAATTTTAAAATGCTACTGTTCTTCCCTTCCAAACCCAAGTATCTATGATTATGAATATATATTTTCATTCAAAGCACTTGCAGAACTCTTAGAGCTTCAAAGGGCAGCATTTCTATGGATTATACTAATGCCATATGTGTTGTCTTTGTTTTCTGTTTGAAACTGAATATGATATTAATAAAATAAAAATGGAATTTTTTTGGCTGTATGAAAATGAAGGTCATTGAAGAAAGAAAAAATCTTTGAACTAGCTCTTATTTATACAAACAAGAATTTGCTGTATATTCGTTTTTATATTCTGAATTATTCATGAAGTTTGAGGAGAAGCATTTATCAATCATAATCTAACTGGCCTCACTACATAGCTAATGTCACTTAGACTGTCATGGAAGAAAGTAATATTCAGGATGAATACAAATGAGAAAATAAGACAACCTATATCCAGACATAAATTCTCCAAGAAGGAAAAAGGACCCTTTACATAAGTGGACGTTATTTAGCTGATTACTCTGAGAAAATGTTTCCAAAAGGTTACTGTGCAAGACATTCTTTGACGTTGTAATTTCTTCTTGTGCTTAAAACAATGGTGATCCCTGTAACTGATTAGTAAGAAATACAGACAAATGCACCTTGTTATGTAAAAGAGCCCTTCATTTGCCTGCTGTAATCCCACTTATGCATCTGTATGTAATTACAGAAGTGGCACCTAACTTTGAACTCTGAGTCCCATGAGAAGTGCTGGTTCTCCAAGGTGCCAAACAAAAATAAGGATGTCAAACACATGTTGGCACAAATATACCCTTTCTTCTCTTTGTGGATCAAAACTATCCATTTTGCTAGTGGCATCTGGAGACAAGGAAAAAATGTATTTTGAAGCCAAATTTATAATATTATGGCTCCAGTTTCTCCAGCAATATGTAATTCTACCCAACCCCACTTCTTTTTTCTTCTAAAAATCTACTGATTGCACACTTAAATTTATATACATTTTTTAAAAAAATCTCATCCTGCATTTTTGTTAAATTAAAGCAGACACTATTTCAATTTCTGCTTGATATTCTTGCAAAAGTATAATCTTGAAGGGGGAGACTGGGAAAATAGGAATGATTTTTCACCTTTAGTTCGATTCTTATTTATAATGTCTTATCCATCTATTTAGTTCTGCAAATGTAAATCTGTCTCTCTTGTCTGCTAATTTGAGGATATCTCTGCCACCAGAGTGGTATCATTTTCAAGTGGATTTGGAAACTGTCCATTCTCTTTTGCTGACTATGTTGTATGCCAAGTGTACCAGAAAAGACAGACCCGTGTTTACTGAACAGATTAATCTTAATCTGTCTATAGATCTTTTTATTATCCAGTACTCTCTAGAGGAAAAGGAAGATTAAATAAATCTCCCTTCTAGATGGGAGTGTAAAACTTGCACAGAAAATTGCACATTTGCAATTATTATGCCAAAACCTCCCCATTTTTACCCTCTCCCAATTCTTTCAAGAGGATTATGTCTACCTTTGAAGTAGCTTTTATAAGGGCGGAGTCCAAAACGGGTTAAAGTTAATGCTGCTCCAGCTTGAAGGATTTCTGTCTTTTTTATTACCTTCCCTAAGAAAATGTCCTGACATAACAGGCTTTCTTTCAGCATCATTAGCTCTTAACAGGTGGCCAGCATTTGCCACATGTTTTTAAAGCATAACCTCTTTGCAGAGGTTGAGGATCACAAGGAAAGTGCTACAGAAGGCTACATTTAAAATGATGCTTATAAGTGAAATGTTACTCCGGGGAACATTTAGAGACAGCCAACAGTCCTGGGCAGCGGTCATTAAGGTGCTGCTTTGGAAATTAAACATAAAATGCACAATCACACATTTGATCATACAAAAAAAGTACCTTAAAAATTCTGTACTAACCACAGTATTAACAAAGCGACGTTGTCTCTCTACAGCATTTGAAGATTTAATGTGATTTTTTCTCTTGCTATTTTACAGTACAGGGAATGTTTTGATAAAATATTTAGTAAAATTATTTCTTTTTTTTTTTTTAATAAATCCTTACTACTCAAGGTAAGCATCACCTTCCCTCTGGACTCAGTATCTGTAAAATATTGCTTCCATAAAAGTTATTTATTACATATACTTTGCTCTAGTCCTGCTTTTCATGTTTTCTCTTACTAGATGTAGTTACTACCCACGTGCTGATATTAACACCAGTGCCTACAGCCTCAATAGGGATTATTATTGGATGACATAAAGGCTCCCATTTAAGCTGACATCCCAACAACGCCTTACATCTGTATTACACTGCAGTCCAAACAGAGAGGGGCTTCTTCACACAGATCACCTGCTGATGTGAACTGAGAAGCTGCCTGCTCTTCTGGCCATGACTGATAGCTGTACACCACCCAGCACAACGTGGTAATTGTTTCACAGAGTTGCTTAATGACACATACAGAAATCTTAGCAAATTTCATTAAACCTGCAAAAGCTATGTGTGTCTCCAGGGAGAAGAGAGAGAAAGAATTAATTCCAATCCTTTTTCCCCCAGGAGATCTTAAAGAATTTTAGATTTCTTGATAACAACAGGGACATAAGAAGTTTCAAGAGTTTTCCGGCTATTATATCCAATCAGATAAAAGCCAGGATGAAAATCTTATTGCACAACAACTTTTATTCCATTTTAGAGAGAAAATCTGGATAGAATGATGAGGTTGACTATCTTAGAAGTATAAGACTTATAACTGAGCATGCTTTCCCAGTTTATCAGTTTATCTGAACAAGCTTCTGAGCTTTGTCCTTTCAGTTCCCAAAGAAAAATATTTTTTTTATTTTTTTTTTTTTGACTTTCAGCTGCAATGAAATATTCCTGTTTCACTGGGTGAATACACCCTCCTCACATGGGTGTTTCAGAGACTTCCCGTGACACAGTGTGCTGGCATTACAGCATCAGGAGTTGTGGGAGGGAATGCCTTTGAACTTCCTTCTCTCTTGTTTGACCCCGAACACCTGCATCCTGGATGGTATCTCTCCAAGTCCGTCATGACAGTTCAATAGGAAATGGTGATCATAACAGATTCACCAAAGTCCTGCACACCAAAAGGAAATAAGGGCAGGTCTCACATGAGCAATAGCTCTTTATGCTGTGCTCTTCAAAAAAAAGAATAATGTCATTCTGTGAGTAAAAGAACTTATATAACTGGTGTGAGATTAACACAAAGCAGTGTACCATCTCTGTTAGCTTTTTCTTTACCCAAACACTGGCAGTTTGCTTAAAGAATACAGCAACATATAACTATAGATTTTGCTTTTATATACATTATATATAACTATATATTTTTTGAATTCATGCATATATAACTTTAAAGGTAAAGTCCTTTAGGCTTCATTTGAAACATGCCATTAACTGCAGAGTTATTTATCATCTAGTAGATCTGACTCCAGTTTCTTGCTTTTCTGAATTTGGAAAGTGCATGTAAGATTTCTAAGGCTGATAAAAGGAAATTGCACAGGTAGTTAAACTATCCCATTGGAGCAGGAAGTGAGCATGAAGAGGTCAAGGAGAAAATACAGGACAGATGGATAATAGCACTGACTTTCGCCCAAGGGGGCAAATATAAATTTGGATGTATGCGCTGAGTGAGCTGGAGAGACAGAACATTTGTCTACCCTGGCAGTCTGAAATTTTCTAGTAAAGTAACCACATGTCTGGCCAGGGAATCTTCAAGGTGAGTGACACAGTAAATGACACCTGCCAAGATCTTCAATCATTCTACTGAGGTTCAAAGTTCCACCACAGTGGTTTGAAACTGTCTTTACTTTCAGGGACTGGGCTTCGCTGGTCACGGACTGCCCTTGTATGTTAGAACTGTCTAATGATTTTTGAAGATTGTTGGATACTTTTGATTCATAAAGCAATAATTCATTCTTCAAATGTTCTAAAATGATAACAAGTTTGAAACAAGATGAAAACATTTTCAGAATGTTTTCTGATAAAGGATATTAGGCAAAGCATGAATACTTATTTCATGATAAATGAAGCAAGAAACAGAAAATGTTCCTACTATTTGTAAGGACTTGCACTCAACCTGTTAAATTTTAACATTACCAAAAGTATTAATATTGGCAAAACACTCCAAGAAAACCAATGTCCTTTTGAACTTATTTAAAAGCTCATTATTTAAAAAAGAATAAATACTTTACTTGAAGAAAATAAAATAATAAAGAACAATTGTATTTCACTTGTTTTGATGAGAATGAATCTTCAGTTATATAAATTTAGAAATTATAGATATGCCTGAAGCTCCTCAGATGTTGAGCTCTGTTTTAATTTAATCTTCAGTCCAACCTTAGCTCACTAAGAAAAGTATTTGCAGACTTTTGTGTGCTAATTATAACCCTTCAGAAGCATTACCTATGTCCAGGGCAGCCCAAGCACAGAAACATAAAATAGAACAGCGCATGTCAATGTACAGTTAGATTATATGGCTGGAGTAATCCTTTCTCTTCTTGCATTCAAATGGGCAAAATTCTACTTTCCCCATGTTTCCATGCTTAAGTTATTCATAGTTCTCTATTCTTAATGATGGATACAAAGCTGAAATTTGCCCTAGTAACTTATATTTTAGTGTTACAGTTATTCCTTGTATTTAATGGATTTTCAATAAAGTGAGCCAAAAGCACTTTTCAAAGTTCTAGCCAAAGGATTACATAGCTTCAGTCCCATGCACACTCTGAGATTAAGAAGGGATGTTCATAACATGAGGTAATTCCCCCCACAATGGTAACTCTTAATTAAGAAAGGGGTAACAATGAACTTCTGAGTTTACACTGAATAGTCCAAAGGAAGTCTGAGATATTACCCAGGTCTAAAGGAAGTTGAGGTATTACTGAGGAAATTGAAAAGTTACTGTGCTTACTCCTGCTCTGCAGGGTGTGCATGGCTCTCCCAAGGGTTCCTCAGAATTCACACAGAAGGCTGGGCTGCTGCATGGAATTAGGTACTGGGATATGGCCTGACAGAACACTGGATGGGATGAGCATTTAGATGTTCAGATCAGGAAGACAAATATCTCAGATATCTAAGTAGGATAAGGGAGAATTTTTCCGAGCTACTCCCCTGAATACTGCTTTCTTCAATTTCTTGCCAAGAGTGTCTCCTGTGAAAGTCATTGAAAATAAGTTGCATATAATCTGTTTTTTCTTAATTATTTTAAACACTATTCTATTGAAATTACCTAAATTTAGGATTACTTTAGAAAAACTGTAGCCATTGGGAAAGAAATATTTTTTAAAATTATTTTCTCCTTCTCTCTTTACAGAGCTTAAATTTAGCTTCCCTCAGGTATCTTCCTCTGCAGTTGATGACATTCTAAATTCCTGGTTCTGGAAGGGAATAACCTGAGAGAAAAAAAAACTCTGCAGGGCAGCCATGCAAAGCTGAAAAGTCCTTGACCTGTAGTAATCTCTGCTCAGCAATAGCCAAAACATTGGTGTGATATCAGCATTATTCTCATCCTAAATCCAAACCACAGCATTGTGCCAGCTACTAGGAAGAAAATTAACCCTATCTCAGACAAAATCCCTTCAGTCCTCTGTGCTGAATCAGGGAAGGTCTCACCAATTGATCTGATGAGCTCCTGGAGTTTTACCTGCAGCATGTTTCTGTGACTTCCCAGTCCCTATGATTCTCTCTGGTTAAGAAAACCGACAATCTTTAGTCAGGACATTTATCTTTTTCTTTCATTCCACAGCTGTGCTTTCTATGTGTTTACCTCATCAGCATTATTAGGAGTTTTGTGACTACCTTGGAGATACTCTATTTTTATCTATTTTTTCTTTCAGATTGTGATTTCCAATTACTTCTCAGAGATGCTCTACAAGCTCTCTGTGAACTCTTCCGTTCTCTATCCAGTTTTATAAGGTCTTATACTTTCTGCATATATCAACATATTTCATTAACACTGCTCAGTTTATACCCCACCAGTTTAAAAATTACCAAAAAAAAACCATTCAGGATAGAGCCTTGAATGATACAGAGCTGGAAAATTTACATAATTAAAGTAGCCAGACTTTGTAAATATTCTCTCCAAAAAACGCATCTTATGATAAATTCAAATGCAGCTAGTCAATAAGAACTATTATCTAAAAGCCTCTTCTGATTAATAAAATACATCTATAGTCTCTGGCACATTCTTACTGTATTACAGTAATTTAAATAGGAATAGAAAACTGATTAAACTTGTGAAAATTAAAGACTGCCATAACACAGAAGCTGAAGTAAAAGCATGAAGAGCCTAAAGCTAATAGAAGTTATATTGCAATTACAAGTGGAAAATAAATTCCAAAAGAATTATCAATGTGATTTACATCTAATTAGCAGCAGAGGTCATCTTGCTGCTTGAACTGGCAAGATAAAAGGTAACATACATCTATACTACAGGAGTTAAACTAAGTAAAATGTTTTTTATAAACAAAGTTTTTAAGGATAATAATTTATGTCTTCTATGTTAGAACTTCCAAACATGGCAGGTGTTTCCTGAAAACACACACAAGTTACAGGCACTAGAGGTAGAAGAATAAACATTAAAATGTAATGTGTTCAAAGTTTCATGGTTTGTAAACACTGAGAATTTACTACTAACTTTTGCAGGGCTTCTTGGCCATTTTATAGCCAAACATGGATTGTCAAGTGTGATTTGTCCATTAAGTATTTTAAGTGTTAAGAAATTTGCAAAGAGCCCATATGGAATCAATAACTATGCCTCTTGGACTAAAAAAATTATATTTTTTCACTATCAACTGTTAATGCATTATTAAAGTTTGAAATCTCTCTATTGTTTTGACACTTTTTTATTATTATCTTTGAGAAAATTCCACCCAATATGAACACCTTACTTACAACAAATTATACCTTGCTGTCTGTAGGACTGCATGAGTCTATGTTTCCATCTACATGCTTTCAGAAACTAAGGGAGAGAAATTATAGAGGTAAAAATATTTGCATTTGGGATATTACCTCATGGAGCCCTGGAACCACAGCAGAAGCTGGGGTTGGGGAAGCTCTGGATGTCATAGACTCCAGCCCCTGGGAGAGGATTAACATCCCAGTTGGATCAGGTGACTCCACGCCTCATCCTGCTGAGTTTGGATTTTCTCTGGCATAGATGACTTTCTGCTGACTGAATTCAATTGGACTTTTGATGTTACTCAGACCAAACAAATGCATCCCCCATCAGCCTTCTCTTACCCTGGTAGATCACTCATTCTCTCCTGCACCATGTATTACAGCCCTCTAACCTTCACCACCTTCAGAGGAATCTCTGTTTTGGCTCCTGCAGCACCTCCTCTCCCTCCTCCTGCCCTGACCTGGGTCTGCAGGGCTGTTTCTCTCAAATATTCTCTCCCCTCTCTCTGGTTGTAACTGCTGTGTTATTTGGGCTTTTTTGCCCCCCCCATGTTGTCCCAGTGCCTTGAACCCTCTGGCATTGGGTCTCTCAGACATGGGGAAAGCTTCTGGAAGCTTCTCACAGAAGCTCCCCTGTTGCCCCCATCTGACCCCCCCAAACCTTACCATTCAAAATTGGCGTTGTTACCTGAATTTCAAAATGCTTATGTCTGTCAAAAAACTAATTTACATTTTTCAATTTAAAAATCCAGACATTTTCTATTCTCTGTATTCATAAAACAAGTCAAGTAATATATCAAAATTACATTTTAGAGAATTTGAGAAAAATAGCTTCAAAAGAAACATGAGAAACACTGAGATCTTAATTCTCTTATGGGTGTTTTCTAAATCATACATTCTGCAGCAACACTTCCTCCAAAAACTCAGTCAAATTATCTGCATATTAATCTGAAATAAATCAGTATTCCTGAGTGTAGAAATCTGCATTCTGCTTCTCTCTTTTCATTATAAGCAGCCTAACTAAAACTTGCTGGGCATAATCTGTAGCTGGAAGAGCAAAATGTAGAAAATAGGTTCTGTTCAACACTGACAAGAGAACACATTCTAACTTTTTGTTGTTGTATGTCTAGTAGAGGGTATCCCCTGGGATATGTGTAAAATACTTTGAGGTATGAAAAACATCTAATTGTAATTACTCTTAAATTTCATTGGGTATGGTAAGTGATAGATTTGAAGATCAAGGTACCTAAATCAAGATTTAAACAGTTTGTATTTTAAAACTAGAGCAAAAAGTAAAGAATGTCAATACTCTGTAATTTTGGTTTTGGTTTATTTTTTTGTTTTCCTCTTGATTTTCACTGTTTCTCAATAAATAATCACTGTTTCTCTATAAATATTCAATATAATATACTTAACCAGTAGCAATTTTCCCACTTTAAATGTAAAAGGTTAATGTGTTTTCTTAAATGTCTTGTTTCTTGTACATTTTTTTTTCACATGCACATACATTTCATGAAATATTCATACTGTATCTGACACATCCATGAGAAGAACAGAATCCTACCATATGTTTAAAATACATTATAATACAAAAGGTCATGAAAAGTTGTCAGTTTTTTAATATTGTCACTTTTCTAAATGTGTGCAGTACATTTCACCAGACATATAACATATGCGGTATATGGAAAACTTACATTGTTTCCTTATGGGTATCTCTGCACTCAACAATCTTCAAAAGATGACTCAAATGACTTAAATGTAATAGATTAGGATCATTTTACAGGCTGGCTGGTAGCATTAGGAACTGGAGCAGGCACAAATGGACTGCTCCATAAAGTGGCTGAAATTACAGCTGCTATAACTTATAATGGGACCCCAGGAATCTCAGTGAACCGTTTCTCCCATGAAGGCCAAGTGCTGCGAGTCATTTTGCATCAAATCTCTTTAGACAAGCTCTAGGAGAAATAAGATAAGCACTACTGTGGTATGGAAGCCCAATACTCACCACATTTTGAAGTGCCACCCCTCAAAAATAAAGATATATCAGAGGATAGAAAGCTTAACTATTTTAACTTCTATATATATATTAACTTCTAGAGGAGAGTCTTGCACGTCCATGAGATGCAAGGTTTAAACAGGACTCTGCTGCACCTTGTTCCTCCCTCCAGTCTTATGTAAGAACTTCTCGTTTAAGAGGGGCCACAGAGCAGTCACTAAAACCCTTGGCCACCATCATTTTATGGTCTTTATGGAGCACCACTGCCCTCTTCTGGGACTCACCCTCTGAGGGGTGTGCAGCCCTGAGGGCATCAGCATCATCTATTGACTCTTTGTTGACTGCAATATGATTTCATTCTACATTCTCCTTTAGAGACTATTACCTGGTAAATGTCTTGCTCCTCTTGGATTCCAATATAGCTGTCTGATTAGAATCAGCTATTTCTATAGTCCCTGGTTCTATTTTCCCTAAATTGCCTCATAATCAACTGCTTAATTATGTAATTGATTTCAAATACTTTAAATTACCACTCTTGCTTGTTTAATGTTTAATTACCTCTTGTTGCAGAGCTGATTGCCCTCACATTTAGTCATTTTTCTCTAATAAATTTCTTAGTTGCCTATTTTCTTCAACTCACTGTGTTCTATCCTCTAATGCCAAGTCCCTGTTCTTCTATTGTACTTAACAACTTCCTTTACTGCATTCCCAGGTGTTATTTTTACCTTTTTTGTTTTTTCACCAGTGTAATTTTGATCTTTGCTTGCTCCACTGAAAACATTTTGCTAGCTCTCAAATTTACTTTTTCACATTCTGAGAATAATTTGTTGTGACCTCTGCAGCATTCCTGAAGCAACTCTTTCATTGTTTACTCATTATTGACTTTGATGACCTTCCCAGAACCTCCCTATTCTCATTATACAATCTCAAGAGATTATGGTCTTCGAAAATTTTCTTCTTGTCTCCGTTAGATTAGGTGCTTCTATCTCTTTTCCAGGATCTAATTATCAGGGGATTTCTGAGTGCCAGACCATAAAAAAGGTTTGACTTTCAAAAAAATTTGTTATACCATTTTTTTATGAGCTGAAAAAGTTTGGCCAAATTTCCCATTTCCTTGGCAGTTACAAGTTGCAGCAGCAAAACTTATTTGTGTGTTACATGGATTTCAGAAACTTTAAAAAAAAAGCACATCAGCAAAGCTTGTACAGGATAGAAATCTAAAATAATATAATATTGAAGATTCTCACATAGCTCTACAGTTAATTAAAACTTGAAGCAGAGTGAATGGTCAGTTTTTGTAATGAATAAAAAATTGAGGATTGATTTTTCCATGGAAGTTTTTGTCTTTCCTTGTGGTTTGCATGTATTCAGAAACTATGTGTAGAAAGAAGAAACTAGCAAGATGATAAAGTTTACTGATGGTATTAAATTATTCAGGGCAGTACCGACAAAAATCTGTGGAGCAGAACTGCGAGACCCTTATTAGAGAAAGTGACTGAACATTAGAATGGCAGACAAAATTCATTGCAGATGGATGCACCAATTCATTAGTGGTGCACATGAGAAAAACAATTCTGACCTTGCTAATAAAGTAATGGTCTCTTGTCCCCCAGGGGCAAGATCTTAGAAGTATGATATGTATTTTTATGAAAATAAGGTCTCAGTGTTCAGAAGTAGGAAAAAAAAAAAAATGTTATTAGGGAAGAGATAGAGAATAACCAAAGAGAAATCCTGAATATAAGGAATATAAGTCTAGGTAGCTCTCAAGTTTCCTTCTCCCAGAAAGACAGAAAAACTATAAAGATTAGAAGAATATTTGATAGAAAGAATTAAATAAAGTAAAACACAAGTAGACAAAACCCAGCATGATAGAAGTCTATGGAAAAAGGGATGAGGAAATTCTGGAGTCACTCTTCATTGCATTAAAATGCACATAAAATGGTTTTTGACATAAGACAATTGCTGACTAAAGAAGTCCCTGATGCAAAACTTGCTTAAAGATGTGTGGCTGTTCTAGAGAAATACTGAATTCTCCTGTAGGCACCTGTGAATTAGACATTCATGAAGACAGATACTGGCCTAGATGGATTTATAATCTAACCTGATCTAACTTGTATTAACGTCTTGAAAATCTTCCTCATCTTATATTACAATTAAAGTTGAAATTCTTGAATTTAAATGTCATAGATTCATTAGTAATGTATTCCTCTATTTCTGATTGGTTTTCTTAACTTTCTGTTTAGATTATGATCATGATTTGCAAGACAAAGCATAAAAATGCTTTATATTTTTATACTTAACTACACTTTGTAATCACTTCCTTTTGTGAGGCTAATCGAGGACAGGATTCTATAAATGTCAGAAAAAGCAAGCTGTGCAGAATATTTCTTTTTGTCATTGAGATATCTAGGTTGAATTTTAGGACTTGGCTCCAGGCCTCAAGTGTTTGTGCTCTTGATTTTGAAAAAGGGTGTAGAACCCGCAGCTATTGCTGAAGTCAATCACTGCTGGGGGAACTTAGGGCTTTTCCATGTAGGTCACTGGATATTATTGATTTGGAAGGGAGAGGCTGTTTTAAGATATTATTAAGGTTTTATTAGTCTTCTCTAAAGTTAATCTTCACTATTCAGACATTTTTTTAAATGTTCACTTTTCAGATTCCTTGCAAAACATGTACTAAATACTTAATTCTTCTCAGCAATTCATCAGCATTTTCTTTAAACAAAGAATTATGAGCTCCAGCTAAATTGCATAAATAAACATCAAAATGCATAAGAAATTTTCCAGATGCTTTCATCATTACCTGGTGATGCCAAATGCATTTTAGGAAAGAAGAAGGAAAACAGATTAGAATAAACTCTGTCCTCTATAATACTATTACAAGCCTGCAGTATTTCTGCTGATCTCAACTTGGATATGAAACAGACCAAAATTCTAGCCAATTAATATAATGATAATATTACAGTAATGAGTTCAAGAAAGCTTCACATTTCAACACAGCTCAGTGCAAATGGATGGGTAAGATTTATGCCGATTATGAAAGAAATAATTTTAAGAATCATACCTGAGACCAGGTTTCTAAGTAGATGGAAATTCTACCTTTATTTCCCCTCTCCTCAAGTCACAAGTTTATATTTCACCTCCTTTTTAGTAGAAAACTTCTCCAAATAATCCTGGGTTTATAAACCAAGACATTAAAAAAAGATATATTTATTCTGTTTAAAAATTTAATTACTAGCAAATTGTCTAGAAATATGATAACAAATATTGCTAGTTGTGCAGGAACAATAATTAATTTTAATTTACTTGTCCAAGGAAACTCCAGGAATATGTAGCCACTTTTCTTACCCATTTATTCAGTCAGCAGCCTGAAGATGCTCTGTCCTATGTGACATTGCTATCCCCAGCTGTAGACTCAGCAAAGTTTGCTGTAATGACTTTGGCTTTCTAAGACACATACTATTTCTGATTAGTGAATCTATTTCTGAGCTGGTCTGGAGCCAGCTGAGAGATAAGGACAATCTTTAAGCCTGATCCATAAATGAGAGTTATGGCTCAAAATTTGTCTGTCAGGTGAGTTTCCTCCATTGTTCCCAGGGGAAGATGCAGTTACGGAGGCTGATCACAAACGAGACTGTCTCTACGGTGGTCCCATGGCTATCTCGTCACCCAGAATTGGTTGTGTATTAAAATCAGTTTCAAATAAAAAAGTTTCAAAGAAAACATCTTAAAAATATTTTAGTTTGCAGATGCATTCTCTGAAACATCTTCTGATACTGAGATAATCAAAATTATCCTACTTCAGACACTCTTTATCTTACTTCTCTCTGAGGGAGGAAGGAAATTCTAGAACAAACTGCGCAAAAATGGAGTGCTGACACACATATTAAAAGATAGAAGGAACCAATATGACATCACCCAGGAAGCTTTAAGTAACCCAAATTTTTTGTGCTCAAAAATTCCCTTAGAGGAAACAATTTAACAGAAGGTTTCATTCAGTTAATATGTATTTGTGAGCTCAAACTGCAACAAGGAGAAAATCAATACTTGTTCTGACAACACATATGAACTGAAAGGGGCTTTTAATTTAGGACTTCTTTGAATTGAAATGTGCAATTTTTTTTCAAAGTCCATTTTATCTTCATAGGAGAGAAAAGATGAAAACAAACCTAGTAACACAAATGTGCAAAACATGATTTCTTCTGTCCTAGATGAAACTGGTCTGGAATTGTGGCAAAAATTTTAGGCCCTATCTGATATAGGTCAAAGATGATAAACCTTGAGAGAGCTGCCTCATCTGCCCAGGTACTGAAAAGGGTCAGCTGAGACAGCCACTCCCTTGCCCATGGAGAGCATGAATTATTGTCCTATTTTATGACTTCGTTGGCTGCTCATTTTAGGCAGGACTGAATCAGGCTGTGATATCTTCAATATAAAGAAATAATTAACTTGCATGTAGGAGGTGAGAACTATTTCACAAATTCCCCTGTTCTCATGTTCCATGTCAGGAAGTCCATTGTAATGATAATTTTGACTGTTTCGAGTGGTAAAAATACTTAGCTAGTATAGTTTTTAACTACCCCACATATGTAAATGGATCTTTATTTTAGTTTAAAAGTTTCTCACTATGTTGCCTTGGTCTCATGCTTTCAAGATAAGGAAATTAGATTTTTGAAAGCGCTTATAAGCTTTCCCCCCCTCAATATCTGACACTCAAAAATCAAAACAATGAAAGAATTTCTATTTTTCACTATCCTGTTCAAGGGAATATTCTTTTCTTTCACTTGATGAGTTTCCAGGAGCAAGGCAAAGTCATCTCAAAGAGAGTGGCTATGAAGAAAGCTGAGAATCTGCATGATGAAAAGTCATTTTCCACAGTAGATGCTGAATCATCAGACAGCTCTGTTGAAGTTTGGAGTTAACTGACAAAGTATGCCTTAAGTGCATGATCTTGGGAACAGTATCTATGCAGTTACATCTATTTAGTACCATAAATATATATATTTAGTTGCTTTGAAAAGTAAATCAATTAATCTAATCAGTACAAGTAATAATAATATTGATCTATGTTGGAGACGATGTGTAGAGTAGCACTTTCTGGGTTGAGAATTTGTTTTTTTTATATAGTGGAAATTTTAAAAGAGTTATGCAAGCATTTTTCTTTTGCCTCTGCACAAATCTTTCTACTAGGAGAAATAGCATGGGTTCATTGTGATTGCTCATGCACGAAATGACATTTTGTAAGATGAGGACTTGGCAACGAATGTTCTCATCCTTCCATTACCTGCATGGTTTTACTGAGTGATCCACAAAAACCCTTCTTTATTACTGCCAGCCAGTGTCCTTTTGTTTGCAATGATAACTGAGGCTTTTTTTAAAGATCAGGTACCAAAAAAATGTTACTTTATAAGAAAATTCAAAGTTTTCTGAAAGCCATTGGCAAAAAACAAAAAGAATTTCCATCTAGGAAAAGGATCATTTCAGCTGATTTTTAAAAGATTAACTTGATCTTGGTATTAAGGTTAAATTAATTTAAAATGCTAATTGCCTTTAATGCAGCAACATTTTGCTTCTCTTTATGAATTTTCATTGGAAAATGGTAAGTTATGTACTTGGATTTATGTTATTTTATTCCTCTCTAATAATAGAAAGCTTATGTGCCCTTGTCTCTCATGCTTATTATAAGTAAATTAAAATATTTAGTATGTGACATCAGTCTTTTCCAATTAATTCTTCTGGATCCTTTTGCTCTGGTAGATTTTATTCCTTTACTCTTATTTATAATCTTATATTTTTTCTTTATTTTTTTTTTTAATTTTAATATCCTATGTATTTTCTTTCATTCTTTTTCTTTTTTATGCATCTTTTTTTAATCCTTATTCTCTACTTCCTCCTTGCTTAGAGGGAACCTAAAGTTTCAGACCATGTGCACCTGAAATGCTCTGCATGTAGCTGAGGTCATTCTCCTATTTCTTCAGGTTCCATCTCACTTTCCTCTATATCTACATTTTCTGTGTCCTCCCACAGAACCCAAAATGTTCACGTCTCCCTTTCATTCATTCCATGCTTTTTCATCTCCTGGCATCCTTCCATTCAAGGTGAAGATGAATCTCTCTGATGTGTGCAGATAAATCTTGGCAGACAGCTGATGAAACAATAGATGGTCATCTCAGCATTTTCTTGTTAACAAGAACTCTGCATGGCTCAGTGGGATTTTTGTCGTGGTGGCTGGCGTTTTTTGAGGTTTTTGTGGAATGGTCTCATCACACAGTACCTTCAAAGGTGTCTTCCAGGGTATGTGACCCGAAAGAAACAGAAAAAGAACGCCAAAACTTTGTGCTTTGTTGCATATTTTGTGTGTTACTTCTGATCAAGAGTCATCATTTAGTGACCATTATCTTGCAAAGCCTTCTCGGTCTCTTCCTCTCCTATTTTGCCATCATATCCAGGTGTGAGAAGGCCAGAGGTAAAGTGAGGAGGTGGATTTGGGTGGCTGTAAGAGGAGAGATACCATGGAGCACTTGAGCCTGAAAAGGAAGGGTGATAAAAGCTGACAGATTATTAGCACTCTTTGTCACCCTTTGGCAAGATATTTAAAAGCACTAGGGTGTTTTTGTCTCATTCTGTCCCTTATCTCTAGGAGCCTTCCCTTGAAATAACTTGAAGGCTCCTAGACAAGGACAACAAGCACACTGGGCTCCTCTACTCTGACCAGCAGCAATGCCTAAAATAACATTTTTATTTTTTCTGCACCAGAGAATTTAGAAATGGCAGCAAAACTATGGAAAGTGCTAAGTATATAATAAATCTAAAATAATTGAAAAAACCAGTATTGTGCAAAAACAATACATGCAAGTAGAAAATAATAATGGACTTTATGGAAATGCAGTTTTGCCTATAGAAATAGTGAAGTTATGACACCATTAAGATAAAAACAAGCTGGAGCTTCCTGAAAAGAAGTTCAACACGTTTTTAAGCATAATGTTGTTTCACAAAGCTCTTAGTATTCCTCAACATGTCAGTAACTCCAGAAACACAATAAAATGGAATACACTCAGAGGTAATGCACACAGCACAAAATTACATTCCCAAGCTTCAAGTAGTTCTGTATATACATAAAGTGAACTACAAATGAAACATTGGTCGAGCTTTATAAGAGTACATAAAAAAAAATTGTTACTTAAAAGGCAAAATGGTCCAGAAAGCTTTACTGCCACCATAATTTATTATAGAATTAATCTATTATGTGTTTGCACCAGGTCAGGCCACTAAAGGAAACCTGTGTCTTATCGAAATCAGATTGAGAAGTACAAATCGAGAATCCCTAATGGAGCACTAAGCACACTTCAAACAGCCAGCCATATGGACTGTGTTACAGCCTGGGGATGGTTTCTTTTGAGCCATAAACTTCAGCAGCAGAGTGTGGAAGACTCTTTATTTGATATAGGGTCTTCAAGAACAATGATGCATTTGAAAAAATAAGTTAATGCTTGGCTCTGAAGTCAAGGATTCAGACCTCCTCCTGAAGACACCTCCTTCCTATTTCCTTCCTAAAACCTATCCTTTTAAATTAGACCTATTTCAAAATAGCTTTTGCAGATAATGCACTAAGCTTCTGAAGTTAAAGTGCTTAAAGAGGAAAGCCTGTCTAATCATAGCATGTGAGACCAGAGATATCATATTATCAGTCAATACCCACAAGAAATTGGTATGGGGGCAGGTTCCTTCCCTGCATGTGCACAAGTAGCTCTGTTTGAAGGTCTGATTCCATGATTAATATGCTTATGGACTGTTTTGACTTTTATCCATCTACAAAACTTAATTTTCATTGTAAACCAGAGTGTTCATAGCAGAGAAATAATTTTCCTGTGAAATCATGTCGGCATAGTGTGTACTTAATGTGATGTGTGTCCTAAAAAGACAACAGCATCACATTCTGGTAGCTGGAACAAAGTGTCTGCCTCTGACATAGATTTCTGTAGGAAGTTAAGCAAATTGTTTTCATTTATAGATATACTGTCACTGAATGGTCATGTGGGATTTGACAAACTACCTGGATAAATGCAGTTCCCTGTTGATTTCCTGTCTATGATCTGTGTATGCACCTGGAAACCTTGCACTCAGTTTTTATTTTCCCTTGTGCTGTGTCTAGAAACTGAAGACAGTATTTTCTTTCTTCAGACTCTTGCATAACTAGTTTATACTTTTTTCAACACAGCAGTTGTCTCCAGCTAGGAGACAAAAATAGATCATATCATTATATATAATTTCTAGATGTATTTATAGGCCTATTTATATATATTTTAATATTTTTATTATATTATTATATTTTCCCCATCACATAGAATTTTACAAAATTACCTTTATACATAATTTTATTTTTTTCACATAATTGAAACTTATCTTTTGAAATTTTATCCTTTTCTTTAAGTAGTACATTTATAATAATTTCTGTTTCCGTACTAACAACTAGTTGCAAAATCATTCTTGGCATAATATTAAAATTATAAATTATTTTTTGTATTTATTCTTTATTTACATTACAAAATGATTTAAGAGGCATATGAAATTAGAAGTTATTTTAATATTCAAACTCATGACCTCCATAGTTTTAGCCACAGTATTTATACTAGATGAATCAAAAGAGGGGGTCTGTTTTAATAAGAAATTCAGTGTGATAAGCTAATTACTTGGCCAACATATGTCTTTGTCTAAAATATCATCCAAAAAATTCAGTCAGAAAGCTTATCTTTGGTATAAATAAAAAAGGACTTCAGCATTACAATAATCCCACTGCTGACACTGCTATCTTGCATTGAATTTTTTACAATACTGATAATTTGGATTTGCACTGGATAAACAGATTTCTCCAGAAATTTCTGTATTTAAAGAATATCATGTGCACTAGCTAAACAGTAATTTCAGTGTGATATGGTAGTGAAAATTATATTTGAATTGTACTAACTTATTATGAAGACTGAAGAATTAAACTACTCTGTGGTGCAGCTGAGAGGAAAACCCACTGCCACTTGAAATTCTCAGCCCAATTCCTTTATGTAAGAAAAGGAATCAAGTGAGATGTCTTAGTGGTAAAATCCCACAGGGACCTTCTGTGTTTAGAAGACCTCCTAGAATAATAACACATAATTAAAAGCATGTTACTTATAGCTGATGTATCATATACTGCTTCTCTGTGCTATATTTGTTTTCTGAAAAGATAAAAAAATCAACATGTCAGTATAACAATAGTGCATACCAGCATTTTCTTGAAGTCTAAATCAAAAGATAGTGAATATAAAAAAGTACTCACATAGTATGAAACTGTCACTAATTTTCATCCAATGTCTTTTAATCAATATATTTAAGCTAACATTTTTTTACTTTTCAAAATATTGCCTTTCCCAGTAAAGAAGAGAGCATTACCTTGGGGAATAGAACAAAGAAAAAGAAAAAGCAGACACCTGTAGTAAAATTTTCAGGTGGCACACAAATAACAGTTTATATTTCCTGCTGGTCTCTACTCTTGAATCATTTTTATGCAATGATTAGTTAAGAAGAAGAAAGCAAAAAATCTCCAAATCTGAGTAAAAGAATTTATTCTTGCTATAGTCAGTCTATTGTTTGAGACTAAATTCTGAATAAAAATTCAGTTCTAGTCATTTTTGAAAACATTCTTCTAGAACAACATTACCTCTTATATTTAAGATGTTTTCTCTGATATGTGCGTATAAGTGTTTATGTATATGATATGGTAAAAGGAATCTGTGCAAAAAGACAAGGACATTTTGGTAAGGAAGCAACACAATTTTATACAACTTCTATACTGAGACTAAGTACATGACAAATAACTGAAAAATTCTGTATGCTGAAGTAGGGACTAGACTAATGTGAACCTGCTGTGTCATTTTATCAGCTCTTTTACATCTGACCTGCATCACAGCAGCTCTCATCACGGGCATCATAGGCTCAGTGGACCATAGTCCGTGGTTTTGTAAGTAGTCAAAAGTTGTGCTGGCATGGCATGTGAACATCTATGGTTCAGAGTTTTAAATCCAGTAAGTTACCCATTTCCATGAGGTGCTAAACACAGACCCCTGGTGTAGATTGCAGAGTGACTACAGAGTCATCTTAGACCATCTGTGACCAAATGAGACAAACAGACAAAATTTCACTGAGAGTCTGTCTCTGATTATTGCTCATCTACCAAAATTATCTCGCTCTTTAGTGTTTTTAACCTTTCTTTTTTATGGGTTAGGTTTAAAAATTAACATGGCACTTCTGTTACTGTAATAATGGGAATTCACTGATAAAATTCCTCCCTGTGATTGACTTGAGCTCAAGTAGAGTTTGTTGCAAGGTTAGAATTTCATTCTGGCATAATGAGATGGCAAGAAGCGGCATATCCATAGCATCATAGTGCATTTAAACTCAACACAGCATTAGTCTGCATGTGGAGATTATGGAACTGTTTACACAGTGTTTATGGATTTTGATTCCATCCTCTAAATTGTTGTTGCAATAGTGCCAAAGCTTTTGGAATATGCCAAATCAAAACAGGGATTGCAGATTTTTCCTTTCCAAGACACATATTTTGAGAAGCTATTTTATCACATTATCTACAGTGGGCATTACTATGCCAATGAAGTGCAGTAATGTTAACATAAAAGCAACCAGGCTAACACTACTAAGATCTTGAAAATGTCCGGAGTACAGTAGGTATTTTTCTAGAAAGCTTAACACTCCCAAGATAAGCTATATGCACTGCCTCATTGCTATGAAAATGCTTACTGTCCTTTGTTCCTACCTCGCACCCTACAGAGTGAGCAATATGGATATTTTCTGTATTTTGCCCATTTGTTAAGTACATAAATTAACTGTTAAAACACACATGCATGTGGTTGTTGATGGGATGAAACTTCCCAGAGAAATTGTCTTTTTATTCAAGAGCAGTAAACTTTACTTTGGGAAGACAAAGCCCTAAGTAGGATGATGGGTTTCCTTTCCTCCCTCCCTTTCCTCTAGTGAGCCAGGCAATGCATTTTCCAAAGACACCAGCACCTTGGGAATGTTATGTTTTTTCATTTCAGTAGAGATGAGGGGTTTCCACCTTTATTTATAGTTGTCATTTTTATGCTTTAAACCTCACAAGCTTTCTCTGACCATGGACTCATTCATATATCCTGAAAGAATTTCAGATAATTTACTGTTGCTGGACAGAGATTTCCTCACAATGGCGTGAAGAATTACATGCTCTACTCCTCTTTTATTGCTTGTGGGCCAAATCCTGCCCTCATTTACACCACTGGAATAATAAATAACCTCCTTTGAGAGTATTAATCTGTGTTTTTTCATTGTTTGAGGAGAAAGAACAAATTACCCCATTCAGTCTAAAAGTTTTCAAAGGTTACTGCTCTCCTAACCTGTGAGTGCAGAATGTCTGGTAGTTTTAACAAGAAGAATAAAAGATGTCTATTGAGAGAACACAAAGAGAAACAATGGTTCATATTTAAAGTGTCATTTCTTTATTGTTATCTTTCAATTTTGGAGAAAATAAGATAAAAATTAGAAGGATGCAAAGAGTTTTAGACTGTACCAGCAACTGCAGCTGCCTCTATGACTTTGCATCCTAACACACAAAACTTGATTAAGGCCATTAATTCATATTGTGAATCCTCCCTAAACAGTTTGAAAATTATGGCAACCTCAGAACCTCATGTTTCAGAGACAGGTTACAGCTATGGTCTGCAAGGGAGGTGTCCTTTCCCCCCACCTGTGGGATGGGCATCCCTCTGCCTCTATCACCCCCGCTGCATCCAGACCAAGGGATGTCCTAGCAGTGGGAGCCAGGAGTGTGAGGTCTTGGGGAGTTCCCAAGTGCTCCCAGAGCCCTCTGCTAAGGTGACTTAATTTTCCTCCTTAGGAAATTAAGTCATGTACCAATGCAAGTGTGAAAAGGCAGCACTGAGTTATTAAAGTAGAGAGAAAATGAATGGAAATGGGGAAGAAAGAAGGTATCCTTGAAAGCTGAAGGGAATTTGCAGTGGCCTATAGTTCAAAATGAAAAGGGAGTTGAGGGAAAATGATACAGAGTCTCTGATTTATGCAGTGAACTGAACCTACAGTTCTAGAATAGATGAGACTTTAATAGAAAAATGGGTTTTTGGACCACAGGGCTGTGTTCCCTCCCAGTCACAGCCACCTGAATCAATTCCCTGTCCCATTCATCATCCTGCAGTACTATGGTTGCAATGACGGCAGTAGCTCATGCTGAAACACCTTTACAGGGGATTCTATTATATTTTACCTAAAATATGACTTAACAGCTGTAAAGAGTAAGAAAATTATCATTCTCTATACAATTTTCATTGTAAAATATAACTTTAAGGGCCAGAGAAATCCTCATTTCAGCTTCCACCAAGTAAAAGTCACTTTCACAGGAAGGTACTTAAACACTGAGGCTCAGCTGGTATAAGCAGTATTAAGCCTTATTGACAGGTGAGGGTCCCTTATCCCCTGGGTCACAGATGTGATTAATCCTTAAGCAAAGTTCCTTTGTGTAGCTCTTTTAAATTTCAATACACTAAATATGCAGCAAGTAGCAACCATTTTCTAGTGCCTTGTTTGAAAGAAATTGTGTCTAAATATAAATAACATCTAAAAGCCACTAATGCACAAGTATTGGACATGAGGGCAAGCTGGGCAGACCATGAGGACAAGTTGCTTCATGGTCTAAGAAATAAATAAAATCATGAGATATAAACAACAGCAGCAAGCTGCCACAATGAGTTGTTTTGATGAGATTTTGGGGATATCTACTTGGTAAATGTGATGCTTAAACACATTATAAAAGCACATTGAAAACAGAAACCTATTTCTAATTGAGATTATTTTCACAAATGTTTTCACCAATCGGGAAAGGTTTTCAAATGCAAATTATGGCCAACAATACTTAAAAAAGAAGGAAAAAAGGAACATTTTCAGACCTATGTGGCTAACCTTTCACATCTGATGCACCAAAGAATGGGTCTGCATGTAGTGAATATGAAACAAAGCATCTGGATGACATTCCTTCATAGCGCCAGCCTCTACTCAAACTTAATCCTTTAAAAACCTTAGCTCACTGTCTTGGGGGTTTAAAACATTCACTACACTTATATTCAAGGCTGTGCTAGAGGCTTTAAACAAAGAGAGAAAAGATTTTAATTTTTTTTTATACTTTGAAAAGGACATCTTTTTCCTTTCCACTGAAAACAAATTTTAAAAAGTAAGCAATCTCTTGTTTATAATATAATAATCTCTAAATTTTCATTACCATAAAGAGTTGAATACATTTCATCTGTAGTCGAAATCAGTTGGTGTGAAAATCAAGGCATTTCATTCTTTAAAAGACACTATTTCAATTCATCTGTAATGACTGTAAATGGTACAAACTGCCCAAAAGGTCTGTGGAACCTCCCCCTTTGGAGATATCCAGCATTCTGCTGAATGAGGGCAGGAGTGACCTTATTGACTGGGATCTTAACTCTGCTTTGAGTAGGGGCTTGGACTAGATGACCTCCAGCCTAAGTTATTCTGTTGTATAACCACCTCTTCTGCTCAAATAGAAAGAAGAGAATTTGGCAAGGAAAATAAATCTGCTCCTATCTGAAGAAAAGAGCACCTACAGCCCGAATTTGCAGGAACTTTTGTGACCTATAGTGACAGAGCCTTTATGGAAAGACACCAAATATGAAAGTGGGCCCCCAGGTGATCTCTCCATGCAGCAAGAACAGGTGTTTGGGGGTGTTTCAGTATGAACTCCTACAGAACATGAGGGGTTCAGCAGTTCAGCACCTTCCCTGTGTTTTCTCTTCTGCTTCTTATTCACAGATTTCAATCCTATGGGTAAAATTAATTTCTTGAATCTGCTTTCAACAATACAAATATTAACTCTATCTATCTGAACAAAGTAATAGTCCTAATCTCCAGGAAGTGTCTGAAAATTCTTCTCATCGTGTAGATAGTTTTAATACATTTACTCTTGTAAAGGAGTATGTTTAACTCTGGTAAATTATGAATTTAGTCACATATACAAAGAAAGAGAAGCCAGCCAAAGAGGAAAAGGGAGCTGGATACTACCCCCTATTATTAATTGCTTCTTTTCTTTTGCCACAAAGGTATGTGTGAGAAAATGCTTCACCTCAGACCTACAGCTGGTACTCACTAGCACCATATTCTCCATTTGCTGAAAGACCCTTGTAAGACCAGGGAATAGGAATTGAAGAAGTAATAAGATTGAAAATTGCAATGTAAATTGAGGTGATTTATTTTTTTTTAATTCCTTGCTGTCATATATTTGGAAAAAATTAGGCCATGTACATCTCAAATTTTTCATTATATGTTAGCAAATTTTTTTGACCTTTACTCTCTCCATCCTCACCCTTCTGATCTAAAACATATGCAAAACATAATTCTCTTGGTTCAAAGATTCTCAAAGAAAATGGATATTTGTGAAGCATTAAAAAATGACAGAAATAGGTATCATACATGAATCTCTGGAAAAATCTGTGTGCCCTTTTAGTCTCACTTTTTGTAGTGAGAAGTGAAGATAACAAAATAAAAATAGTTACAGTATGGCTTTTTATTCAAGATCACACCTCAGAGTTTTATGGAAAAATAGCAGGCAACCAAGTAATCAAAAACTGTGACATTGCCTATGCAAAACAAGGGCCACATCAAAGTTGTAAAGATTTCCTATTCTGCTTTATAACTCTTTGTTTTTATACAATTTTCCTTTAATAATGTTCCTGAGTACACAGAAGAGAAAATCCCAAATTTCAGCAGCAGTAGACCACACAAGAAGTAGAGCCCACCTGAACAAAATATAGGTGGAGCAGATCTGTGAAGAAACAGACTTCTGCAATAAGATGTAAACTAGAGTGTCATCCTTTCTTTAGAAGATCTGAACAGTAAAAGCAATTATTGAGGAATGGAGACTTTTTAAGAAGAAATGAGACTGATCAATGTGTTTCTCATTAATACTCTGTTTTCAATAGTAGCTTCTTTAACTTTCTTTGAATCTCATTGGCAACTAGATATCCAAGTCCATAGAGCAATGAAAGGAATAAATATTTTGAAAGTTAACTGGGGTAATACTCTTCTATTCTTAGGTTTTTGACAAGACTGGAAAATGAGAAGGGTGGCTTCTTGTGAAAAAGGAAAATTAGTTAATGTTCCAGAAATAAAATTCTGGTCTGAATTTAAGGTTTATAATTTTCTTTCCTTCCAGTATTAATTCAGAGTGGCCCAAACATATTTGATAGATGTCAAATGAAGAGATGCACCTGATCAAAGCTTTAACATCTTGATTTTATATAGCATATAATTGATGGAAGGTATGCCAGAAGAAAGAGAGAAGCTATTTCTTTGACTTGACTTTTATGTATTTTATTTCCTGGACTGAATCAATGGAGAAAAAAAAAAAAAAAAGACATGCTAATCACTTAGTAGGAAAAAGTCAATAACTCAATTCCTGCCCTATAGTCCCAGGACAAGGAACAACAGTTTTAAACTGAGGAAGGTACATTTAGATGGGGTATAAGGAAGAAATTTGTTTTGCAGTGAGGGTGATGAGACACTTGAACAGGTTTCCAAAAGTAGTTGTGGATGTTCCATCCCTGGAAGTGTTCAAGATCAGGTTGGATGGGGCTTTGAACAGCCTGATCCTAGGAATGATGTCCCCACACATGGCAAAGGAGTTGAACTTTGAAGATCCCTTTTAACCAAACCACTCTATAATTCTGCAACTCTATGAAATTTTCTGTTTGAAACATATTAAATAACACCAAATAGTGAGCTAAAGAATTTGGAAATTTAGACTACACACTAGCAATGATAATGTAGATTCATTACATTAATTCATTTTTTTGTGCTCCTTTTGTTGGTGTAGAAGTATCAGAGTGCAACCTTGAAGCTTAAGGATTTTGAGAATTAATGAGGAAAAGAATCCATGGTTCCCTAGGCTTTAGATCAAAAGACTACCAGTTCCTGAAAAGACTGACTTTTGTTTTAGATGCTTCTGTACATTTATACACTCATCTACTAGAAGAGTACCACAGGTTTTGGGAGTTAATTTTCTGCTCATTTTACACAAACTTTGGTAAGGTTAACCATCAGGCTCAGAAGACTGTCCTGCATCTCGTGGCTGACCCCCAGATTGTGACTCTACCTTTGTGTCTAACTCAGCAGGACTGTGCAATACTCAGCTTCTGGAAAGCACCAAAGCCTTAGACCTAGTTCTATCCTTAAGCTTTCCCTATATTTAGAAAATGGGGAAGAGCAACAAGTAGGGTCTCTCTTCAAGATTTTCTGTAACAAGTGTCAAAGGACCTATAGCTTGTGGCTTTTAATTTCAAATAATATCACTGTTTAAAGTAATGAGCAAGAATTATAAATTTAATCAGATCAAAAACAACAGCAAAGACCTGGGTTTTTGATGGTGGTTCTGTAAAGAGAATTAAATAATTAAGTAGTGCAAGAATGAACTCTTAAAACAGAAAAAAAACCAAAACATTAAGAGCAATAAAAGTAAAAAAGTGAGAGGGCAAAGGTCTTACTCATTTTTTAATACTATGAAATATGATTTATGGCAGCTTATATGTGTTTCATCTCATGAAAAAAAATAAAATAATAGAAAAGGATTTATCCAGTCAAAAAGTCTGCCCACACCATCTCCCACAGAATCTTTTGATTACAACCTACTGCCTTACCATTAATGCATACCATATAATACATTGAATGAAATGCCAGACTTCATTCCTTGATTTTTTCTTTAGAAACCACAAATGTTTAAAGTAAAATGTGCATAATGATTTGAGAATTCATTTCTGAGTGACAGATAAATGCTAGGGGGAAGTCTGACTTACAGTAATCAATCTGGTAACAGAAACATATTCAGACTGAAGGATATACCAAAGTGAGGAATCTGAATTCATCTGAACACTCCAGCAATTCCAAAGAACACAGTCCTACTCATCTTAATAATTTTCTTTTTCTTAACCATTTGGGTACACCAGTTGCTCTTTGGTAGCTTTCAGTAAAGCACCAGCTAAAAGAGTAGAAGTGTCATTATTTAGAGTTACATGTCTAGTTATATAATGTATGAGTAGAGTATTTAATGACATAAGGAGCCTTAGTTTCCCAAATATTCAATATTCAGAATTGCTGAACTTCATTGTCTAAGGGAAATGCTGAATGTTGGCTATCACTGAACACTAGAAAGAACTTTGATTTACATCCCAACTTTGAAAATATTCTTCTAAAAATGGAGCCTAAATTGTCACATACCTATAAACAGGACTAGAGTATCACATCTTGAACATATTTTTGTTTTATAAAAGAGGCAATTCATCAAGCTGTATAACAATATACTCTATGCAATGAAAGTGCTATTGAAAATCCTCCAAGTGAGAAAGCAAATACTTTTAGCTAAGGGGAACCTTCAAATCTTGAAACAAGTAAATCACTTCAAGGACTTTTAGGTTTCTTTGTGTTTTCAAGCTTTTGAAATTGTTTCAGGGTCCTGAATAAGGAAAGGTCAGATTTATAAACACCGGTAAAGGGTCTCTTAATATATGTTTACACATGTGTGATATAGACATCTAGGTTTGAGATAGTCATTCCAGCTTCCTTTCAACTTAGCAGAGAAATGATAGGATGATGTTAGGATACCACTTACCTCTGCATGGCATTGACATCAAAATAAATCAGATGAATTCCAGATGAACTCCTGCACATCCTTCACTGACTATAGAAAAAAACTATTTATACATCTAATTAAATTATCTGAAACCCCTTCTAGATTGCTAAAGGTGAAAATAAGGTTCTTAGAGGCATTGACAAAAGAAGCTAAGTACTTTATTTCCTTTCATATACTTTATGCACAAAAAACAAAACACTAACAAAGTCAACTTGTCCATGTTTGCAATAAATGTAATTTTAATTACTCGGTAGCTTTCCAAAAGCTTACAGAACTTCTGAAGTCTAAAAATGTAGATTTACCCCTATGCATGTTCCTGTAGATACATTTGCAACTATTACACTTTTATGCTTGGATTTAAATTTTCTAAGTCCTTCTCAGTATAATAAGTAATACTAATATATCTTCTTCAATATGTTTTAGTCATCATGATAAGAGCCAATTTGCTCAAATTTTGCAGGTTTTAAGCACATAAATTTTAAGTGAGTTACTCATTGCAATGTCAAAATTCCTTTAGTCAAGGAAAAGCATAAAGTGTTTTTGAAAGCCTTTAGAACTACATCATGTTCACCTAATTTATTGACCTAAACTGAAATAGGCAATTTTATGAAAACATTTGAATACCACTGCTTTCTAGCATTTATTTTACAAAGAACAGCAGTATGTACTAGAAAAACCCAAGGAGCTGTTCTTTTGGTACCTAAAATGCAGGTTAAATTTAGTCTCAGAGGGACTGCATGAAGGCTAGAGAGCTTTGTTTTTCTTCTACTCAAATATTTTAAAAAATGCTCCATCAAACACATTTACTGAGGTATTAAGGGTGATGCTTTGTAAGACATAGTGCTTTTAGAATAACAAAAACACCTTAGCAAAGTGCATCCTGACATTGAGGATATGGCAAAACAGTACCAATTTATTAAAGTGCAATTGGACAAGATTAAGCATCTCCAAAAATTTCATCTTGGAGCTTAAGGGGTTTGATTTTCTGTTTCAGTTTGACTTCCATATTTGACTAGGACTTACTGAAGGTAGAGTTTAAAAAAATGTTTTTAAGTTCTGAGATGAATTGTACTCCATGAATGAAGAGCATTGTTCTATCACCCATAATGTGGGGTGGCTGTACCACAGCTAATTATTTGCCAAGTCATTGCCAAACAATTTAGTATTTATCAAGGCAGCTGAAAGATCCTGGGATCTTTCAACTCCTCTGTCTTATTCAGTAAAAAAGCCACAAATGTCAAAGGAAAAGCAAATAGCACTTTGACTTGAGGAAGCATGCCTTTCACCATAGCATTAAATTCCAACCTGTCTTTAAAGGCAAAAGGAAAAAAAAATATTGGTGGAGCATTCTTTAAAAATAATATTCCCAGTAGAAATTTGGAAAGAAATGCCTCCCCTCTTGGTATGAAAAAGGATGTACTCCAGTCTTTGTTGGAACCAGTGCATCACAGCAAAGACAGCACTTGGTAACAGAGCCACAATGATTCTTCTGCACATATGGAACCAGCAAATTAGGCCAACATTTTTAATTGTAAAAAATGATTGAATCCCTTCCATTCCAATCTAATAGTCATTTTCCCTAACAGCAAGCATTAATGACTTCCCTGACTAATGAAAATTAATTGCTAGTCTGCCTTGACAATTACATTGTGATCGATCAAGTTTAAAGGAGCTGCAAGGGTCATTTGCTGTAATTCTAATGCAATCCATTAAATCTGCAGCAGATGATAACCTTTAACTTTGTTGCATATTAGGGAATACTAATGGCAACTCTAGATGTCACGCTTTATACAAGAGGAGATACATCATATTGTCTATTTTTCCTAATGTTCTTGAGGTGTTGCTGTTTCTCAGCTGACACAAGAATTCCTCTTGACGTCAGATTACAGCATCTCTATAATCTCATCAAGGTGCTATAAAGGCAGAGTCATACAAATCTAAAAGGCAGTCTGAAAGTGTTCATCCCATTTCAGGCCAAGGTCCTGTGTGTTACACAAAGCTGAGTTGTAAAACAATGGACAAATTTGCTAAATCCTGAAGGAACGAGCTGTCAGAGAAACACATCTAAAGCACGCATCGTATTTTATTGGTCCTGCAGCAGCCATCAACTGTGCTACAGCCTTGAATGAGATCCAGTGTCTCTCAGACAAAATGGAGTTGTAAAATAAGGTTCAAATTTGTGAAGAGTTATTGAAGGGGTTCATACTGAACAACAAGTACAATGGTACTAAACTGCCAGAACTGCACTGTGCATTCTTGAATGCCTTTCCAGGCACATCATCCAAATGTTTACAGCACCTGCATGCTGGATTAGATTTTTTTGAACAGGAATTTTAAAGGAAAACATGGGAACAAAACCACCACAACAAAACCAACAAAGAAAGAAAAGAGATATCTTTGCAATAAAGCTTCATTGCTTTCTCAGCTGATTTGAGATATCCTCTGCATTTTAAGGCATTTTAGGGCAAATTTTGATAAGATTTCATAAGGTGAGAAAATAGTGATCAAAGAAGAGAATGAAAGAATTTTAATCTAATTTTAATCTGCTATTTTTTTTAGTCATGAGTTTAATATTCTATCTAGAACTGCCATTTTAGTATAAAACCAGAGACACATTCACGAAATCTCAACATCTCATTTCAGAAGTTGTGGAAGTGTTCCTTAATTAAAAGCTTGTTGTGGCAGGATCCAGTACATGGTTTTGCACAAATGGAAATTAGTATTTTTTGTGTCAATACTTCAATTTATGAGGAAGTTACTGAAAGAAATTATGACCTTCATCTTTAGTTCTTTAAATAATATAGTCGAGGGTTTTTTTATCTCTTGGAAGAGTTTATTCCACTGTCTATTTCTATGCTAACTACCCCTACAAAGACTAATTGCAAACAGAAAGTGCAAGAATTCCAGTAGTGAATTCCAGTACACCTAAGACAAGGAGCCTACAATGAATATTGCAGAGATTCTCTGCAGAGAATTTTGCAGAACTCTACCAAAAATAAGCACAAAAATCCAAATGAACAGACTGACAATAAAATAAAAGTCAAAAATTATTCCACTTTGAAAGCATTAACAAGTATTCTAAATACACAATTTATTATATTTTATTATTATATATATATATCATATATATATTATATATAATATTATAATCTCAGGTTGTTAGGGTTTTTTTCCTAGCTTCTTCTAGGAAAGAAAGGAAGCTCATATCTCTGTAGAAATATCAGTGGTCTTCTCAAAGAAGCAAGATTTCTTTGCATAAGAAGGATGCTCACTAAGCAGAATCCAAAAGAAAATTTCTTGTCTTGATAAAAAAAAAAAAAAGACAAAAGGAGGTACATTATCAACCAGCATAACAAAAAGTTGCAAAGGAACAAATATGTAGTTAGAGAAAACAGGGATGTCATGACAAACTTTCATGTAGCAGTCAGCATCACACTAAAGCCAGTGACTAGAAAGGAGTAGAAATGTTTAAGTGTACCTAAAAAGCTGTATATAAAGGTTTTCCCAGCCTTAAAGGGAAGAAGAGTTTTTAGATTTGCTTCTAGTGTGGCCAAAGCATGCACTGAGACCAATACAAACTAGCAAGAATTCCATGAAAACCAATTAAGTTATTGTGAATTTATAGAGGTATAACCAAGATCAGATGTTAGACTATAGAAATGCATTTGACATGAGGTCCTTCAGACTACATCAGTTTTAATACCTGGAAAATGGACTGTGATCACTGGATTATGTTTGGGTGCAACAGGCTGTGCTGGACTACCAATGGTCTGTAAAAGTTTCCCATAAGTATCATCAGGGAAAAAGCGCACTCCAAAGGCAGAAGAAAGCTACAAAATTTCCTGCTCCATCATGGCTATATTAAGCACTGATAAAATATTGGGCAGCCTCTACAGATACTTCTGCTCTACCCACGCACTCTCAGAGTGCAAAATATTTTGAAAATATTCCTCTCAGCTTCAATCTTTTTGGCAAATCTACCATTAGAAATAACAGACACTTTATCTTAGCCATGAGATACTTATTATTACAGCCAAAAGCTGTTGCAGCACACTGATAATGGAAACTGTTCTAAAAACCTTGTTTCATAGAAACTTTTCATGTTTACAATTACAATGGAAGAGTCAAAGACTGCTGAAATCAATGAAATAATTCTATAGGCTTTAATGATTTTTATTGAGACTAAGACATGAATAGAGGTTTTATATTTAACCATGTTATCATACCCCAAGCTTATGTGTGAAAGCATTTCCACTGACGTCAAAGGCATTCATATTACCCAGATTATGCCTGTGCTTATCTACTACATTGAATCAAGAGTTTCATGTCTACTCCTCAGACAAAACTTTTGCCTTTCAGTTAAATCTCAGCTCAAGAATATTTATGGATTCTGACATTTCCAACAGGCCAGCACTCAAAAATTCAACCTCTGACTAGTTACGGTTCTGAAGCACATTTAAATACCATGACATGTAAAGAAAATAGTCTCGTCTCATTCAGTAAAGGTAAAAAACACACCATTATCAAGGGTGACACTGCTGATGTGGAAAAAAATTAAGTATCGCTACAGGTTATTAAATTGTTAATGGCTACATTCTATTCTCAGGTTTGTGGCTTGATTCAGTCTGGGCAAAATGTCAAACTGTATCAACATTAACAGCTTCTGACAAGCTCAAGAGGGAAAAAAAAGAACTGAATGAATAAGCTGTTCTGTAAATAAAGAGACATTGTAACCTTTAAAGTGAGACAGAATTTAATTAAGAAAATTAACACAGAGTTTTGAGAGACTGCAATTTTCTAAATCTCATTCTTTAATGTCAAGCAAAACTTATATTCCTGTATAATAAGAACTTGTGAGTGCTTGCTTTCTGATCAAAAGTTAGTGATACCACCCAGAGGAAAAGGGAGAGGACTGAAGTTTCTGATTTTGACTTTTACATTTATCCATTTTTAATTGATACAACATCAGAGTATCTATCAGTATTAGATTTGAGAAATGAGAGAAAAAATTAAATATTGCAATTTTTTTTTTTTAATGTTGGAAACAGTAATAGTAAAGAGCAAAATATTTCTCATTCCAATTAAAAATTGGAGTCTGTGGGGTGAGAGGTTTCACTATCTCCATTTCAAAGGTGAGGAAAATTAAGTGCAGTCAGCAGGGTAAATCAATGACCAGGGTAAAAATCTGTTTCTAGCCCTGTACCTGAGGACCAGAATGGATTCTAATTTTAGCTTTTAAAATTTATTAGTTTCTTTCTCTCCAGCCTAGAAAAACAAAAGTGAATTTATGCATTTTTAAAATTTTACTACTGAACCATTCTGCTCCTCAGAACATGCTTTTCTCAGGTGCTGTATTTTTCTCTCTTCCAAGAACCCTTGGACAAGGAAAATCACCAGTATCTCTTTTCAGTCAGTGAGTGAATTAGTCAACTGTACTCTTCTTGCATGGCATTATCCTGAATTTTTAATCAGATAAAGACCTTTTCAATAAGATTAAGAGGGTAAAATTTTCAGAAATATTACTGAAAACTGAGGTCTGGACAAACATGTTTTTATCTTTTTGCAAAGAAGTGAAAAAATGAACTGTGAATGGAAAGACAAAAGGGAGAAATAAAAGTGGGAATGTGGATGGGAAAGAAAGAAAGAAAGAAGATAAAGTGAAGATGGATTTCTTTTCTGTTACAGTCATTAATTAGCAAATAATTGGAATTTTCCAGATATTGTCATGATTTTCTTGATTATAAGTAAGATTTCAGATAGGCATACAGGAAAATATTTTTTGTTTTTGAAATTTTCACTCTTTTTCTGTTTAAAAAAGAACACAGAGTCTAATTCTGTAGTAGCTTCTATCTTTTTAATGAAGGAGATAAATTTTGGGTGCTGAATAGGGGAGAAATGTTGACTGCAAGGGTAGAAACTGGATTTTCACAGAGTTATTGTTCTTCAGACTCTAAGTACATCAATGAGTCTGCACTGACTACAAGAGGAACTTTTTGGCTACGGATATATGGATATATGGATATATGGATATATGGATATATGGATATATGGGTATATGGATATATCCCTGAGGAACATGAGATGTCTCCAGTTAGGTGACTAAATCCAGAACTGACTCCTACCCCAGATGATTACACCCACAGTTTGTAGGTTTTTTTGTGCTCCGTACACAAATTTAATCTTTCATGCATTTCCATGCAGACCTCTAATTCATTCAGACAAGGATGTAATCTCATCTCGAGAGCAGCTCAGCTGTCTGAGGAAGCTGACACTGTTCTCTGCTTCGAATTAATCTTATTCCATCAGTTCATCCCAGCAGCTGGAAAGGGTTTTCCTTCCAAGGACTGAAGCAGCAATGCTTCACTAATCTGAGAGTATTGGATCTTTGCAGCTGGTAGACAGCGATGGCACGTGTCACCCACACTTCAGCATTCCAGTGACCCATCCAACCTTGCACAGAAGCATCTCCTCCTTCCCTTAGGAGCACCAAATAGAAGGACCTATATTCCACACTTAGAAGACTGCTTCATTCCTCAAAGCAGAAAAGGGTTATTACAGGACCTATATGTGTCTTTTCTTCCTTGTAAGTCCATCTGCAATTAATTTTAGTTCCTATTGAGCATCTTCTCATTATAGTGCAATATAAACATTAAGGAACAATGGGAATTTTGGCTCTGCAACTGCATTTCTGCAGAGACACTGAGGCTGCTACAGTTTTTATCTGCATAGTGCTGAGGCTGTTACTTCCAACACTGAATGCTTTGTTTGATAACATCTTAAAAATGTTATTGATCCTGAAGCTTTAATGTGGAACATTTGCTAGCTTAATGCTCTGCCATCCTCTCTGCTGTTCACAGAGATGTAACTGTTAAGGAGGGTCCCTGCTACAGGTTTATCACAGTAATTTATTTGAAGACTGATGCTTCAAGAATGTGAGCAAGTCCTGTAGAATATAATAACCATCCTTCATTTGCTTTGATTGTTGACTGCCTTTGTCCCATCACTGGATCAGAGCACAAATATGCAGCTGTTCTTTGAACTTTTCTGTTTTGCACTACCATATTTATGGCAGCAGTAAAACACTGTGAATCAATTGAGGGCTGGGCCAGCTGGGTTTTTCAACAGTCCCAAAATATTATTTTTTTTTTTTGTGGGCACATTCATTATTTCTCTTCTTTTTGGGGATAGTGTTGAGAACTTGAAATTATTTGTTCAATATAAAATAAATACACAAATTGTTGTTAGTATTTATGAGAATGTAAACTTTAAACCCCATGTTGATTTCATTTAAATTCTGAAAGAGCTGCAATACTTCTTTCCGAAGTTTCACTGAATTTTCAGTGCAAATCCACAGTTCCAGTTGCAGGCAGGTAGAAACAATGATATGCCTACTAAGATTTCAACAAGAAATAAAAGGAAAAGAAATATTTTTTTCATGTCCTCTTTTGTCTCAGATTATTGGGGAGCTAATTTCAACTCTGCTGATTAAAGAAGTTTGTTGATTTATCTTCTCCTTTTTCATGACTCTATAGTTTGTTTATCCAGCTGCTTTGGGTAAGAATGCAGCTTGAAAAGGATAATTTTCTGGGAGCGGTCCTGATTCACAGGGGTATGAAATAAAATGCTTCAAAGCTGTTCTTTTTTTTCTCTTTCTTTCTTTCTTTCTTTCTTTCTTTCTTTCTTTCTTTCTTTCTTTCTTTCTTTCTTTCTTTCTTTCTTTCTTTCTTTCTTTCTTTCTTTCTTTCTTTCTTTCTTTCTTTCTTTCTTTCTTTCTTTCTTTCTTTCTTTCTTTCTTTCTTTCTTTCTTTCTTTCTTTCTTTCTTTCTTTCTTTCTTTCTTTCTTTCTTTCTTTCTTTCTTTCTTTCTTTCTTTCTTTCTTTCTTTTCTTTCTTTCTTTCTTTCTTTCTTTCTTTCTCTTTCCACTTTTGAATGTTTGCTTGTTTCTCTACATTGCTCTTCCTTACAAGGTAAAAGGTACATTGCTCTTACTTACACTTACACTTACAAGGAAAAGCAGCATGAGATCCTGGGCCTACAATACTCAGCAGTCCTCTTTGACCTCTTGGCCAAAGTTCTAAATGAGGATATGACATGTCAATGCTGAGTTTCTACCCTGAGCTGGTGACAGTGTCAACCCTTTGCTACACATACACCATAGCCTTTTTTCTATGAAAAATTTATTTTATGAGAGATATAGTGACTTTTTATTTTTACAAATTAAATAGACTCTTTGCAATATGTTGGGACTAAATATAGTTTCATTGATGGTTGCTCTGCAAATCCCTAAAGCTATTTTCAATCAAATAAACTTCTGTGAATGTTTTACCTTAAAACTATATTTAGATACACTTCTTTCTTTTCCAACTAGTTCTGCATTTTTCTTAAATACTGTTAATTTGTTTACAAATTTCCTTCTCCTTCATTAATTTCCATAAATTGAATTATCTGTAAGTTGCCTAGACAATGGCAGCCAGATTATCTTTCTTTTTACTGGGTTGTGAACATACAGAACTTTTGATTAAATTGGGAAATACTTTCCAATGCAGATGAAAAATATTAAATCTCAGGTATCTTAAATACTTTTGGGCTTCAATAGACTATTGTACTGCTATGTCCATCTGTTTAGAATATTTTACACTTTATGGTCTAAAGCAAGATGCTCATACCCGTGAAAGCAAAAGAGCTTGTCAGGCATTAAGAGGTCAGCAATCTGCTGAGAAAGAAAAGCAGGATGTCAACATCTTTAATAATGATCTTGAAGACCGTAGCATACTTGAAATGTGCTTTGTTAAATAAAAGGATGGCTTTCTAAATCATGACAACTACCAACTGAAGAGTTCAATAAGAAATCCACTGAAGCATGAGCCATCCTTGGTGCAAACTAGGCACACATAGAGGGAACAGTGGAATAACTTTTCCATCTTAGAAATTTTTCAAGTGATTTATTTGGTTCAAATACAGGTACTGAAAAGCCATGATAAAATGTACCCTTGAGAAAAGTAATAGGCATGGTCCTAGAGTGATATACATCTTTCTATTCACTTTTTTATATACAAAGGTACAGTTTTCTTCTGGTATTGAAATTTGTCTTTTTTATAAATTGTGCACAAAAAAAAAATCATGCTGTCAATAAATATTTGCTGTGACTAAACCAACATTGTATGGGTTGTATGAGTAAAAGAGCTTAAAAACACATTTACTATAATTCACTGTGTTTCTGTAGGAGTTGCTTTGCAGACAAAATGACCTGGTAATCAATTCTTCAGACAACATATACTGCTCTTATTTAGGTTTCTGGAAGATGGCTGTAGGGAACCTTGTTAATTTAGGCTAATTGATGAAGTGTTCAAAAGTGAAGATATTTTGCCATTCTCGAATTGTGCAGAAGTCCCCCAGAATGCAAACTTTTCAGATTCTCTAAAAAGAATGCACAAGCCAGACTTTTCTTCTGGCACAGAAACCTCAAGCAACTAAGTTTCAGCCCAAGAATCTTCATAACTCCAGAAGATATGAGAACCAGAGAGACCACAAGTTGACTTTTAAACCACAGATCATGCTGGTAGAGCAGAGAGTTTAAAATACAACCCACAAAACCACTCAGTCTGTCCTTTAACATGTAATCTGAGCAAGCTTGACCAGGAGCCACCAAGAAACAGCAAACATGGGACCTCATTTCATTGACTGAGAAGTCATTTCTGGCCTCATGTAATTTCCTTTGCACTTCCTGAAGCGTGTCAAGGCAGTAGATATTAGCTATAAATCTCTGTTCAGATTGCTACTAGTTCAGATTCTGCAGCAGGCACAGACCTGACAGATCCAGCCCCTAAGCAGGTTTTATTTCTTAATAGCTCTAGCCTCCGTCCAGGCTGGCTATGCTCAGCTGGCATCCTGTGAGCTGTGGGTTCTTGCCAAACAATGCCTCTGGTGCTGGATCTCAGGCACAGGGATGGGGAAACGACAGCTCCACTGAACATCAGAGGAAGGACAAGCTGGAATGTGTTTAATAAGGCCTAACAAAATATCCTGGATATGTAAGTCTAAATGGAATTTTCAACACCCAGACAGATGCCAGCATATTGATTCATAGATGGTAAGTGGATGCTATATTATCATAACTCTGCTTAGAAATAGAACTTACAATTTGCCAACACAAGGGGAAAAAAAAAGGAATAATCTATTTGGATAAGCTCTGCCAGTGGAGCTCAGACAAATTTCAAAATGTAAGCTCAAAGGATTTACAACTAACCATTACAACTGCACCACTCCAAATTTTAAATACCATTAATTCAAATCTTTTGTTATGGTTATTACCTTGATTGGAAATTAAAGTCTATATTGTTGAAAAAAGATTACAATAATGGAAAATTAAACTAATGCTCCTGTTGGGCCAATATCTGTTGAATACTGATTCAGACCCAGTTTGGCTCCAGGCACCAGTGTTTGGACAACACTGCCTGCAAAGTGTCCACCACACGTCCAAAATAGTAAAGAAAGAAGAAAATTGGGTATGAAAATTGGCATTGGTTTAAGTCAAAGACTTGGAATTTTCAGTTTTGGGTTGAAGCAATACCAAGTTGACTATTTTTAAGTCCAGAGAGCACCTAACCAACAGACAGCTGTGAATGATTTGCACCACCCTTAACCATAAAATTCAACATGGTGAGCCAAGGATCTGAATTATGAGGCAAAAAGAACAAGCTTCCAGTAATGATGTGCCACACACAAAAGAGAAGAAAAATAATGGCAAATCATTTATTATCTCCAGTCAAGGAGTTTCCAGTAACCTCAGATGACAATTAGCACATGAATTCCATCCAAACCCATGTGTTTGGCCTTGCTTCAGCCTGCAAACTATAACCTGCTTTATGGTGGAAGGCATCCTGCTGAAACAGAAAATTTCTAATTTCTGAACTTTCATTTCCCATAAATTATCTTTTCTAATTGATACAATAACACACTTCACTTGCTGGCATAATTAGCTCATCTATAAGGATGCTATTTACTCTTGCAAAAAAAAATCTGAACCAGTCATGAATGAACTAGAGTGAAATATTTTAGTTTCAGAGGAATGAAGAGGTAATGGAAGCTGAGAGGTAATATTTAAACTTATTTAAATTTAAATTTTTTAAACTTTTATTTTCTTTTTGTGCTTTCCTGTCCTTCTAGCGTGGCACTTTGACAATCCTGCAATTAAATATTCTGGTCTTACCTGCAGCGTTAGGCAAACCAAGAGCCATTTTCTGACCAATTGACTTTATTGTCTCTACACAGATTTCATAGTGTTGCTTGGGTAATGAAGCAGAAGAAAGACACTGGGAAAGAACAGCAGGTATCTAGATAGAAAAGAATAAAAATTAACTGAATTATGCCTCTGTGGGGCATGAGAGCTCAGAAGATTCCAACCTACAGAGCTGCCCAACAGTTACTTGCCAGGAAGAAATGAACAATTTAATCAAGTAACAACCAAACAACAATTACAACAATTACATTGTTGGTTCCAATGAAAAATCGTGAGATTCCAAGAGACAATTTTGATTTAAAAAAACTCATATGCTCAGAAAGCTGTTTAGATGGAGGATGACAGATTATCCAGAGCAGTTTGGAAATTTTTAAGAATTCTAACATTGTTAGCAATTGATTAAACAAAAAAAAATGGTTTTCAATAAGAAGTAAAAAAAAGCACAAAACAAATTTTCCATTTTTTAAGAACAAACAATGTTTATTTTTTACTATTTCTGAAGTACTCTCTGTCTAGCACAAACTCTGTGCTCCCATGAACTATAATGAAATGACATTAAGAGGTCAGGCAGGAAATTTCTAGAAAATATATACTCTACAGTCACATTTCTTAGACTTAGTTTAGAGTTACAAAATACAACAAAAATGCTAAAACAGGCTTATTTTACCAATGGATATTAATTTTACCATAACAAGTCACATATCCCTGTGGATTATACACTTGCAACAAAATTAGCTGTTATCTTCTGTTCAGTTATAGACACTGAACTATTTTCAAGGTCTTACTTGCCTCATTTGTTTTGAAATTAAAAAAAATTAAAGCAATAATGCAGAAATTCCTGATGCAATATTTCAAAAGCAGTAATATCTTTCTCTTTCTTCTTTAAATGAATCTTCATCAGAATCAAGGTTTTCCTGGAGAATGTTTTATCAGTTCAATCACACTCTTCTCAATGAGCCTTGTGAAACAACAGGAAAGTCTGTTGATAATAATGTTTTTTCAGTAAACAATCTGTAAAGAAAAGATACTAAACTTTATAGCTAAATGAGTTCTGTCAGTTTAAATTTGTAAAAATGCAGATTAGGACTGAAATTACAATATCAGAGCAGTAAAATGGGACAGAGTACTTTTTCTTTGTTTTCATAGGAAAACTTGCACAAAACACGTGTTCCATTTCAAAATGATTAATTTTTTTTTTCCTTCCAGATAGACACGGACTTGTAGAATAAAAATAAAAATAAAAAACTTATAGAATAATAAAAAAAAAAATTCCAGAGTAATTATTTTCCAGACAGATTTTCTAAAGAATTTATTAATGGATTTAATGTGTTTGGATCTGCAAAGCAATAATACCCAAAAATGCTTGTGGCAAACTAGTTCACAAGTATTCTAAATCCCTCCTCACTTCCTCTGTAGCTCATAACAAAGTGTCACTGCCACTGCAAACCACCAGCAGCAATCCTACTTTTATACAGCATCTTTCATCTGGAAGGATTCTGAGGAACTTCTCTTTATTATTTCAATGCAAAGGTCATTCATTTCTCAATGACAGTTCCTTTATATTCTCCTTCCTGTGATGCAAAGACATAGAAATGAAAGATTCACAGAGCTCTCAGGCTAAGCAATATTGTTCTACGCTTTTCCTTTATGGTTTGGGGTGATTTCCCTACCCCACCCCCTGCCCAGCCATGAAAGGATGTAAAATCAGGATTGTAGTGCCTAGTCCCTGGAGTCACATTTGATTAAAAATGCAGGAACTAATGTGCCATCGGCTTGCTGTGGTCTTAGCATATAGTTTATTATCCAGTTTATAAGAAACATGTTATTCATATAAGTGGCATTATTAGAACCATAAATTATTGCATAAACATAGATCTCTATTTGTAACTGCCATGGTTTTCACAGGAACTGGTTAAAATGTACCCCAATCAGTTGTCTTAGGAATGATCTATATTAATGTCCATGTCTTCTGTCTGTCATCTGGAATTTTTTGGCTTTCTAGGGAAAATTAAGTACTATATGAAAAGACAAGTGGAAATAAAGTACAAAAGGGAACTGTTCAGTTCATTTTTGGCATTCCAATACAACTTAGAAAACTGGAGGTTGATTAAGGCTGTAAAGAGAAAAAACTGCAAAGGTCTCTCAGCACCATTGTTTCACATTCATTTATAATCTTACAATTTTACTAATTTTAGTAAGTGCTTAGAAGCATTTATTGCCTTGTCAAAATAGCATAAAAATAAAGACAATCTTGCAATAGGGAAAGTTATTAAACACTCTATTATTTTGTGTTATAACTACATCTTGTTTTGCTTGGTCCATCCAATTGTTTATTTTGGTTTTGGTGGGAGTTGGGGGTATTGAGGGTTTGGGCAGGATCCCCTTTAAAAGTAAAAACAACAGCAATGAAATATGAATGGGTTAAAGGTTAGGGTTAAGTTCCCAGTTAAGTCAATTCCAATTGGAACTGAATACCCAGAATTTTAGATCATTTTAATGAATCCTGAATACACATTTATCAAATATATGCTATTTGTTTCCATTTTTTGCTGTCCTGGGCTTTGATATTCAGAGAAGGACTAAAAGCCATTTTTCAAACACATTCATATGGTTTCAAACTGATCACTATGATCTTACCACTGCTCCAATTTTTTTAATTATCTGTAACATGACCAGTATCAGAAAAGATCATGTATAAAAGTCCTACCTTCTCTATAAAAGGCATCTGTACCTTCAAGCCAAGGCCACAGTGGCAGAGCCTTGTTATCACAAAATGCTATATTCCCATAGTTACAGCATTTGTGTGAGAACAGGAGGAATAACCAGGCAGTGTTGAAGTTTGCTGATGTCCTGGAAATGCAGGGACACCCCTTCCCTCAACAGGAAAAGACTCACTTTTCCAGTTGATCATGAGTTCTGTTTCCTTTCTATCCCTGTAAATCAGACATTTCATGTCCATACAGGCATTTCATACACATCTTGTGGAAATCAAAATGCAACTTTATTCCTAAAAATATATCAACTTCATCTTCTGGTTGATAAAAGCAAAGTTGATCTTTTAACACAAAATCAAGACTTTTTCTCTGATTGTATAGCATTAAAGGGAGCAGGTGAATGGATCATGGAATTACGTGTTGTTCATGTGTTTTTGTAGGACTGAAGCATTACAGAAGAGTTTCTGTTAACACCTCTGCCAGTGGCCTTCACTTCCCTCTATTGCCTTATCAGTGGAAGGCTGTAAGGAAACCCAGCAGAAGGTGGCAAACTAGAATAAATTAAACACATTTGTACAAATTTCTCTTAAATTTATCATTTATCTCATACATTGATAAGACAAGGAACTGTCTTGTTCAGACATTATCATGCACATTTACTGAGATTCATCCATGGGATCACTGTGAGAGGGTTTGTTCTGTCTTTCAGACACCAATGTGATGCCTGTGGAAGTCTCAAGACTCTCAGACCTCCATAGGCAGCAGCACAGGCTGACCACAAGGTATGCTGTGATGTAAATTGCTTTGCAAATGGATAGAACCTTTTTTGTGTAAACATAAAGAGATCTTGCATGCTGCACAGTTATAAAACTTCCAATCATTTTTCTTTAGAAAATACAGGATACACACCAAACTTTTGGGAGTTGCTTTTGTTTTGTTTTTACTTTACTAATTTTCTGACAATGAAGGAAGGCAATATTTAAATGACTTGTGAACATAGAATGTGACCTTACTATGTTGATTTAGTTAATAAATTAAATATTCTGTAATCCTTTCTGAAGCAGAGGTTGCGTGACCCAGGACAGCTTCTATCTGTGGTCATCCATATCTCCCCCTCTGAATAGTCTGGCTCTGTGCAAACTATTGAAATTAGTCCACAAGAAATTCCAGCTTCTGAACATGCCTGGAGATGCTCTGAGTGGACAATTGACCCCTTCCAAAATAATCTCAGGAAATATTCTAAGAGCTTGAAAATAGAGTCTGTCATGTTCAACTGTCTAAGAATGTTTCTGCGTATTACCTAAATTATTACTATAACATAGGCAAACAAAGAATTCTTTCAGAAGACACAAGAGTGGAGGATTAGTCGACTAGACTGTATTTTTCTTTCTTAAGTAACATACTTTTTCAGGCACTTGGAGAAATTTATAGGCACCATTCTGTCATTGAAACTCCAGCAAAGTGTTCCCAAATCTGCACCTAAATATAGGTTACAACAGGATTGCATCCCAAGTTTTTCAAACAATTGACACAGTGCTTACTTTTATGAGAACCTATAAAAAAAAGAAGTAAAGTAAACTGTATCATCCCCTTCATCCCCATGGGCAGATAAGATTTGGTCCACATGGATTTCTGTAGTGAAATTGTGGAGGAACAGAGTGTAAACTTGCAGGGTTGTGTCTCTAAATTTGAAAAAAAAGAAAGCACTCCATATTTGTTTCAGGGGTTTCATAGGAGGATTCATGAACAGGAATGGAGCCTGTGTGCTGTCTATTTCCATGACATTGCTGTACAACTTTGTAACCATATGAGGGGGAAAGAGAGAATGTACATAGGGCTGAGTTATGGGTTCTATACTAGAGGCAAAAACTCAGTTTCAGCTTTTGCTGTGGACATTTCTTCATAGCTGAAATATAGAGTGGAAACCTGGTTTCCTATATTTCAGTCAAAATATGCCAAAGTCAGCAGATTTTCATACGCAATCTGAATACCTTCCCACTAAGAGGGATTGATGCTGAAGAGCTAAAATAGGCTGCAAAAATACCAATTACAGATTTAATATCCATGTAAGAGCAAGTAATTTGAACTCTTAACTCTCAAGACTGCTTTGGGTAACACTTTTAAGCTGTTTACCTCAGTTCATCCATACAGAACATTCAGTTGTTCGCTGCACAAAGCACAAAACATGACTATGAGATAATTCATCTGCCACAGAGTATTTAGGGTACTTATCCTAGATATACACTCTCAGATTTAGAGAATATCCAAGTAGTTTACACAAAATGAAATAATTTAAACAGAAAAGACCAAAATAGCTCTATCTCAGATATAAAGCAGGATGATTGAGAACATTCTCATACTTAGATTTAAAATTCCTGAAGCAGAGCAGGATGTTGAATCTATATTCTTCCATAAGCATAGGGAAATGCTACAAATATAAGTTATTTTGTAACTTGGAAGTGTAGTTATTTTGTGAGTTTTTTGTGAGTGGTAAGTCCACTAACCGTTTTTATTTTGTTAAGTATACTCAAATAAGTTCCTTTTTGTCTCAAATTAGTTTTTGTCTTTTGGTTTTGTTTGGTTTTGGGTTTTTTTGTTTTTTGTTTTTTGTTTTGTTTTGTTTTGTTGGGGTTTTTTTGACCTAGTACAGAATCTGCACCAGAACTTGTTTAGTTTGGTGATAGCAGTGAAAAACTCACACTACTTCATTCCAGAAGGATTCCTTTTCAAGCTTTATGGATGTACTGGAAAAATAATTAAACATACAGCTCTGATGTGAACAAATATTTGACAATGGCATGGGAGTAGTCCATGTGGAGTGTGTTAGGATTCATAATACTAACAGCAGAAGCATGCCAGCTTTGTAGCAGTTGACTTTTTTATGTGAGAGTGATTACAGCTGGAAGCACACTAAAAATTAACAATACATAACTGCATAACATTAGCAGGAACTGCAGAACTGAACAGAGTCACAATAAATGCACAGAAGTATTTCAGTATTACGTTAAGACTATAGAACCATATGTTTTTCTTGTTGAAGCATAGTTTGGGTATATTTTGATGTTTCTATCAGCATGACAAATCTATTTAAAAGTATTTCTGCTGCAGTATTTCTGTTGTGCAGAGAACTTGTTCACTTCCAGGAGTTTTGCCCACTGACATGCAGTGATCTATGCACTGGACATTCAGCACTCTTCATGTACACTTCCCAGTCAGTCATGCCCTTTCAAGGTGAAATAAGCAGGAGAAAATTAAATAAGCGAGAAAGAGAAATAGGAAGTGAGAGAAATTCTGAGAGCACAAGGCAACAAGATCACTTTTTACTTTTTTGCCTTAAAGAGTAGGCGTGAAACTCATGCATACTTCCCTGGAATCTGAGTCATCCAGTGCCCCTCATCATTTGAATAACAGTACACAGGAGCAGAAGAGAAAACCAACAGTATTACAAGTACATTAGGTCATTCTTGATAGATTTCTGAATTCTTTTTTTTCCTGTTGAGGCACAAATCTAAGGCATAGAATGCTTAGCAGTCTTGTCCATGGAGACAAAATTCAACAGCTGTATTGAGCTTCTCTGCAGAAAACAGGGCAGCAACTCCCACACATCCTCCAGGAAAGTGAGTGAGATGCCAGCAAAGCCAGGTGAGGGAGACTGTGGAAAATACTTTCTCTGACAAGGAGCAGAACTGTATGTAGGCTAGGAAGGAACTTATCATCACCCATTTGTAGCATATTAACTAACTACCCTTTTTCCCTTTTTTTTTTTTTTTCCTTTGTTTTTTGAATGAAGACTTCTAGTAACAGTGTTACCTGCAGCAATCTAAAATTATTAGTCCATGATTACATTACCATTACTCTGACAGATCACTTTGACAAGTGGTGTATTTCTGGTGCTGCTGGAACAGATAGGGAATGTGTAGGAGGCAGAGACTAAAAAGACCTATTGAGAGGGGATTATGGAGGTTAATGCAAAGAATATGCTTGTAAGGGTATTAGAATTGGTGCACCAGATTCACATCTCATTGAGCTCTCACAGCATTCCTCAGTGCAGTGGGAACAAAGATACTGAAATGAAAACCCAAAGCCCAGAGAAGTTTCCTAATTATTTTCAGTCTGATGTCTAAGCTTAATTCTATAGGTAATAGTAGGGTGAGGATACTAAGTCTTTCAGAGAACAATATGTTAAGAAAAATATAAATTTCCTCTTGTGTATAATACTAAAATCTTATAATAATCAATGTGCTTGCAAAATATTCTGCTGATAACTTCTGGTCTATCACTGTTTTCAGATCTGGTGTAATTCTGTTTAGATTAGTGAGTGTCATCTCTACCTGAACTTAGTCCTACAAAATATTTTCCTACTTTAATTTCCATGCAGAACTTCAGTGTGACATCCCTCCCCACATAATTCAGAATATGTTTTTTGATCCATTTATAAAGTTGTTACTCCATCAAACTAATTTTACTTTAGTCCAATTTCAACCAGCTGTTATTAGGACAGATGAGCAAACATTTATTTTCTCGGTTTATGTTCCTTTCTGTGCACCTTTGCCATTCCTTAGTAACAGTTTAATTTGCTGAAAAGAATAATTTTTGTTCAAGAAAAATCATTTCACTGAAAATTAATGAAGGAGATGACACAGGAGACTTAAGCATCTCTAAGACACTTTCCTAGATAAATTTAAATCCCCTCTTAATTTACTATTATTATAACTTCTTCTATTTGTATCATTGAAATCAATTCCCAGGCAGTAATGCTTTACAGACATAGCATTGCTGTCTAAAATGATATCACCACACACATTTTTTCAATTTGGGTGGCAGACATGCTACTGGAGGTTTGGGGGAAGCCACACTGCCTGATATTAGTGCTTGTTTTCTATTCAACACAGCATGAAAGATCTGGCACGTGTTTTGTGCTTCTGACTTGATGCATATTTTCTGTATTTTCTGGACTGTCTTAAAAAAAAATAATAATAGTAAATTCAAGTGGTTTTCATCATGATCCTAAATCATTCACATATGTGACTAAATCTAGGTGCCACAAAGTTACACCTCATTTAGCTGTTGTTCATTCAGCAAGAGCTGGATCATTTTAAACTAGATTTCACAGAATCATGGAATAGTCAGTTGGATGGGACCCATCAGGGTCATCAAGTCCAACTCCTGACCCTGTTCCTTCACTTTCCCTCATGGGGATGTTGAAAATCACCATGAGTTCTCTGCTCATTTCCTCCAGGATGAGCAAAACCAAGTGATCTCAGCTGCTCTTCCTAAAGCTTCCTTTATAGACCCATCACTGTCCTCATGACCCTCCTTTGGAGGCTCTTTAATAGCTTAATACCCAACTTTAGAGGAAATTCTATATGAAAATATATTTAAAAGAGTTTCCTATTCCTTTAAGCAATTTAATTTCCTAATTTACTGTCTCAAACTAAACCAATTTAGCTGAGTTAGAACTTGTGAGAAATGTCTACATAAGGGACTTGCACCAATTTGAAAGAAATCTTTAAAAGCTGAACTAGGAAAGAAGGACTGGTTTAAATTCTAACAACAAAGTCAGTTCCAATGAAAGCAAGAATATGGGTGTGAAATTGGAAGTCAGCTGGGTTTATTTGACCTCACAAATTGTTTCCCAGACTTCAACAGTTAAAATTTGGCTTAGAAGCTTCATTACCTAGATGATCACATCAATTTTCTTGTTACTAAGCCAGCCCTCAGAACCAAGATGCAGCTCAAAAGAAGTAAGGGTAATTCTCCAAGCTCTCCCTTGCACCATTTAACTCACCAATCACTTTAGGGCCAATGCTTACTTAGCCATTTCAGACATTAACTGAAATTTTTGTAAGCACTTACGCCAGTAGAAGTAGAAAACCTGTTTTCATAAGGGATTTTGAATTTTAGAGAAATAAGACTATATGGGAAATTTAACCCACTTGACACTCTTTTGATGAAAAAGGAAATCAGGACTGTGTTCAAATAAGTCTTTTGTGAGTGTGTATCAGCAGAGCAAATTAGGACATAAGGGAAAACAACATAAACCAGAGAAGTTTGTATTCTTTTGACTTTATATAGTCAACAGCTGGCTAAGAAGGTGACAGGGCATGCACCAAGATGGGAAAAAATTGTCCCCATTGATATTTACATACCTACAGAACAAAAAAAAGTTTTAAAAACCTATTGCCTTAAGTTTCATCTTCTTCACTGCCCTGCACTTTCAGGCAGGACCAAGCATGGCAAGGTTACTTTTAGAGAGCATTCTGGAATTGATGTAAAATTCGATACTGTTAGAATAACATGTAATAGTTGAGTGTTTAGGCATCTATTCAGCTTGTTAGCTCCTCAGCTAATTAAGCAACCTTCTAAGACAAAATATTAAGCTGGCAAGTAATGTGAGAAGCAGACACAGAAATTTATTAGAAAAGGACTTACAGAGATATGGAAAATTATCAGGTTTTTAACCTGAAAAGGGCCACAGAATCTGCCACTGTTTTTCCAATCTAACTAAATAGTACATCAGGGACAGCATTTCAGGCAAACAGTTTTTCTGAAAGAGCAGTTCCCTGATTAAACCAGCAATGATAAATCACAGGGTATTCTCTAGTGCAATGCACTGTTTTAGCCATACTAAAATGAAAGAAAAGGATATGAAATGCTAGGCCTTAGAGACTCTATATGGTGAAAGGGAGTTCTGAAGTCTACAGAGAATTGTTCGTGTGTGAAAATATTTAATTTCTTTCTCCTTTTTTTTTTTTTTTTGTTTTAATGATCTCAAGGTGGTTAGTACCTTTCATAATTTTGACCCTCTCCACAGAAGTAAGGAATGATTCCAGAAGAAAATTACTAGGTGTGACTCTGATTAAAGCTATACCAACTATGACAACCACTTATTTTAATAACTACATTTAATTTATATTAAAAAAAAACCCCAGAACTACAGTTTATTACCACTAGTATTATTAACTGAGGGAATACATAATTTAAAACTGAAGAAGCAAGATTATCCTAATTTGATCCTTCAAGTACTATTTATTCATGTATGTGTCTGTCAGTCTTTAGTATAACCCACATTTACCTGAATTGTACTTTTATATAGTTATGTCTGGATTTCCTGTCACATTTTATTTTTACCACAGAGTTCCCCTCATGTGCTGCTCAGAACAGGCATTGCTCAATCAGTAGCTACTATTTCACAGCTAAGGCTGAGTGCCTGGGCCTCACTAAAACACCATCAAAGAATGCACTACGTTTTACCTTGAAGGTAGAACTTCGTAGACCTTCTTCACCACTGGAATTTGGGAGCTATAAAAAGTCATAAAGCTGTTTTTAAAGGACACAGAAAGGTCTTCAATGACCCAAGGAAAGAAAACACCTGACATTGGTATTTTGTCCTACAAAGAAGATAATAAGTGCACTGTGATGAGCTGGCCAACAAAAGAATATTGTGCTTTCCCTTGGAGCCAGGACAGCTCCAACCCTGCAATCACAACACCAGAATTACTCCAGTTTGCTTTGGGGGTAGGCAGGAAAATGTCTTGCAGCTTAAAGTGGTCCTAAAAACATGATCATGGCTACAAATGATAGCACAGTACATGACTAATTGCAACAGACTCCAGAGACCTCCAAGGAGATTGAAGGAGAAAAACATTAAAGCATTTCCCAGAGATTCATCCCATGTCATGAGCAGAAGAAGTCAGGGGTCAGCAGAAGTTATAACCTCCTTCTGCAGCAAAAGAGGGATGTACTCTTGTTAGAGCTTCCTGGAATCAATCTTCCATGAACAGTATGGTTAAAGTAGCCAGGAGGGATAAACGTAAGAAGAAAAAGAAGAGGTGAAAAAATATAAATGTACACCTATGCACATAGAACTAAACCATGAAATAAGGATCCTGCACTGCCAAGCCTCAGATGGACATAAAGGAGAAACTATTGCATTTCTGTCTAGTTAATAAACAAGTGAAAATGGAATTTCTTGTGTCTGAGATGAGTTTGACCTATTTCAAAATTACTGAATTTGGGTTGTAATATCTCACTAGTTCCTAAATGAAATTAGGCCATAAAATTCACATTACTGGATTCTTTCCATTTATGATTATAACCTATAAAGGGAGAAATTAGTGTGGGGGAAAAAAGAAGGGAAAGATACAATATGTTAAAAATAATTTGAACTCTTTCAAAGTAAACAGCATTATGAAACAAACTTTAACAATTAGGAGCTACCATGGTAATGAGTAAAGCAGTAAATGTGTGGCTGCAGATCACCAAATCACACTAAGGAATGGGATGATCAGCTCCCTGAAGACTGATACATCATGATTGAAAAAAATCAATCAAGATTGAAAAAAATGTACTAATACCAGGCATTTCAATTCTTACTGAGACTTGTCAGAAGTCAAATGCAAGGAGCCCCTCATTACTTTCACAGTTTATAAAATTATAAAATTTTATCTGAAAAAAATGTGATGATCAAGTGTACATTGTCTTCACATGGAAAGAGCCATTAATCTCAGGGCAAAAATTAACAACTGGTAGAGTACAAGATACAAGGAGTCAATTACATCTGAAGCATCCCAGCCTCCATCATATTTACAGTTCATTTAAATTTTATAAGCTAGCTTCATGAACAAGATAACTATTATGAGCAAAGTCTATTGGGAGAAAGTAATTAAATGTGACAGATAATTGGGAATTCCTAAAGTGACAAAAATGTCAAAATTTCTGCTTAGGAAGAAAGCTCTTCTGTCTACAACAGACATGGAAGAAAGCTGAGAGCATCAGTTAATTAACTAATAATTATGATAGAAAAGGAAGATCTGATAGTGATAAATTTTTAGCAAAATATTAGGAAGCATATATGATGATACTTATTGATAACTGATAGACAGTATTACACAATTAAAATGTTAAGACAAACTATATTTTTAATTAAAAATTACTGTCATAAAGTAATAATTTTAATGTCAGACTGTAGATTTTAATTCTTGAATACATACTGTTTAAACTTTTTAATTAATCACTTGAGAAAACACAATGCAAATGTATTATTATAAACTTTTCTAATGACATAAAGATCAAGAGAATCAGTAGCAGCAAAAGGACTATGTCCCATATGCAGAATGAACTCAGTTTCTTGGTAAACACACTGTGGGAAAATGATGTGCATTTCAACATTGCCAAGTGGAAAGAACATAATTATGAATAAGGAATGTAAGTCATTCTTCAGGATTGGGAATTCGAAGGAATGAGAGAAATATTGAGTGACTTAGAGGTCAGCATGGATAATTACTTGAACATGAGTTTTCATTGTGGAATACAAAAGTCCTTGAAAATTTTAGTAGAGAAAATGCCAAGTATATGCGAGGAGAGCATATTACATCTGTACTGGCAATGAAGCCATAAGTGCTAGATTATTGTGTCCAATTATGTGTTTAAAGAAAGATGATGAAAAATTAAAAATGGCTCAGAGAAGTCCAGGAATATGATTAAAGGACTGGAGAACATTTTTAACTGAGGACAAAAAAAAAAAAAAAAACAGAAGACTAGCTTAGTTTCCAAAATTGAAAGTTAAGCAGTGACATGATCAGTGATTAAAGAAGCTTTCCTGATGAAACCTGATAACAGAGAACTTCTCAACCAGAAAACATAAGGACAATAATCCCTTCTTATTATTCTTCCCAAACAACACCAGCATTTCTCTGGGATAATTCTGATTCCCAGTGATACACATTTTAATGCCTCAAAATCCTTTCCTGAAGGTAACTTCTGGTCTCCACATGATTCTAATTCTCAGTTTCAGAATAAGAAAGAGCTGGGCAATTTTTGCTATAATTATCTGTTGAAAACTTTACCTTGAGGCCTGACAATGAGAAGCACTTAAAATCAGGCTGCCTTCTAAGCATCTAAGAATGCTCGATGCACAATCCTGACCTGAGGTGTCACCTTCCAAACTACTTGCAAATTTTTTGTGTTTTTGACCTCACAGAATTTCTGAAAAGTAGAATGGTGCTCTAATCTCCATTTTATAACTTGGCTCCTGTGAAAAATTGTGCCTAGACAGTTTATCCAGAGAAACAAACAAAGTAGTGGCTGGTGATAAGAATACAAAACCGATTTTTCTACTTCTAACTCCTGTTCAAGTTATCACTAGACTTCCCTGATATTATATAGTTATTACTAGTTGCTTCACTATATCCACATTACAGTATTTACAGACTCTGATTTCCTATTCAGAACTCTCCACACTCTTCAATTCACAATTTATTTAGTCAAACAAAAAGAAAAAGAAATTATTAAAATAAAAGCACAAGGTAAGCACTGTGGGCTATCTAGTTTCTGAATTATACAGAGAAAGAACCTAAAGCAACAGGAGAACCTCAGTGTAAAAAAAATAAAAAAATAATTTCTTTTACTTGAAGAGGAGAGAAAAGTGATGTCTGAGAGGGATTTTGAGGTTTGTAGTCCCAGACTTGAGAGTTGAGCCTCCAGCTTTAATCCTAGGCACTGGCACACAGTGCATAGGAAGAAATTTCCATGTGCTACAGTTTATGTTTTAATCTAAACAGTGCAATATAAACTGGGGCATGTGTTATTTCACGGATGACACAGTTTTCAAGTTATGACAGTTTAGTAGTGTCCCAGGCTCTTGGTTCCCACACATTCCACGACTTTTTCATTTTCCAGAACTGTCGTCAAAAGCAGCTTCAGACTGCTGGAGAACACTGAGAGAAAAGAGTAAAAGATATGTAATATATTTAGATAATAAATTGTGATGGATCTGTGTTATGACATTATCTGTTACTATGATGATAGGTCAGGATTGCAGTCAGGCAGTTTAGAGCAGTTAGTTTAAGCAAACAAAATTGCTCCCAGTAGATTTCTAAAGGCCATTACAAGCAATAGAGAAAATCTTTTTCCTTATCCTCTTCTCCAGCACTCTCTGCCTTCTGCCACAATGAATCAGAATAACTTTTTATTTTTTTCCAGGTTAATTTTGTACAAACTCAGAACATTTTCTCCAAAATTATTTATCTGCTTACCCTGATATTGATATCAAGGTACCATGTTCTAAGAATTTTTGGTGCTTTGCTTGCTGGTTTTAATTTGGTTTGAACCTACACAGCTAACTTTACATTTTCAATACCAGTCACGTTTTCTGATTAATAAACACATGCTTTATTCAGTATTGTATAACTGGCATAAGTTACAATGCATTTTTCAGGTCTTGATCTTTGATTTTTCAATTTCCATATATGTAAAAAATTATCATTAATCCTTTTATGAATTATTAGCTGTCACATGCAGTAGAGGACTTTTAGTTTATATGTAGCATTTTTCTACAATACCATTGAACAATTTCATGTAGTATGACAAACACATGTACAACTTAATTTTCCTTCCAGAGGTACAATTCCTAGCATGGATGGAGAAGTACATCACAGCAAAATGAACCAAGGAATAAAAATGTCAATTTAGACAAAAGCTCTTCACATAAAGCCTTTTCATTGCATTTGTTGTCAAGTCACAAAAAAAAAAAATACTTGAAAGTTACAGATGTTTTGAAGAAACGTGTGAAAATAAATTTACAACTGATTTAAAATATAAAAATCAGATGCTGCTATAGGCTGAACCTGTTACATTTATACCAGTTACAGTGAAAGACTTGAAGATACAACCTTGATTTCTTAGGAACTGGTTAGATACCAGGGGGCACATAGAGATTTGTTTGGTACATGTTTCATCTGTGCCTACATGTATTATTTTACAGTTATCATAGTTCACCTTCCAGGGATGAAATTACATCTGCCTGTATTTAGAAAATGTCAGTATGTTAATCTAAGTTATTCAAGCATGTACTTTTAATTAGGGAAAAAACACCATAAAAGTACATAGGGAATATGATTCATTCTGGGTTATGGTTACTGCAAATAGTTCAAAATCTGTGGCATCTTCCAGATTCAGGTCAATAAAAAAAAATAGAATAATTTTTTTTTATTCTAAAGCATGATGGACTAATCTGTGGTTAGACTGCATGTAACCATGCACTCTAGGTTTATTAAAATATTACAGACACCTGAAATTTAGAAAAGTTGGATTCCTTTAGACTGTTATCTGTAGGTAGATTTAGTCTCAAATTTTAGGATCAGTAACTTGAATTTAGCTGAAGTTTCCTGTTCCAGTCATCAGCATCCAAAGGTTAACTGTATTATCTTTCTTGGTTTTACATAGATTAAAATTATTTTAATGGTAAATTGAGAAAGATAACTCCTCTTTCTACCCTCTACTATGCACTTTTAAAAAATGGCTTTTCTTGTTTCCACAAAAATCCGTTTGAAGTACAGTGTCTTGTTTCAAAGAACATAAATAAGTCAGAGCAAGTTCCTGATGCCTTTCTTTGATCATGCATGTCCCCTCCTGTACACAGAGTAATGAAACCAATAGGGCAGTGCATGCAAGCACACGTGTAAGTAAAATTATCAGCCTTGTGCCTACACTCATTTGCAATAATGAGGAAAGAGACACTGCTGCATCTGAACTCTAAGGTTACTTTTTAGCTCTGTAGGAGGAGTGATGGTAGCAAAAAAAGACTGTTTAATTACCCTTGCTAATATCTGCAGTGCAAAGGAGTCCATGCTTCCAATTATGAGCAAGCTCAAGGAAGGGTTTTATTGAATTCCTTTGTAGAAATGGCTGTGCACTGGATCAGTCACCATCATGCTGACACCCTGGGAAAAATTCAACTGCTTCCACCCATTCATGGTAACAAAAAACATCAGCCTGTATTTAGAAAATGTCAGTATGTTAATCTAAGTTATTCAAGCATCCAGAGCAGCTATGTCTGACAATCTTCAAGATATTGTTCCAAACTTGCAAGTTTTACTTCATGTAAATAGTTCAGTCAATACAATTAATCACATTTCCTTAGCTGAATAATCCTATGTAAGTGAGTGATTTTTTTTTAAGTTATACAATATTTTTATATTTTGTGTAAATTAAAAAAATATATTGGTAGAGTGATCACAACATTTATGGCAATCTCAAAAATAGCCTAGTGTAAGGTTCTTCTTATACTAGCCATCAATATAAATTTTCATTAAAATATTAAATCAGAAAATAACAGCATCAGAAAACAGGATTCAGATCCACAAAACTTAGTCACCTGCTGTAATTCTTCAAAATATACATGATTGACTTTGTGATGATGTTAAGAACAGCCCATAGAAGTGCTGTTATTTCTCTGGGAAGTGACTGGGAGCAAACATCACATTGGTCAGTGTGATGTGGAGATGGGAACTTCCTTACCTCCACGTAAATCTAATTTTGTTAATAGATAAAGATACCTTGGCAAGGAGTAAAGGCAGTGTCCTGCTGTGGCTAACATGCACTTAAACCAAGGCCTTGAGCTGATTCACCAATGTTCTCTGAACTCTGTGAGAGCTGAGCTAACCTGCAGCTAAAGCCAACATTTGACTGGGGAAGAGTATTCTCATTGTCTGGGCCAGCTCTGTTTTATACTAGAGTGACATCTGCCTTTAGGCAGAGCAGCCTACTAATATTGTCCACGTAATCTTTGGGTAAAAAATAACCTCTGATATAAAAAACTGATTTCAACATCACATCCCCCCAAAAAAACCCAACAAGCAAAACAAACAAAAAACTCAATACGGAGTGAAAGGCATTACTATAAACTATGTGGTAACAGCTTTCTTCTGACAAAACTTTTTGTCAGACAGAACATCATCTACTGAAACCACAGAATATTTATCCTCCCAGTTTGTCATGATTTTTTTGAGTTATATTTACAGTAGTTTTTCTTTTTCCATCTCCCCCTCACACTCTCTAAATCATCTAAATGCTGGTTTCTGTTCAAAGCTGTAGAGAGGTCATAAAAGATGAAGAGGTTACATGTGGTGGAAGAAATCTCTTTGTATATTCGAGAGACATATTCATGACAAGCTAAAAAAGTAAACGTTAATTATTTTCCTTAATGGTACAGTATCTCGGCTCCTCTCTGCAGTAAACCACAGTCAGGGTAAACCACGAGCATTAATGAGAATACAGCACAGTGAGGGCTAAGATACTCTGGGTTTTGGCTCCATTACTGACCATAAAAGGCTCCCAAGGTGCTATCAGAAGATAAATTTTAAATTGCTAAAATAAGTTGGGACTCCCACCACAAGTAAAAAAAAGGCTATGTTCATGTATAATTATAGGATTACGACCTATTTCCCTACTCAGGATCTGATCTGCAGGTTTGCTAAGCAGCTTCAGCTTATATTCAGTTCCTGAGGGGGCTAACTCTCATTCTAGATAATTTCTTTAAATTAGTATAAAAAGACAAAACCCCACTGCACTAAAATCAGAAATTATTGCTATTCCATTACTTACTATTTTTTCAAGTAATCCAGCATTCATCATAAAATATCCTTTCAATGTCCAGTGCTTGAATGAATAAATGCATCCTAAATTTCCATCATTCTATTTTGCTATATTTTTATTATATTTTTGGTGTTTTCAACATCACTCTTTTTAAACACCACATGATTATTTTCTTTAAACAGTTCCAGTCTGCTCTCTTACACAGATTGCAATTTGCATCATTTTTTGATTACATATATTTTACCACTATCAATCTTAAAAACTTAAAATGTTTAAATTTTATAGGAAATTTCTTGGATTTTAGGGGGATCAATGTTTTCATAACCTCCTTGTACATAACAGTAACAATTTCTTTTACAAACAGCTGATAACCACCTCAGTTATTATTTGGGACATAAGATGGTCTTTTTTATATCACTTTGTTTGTTGAGGAAGAGCTTCATTCATGTGCTTGGTTTTTTTACCCTTTTCTAATCTGTTTTGGTTTCTTTTCCAATTTATAATTTCTTCTGTATGTAGTGAGCATAATGCCTAAGTCTTCTTCAGGTTCATCAGAGGATGAGTCTTTAATCTTAACACAAGATCCAACAATATGAAAATCGTATTGTGGAGGGAAAGGATGAAAAATTAGGAAAATGGAACAAGAACATAAAACTTTTTACTTGTAGGCTTGTACCCACTCATGTTGGAATAAGAATAGACCTCAGTGATAACTACAAATTATTTTCAAAGAGGTCAAAGGATTAGTTAAGTATGCTGCTTCCTCAACACTCAGGGTATAAACCACTTAAAAGATGTCATAAAAAGAGCAGACATACATAAAACAATTAATTCAACTCTTCATCTTCTCTTTTAGCTTTCCCTTCTTTTTCTATTTGTTTTCCCTCTGATACTTCTTGTATTGAGGACAAAAATCACCAGCTGCTTATCATCAAAATTATTAAGCTCATTATATTCTGAACATATTCTTTTGTGCCAACATAGCAAGAGGATGGATAATCTTACATACTATCCCTGTAACTATAGATGGCTTGAATGAATTCTAACTACTTTGTAAGTAGGAATGAAAAGAAATCTACATTTGTTAGTTATTACTTCTTGGTTTTCTCAAATATTTCTATTAATAAAAGTAAGCTACTAGTGATTGAGGTAATCAAAAATACTAGGGGATGCCAAATCTTCAGATGTAAAGCTTTATTTCAGCATAGGTTATAAAGTAAAAGTACGCTTCTTTGACATTAAATTCTATTAATTTAAAACAATATAAACCACTGCTCATTAAAATCTATTACCTAATGAAATCCAGAGATGAGGTATGGCATTCAAAAGGCTAATTTTATGTTTTCTACCATTTTTCCATTGCATGTCTGACCAGAAGGATCTGTTAGAATAATAATATAAAAACACACCAAAAAATTCAAAACAAAACAAAAACCATAAAAACAAACAAACAAAAAGCCCCCACAGAGAAACATAAACTAAAAAAGTAATAAAAAATATTTCAAATGCATCTTTCCTCTTGTGAACCCTTACTCATCTCTGGATGTGATTGAGGGAGATTTCACCTGTGCTAGTGGTACTTTGCCTGTTGCCTATGGACATTACCTTAGCACCTCAATGAAGTATTGGTTTGTCAACCCAGGAAAACCAGCGTGAAAAAACACAATGCAGGAGCTCTCTATTTCACTTTCTCCTCATGAGCCACATAAAAATTGTTGCTTGTGCCCATAAAAGGCAGAACCCTCCAAATGCAGGCTCTGCCAGCAGAAGCTGCTTTATTCAGAAAGTAGGTCACTGTATATTCACTGGGGTAGAAGATAACTGTGGGCAAATGCAGCAGCACTGGGCTTTGTTGAAAGCTTCTGCTCTTTCAGAATGCAAAACTGAAGCCAAAGCCTATAAACTGTTGGACATTTTGTGAGGATTAACCATCATTTTGTTTATTCTAGCTGTAATTAGACCACATTGCACGACATCATCACACAAGCCGACTTTATTATAACTACAGATTACTTTTTAGGAATTTTGCAAGCCTAGGATAATTGTGGAATGGTTCTACAGCCACAATATAGCAAAGAATTATTGATGGCATGTGGATATTTTGTTTATTGTTATTTTCCTGAAGAGCTATTTCCATATGATTTTCATATTGTGCAATAAAAAAAAAATAGCTTCATCCCTGAAATAGCTCTATTATGGAAGTGTAAGTGTCAAACGTCTTTCAATTGCTCAGGCCAATATTAAAATATTCACCATTGGAGCCAAGCTTTAGTTAGCACAAAACCAGCAAGCTAAACCTTTCATTCCTTAAGTGCTTTTTTTTATCTGTGAGACTAAAAAATGTCTTTTAAGCTGGCACCAGTGGCTTTGGGGAGTATTTTGCAGCACATTTTTGCAAGTGCTTATTTCAGGTTTATTGGCCTCACAGCAGAGGTTGCAGAAGACCACACAATTGGAATGATCATTTTTCTTTGCATTAGCAGCTTACATTTAGAATGGCGGCAGCTAACCTTAGAGGAACCTGGACTAATGAAAGATGCTTCATGGAAAATGATTCAACATTTAAGAGGGAGTATGGAGGAGAATCTTCAAAAATAAAATTAAAAAAAAAAATACAGTGAAAACAAATCAAGTTGTGCTCCATTTTACCTGTGTTTGGGTTTTGATATAATGAGGCCCCTGTTTCCCCAACTTTAATAATTTGTAACCACATTCTACAGATAAAAAAAATCATTTTTAATAGCTCATGGATAAAAACTTTTCAGATGCAGTGAAACAGATGTTAATGAATGAGAGAGACTTTTCTTGCCCTAGTATTTGGAAAAATGTAAGTTTAAGCAAAGGATACATCCACAAGAAATATAGATCCTAAAAACTCCTTCAGCATTTAAGAGAAGCTTGTGTTCTCCTGAATTGATGTGTATGTAAGATGTGATTTCTTTTTCTGTATTCTTTGAAAACATATATGAACAAGAGCTATTCCTTTAAAAGCTCTTTTTTTTTTTTTATTTATCTTTTGGCAGCTCACTTCATAATCACATCATAAAGTATCATTGAACTAGAGTTAGAAAAACTGTTATATCATCTCTTTAATCCTCTTTCAAAGTTAGCATGTGATACAGTTCTCCCACAGAGACCAGCACAGACAACTGTCTTTTGCAGAAATTATGTGAAAATATAGGAACATGGGTCAATCTCATCCATATTCATTCCCTTTCTAGGCACATCTTACACAAGGAATGAATTTGGAGCCATAAACAGTAGTTAAAAATAAATGCTTAAAATCCAGCCCTGTATACTTTTTTCATTAAATGTCTCAATAATAAAAAAACAGGGAATGAAAACGCAAAGCATATTGCCATGATCTGCAAGTAGCACTGTTTATTAATACAGTCGTTCAAACAGTTCAAATAAACTGTCAGCCAGCCAAGAACATCTTCTGTGAAAATACAAAAAACACATAACCCATTTGAAATAAAACAAAAAAATTAATCTATGGGTGTTCTGTATGATGTCTCACAATCTGGATTAACGAAAGTCAAAAACTAAAGAATTGAAATCACTGAATTATATGAGTTTTCCCATCTAGGAATCTCAGACACACACAAAAAAGGAAATAAGATAAATCTAGAAGCCAAAGACTTTGTCAACCCAGTGCTCCACACAGCAAAGCCTGGATAATTTCCACAGTGAATAAGCCTGTTCTGTATGTTCTGAAGAGTTAAAAAATTGTCTGAAAAACTTTTATATTTGCTCAATGCTTTTTCAATGTTTAGAACAAACCAACCCTAGTACATAGACAGCTCTTCAACATTCCTACTGTAATCATCTAAAAACAGTCCATAGCCTCTGACATCAATCCCTTGTGCAAGTCAGTTTGAAGCTTTAGAGTAAAGACATCATATTACACATTAAATTGTGTAAGAAGTAGAACTTCCACCCACTCCACATTGTAGTAATTAATTGTTTTTTATACAAGTAATTTGATTATGATTCAAATTTGATCACACTAAACTCTTAGAAATCTTCTTCTCAAATTAAGACAGATCATCTTTACAGAATAAAAGATACCTCTTTCTTTTTGCTAAATTGTTCCTTGCTCTCTGGTGAGACTGGGAAGATGATAGTAACATCTACTTCCATTTAGCTCCCATTTGCTCCCCTTTGAAGATTAAGAAAAAGGATTATGAAAGCCATATTGTCTGGATGATGACTTTAAGTATTGAAATATATTGATTAAAATAAACAAAAACAAAACAAAAATAAAACAGAAAACCCCATAATAAACAAAGAAAGAAAAAAACCCCAACCAAACCACAAAAAAAACCCAAAAACCAAAATACTCACAACAGAAACCTATGAATTCAACATCAGCCACTCACTTTATTAGTAATCTTAACAATAATAATTCAAGAAATATTTTAAAAACATGGCACATGATTTTTCTAAACTTAAAAAAAATGCTTGTACAGCAAAATTAACTCAGTTTGTGATTTTGCAACTCTATGAAAACTACATTTATGTCATAGGAACTTACATTTTATTACTTATGGTTTGCTGTTTTTTTAAAAACTAATGCCATGTAATACCCATCCAGGCCATATATAGGTATTTGATCTAGATCCATCTGTCAAAAAATAATCATACTTAAAAAATCCAAAAACCTCAAACCTTAATACTTAAGGCATGTTGAAAGCTAAAATAAACAGAAATTTATTTTGTGAAGCTATATTTTAGTACATGAGCAGAATTAATATGACACAGTAAGATTTAATTGTCTGTTTCCTATAATTGGCAGCAGTTGAAGAAACAAAAGTGAGTTCACAACTTTCTTTGATTTTCTGTATGCTTGGGACTGATCAAGTTAGGATTACCAGAAAAATATGGCCAAATGAGAACTAGTGTAATTCCTTTAACTTTAGGACCATGACTTTAAGCCATTAATGAATTTGAAATACATTTGAAACAGAAATTTCTGTGTTTATCATGGAATCATTTTTGCTTCTATTTTCATAGCACTCATAACCTCTGTTTATAAACTGAAGAAGCCATGGAAAAAAACTTGTCATATTTCTCAAACAAGCAATAAAATTATTCATTTCAAAAATCTAAGTTTTTTCTAGCATTGAAAGTCATAGTTAATCAAACTTCTGGAGTTCTTGCTTTAAATCCAGGAATTATAGCCTGATCTTTTTCCTCATGCAAAATATTAACCTTTGCCAAGTACATAAGATGATAATTAAAACCAGGTCTAAATCCTTTATCAATCAAGATTTCAAAGATGTTGCAGCAGACAGATGCTATTTCAAGCTAAGATGAAAGTGTCACATTATCACGATCACAATTTATGCAGTATATGGCTCTACAGCCACAGTTATACTGAGGGAAGATCTAAAAATTGTGGCTTTGTTTGAAAAAGGAGAACTTGCTCCCTGCTTGCAATTAGTAGGTGAAAAGCCAGGAGAAGAATTCTGCTGATCCAAGCTTTGAAAGGGTGCCTTACATCTGATGGCTGGAAGTGAATCAAAGAACCTCCAGAGAGAACAAGTGGTTGTGCTTGAAAAATGATCATGATTCCTCAAGGGAATGAATCTCTCCCAAAGACTGATTTGAACTGGGGTGGCCAACAGGCAACAGAACCTGGAAATAGAGGGGTGTACAAGTTTTTTGTTGTTTTGTTGGTTTTTTTTCAGGGGGGATTGGGGGGTTTCTTTTGTCTCTGTGACCTTCTAATTTAAACTGCAAATCAGGAGATGAAAAAGAGCACCCTTCCACTTCAGGTATCAATATTAAAAAAACTTCATGTAGCTTATCAGGTTATTTTATATCCTTTAAGGTTAATAAACACCTCTTTTATTAATTTTTATAAATTATGTATTTGAATATTGATGATAAAGTCAATCCACCCATGGTTCGGTCATTTAGCTATTGGATTCTCTGATGGTTTGATTTAAACTGGAATTTTTATTTCTCTTCAGCTTCTGTGACAATTTATTGCAGACTTTAAACACAGTTTAAATAAAATATGTCTGTAAAAATAGATTTCAAAAATGTAGGGCTGTTTTTAAATTTGTCATTATAGTTTGTCAGTCAAATGCAAAAGTAATTAATTTGCTTTCAAAATTTGTGGTTTATTTCAAATTATGAAATAACATTTACTAGATTTTCTGAAAAATCCTTGAGCACTGTATGAACTGCTGTCCTAAATTACCATCTCCTGATGATACCAGGAACAAAGCATTGTATCTGTTGTCTCACCTCTCCCTGAAAATTTCTGTCTTAAGTATCTTATTACCATTTCATTGTTTAGTGTTTTAAAACATAGACAAAAAATTTTATTGAAATTTTTAAATTTATTTTACAAATTTTTAATTCAAGAATGAGTTTATAACACGACTATTTCTTAGTATTCAACCCTAATCCCTTCTGTTTTGTATGGAAAGGGAACATTTTTAACATTTACATCCCTAGAAGAGCTTTCTTCTTTACTTAAATGTGACAAAAATTTGCATGATTATCAAAGCTGCTATGTACAGGTTGACATTATTCAGTATTCAGATAAGGTAAACCATTTATCTCATTGTTGAGCTCTTCAGCCAGTCTACAGCTGAGCAAATTTCTTTGGCCTGCTTTTCCCAGGACAATTATTCTAGATATATTGCCTTCATGGGAGATGTTAACCAAAAGCACTGCTTTCTCTCAGCCTTGCCCTGAAAGTCCCTCTTGGCATATAAGAAATATGAAACACATTGTTTAGATTTCACCAAACCTAAATCACCACAAGAAGGATGGAAGGGGCAACTCAAACATTGACTAGAAATTTAAGTTAAGAAAAGGCAAACCACCCAGGAGGGAAGCTTTCCTTAGGTATTTTAAAATAATGAATTAAGAACTACTCTCTTATCAAATGCAATTCTTTCACCTTGCCAACCTAACAAAGCATAAGAATAATACAGTTGGCTCTTCAAACCTCATACAGTTTGAGAGTTGTCAAATTCAAGCTTTCTAATCCTGCCTAGAGCTGCTGTCTACCCGTGAACCTGTTATTGAAAGGAGATCCAGAGGGACCACCCATCCAGAGTCTGTATCACCAAGGAGGGAAGTGCCAGATTTAGCTCTTAAGGGAGCTTTTTGCCCCCACAGCATATCCTATGCTTCCATCAACCTGCAGGATTGAGTGACAAGAGATTTAATGTTTTGTAATGAGAGGCTAATTCTTCAGGAATTATACTTGGGGGGCAAAGGGGTCTCTATAGCAGAGCTGTGTCAATGCAAATGCCACAATGGTGATATCACATCCAGGTTGCTAAGATTACCACCTACTGATGTCCCAAAGGTGGGGACGAAGGAATGGAGTTCATAGATTTAGCCATGAGTTCATGTTACAGAATGCAACCATATGTTGGCACTTAGGCTGAGGAAGCAAAACTCCCATGGAATGAACTGATAAGACAAAGTGGGGAAGACAGAGATGTACAGGTATAAGAATTTCAGTCTTAAATTTACATAAAGGTCAGGGGGGAAGATTCATTGGATTTTTCAGAGTAAAAGAACTTTTCACTTAAACATATTGAAACACCCACATACCAGATATTCTACAGATTTTAATTTGTAATTTATTATTCAGTATAAAGTGTCACATGGTAAGCAGAGGCTAGAAAATAAAGTGTAATTTCCTGTAATTGTTTTTAGCATGATTTTTTTGCCTAGATTAAACATGTAGAAAATTATTTATGATGAAAAACGTGTTGATGGTAAGTTAAATGCATGAGTACTCTGGTTGCCTCAGGGTGGGGTGAATGACTCTATTCTCACACACAAAAGTACTTGACCCAGGGAACACATTCAAAAATTGGGGTCAAATGTGCACCGGCTGAGTTAATTTATAAAAGCCTCATTTGTCAAAAGGAAAAAAAAAAAGAAATCAAGAAAATGATGGGAGAGAACCCCCAAAACTGATGAGATCCTAGATTTGTGCAATAGCTTCAGGTGTAAACAACAGCTGCTAAAGCAAAGTATTTCACTATGTCTCAGTAACAGAATGTGCTTTAAATCTCCTCAAGTTCAGTTTAATACTCCAGTGTAAAATTCATTACTGAAAACAATGTCAAGCTTTTGTTTCAGCCAGCTCTTCCTTAAATGTTCCATGAACAGTTCTCTTATTTGGTGTTTAAGTTTAGAAAAGAGATCTATGAAAGGTTGGTAAAGGTTAATTAATAGAATGGTGTTGCTAACAGGGCAAATACATGGAACAAAAAGAAAGAATGAGTTTAGAGAGTTTTTTTGAAAGCCTTTGATTTTGTAAAGAAGGTAAAATCAGAGCAGCAGAAAAGGTTACAGAATACTGAAAGGAAAGAGGCACTGGATAATCATAGTGACTTTTTTTCTGTCCAATAGGGTTAGTGAGTCCTTATTTAAAATGGAAATATAATCATTACTACCTTATCTTTACTATATGGAAAAAAAACATCAGCTATGACTCATGTTTGTCTGTTTATGTATGTACTTTAAGGCATGAGAGGACACTTCTTGCAGGGAATTAAATTCTTTTTGTACACTTGATCACATTTTTTCTGACTTATTTACTCTTCTGGGGCTATGAATAAAAGAATCACTGCCTAAAATCTATAAAAATAGAGCTGAAATTCATGAGATCTGAGTTAATAACGTTCCCTAATGGTTTAAGGGAGTAATACTTTTCTAAAATTGCATGAATGGTGAGAATTTAACATCTTCTGGTGACCACTGCATGCTTTGTTTGTGGAATTTATACCAAATTTTCAGATAAATTCTTTGTGACTCTACCCTGTAACATTTTCCCACCTATACAATGAAACCTATGCAGAAATGCCCCCATATTATTTCCACACAACATGCTACATACAGTGAAGTAAATTTCAGTTAAAACAGCTTTATTGTTCCTAAATAGTGTGATAAAATTGCACAGGTATCAATAGGTATGATTTTTTTCTTGTGAAACAGAATGCAAGAATCTGATTATTTTTCTTCTACATTTTCTTACCTGGTCATAATCCAGCTGAAGAAGCATGAGATAGGTGCATCTGGCATTTTAGACACCTTTAATCTAGAAAATCAAGGTAAAAGAAAATCTCAATAATATTTAGTTCAGGTCATCTTTATATGTACATGTTTCTATATATACTCACACTGCAGCAGCTACTGAAATGTTAAAACTAGGCAAAAGTTATAATGAAAATAATTACATATATATTTCATTTGTTCATCTAAATTCACTGTGGAAATAGGCTGTTGTTTTCAGTTTGAATATAGTTCTCATTTCTTGACCCTATCAAAATTTCATTTTTTTTCTCTTTTGGTGGGTGAAAATAGCAATAAAACTGAAACATAACTACATGCATTTCAGATTAGATGTGGGTAGTGTTGCTTTCACACTGAAATAATGCAGAAAAATATACTCAGGAGGACTTGATTTTATGAAGATAACTGTGCTATAACTCATGTCTTCTACGAATTTTACACATTTCTCCTCTTTCTCAAGATATTTATGATTTACAGGGCACTATAAATCCCTTTGGATTCGTATACTTCCAAATCCATCAAGCCTGAGAGGCCAAATTTAATGCATTACTTCCAGACCTAGTGTATTCAGCATTTAAGTGGGATAAAGGAATAAGACAAAAGGAAATATCATCAGTGACATTGTACAAGCAAAGGACCTATAGCCTGGCCAGGGGGTGAGTGATACTGCCCTTCATGCAGCTATTGAATAATATCAGGGTCAGTGCCCTGATTCAGGAAAAAATCAATAGAAAAAAAGTGTAATTTTAGGACAATGAAGGGTAACACAGGTGTTAAAATTGCAACAGAATATGAAAGTAAAATACCTAATCGCCGTATTCATCCTGCATTCTGGATTCCAGAGAGACAAATAATTATTCTGTGCATCTGAGTGTGGTACCACCTCATCAGATATCTATTGGAAGAATAGACATTTATAGAGTAAACCCATTAAAGCCCAGGGACAATGCAAAGATCTTTGACATCTCTACCCATTTTACTATGAGCCATGGATTTAAGGACTCAATACATCCACTAATCTTTTAATTTTACCCTGAAATTACTTTCTTATTACTAAATGTTCTAAAAATGTGCTAGAAGAGTACTAATAATTTTGAACATGTCCCTGTTGTGTTTGCTGACCCTATGAGACTTTAGCCCATTCTCTCCTCTATTTTCAGAGGTTTCTCAGAGTTCAGGAGAATCTTGGTTCCTTAGAGCACCCTCCAAGGACAGAAAAAGTCTTTGAGCTGAAGACTCAAAGGGCAAAAGGGAGAATATGTGCTGCATCTCTTCAGTCATTACCAAGATGTCTTTCAGCCATGAATAAAGTGTGAAGTCAAATTTACTGTCTTATTAAGTACTATTTATATTTACTGTACATTTAGATTTAATATATGGTGATGTGAGAGGCTTTATTTGTATCTGTTCGGAATTTACATAATTGACAATTGCAGTTTGCCGAAACACATAAAAAGCAGTAACAAGAAAATGATGAACAATAATTCAGTTTTGTAAAGTTAGAATTAAGAATTGTGACTTTGGAGGTAGAAATAAAGTTTTAATTGGTTTAGGATAGCTCATAAGAAGCACCAGGTTTATTATTCTTTTTCTTTCAATGGACAAACATGCTTACATATAGATCTACAAACCTTTTCTATATATTAATATATTAATATATAGAATTAATAATTATAATTATAGAAATATTATTATTAATATAATTTAAAATTAACTATATTAATTTAGTGCTATCATCTCAAGGAAATTCAAAACTGAAGATGAAAATTTGTGAACTTTATTGGTTGTATAAAACAAGCTCTTTTTTCAAAAAAAGTATTTCATATTTCTAGTTGTATCTGAATTAATTTATTAAGATACTAACTTTTGTAGATAAGTACAGGTATAGCAAAATGTACAGCAGGGGTTTTATATTTAACCTCAATAACCTTTACTGCTAATGTTCTTTTTACAATCATATCTGAGCAAAGTTGTCCTTAAATCTTCTCTTGCAATAAAGAGTGAAGAGAAGCAGAATATCACAAACAATTATAGGAACTCATTTTAAAGTCATAAGGTAACGTTTTGAAGTCTGTTAAGTTATAGAGTAAAGCCCAGTCTTGCTGAGGACTTTTGCATTTGGCTTCAGAAGGAAAGAATTTAATACCAGACCTTTTACAGATGTCTATGTATGCTACAAATAAAGAGAAGAGAGAATAAAAACAGCATAACCCTTTAATTAAAAAAAAAACCATGTTTTGTGAAGGAAATGCAAAGGTTTATTTGTTAAATTCCTTTTAAATGTCCATATCTGGGTTTTGGAGAAGTGTTTACAACAATAAGCTTTTAATGTATAAATGTTTATGTAAAATTCATGTCCCTGTTTTTTTTGGTTTCTTTTTTTTCCAAGAAGCAATAAGAAAAAGCAAAGCAATTGATTTTTAATGTTCAAAAGTACTATATGTAGTTAAAATATAGTGAAACAAAAACTAAATAATTTGAGGTTGGGGAAAAAAATCCAGATAATTTAATTACTATTCAAGTTTGTAAACTTCTTTTATACTTGGACCTGTGAGGTTTTTTTGAAGGTAAGTGTAAATGCTTCTTTTAGGAGTTTCATGCACACTGAATACTGCACAGCATTGTTTTTTCCTACATAGCTATTGTAGACCCTTGAAATGCAACCCACTTAATTTCTCCAAATCTAAAAATATATTGATAAATTAAATGGTACCAAGAAACATTTCCAAGCACAGAGAAGCTCCATCATTTCTGCTGTTAAATTTTCAAAACTTGATATGGAGAAGTTAGAACTTCACAAGTATCTACTGAGCATAGCTCAGAAGACAAGATAATGCAATATTTCTAGTTGGTATTTTACAGTCAGGCACCTTAAGACAATGAGATTTTTTCTTAGTATTGATGGAAATATTGATGCAACTAAGACTCAGAACTAGAGAATCATCTCTCCATATTTATTATGCTGATATAGAAAGAGTTTCAGAGTCTTAACATCAATTGCTTCAACTGAAAAAGGGATATAATGAAAAATAACTGATGTAAAAGTAAATCTAGCAGTCTGTTCTACACTGATGGAACAATGTCCAAAAAATTTAACAAAATAAACACAAGGGATAGTACAGAGTGAGATAATGAAATTACATACCAAATGGAATCACAATGTACAAATGCCAGTTTTTCTAGTTCTAAGTAAATAATCAGGAATGTCTTCTGGAGAATCAGACTTTACATGGAATAAATTATGAGCAGGCTCAATATGAAACAAAATATTTTCCCTGTGCTCCAAATTTTATTATGAATCTATTCATAAACCTTGTTTTTACAGTCACTCTCAAGATTTTGAGGGGATCTGGGTAGTTTTCAAGGGCTTCTGTAGAATAAGAATTTTTGAACAGACAGAAATTCTACTTGTATGTTTTAAAAAGCAAAGAATTCAAAATTGGCATTTAGGATCCAACAGAAACTGAAAAATATGCTGCATAGAAAGAAATTCCCCAAAAAAAGAGATGACTGTCAGTTAAAAATATTGAAATTGTTTTGAAAATCAATTAAGGATTCCAATCAGTGTCTAAAGTCATTGTATGTCCATCAAAAAACAAAGAAATATCATGGAAAAATATGTAAATTATTAAATGACCTTTCCCTTTGTACTCTCCCAGTTTGTGGCTGTCATCAGTTTTAAGTATTTTCCACAGGGTTAAATTTTGGTTATTACTGTATTAGCTGAGAGTGCTTCTGACAGGACAGAGAACTGCAGTCAGCTGCCAGATGTAGCATCTCCTGGTTTTGTACAGGCTGTTGATGACTTCTCTGACAGAAATCAGTGTCCACCAGCTACAGTTCACAGCTTTTAGAAAGTTGTAGATGTTTCCAGACATTACCTATATTTTTATTATTTCAAAAAAAGTCTGGGTGAATAAGCATGTTTATGTGTGCCTGCCCATAAAAAAAAAGAAAAAAAAAAGATTCAAAAAACTATCTTGCTATACAGTCATCTGCAATTTCTTGTTGTAAGAAACTGGGCTGAATTTTCTATTTTTTTCTTTCTGCATCCTAGACTATCAACATCAACTTAAAGAAGGAGCTTCCTACAATCCTTCCATATAAAATTCCACCTTTCAAGGAGTATTTTCATATTAAAACATTTAATGCCATATATGACATTACCAACTAATGATCTATAATATTTGCTGCTGAAGGCAGCAAATTATTGCCTAATGCAAATGAGAATAACATCTTGACTTTTATTCTGAGTTGAAGAAATATAATAAAACTTTTGATCACTATTAATTTTAATTAAGCAAGTGTTAGGTAAGGTGTCTTCCTGGCACCTATCTGTACTTTAAAATTTACCATGACAGTTTACTGTGTTTGAATGTGTTTGTATGGACTCAATGATCTGAAAGGTCCTTTCCAACTCAAATGAATCAATGATTCTACACCTGACTCTTTGATTCTGAATTCAAATTATTTACACATTGAATGAAATAATGCTATGACACCTCATTAAAAATCAGGGAAAATTCTGATTGTGGTTCTTTGTGAAATCTATTCTCTCAGATGCAATGATCTGGAAAAGGAAAAAGTAGCAAGGTATAATTTCTGATTATCATAAGAATGTGATTTTGTTCTTTAACACTGAGCAGCTTGTATGTTGCTATCATCTCAATTCATCTTCATTAATTGACTCTAGGCAATTCATAATGCATTACTTAAATAAAACCTATTAATGACTTGGACACATTCTTAAAAGCACTTAGGCAAGTTAAATCTTCTGGATTGCAGGGGGAACTGCTATTCCTTTTTATAGTGCTGAATAAATAACTGTAAAATTTGAATGCCTACACAAATTTAATTTGCTTTTACTTCCAAACCACACCTTCCATTAACTCAAGTAGAGCTGTGCACATGTAACTACACCAGTGGTTTGCATCTACACTATCAAATAGGTATGTATTGCCATGAATTTTGGATTATTCCTTCCTTAGATAAATGGATGCAGGGAGATAGGATGTGTGAATCAAAACTGGTGTAATCTCTGACTAAACCAGAATTACAGCAGTGAGACATACACTTTGTGGGAGATTTGGGTGATAAACAAGAGTTCAGAATTTTATTACCAGAAATTCAGCTGAGGCCTTTAATTCTTGTGAAATGATACTATGGTACTTCCTCAACAGGAATGAAACAAATTGATGTTCAAATACAGCAAAGTGGTTGTACTTCAATGCATGCTCTGTGCTAGAAGAGTGCACATTAGCCAGCTAATCAGAATGGAGATTTTGACCTTGATATTCTCTCTCTAATGCAGAAAATAATGAATCTGTCATACGAACTTGAGTAGAGAGGTTAAATCTCAAGCTTATTCCACATGTTTGTTGCATATTCCAGAGGGAGTTGAGATAAGTAGCTTTTGCATATTACAGCCAGATTCCATTTCACCTAATCCAGGTTTTGTTTGTGCTAAAATGAGAAAATCCACATCTATTTGCCCCGGTTGTCTCTAATTTTATCTGAATCTATTTCACTCTCATCATCCGTCTTCAGTCAGTGCTCCCAAAGGCCAGAGCACATCAACACCGTAAGAGCAGCGTCTTGCAAGGTCTACAATTATCCAATGGCTTGGTATGGCAGGCTAATCACATTAAATTGCAGCTATATCCTTTCAACTGGATTCCCCAGCTCCAAATAATCAACATCAAAGAGGGTCAGGTTCTCAGTCTTAATTCTCTCTGGGCAGTCAGAATGAGCTCTGTATCATTCTCAGAGCACAGTATTTAGCATAACTCGGTGTTTGAAAACCATAATATTTTAAAACCAGTTACTTTGATTCTTGGGCTCCTCACTACAACAATACACTTCTTTCATCCTTAATTGGTAGGCTAATTACAATTATGACTTGCCCAGGCTATAAAATGGCCATTAGACAAAGGCTGCATATCCAGAGATAAGCCTGCCAGCAAAGGAATGAAAAGCAGAAGCAGGATTCATACAGCACCTGAGAAAATATTTCCAGCTATTACACATATATCTCTAATTGATATTTTAATCTCTAAGACAGTTTTTAGTGTCTGCTATTGTTAACCTTTCAAAACTTCCAATTACTCTATAAAAAGATGTAAAGAAACAGAAAAAAATGTTCCAATTTTTGCAAGTGAATAACTTAGGCATTTTAATACAAAATAGAATCACAATAAATTTGAAGATTTCCTTAGAATACTCTGGTAACTTTGATATCCAACATATTTTCCAGAAAATATGAAATGAATATATGGTAAATTAGATTTCTTTAGCAGTCCTAAGCCATCTACTTCACAAAATCATTCAGAACAACCCTTAAGTATATGGGATTAGTATTTAAAAAGTTCTGGATAGATTATGAGTAAACAGTAAAAAAATTATACAAATGAGTAGGCATCTATCAGCAAACTGTTAAACAGAAAGTTTTAATTCATTTAGACAGACTCCAATGCATTGGAAATTTTGTGGCACATTTGTTATTTTTAAATTAAAATTTTAAGAAATAGATATACTCTGAACTAAGGTGATTGTGGTAGTGATATTAAATTAAGCACCTGAAACGCTGCCACACTTGCAAAAAGATTTTAGAATTTTCTCACAGAGAACATTCAGTGCTGCTGTAGAACTTTTGGGCATTAATTTGGAGATATTCAGAATCATTTACTGAGTGTCAGTCAGCAGCAAAAAGTTTAATGTTGTCATTTAAGTGTTCACCAGACTACTGAAAAGAATGAAGGTATGCCTTCAAATATATAAGATGCCTTGAGGAAATATTATGTTTAAATAATTTCAGAAAATAATGTCTATTTCTTCTCCAAAACAACCTCAATTACTAAAAAGCACTACAACAGAACTAAAAGATTTGTTTAACTGCTGAGATATTTGACCTTACAGATGTAAACTGTAAACTAAACTAAACTGCTTAAATACCTGTGCACAAAGTAAAGCCATTCTGCACCAGCAGCACCAAGCAGAAAGCACAGGACAGCAGCAGCATCATTTCTCTCACAGCCAAACATGCAGAAAATGGCAATGAGAGCTTTGCTTCTCTTTAGCAAGGTGAGGTTATATCACTGCTGTAGGAAATGGGCACTCAGCTTGCTTTGGGCTTTATCAACCTCTAAAAGATGAATGTACATTTCTTTTACAATAAGGGTGTTCTGCAGGTTTATGGGTTTAGTTTCCAAATGTGCTAGCTGGATACATCCAGTTGGTGATTTATCACTGTATTAAGATAAAGAAAAAATGGCAGAGCAGGGAGGGAGATGAGCATAGAACAGGGCCTGGAAGAAAACAAAGAGAAGATGCACATATATCATATTTAGCTTCTTTGTGAGAGAACTGCCTTGACTGGGTGTTCTTTATGCAATTATTTTCTTGTTTGTATTTTTAAAATCCACAATAAATAAAAAATCACTAAAACATAGGCCAGAACAATCTGGCATGTATATACATAGCAAATAAAGGTCTCAGAGGGATGAGAAATAAAGCAGTAGTACAAATCATTTGACATTATTTTTTAGCAAGACCTTTTTTTGAGGGTAAAAAGGTCTGAAACAGCTTCATTTAAAACAGAGGTGATTCACTATGACAAAAGATATTTTTACATCACTCAAACACTCATACATCTTCTAGAAAAATAATGTCTTGATGGCAGCTGTTACCACTGAATGGTATTGTGACATTAAATAATAGACAATTGAATTAAAATATTTGTTATTCCCTTTTAGCAACTACTTGGCTACCTGGAAAACCTCTCTAAGTGATTTTCTCATTAATCTTATTGTGAAAAGGGAGATAAGGAAAATAAGAAACCCACACACCTGTATTCTGGAATTGAGCTGTCTGAAAAAATGAAGGGAAGAGCAAACAGCAGCTACAAAGCAGGAGAACTCCTCTTCAATTATGTAATAAATTCAAAGAAAATGACAAGAGGATGAAAGGCTGAACAACTCAGGAGGAAGAGATAAAACAAGAAAAGCAAAAAATAAAGACATTATGTGACCATCTTGGTAGAGGTATGTTAACACCTTGGGAGGAGGAAGGAAGCATTAAGAATCATTCCACCCACTAGCATTTATTTCTCAAATTGCAGGTTTGGTGTTAAAGGAATTTAAAACATCCATTAGCTCTTCACAGGAAGAATAGATACTGAATTACAACTGCAGGGAAAGCAGTGAAAGGAAACCAATATTTTTAGACCTAATTTAAGGATTTATGCTATAATTCAGGTCATAGAGCATCTTACACTGGATGAATTAAAGATGTAGATTTTGGATCTTCTTATTCAGGCTGATTAATATTGCCTCATTGAAATATGTAGTGCTATTAGGAATTTTTATTTATACTTTTAGAATTGGACCAAATAAAAACGAAATAAAATTGCTATTTTCACTCAAAGGGTACCATAGAAACCTTTCTATTTTAACACAGCAGTGTTGGAAAAGCATACATAAATTTCACTATTGAAGCAATTTTTAATTTATTTTTTTTTCTGTAAAAGAAAAAATATATCTCTAATGGCTCACTGTAATGAAAATAGGCACAAAAATAAATATTTGACCAAATTCTTCCGTCGCACTGACCCCACATAACTGATTCTAGTGGGTGCTGTGCTGCAAGAGACAGAATTTAATGCATTATACTAATGAATGATAGAAATTTTCTTCTCCTTCTTGTTCTGCTTTTGTATTACTAAGTTTCTGGTTCAGCCTTTTCCATTATTTTTCAGTCTTTGAAAACACCAATAGAGTTTGCTGAGAAAGCAAACTCTGCAACCCCACTTCACTATTCACAGAGAACGTAGATTTGTAACATCTCAGCAAATAAAGATTCAGTATTTGGCTCAAGCTATAGAGTTTTTGGGGTTTTTTTCTAGTTCTTAATGTGCTGAGTTTGCTGCCTTGAGTGGTGGCTGTCAAGCACATGGGGATTCTACATTGTAAATCAGGCCCAGAGAGAAAAGCAAGGACTACTAGCTGGCAGATTGCATGAACAGAACTGTTTAGCTGCCCTAAACTCTTCAAAAGAGATTTTAAATTCAACCCCAGTGATGTGTTATCCCAGCACAGAAGAGTGAATTTCACCCTCAGGGAGTGTATACTAGCTCACATAGTAGTCTTATTGTGGAAAGTTCACTTCAGACTCAATTTACAGTATTCCCCTTCTCTCTTCTTGTCTCCCCTTCCTATCCTCAGGCCAACAAAAGGAAATCTGGTTTGTATTTCTCAGCACAAGATTTGTTTTCACCTCTGACACACACAGAACAATCCCTCCATGCAAAGGCGTGTTTCGGCCGTGCCACACTTCTCGCCTCTCGGGCTAATCCCTCGTGGTCTGCAGTGCCTTCTGCCCAAATCAGCCACACCTCTCCTGATAAAGGCTTATCAGCAGCTTTATCCAGGCAAATGAAAAAATCATAAAGAATCATATTTCTTGGCTTAAATGGAATCTTATCTTCCCAAAATTATAAGGCACACTTTCCTAAAGTGGATGATTTCTGTGTAACGCATCTCTGTGTAACCAAGGGTCAGAAATCAAAGATAGAATAACTTTCTGTAAACAGAATCAACTTTGCTTCAGCAGTAAAACTTTTAAAATGTAACAGCTGAGTTAAACATAAGCAAATGGAAATTATGAGTGAATTAAGCTTCTAGGAATAATCAGTGACTGTATGTTAAAGGAAACTAAAAAATTATGATAAACCCTATGAAAACTTCAATTTCAATGGTATCTGAGCCCACAGAGGTGTGTTAATTGAAAAGTCATGTTGATGACTTGATCCACATTGGATCCTAATGGAATTTGCCTTAAACTCCATAATGAAAGTGGTGCTCCACAGGCTTCTGTTATGTGTTTGAAAAGCAAACACATATGATTCTGCAGAATCACAAACCTGTGAGTTAAAAAAACATTCATGTCACTAGCAATTCAAGATAGACCCTATTTTTGGTTCATTATAGAACCATGCTTATCCTTGCCTCAGCACAGAACCAGCTTCCAGATAACCTCAGTGTAGCCATTCCAAATTTTGCTCATTTTATGTTGCCTTTTCAGGCATTGGGAGGCTCAAGTCCTATAAACGTTTATGCTCATGCGTAGCATTCTACAAATGCTTTTGTAAATGGCCTCTCTGAAACAATTCCTATTTTTAAAACTGTGCATGGTAATGCAGTTGGATTAAATATCATTGTTCTAACCACTATACAGACAATTCCTCCTCAAGGGTACATAAGCCAAATAGACTAAACAGACAGTCTTGGAGGGGAATCAGAGGCATAACAACCTGTATTTAGCTTATAACAGTGCTACATTTCCATTTATGAAAGCTTGACTTGTTTTTCTTAAGAATTTTTAAGCATTGGTCTAAAGCAGTCTGACTACTGTCAGAAAACTGTTTGAAAGTAGAATCAAGAGATTTTTCCAAGTTTCTAAAGCAGCTCCCTGGCACAACTGGGAACAAGACTGAATTTCCTGGAGCTCTATTTTATTAGTGTGCTCCCAACTTTGACAAATTACTGTTCTGGTGATAAGAACTGAAATATTAAGCAAATGCATTTTTGTAGGAGCAAAGCCTTTTTATAATCTGAGACCTTCCAGTGTTACTGATATAAATCTTGCCACAGTGCCTCCAAGTCTACAGCATCTTTCAGTTGCATTAGCCTTACATTTTCATCCCTCAGATGCTGACTATGCATAAAAGTGACTCATCTTTTCCTTCATGTGCTGGGTTAATTCTGGCCAACAAACTCCCAAGCAGTTGCTCACTCTCTTTCTCCCTCAGCAGCAGCAGGCAGAAAATGGGAAGAACATGGAAGAACAAATCCATTAATTGAGATCAAGATGGGGAGGTCACTTAGCAGTCACTATCAAGGCAAAAGAGATTGATTTGGAGAAAATTAACTTTATTGACAATTAAAATAATAGGTAATAAAAAGCCATTTTCCCTGTTTGGCCAAGGGGCTGAGCTGTGTTCTGCTGGGTCCTTTGGAGCTGACTGGTGTCAGCTGAGTCTGGTGCAGGACAGCCCCATCTTCTCCCCAGAGAGATTGCAGGCCTGCAACCCTGTTGAAGGTAACTTTGGGATGTGCCAGCTCTACTGCAAACTTATGGAAAAGCACAAATAAATATGTTCTTCCAGCTAGTTCACTCCTTTGTACACTGCACAATCAAGTTATGATGAGATCAATTAGATAGGTTGGTAGGCCTTTTGATAATCACCTTTTTATTCTACTTTTCTTTTCTAAAAACATTCAGAAGACCCCTTCCAACACCCCCCTCAAAAAAAAAATACCAAAAAAACCCCAAGCTGAAAAAAAAAAAATTACCTCAATCAACGAAATAAAAAATTCATGACCCAAAAATCAGTTTTAAATGAGTACAAATGTTGAGGATTTTCACCTGTCTAAATAGACATCTACATACCAATAGCTGAAAACCTGGTAATGTTTTCTAAAACTAAAACTTGCTATTGTACATTCTATAAGACTGACTAGATGTAATGAATAAATTATACAGAAAACTAAGATGGAAATGACAAAGAAGATCATTCAAAGACTGAATATGATGTAATTTTCTTTCAACTCTGTTTAAAAGTTTTAACAATGTGTCATGGGGTAGCTTTACCTTTAAGACAGCTTGGAGGGAGAGGAAGTTGAAGCTGCTGGTGGCTGATGGGAGTTTTTCCCTCCTGACCAATTATCGGTCATTTTCAAGAATTGACAGCAGATCTGACCATTAAAAAGTGAATTCAACTTGTAAACACCCCCTTAAGAAGTACAGACAGAATTCTCTTGCTCTTTTTGGTTTCCGGCTTCGGACAAGGTAGCAGGCTCTGTCTTGGCCTCCTCCCCCCCTCTCCAGGCCTACAAGGCCGCGGGGTGGAGGGGGGGGGAGGGAGAAGAGAAGCAGCGCTGGCCAGCCGAGCTTGGTTTTCAGTTTTTGCTGCTAGACTGAAACTTAACACCATGAACTCTTGCAGTTTTCCTAAAGCTTTTAATTCTTTTACTACCTGGATAAACATACAGATTACTCCTTTTCTCAGAAAGACAGAGAGAGAGAGACAATCAACATAGAGGAGACATCACAGAACCACCAAAAACAGTGAAGAAAAGAGTTAAGTTTAAATAAGAAAGAGAGAATAAGGAGATGCTTTACAGCTGAAATATCTTTCTGTTAAAGCTATGGAGATGGACAATAATAGTATAAAAAGACTCCTTTAATTCATGATAAGAGTATTAGGAGGAGTGAGATATTCAAAGTGTAACTTTTGAGCAGAAGAGAGACAGAGAGAGTGCTTGTGATACTGTGAGTTGCTGGAATTGAGTTGAGTGAAGATTTTGAAGCTTTGAGGGCAAAGAGAAAACTGTTTTCCAGGAAGGCTCACAGAGACAAATGAAGAAGACTTCTGCCTTTGAATAACTTATCCTTAAAATAAGATTCCTAAACTCTGTGACCCATACACACCTTGGAGATGTGAAATGGGAGGAGAAGATCTAATGACAGATTTCCGGGCAGCTGGCATTAGAGAAATAGAAAACTATGATGAAAAATAGTTTTCTCGTGAGAAACTCCGTAAGCTAACAGAAAGAGACTTCTGTTTCTCTACAAAGACTGATGAAAGACTGTAGCAAGAATTAAGACTGTTTTTAACCACCAAAGTCCTAAAGTTATTTGTCTCTATGTTGTCATGTGTACAGAGAAATAGTTAAGATGTAGAAGATAAGGAGGTTTTCTGAAAGTTTATTCTGGTATTCTCATTCTTGTAGTTTGTTAATAAACTGTCTTTATTCCTTTAAGTCTTAAGCCTGTTTTGCTCTTGTTTTAATCCATATCTCACAACAAAAAAAATAAGTAGTTTTTAGTTACTGGTTTAAAACCACGACACAATGCAGTGTTAAAATGAAAGCAATCTGATCTTACATGTGTTGAACTTTTTGAGATAATGAATTCATTAAACAGAAATTGAAATACTGCACTGTTGACATATGATCAGGTCATAAATTTGATGCAACTGAAAATACACCATGACAAAGCTGAAAACAGATAAAATTCTTCATTTAATTGCATCACAATTGCATCACATCAGCTCACAAATACTCTAATTTATGTTTCACTTCAGTAAGACCTGAAAATTTCATACTTTATGTTAGAAATAAATTGATTTTTTCAGAAAAATTCCAGTATTTTCAAACGGTTTCATCAAAAACAGATATGAAATATTTATTTGAAAGGCAATCTGTCTTGTTTCAGTGACTCCATGTGTCTTAAAATGCAGGTATTAGGAAATGAGATGATGTGCTTTCTTCAAAACCTTTCTCCTCTTTCTTTTTTTCTAATTGTTTTTTTTAATGGTGGTATTTATGCTATCCTAGATAAAGCAGTGGAATAGATATTTGCCTTTTATAAGTAGGCTTGAATAGATTACAAAAGCCTTTCAAGGATTGAATTTTCTAGACTAGGGTCTAAATTAGAATTATGTCAGTTTTATATTTAAATCTGCCAAAAATAAAGAAGCACTGAAATGAAATCCACTGTACTGCAAATGTTATTTTAAACACAAGTCTGTCTGAATAAAACTGTTCATGTCAAGCAAGCAGAACTATGACTGTAAGACAAATATACACAATTTATTAATTATTATATACAATTTATTTTGTGTTTTCCCAAAACATTAATTAAAATACAACTCTATTTCTTGTTTTTCATTAAAAAAATAACTCAAAAAAGAGAGCTTCCATATTTGTCCATTGAATCCAGCAACTAGACCCAGAAATACCATAATTTCCCTAAACACTTTGTAACTAATTGTTGCTGCTATTTTACATTACACAGTTATCAAAGATTGAGGGGGTCTGAGGGGAGGAAAAGAGTAGAGATAAATGAAGGGATATGAATGAATGAATGAATGATAAATGAATGTAGAAGCAAGTGTCCAGAGTTGCTTTTTCCCATGTCAGTGACCTCTTAGCTGTTCTGACATCACAAATCCCATGGTCCTTTCTGCAGAGTACTCCACCCAGAATGGGACCCTGCAGAATGTCCCTGTTCAGAGCAGCCCTTAAACATCAGCACATTTTACATGGATTTGGTCAGAAGGGCATCAGTTCCTTGTCTCAGTGCTGGATAAGGACACCAAACACCAAGCTATTATGGAGTAGAGTGGTGGGTTGATAACATGTTTTAAAATAAACATCCTGGCCTGCACTTTCAAAACTTAACTGCAGTTCTCTTTCCTTGGGAGACATTTCCCTACCCCTGTTTCACATATCCTGTTAGGCTGCATAACCAAGGGAGAAGGAATCAAGAATCAAGGCACAAAACTTTAATGCTGTGGGCACATTTGATAACAAATGGTCTTAAAAGGCAACTCTGCAAGGATGGCCCAGCAAAGTGGAAGGAACACCTCAGTAAATTTGAGATTCTGCTGCTGCCACTCACTGTGAAGGTTGTTTGGCCCAAATCCACAAGGATATTGGTTTGATTCCCATTAAAAAAACAACTGTTTTAAATGATGATGAAATGATTGAATCCTTCTGCAGATTTGGGACCCTAGCTCTTCTAAGTGTTTCAGCCTACTACGCATTGATTTATGATAGCTGAAATTTTATTGGATTTTAGACCTAATACCCTACTAAACAAATTAAATTTTGTCAATATATATTAATCCATATTGCTTTCCACTGAAGCATGAATTATATGGTAAATATCACTTCTATTTTTAGCATATTTCTATATGCTAAATGTTGTCATCCCACTGAGTATTTGCTGTAGGTTTCTAACTTCTTTTACACAGCAAGAGATGGTTTCCTCAATAACTGATATTAATTTTAGAGATTAGAGCACCCATATGTCTATGTAGGCTCAAACTTTTTATGTTTTCATTCTTCAGCATTGAAGGAGACATCTTCCAGCATGTCCTCTGGAGTCAGGCAGAAAGTAGGTCTAATTCCCTAACAGAGGGAAAGAACTGGCAAATAACCACAGCCATGTCAGCAGATTCAAGTCCTAACTTTCCAGGCTGCTACAACAACTAAAAACAACATATCCATTTCACCCATGCTCTATCCTGAAGGTTCAGGAGGTGAGAGGCAAATCTTGCTATGTATAAACAGTCATCTACAGTATATTTGACAAAGAAATTTTATTGTCTTAACATGGCTTGGCTTCTACCACCCACAGTGTAGAAATACAACAGTGAAGCTTGTAAACCAGCTTCCATCCTGTTCTAATGATAGTTTAACAACCAGAAGAACTATAATGTTTAAATATAGAATTATTTCTGTTTACACGTTTAACTATCCCTGGTGTTATGGGGACTTTGGCAGTTTACATAAGATCCTCGGAACAATACATATGTGCAGCCTGAACTGGGTGAAATGATACAACCATCCTTTAAAGGATTAAAAATTGTAGCATTACTGCTGATTTTTTAAATGACAGCTAATTCTGTCTTTGATATGCAACGCCTGTGTTGGCAGCTTCTTGATGCTGACAGCATCTAGATTCAGTTCAGGATCTCCAGTTTAAATTTGATGCTCCATCCAGACTTAGAGGCACCAGGCACTATGGTGATGTCTCTGCTGGTAAATAAAACAGGGTACAATGCCTGCAGAGCAGTGGGTATTTAAATAAGAAATGCTAAGGTGAGTCATGCATCTGAAATGCTCCCTTTGTCCCTCATGGATTTAAGTTCTAAATATAAATGCTCCTATAGTATACCAAGAATAAGAAAGGGGATTCCCTCCTGCCCTTTTGGTACCTCCTGTCCAAAATTAGTTACTTCCTTTAAATGTGACTGGCTATTAACATATTTGGCTATTACTTAACAACTTTCCCTGGGTATTATCAATGGTTTGGTTTTTTTTTTGAATTGCATATAAAGCATACTCACAGTTAGACTGAGGCTTAAATATTCTTATTTCCTCCAAAATTCAAAGTACAATTTAGGATTTAGTTTGACTTCTTTGAGCAAAAGAGAGTTGAACCAAGACTAATTTTTTCAAGGAAAATTGTGCTCTGCTTTTTTATGTTCATAGAATTATATTGTACTCTATTTATTTATAGCACTGACTGGATGAATGACACATCTTTAATAATATTGTCTTCAGTTCACAGTAGGGTTTTTTGTTTTGATTTTTTTTTTTTTTTTGGTTTTTTTTTCTTCCCAGCTTTTTAGATTGATGCTGATACTTCACAGATGCATTCAAAAGTACAACCAGACTATCCCATTGCTAAACTCTGATAGGAAAATAAAAGCTTTTATTGTTTTCTCACTTTTGAGAAAACCTATACTGGATGAGTCAATTTCATGATTTCCTTATAGATGTATGAACTGTGATGCTTGAAATTTGGTCCAAGGTCATGTGAAGCACAGCCAAGTCTCACAGCCTAAAGGGTCAGAAGGTCAGTCTGAGCCTCCATCCTGCTCAACAGAAACCTGAAGACTCCTGGCTATCATTGAACTAAAACTTTGACATCCTTTTTGACTCAACCCCCAGTGACTACAGTTGGAGTATGAAGTAAAGCCCTTTGAGAATTGGCTTTGCTCTCTTTAGTCATCTTTTCTAAACCCTTATGGGTTCTTCTTGGAACACCAGGGGTACACAAGGTATAGGCTGAATGCCACTAAACTAAAATGAATCTTCAACACGAAAGGAAATCAAAACATGAACCAGTCTTAATTTAAGGAATCTGCTTTCATTTTCAGTTATTAAAAAATCCCTAAAATATGGATGATACTTCCTGACTTCACTTCTCACAAAAAAATACTTCAGAGAGATTAAAAAGAAAAAAAATCTTCTAAAATTATATGTATTTTCTTCAGATTGTTAAAGTCAATGTTCTTTCATGATTTCCAAATCAACAGTGACAAAATTTTCTTTGTAAATGAGTCAGTTTGGGGTCTGTTCAGGCGCTGTGCTGTTGCTACATAGCACGGGTAAAGTGCATTTGGCCTAAGTGTGCTCTTGGTTTATATCAGCACATATATTGTCCAGCTGTGAAGTAGGGAGTGAAGGAAGAAGGCTGTGTGGTAGTGAGAGCACTTCTTCTGCATTTCCTAACCCAAAGCACATGTTTGCCTTGAGCTCTGCTAACAGGCAAGCACAGCTCCATTAGCCACTTCTTTCTCCCCATGTTTGTTGGGTTCTTTTTAGGGATGCCTGAGAGATGCAGCCTACGAAAGGAGCAAACGTGGAAAAAGAAAGAAAACAACAAAAAGTGTTCAGAAATTCAGTACAAGAAAATGCGAGGATAGATTTCTGTCTCATGCCCTAGTAAAGCTTATTGCCACAGGTCAAAGGTGGAGACATTTAAAATTGTGATTTTGAAGGGTGGTGACAATTTTGTATCTCTGTGTTTATCACTCATACATCTGGTTTATATCTGGGCATGGTTATAATTTGTTAGCATCTTGAAGTATTTTTCTTTTCTTTATTATACTTTAGTACACTGTGTACTAGATGGATGTCCTGGCAGTTAATTGACATAACAGAAAGGATTGCAAATATTAACATAAGACAAAGCAATATATAAACTAATCCTAGGAATGTAAGGAAGTTGTCAAAGATTGTTAAAATGCAGGGTGAATAAAATGATAAATAGATCATAGGACACATTTAAATTTGAAAATAACTTGATACAGAAAATATATAATTAATCAGTTACAACTAAACTGCAAAAATTGAGTTATATCTACTTCTTTCTTGTAAAGAATGCTTACACTTTAGAAGTGTCTTCATGACTGCTGTTAATCTCAAAGATGGCAAAGAATGTATATTGTTAAGGAAAGTTTATTTAGGGGGTACACTAAAGACTTGTAAGATAAATTTAGTACCTAAATCTGTGAACATAACACAAACTCAACAAAACCTCGGTGTTGTTACACAGCAGGGTGACCTAGCAATTACGACGTTTAAATTATGAAATTGGGAAAACCAGTCTGTCTTTGAATTTGAAGGCATTAAATCTCATATCTAAACTTTCTGCTAAAGACTTTCTGGGGTAGAATATCTCTTTGTGTGCCCACTACACATCTGAGCCACAGCATTAGAACCAATAATACTTGTCAGCTCTTTAAATTTTGCTGTATATCCAGTCCAAAAGCTCAGGAAAATCTATATATATTTTTTCCCTTATATGCACTCACTGTTAATGTTTTTAAGAACATGCGGTAAAATTACTGTTTATGACACTTTTCTATTCTCCTTGAATCCAGTGAATATAAAAAAACAGATCTGGCAGGAATTTGGTCTTGATTTATACAGATAATATTCTGACACATAATTCTGAAGTGATTCTACATTATTTTGAATGTAGGGAAAATGTGTTCTAAAAATTGTATAGCAAAGGCAAAAGAAAGTAAACCAAAATTCTGTTACCTAGAACAAAATCTTGTACAACTAAATATACATTGTTATAGGTCATTCTCATTTATTTATTCCGTACAAATTGACATATTGATTGCAATAACCAAAATTATGTAATAAAAGTTTGTCCTCTTTTGAGGATGAATTCAGTTATTATAATGAACTAATTTTTGAGTAAATATGTCTTCCCATTACGTCATGCAAGTTATTAAAAGGTCATGCAGCTTGTCAAAAAAGACATATAATGGATGTTGCTTTAAAATCTAAAGTACCATATACATAAAAAGGTTTAAAGTAAAAGTTGGAAATCCTTAGCTTTCTGGTAAGTCAGAAAATATAGCCAAACCCACTGGCTCCTCATTAATCAGCCCTAAACTCCACTTTCTCTCACAGTTACAAACTTCAATA